>NC_090377.1:105439949-106065471 GCF_036365525.1 Heterodontus francisci
TGATGCTGTGAGTTGTTGTTTTTGACGTTGGCACCTGTTTCCAAGCTGCTGTAGCAACTGGTCATCATGGTAGTACACACCAGGATGTGTCACCATTTCCCTCTTTCACCAGCTAGTGACTCCCAGGTGCGATAGTGAACATTTAGGGCCTTCATGTCACATTTGCAAGCATCTTTGAAGTGGCGCATTGGGTGCCCCTCGGGTCGTCTGGCCCCGGCTACTTCACCATACAGAAAGTCCTTGGCTATGAGACCGTCTTCCATCCTGCGGATGTGACCGATCCACCAAAGCCACCTCGGATTGATTAGTGCCAACACACTTGGGAGCTCTGCCTTTGAGAGGACTGCTGCATATGTGATTTTGTCCTGCCAGGATATACCCATAATGTGTCGCAGACAGCGAAGATGGAAATTATTGAACTTCTATTCCTGGTAGGTGTAAGTCTCCCATGTTTCACAGCCATTAAGCAAGGTACTGAGAACATCATCTAAGGGTCAGCTTGGTGCTATCCCATGCGCGTTTTGCGAGTCGGCCAAAGGTGGTAGCTGCTTTCCCTATGCGTGTATCGAGCTCTGAATCAAGGGACAGATTGTCTCAGTGTGGACCCAAGGTAGCAGAATTTGCTAACCACTTCCAGTGGGGTGTTATTTAGTGTGATCAGGGGTGGAGATGCAACACCTTGTCCCATGACAAGGGGCAGCATTATCCATCCTTCTGCACCACCTCCTCCCAGCCACAAATTTGCTTTTAGTCATGATATAATCTGCCAACCTGATTGCCAATAAGTTAGTCTTTTGTTGCAAGCTGAAATGACACAGGAGTAATTTTATTGGTCAGTAGAGGGAATGGGCTATATTAGCAACATACCAATGGCTGCTAATTTCTGCTATTTTTACTGTTGCTAAAGATAGTAGCTTACCCCTTGAACTCTTACTTAAGTTTCTGTCACCCTTTGATTCTCTGTTTTTATATTTTACGGCTGTTAAAGGCAACCTGAGAACAGATATTTTGTGTAGAATTAACTCACAACCAGCAACATGATTGTGCACTCAGTAGTGTCATGAACAGGAGGGAAAATTCTTCCTCTTCCGTACGAATGGGAATGTTATGGACAGGTAATGAAACAGAAAAATTCCCAGGAGCAACAATGACTGAATGTTTCCTGCTGCCGTCAAGCAGTTCAAGTGAACACTACAGGGCTGAACATGGCAGTGGCCTGGCTCGTAAAGCAAGCTCAAAGGAGTTTAGTCCTACCTTCCAATTCACAAGGACCATTCCAGAATCTAGGGAATTCTGGAAGATCAAAACTAATGCATCCATTATCTCCGTAGCAACTCTTTTAAAACCCAAGGATGCAGGCCATCAGGTCCCGGGGCTTTGTCGACTTCTAGTCCCATTAATTTCTCCAGTGCTATTTCTTTACTAATATTGATTTCTTAAGTTCCTCATTCTCGTTCAACCCTTAGTTCCCTATTATTTCTGGAATATTTATTGTACCTCCTACCATGAAGACAGATACAAGGTATTTGTTTAATGTCTCTGCCCATGTCAGCCATAATTCAGTTGGTAACGCTCACCACTCAGTCAGAAGCTTGTGCATTCAAGCCCCACTCTAGGACTTGAGCATAATATCAAGGCTGGCACTCCAGTGCAGTACTGAGGGAGTGCTGCACTGTCTGAGGTATCGTCTTTCCAAAAAGATGTTAAACCGAGGCCGCTTTTGCCCTCTCAGTTGGACATAAAAGATCTCAAGCACTATTTCAAAAAGAGCAGGGGAGTTATCCCTGGTGTCCTGGCCAAAATGTATCAATCAATATCACAAAACAGATTATCTGGTCATTATCACATTGTTGTTGTAGGAGCTTGCTGTGCACAAATTCGCTGCCATGTTTCCTGTGTTACAACAATGACTACACTTCAAAAGTACTTCATTGATTGTAAAGTACTTTGACATATCCAGTTATTGTGAAAGGTGCTATATAAATGCAAGTCTTTCTTTCTTTTGCCAGTTCCTTATTCCCATTATAATTACCACTGTGTCTGCTTCTAATCTCTTTTTTTTACTTACCTGTAGAAGCTTTTTCAATTTTTTTTAAATGTCTCTTGCTAGTTTACTCTCATGTTCTCTTTTCTCTTCCTTTATCAATTTCTTGGTCAGAGGGTGCAAAGAACAGGGCCCTGTGTATTGATATATGTAGCTTCCAGTATGCGTAAATGCGCCACACTGCGAGCCCTACTGACAATCTTAAATTGGTTGTCAGCGTAAGTCTTAGCAGATTGAGGATTATTTAGTAAATGTTGTCCAATCGCGGAGTCTCATCTAATGTTGGACACTGTGTTTTGAGTTTTGCAAGCACGGGCAGGTTGGGTATGGCCTGTACCTTGCTCGTTGGGAACAGCGGAAGAGATCTGTCTTTGGGATGTACAGCCTATATATCTAACATTGCACTGGCGTTGAAATTCATATATCACATTACTCATTTGTGTGATAGGCAGGATGTCTTTTTGGCTTGATCGCAGCATCTGATTAGTGGCGAACACCATTCGTGCTACTACTGCATGGTAGCAGCGTGAAACAGCTAGCGTGTACTGGAAGCTACATATATTAATACATAGGGCCCTCTTCTTTGCAGACAGAAAGAACATGTACAAACATTGTGCCTGTTTCAGCTAAACAAAATAAGTGACAGCCATTTGCTGGTTCATTTCTCAGGGCGATGCCTTGACCAATCAGAGTCAAGCTGCCTGGTTTAAATTTCAAACAAATCTTGGCAGTTAACTGTCAGTCACCATAAACTGGTGCATTCTCCATGGCAATGCCTCTACCAATCAGAGTTCACTTGCCAACTAATCAGCACTCTCTTCTCATACAGTATAAAGTTGTTTTCTCTTACATTGGTATTCTTGCGAATTGTCCTGATGAATGCAAGATGAAAAGCTTTGACAATATGTCTCTATTTTCAGCAATATTCACGTTCTGTACTACCAAACGACTATTCTCTATATTAAATTTGATCTGCCACTTGTCTGCCCAGTCTGCCAGCCTATTTATGTCCTGTTGCAGTCAATTGGTATCATCCTCATTGTTTGCCATGCCAATGATCCTAGCACTGATCCTTTGGGGAACACCACTGTCTAGCATCCTCCATTCTGAAAAACAACCCATTTACCACGACTCAATGTTTTCTGTCCTTTAGACAATTTTTTATCCAAGCTGACTCTCACTTTCTCATTCCATGAGCCTCAATTTTGTTAACCAGCCTTTTATGTAGCACTTTGTCAAGTACTTCCCTAAAATTCATATAGACAACATAAGGAGATATGTGCTGGCTCTCCTTAATTAACTTAAAACTTCTTCAAGTGCCTGTTGACTTTTTTTCTCACTGATTATTGTTTCTAAAACCTTACCCACCACAGATGTTAAACTGACTGACCTGTAATTACTAACAATGCCCTTAGACCCTTTGTTGAATAAGGGTGCCACATTTGCCACTTTCCAATCCTCTGGCACCTCCCCCCTATCTAGGAAAGACTGGAAGATTATGGAAAGCCCTTCCACTATCTCCACTCCCACTTCTTTTAGCAACCTGGGTTGCAAGCCATCTAGACTGGCAACTTAATCACTCTAAGCATAGCCAGCCTTTTCAGTACATCCTGCTAATCAATTTTCACCCCATCCATTACCTCTACCCTCTCCACTTCTACTAATGTTTTGTCAGCATCCTCTTCCTTAGTAAACACTAATGCAAAGTATTCTAGCCTTACCCTGTGTCTCTAAGCATATATCACCTTGTTTGTCCTTAATAGGCCCGACCTTGCATCTTTCTGACAGCTTACTATTTACATGCCGGTAGAAAATTATTGGGTTCCCTTTTATGTTAACTGCCATTTTATTTTCATATTCCCTTGTTGCCCTTCTTATTTACCCTTCACTTCCCCTCTCAACTTATGTATTTGCCCTGGTTCTCGCTGGAAGAATTCACCTGATACGCATCATATACTCTTTTTTGTTTCATCATATTCCCCATTCACTGGCAGTGTGCTTGCGCATATTTATTTGAAGGCATGAAATGACTCATCACTACTTCAATAAAATTCTGCTTTGAGGGCTATAGAACATATAAAATCTGAGTGAATTTTCATCATACTGATGCTCGGGTCTTACCACCGGATACTAATATGAGTGCTTAACATGCTCTTTCAAATTAATTTTTCTGCTAAAAGAGGAATTAACTCATTTACTGAACATAATGAGAGTAATTTTACCTTTTAGCAATGATGTAAAATAGGCGATACCTGCTATACGCTACTCCTGATTTTCCTACCAGCAAAAGTAAAAATTATCCCCGTAAATTCTTCTATTAAAATAGCAGACAAAAACTTAAGCCAAATACATGAAGTATGTTAGTTATTTACTCTAATCATCTGAACGAATATACCTTTGATCTTCTCAGGAGCAAGTTTAATTTCTTGCATAACACGCACAAGTACAGTTCCAACTACTCACTTGTCTATAATTGCTTAAAGAAGGCACATTATCAGGTGGAAGGTTGGGTAATTCTCAGTTTCTTTCTCTTATTGCTGACCTGCCACATTATCACATTTAAATACAATTTATTGTTCTATGCTAGTTGCTTTAACATTTATGATATATTAATTAATTTCAACCCATTTCATTAATTTTCTTCTTTAACTATGAAGCTTGAATGATTTTCTGGCCAATTTGTGTTAAATATGCACTTGATTATTTTGATCTGAGTTGTGTAAGTCTAATTATAGATGCAGCATGCACTCAGTGTTGCAAGTAGTGCAGTTAACCATCATGCACAAATCTTAAGGACTCTATTAAATTAAAGTGAAAGAACAGCTGTCATGGACAGCTATCACTTAAATTTATTTTGGAAATATTAAATTTGCTAATGCATTCTAAAACACAGTGGAGGTAATTTTATCTTTAGGCAGTCGTGTAAAATGGGCAATATTGAAAGAACCGCTCGTTATACGATTCCTGATTTTCCTTTCTATTGAGATCCATGGGTGGCTGATCTGATATCACCCATTTCGCACTATTACTAAAATTAAAATTACTCCCAGTATACTGTGTGATAATACTCTGTATATAAGATAATGATAGATTATAGTTGTAAAGAAATTTTTTAAAATCTCAATAAAACACTCATATTTGACAGTTGATGCTCTTGTAGCCCGACTGTCATAATACTGTAAAGCCTGTAATTGTATTGTTTAGTTATAGCAAGAAAAAAATAGTGGTACTGATGGAGGACACAACTTCTTAATGGTATAGCTCAAACAAAGTAGTTCATTAGCAGGGAATAATGTGTGTACGTGTGTGTATATATATTAAAGAATTATAAAAATCCAGGTGGCATGTTAAGGAATGGATGAGAACTGGGGTTGGGTGATATTCATACGAACATACGAACTAGGAGCAGGAGTAGGCTATTCGGCCCGTCAAGCCTGTTCCGCCATTCTATAAGATCATGGCTGATCTGTTTGTGATCTCAACTGCACTTTCCTGCCTACCCTGATTCCTTTTGACTCCCTTGTTTGTCAAGAATCTGTCTACCTCTGCCTTAAAAACATTCAGTGACCCTGCCTCCACCACTTTCCGGGGAAGAGAGTTCCACAGAGTCACGACCCTCTGAAAGAAAAAATGTTTTCCTCATCTCTGTCTTAAATGGGAGACCCCTTATTTTTAAATTGTGCCCACTAGTTTTAGTCTCTCCCACAAGTCGCCTCATGATCTTACATGTTTCAATAAGATCACCCCTCATCCTTCTAAACTCCAATGAATACAGACCCAACCTGTCCGACCTTTCCTCATAAAGTAACCCTCTCATCCCAGGAATCAGTTGAGTGAACCTTCTCTGAACTGCTTCCAATGCAATTATATCCTTTCTTAAGTAAGGAGCCCAAAGCTGTACACAATACTCTAGATGTGGTCTCACCAATGCCCTGTACAACTGTAGCAAAACATCTCTACTTTTGTATTCCATTCCCCTTGCAATAAACAACAACATTGCATTTGCCTTCTTAATCACTTGCTATACCTGCACACTAACCTTTTGTGTTTTGTGTACTAGGATACCCAGATCCCTCTGCATCTCAGGGTTCTGCAATCTCTCTCCATTTAAATAATATATTGCTTTTCTATTCTTCTAGCCAAAGTGCACAAATTCACACTTTCCCACATTATACACCATCTGCTAAATCGTTGTCCACTCACTTAACCTATCTATAGCACTTTGCAGACTCCTTATGTCCTCTTCACAACTTACATCAGCAAATTAGCAACCATACATTCCATGTCCCTTCATCCAAGTCATTGTTATAGATTGCAAATAGTTGAGGCCCCAGCACTGATCCCTGTGGCACTTTACTAGTTACAGCTTACCATCCTAAAAATGACCCATTTATGCCTACTCTCTATTTCCTATTAGCTAACCAATCCTCTATCCATGCTAATATGTTATCCCCTATACCATGGGCTCTTATTTTGTTTAGTAACCTTTGATATGGCACCTTGTCAGATGTCTTCTGGAAATCCAAGTACACCACATCCACAGGTTCCCCTTTATTCACGTTGCTTGCTACTTCCTCTAAGAACGCTAATAAATTAGTCAAACACGATTTCCCTTTCATAAAACCATATTGACTCTACCTAATTGCATTGAGAATTTCTAAATGACCTGCTATAACCTCCTTAATAATAGATTCCAGCATTTTCCCTGTGACAGATGTTAAGCTTACTGGCCTGTAGTTTCTTGCTTTCTGTCTTCCTCCTTTCTTGAATAATAGTTATATTTGCTATTTTCCAATCTGATGGGACTGTTCCAGAATCTAGGGAGTTTTGGAAATTTAAAACCAATACATCAACTATCTCAGCAGCCACTTCTTTTAAGACCCTAGGATGAAGTCCACAGGACCTGGGAACTTGTCACCTTTTAGTTCTAATAATTTTCTCAGTACGCTTTTCCTGGTGATGGTAATTGTTTTAAGTTCCTCCCTCCCTTTCAACTCTTGATTCACAATTACTTCTGGGATGTTATTTGTATCCTCTACAGTGAAGACAGATGCAAAAAATCTGTTCAATTCCTCCACCATTTCCTTATTTTCCATTATTAACTCCCCAGACTCACTCTCTCGAGGACCAGCACTCACTTTACTTACTCTTTTCTTTTTTAAATACTCTTGCTATCCATTTTTATATTTATAGCCAGCTTTCTCTTGTACTCTAATTTCTCTCTAATTATTCTTTCAGTCATTCTTTGCTGCTTTTTATATTCTGTCCAATCTTCTGGCCTGCCACTGCTCTTCACTGAACTTCCTTTAGTCACGTGAATTTTGTTCTCAAGGTTTAAGGTGTCAACAGACATGTGACCTCTACCATGAGGACTCACTGCAGGCATCCATCAGAAGGCATTTCAATAAAGACACAGTACAAGCAAGACTGTTGTCCTGTGAGCTTGTACATAAACAATGTACTTATTGAGGAGCAATGGATTTCAAATTGCCCACTCATGATCCTGGCAGTGATTCATGTTTGTCAGTTTGCCACTCTGTTAATTGTAAGGTATCTGATCTGCAAGCCCTAGGACATAAATCATATTGAATAGTTTTTTTTATCATACGGCCCTATATCTTCAAGGAGAGACTGACTGGATAGCATACAACATTTATGAGTAAACTGTGGTTAACTTTACAAATGGGATATTCATCATCTCCCATGGCTGGCCACGACACATTCCATTTATAATACTTGTATCTTCAACTTTAACCAGATGACTTTCAATGCGTATTTTGGTAGCCTAAGAAACTCAGCCAAAATCACTTCATAATATCACTTTATCATTGAGATTCTGTGCCAGTGGAAAGAAGTTTTTTACACAGCCCCAGTGTTTTGCCACATAATAGTTATAATCCATTGAAATATCCATTTTCTTAACTCACAATGTAGATCATTTTCCTGTAATTCTGGGCCTCTGATGTCTGATGTTAACTGTCGTATTTCACTTTTTAAATCATGCACTTTTAGTGATCATAATTCAGTTAGATTTAGCATAGTTATGGAAAAGGACAAAGATAGACCAAGAGTAAAAGTTTTAAATTAGGGAAAAGCCAATTTTATTAAACTGAGATGTGATTTGGCAAAAGTGGACTGGAAACAGCCACTACAAGCTAAGTTAGTGTCACAGCAGTGGGAGGCTTTCAAGGAGGAGATAGAGAGGGTTCAGGATAAATATGTTCCCAAAAAGAAAAAGGGTAGGACTCGTGAATCTCAAGGCCGCTAGATGTCAAAGAGCGTATAGAGTAGGATAAGGCAAAAACGGAAGGCTTAAATCAGATACCAAGAGATCAATATAGCAGAATGCCTGAAATTGTATAGAAAGTGCAGAGGTAAAATGAAAAAGGAAATTAGGAGAGCAAAGGGGGGGCATGAAAAAATACTGTCAACTGAAATCAAGGAAAACCCAAAGATGTTTTATGAATACATAAAGAGCAAGGGGATAACTAAGGAAAGAATAGAGCCGATTATGATCAAAAAGGTAATTTATCTATGGAGGCAGAAGATGTCATAGAGTCATTATTGCACAAAAGGAGGGTATTCGGCCGATTGAGTCCATGCTAGCTATCAAACAGTAATCCAGTCACTCCCATTCCCCTGCTCTACCCCCGTAGCCCTGCAAGTTTGTTTCCCTCAAGAGCCTATCTAACTTCCTTTTGAAATAATTGCTTTCCACTTCCTTCGCCCTCATAGGGAACAAGCACCAGGTCATTACCTCTCGCTGCGTAAAAATGTTCTTCTTCACATTCCCCATCGGCCCCCACCCTGTATCTCTTGCCCAAAAACCTTAAATATGTGTCCCTTGTAGCCTTGTAGCATCAGATAATGGGAACTGCTTTTCTTTGTATACCTTACCTAAACCTGTTATAATCTTGTAATCCTCTATCAGGTCTCCCCTCAACTTCCTTTGCTGCAAGGAAAATAACCCCAGCTTCTCCAACCTAACTTAATAGCTAAAATTCCTCATCCCTGGAACCATTCTGGTAAATCTCCTCTGCACCATCTCAAGGACCTTCAGAAGGTGTGGTGACCAGAACTGGACATAATACTCTATTTGTGGCCTAACCAGAGATTTATAAAGGTTCAGCATAACTTCCCCGCTTTTGTATTCAATACCTCTATTTTATGAAGCACAAGATCACATATGCTTTGCTAACTACTCTCTCAATATATCCTGCCACCTTCAAAGATGTACATGAACCCCCAGGTCCCTCTGTCCCTGCACACTGTTTAGAACTGTGTCATTTAAGTGTATATTGCCTCTCCTTTTCCGTTCTGCCAAAATGCATCACCTCAAATTTCTCTGTATTAAATTCCATCTGCCACTTGTTTGCCCATTCTGCTAGCCTATCTGTGTCCTATTGCAGTCAATTGCTATCATCCTCACTGTTTGCCGCACCTCCACATTTGGTATCATCGGCAAATGTTGAAATTTTACTCTGTAAAAGCAGTGGTCCTAGCACTAATGCTTGGGGAACACCACTGTACCGTCCTCCAGTCTGAAAAACAACCATTTACCATGACTCACTGTTTTCTGCCCTTAAGCCGATTTTTTTTTATCTAAGCAGACACTGACCCTCCTATTCAATTCTGTTAACCAATCTTTTCTGTGGTAGTTGTCAAACACTTTCTTAAAATCCATATACACAACATCCATTGCATTCCGTTCTCTGGTACTTCATCAAGCATTCAGTTAGATTAGTCAACCATGATCTGCCTTTTACAAATATAAACAGAAAATACTGCACATACTCAGCCAGTTAGGCAGCAACTGTGGAGAGAAAAACAGAGTTGATGGGCTGAATTTTAGGAGCCCCTTGATGCCGTGGGTCATATCGGGGCCCGTAAAATTCTGCGGGGAGAGGCCCACCTCGACCTCTGACGCCGAGAAGGGCCCGCCGCATATTATTGGTGGCGGGGAGAACTCGGTGCAGCGGCGGGGCCTTCATTTAAATATTTAAATTAATATAAATTAAATGTAAATTAACTTACCTGCAGGTGGCGGCCGTCCCACGCCAATTTTACGGCCACCGGTTGTACCTTGCACACCTTCGGAACTCCATACGGAGAATAAAATTCAGCCCATGTTTCACGTTGGTGGCCTTTTAGCACGACTGGGAAAAGCTAAAACCGTAACAGATTTTAAGCAATTGAAAGGGGGGAGCGTGGAAAAAGAACAAAAGAAATGGTCTGAGATAGGAGGGAAGACAGGAGAAATTGAATGATAAAAGAGTTGGTGGTGCACAGCTAATGGGACAAAAGGAAGATACAAAAGATGTGTCTAGAGGAGGTGTGCATGGGAGAATGATGAACAGCCTCCACCCAAAAGCAAAATCAAGAGAAATGAGAGTAAAACCGAAACCTACAAAGAGAAAGGAAGTAAAATGGGGGCAGAGATTACGGTCTGTGTTGAGTCTGGAAAGTGTCGAATCGAAAGATTAGGTGCTGCTCCTCGAGCTTACGTTGAGCTTCACTGGAACACTGCAGGAGGTTGAGGACAGAGAGGTCAGCATTTGAATGTGGAGAATTAAAATGACAGATAACCAGAAGTTTGGGGTCATGCTTGTGGACTGAACTGAGGTGTTCCACAAAGCGGTCACCCAATCTATGTTTGGTCTCCCAGTGTAGAATAGACTGCATTGTAAGCAGCGAATATAGTAAGGTAAATTGAAAGAAATACACATAAATCACTGTTTCACCTGGAAGGAATGTTTGGGTCCTTGCATGGTGAGGAGAGAGGAGGTGAAAGGGCAAGTGTTGCATCTCCTGTGCTTGCATGGAAAGCTGCCATGGGAAGGAGAGTGGGTGTTCCGGATGTTCGAGGAGTGGACCAGGGTCAGGGTATCGCGGAGGGAACGATCCTTTCAAAATGCTAAAAGGGGAGGGGGGAGAGATAGGTTTGGTGATGACATCAAGCTGGAAGTGGCAGAAATGAAGAAGGATAATCCGTTGAATATGGAGGATGGCGGGCTGGAAGGTCCAAACAAAGGGGACCCTATCATGGTTCTGGAGGGAATGGGGTGAGAGCAGAAGTGCAGAAAATGGGACAGACAAGCTTAAGGGCCCTGTCAGCCATGGTGGGGAATCCTCGGTTGAGGAAAAAGGAAGACATTTCAGATGCACTGGTGTGGAAGGTTGCATCTTCAGAACAGATACAACAGAGATGGAGAAATTGGGAGAATAGAATGCTTACAGGAAGCAGGAGACTGGATTTTAACAAGCCTTCGACATCAGGATCCGTCGCGGGGGCGGCCTGAAGATGGCTTCAGATGAGGCCCGCCATGGACCTCGACGTCGACAGGGCCTGGCCCAATCCGGTGACGGCGAGGCTCCATGGTGGCCCCCCTGCCGCTGGGCGATGGTGCCACAATTTAAATATGCAAATCAATAAAAATTAATAAATTTAAATATACTTACCTGAGATCTCGAGGGCCCCTCGCAATCTTCGGCACGGCAGCCTAGACTCCCGCACCTTCAGATTCCCATCTGGGGTAATGAGGCACCACCCTGGTGGGGAGGGGGGAGAAGGTAAGTATCAGTGCGGGGACGGGGTCAAATACACGTAATGGGTGTAGGGGATGGTGGGAAGGGTTGAACCTTAAACTTTGTGCAGTTTGGAGGGGGGGAGGGCAAATAGATAATTGTAATTGTTATGGGGGGGTGGAAAAGGGGCATAAGAAATTTATTTTTTTAGTTTTGGGAAAACCTTTCTTTAAAAATTTAAATATGCTGGCAGGGCTGGCAGTCCTTTAAAATGGCGCCAATGCCTGCCCACAGGCAGCTGATGCCATTGCCGGCGATGGGCAGCCCACCCCCTCTGTGTGATTGGGGGTGGCGGGCTGCCCAAGCTATTTAAATGAACTGCCGCACTTAAGATCGCAGTGGCTATTTGGGGTGGGCCCCGTGTAGGCGGGCTGCCATTTTTTGACCTCGCCGCCAAGTTCGGTGTGGGCTCTTAAATTCCAGCACAGGGTGTGAGGAACTGTAGTCGAGGTAGCTGTGGGAGTCAGTGGGCTTATAGTGAATATTTGTTGATTGCCTATGCCAGAAATCGAGACAGAGAAATCAAAGAAGGGAAGAGTCAGACATGAACCATGTGAAGGTGAGAGACGAGTGAAAATTGGAAGCGAAGTTGATGAAATTTTCCAGTTCAGGGCAAGAGCAGTAAACGGCACCGATGTCATCAAAGTGCTGCAAATAGAAGTGAGGGAGGGGTCCGAGTAGGACTGGAACAAGGAATATTCCACATATCCCACAGAAAGACAGGCACAGCTCGGACCAATGTCGTTATCCATAGCAACATCTTTTATTTGGAGGAAATGAGTGGAGGTGAAGAAGTTGTTCAATGGGAGAACAGGTTCAGCCAGGCGGAGTAGGGTGGTGGTGGACGGGGACTGGTTGGGCCTCCGTTCAAAGAAGAAGCAGAGAGCTCTTAAACTGTCCTGGCGGGAGATGGAGGTGTAGAGAGATTGCATGCCCATGGTAAAGAGATGGTTAGGGCCAGGAAATTGGAAACTGTTAAAGTGACAGAGGACATTGGAAAAGTCATGGATGTAGGTGGGAAGAGACCGGACAAAGGGAGAAAAAAATAGAGTGGAGATAGGAAGGTATCAGTTCAGTGGGGCAGGAACAGGCTGAAACAATGGATCTACCAGGGCAGTCCTTTGTGCGTTTTGGGAAGGAGGTAGAAGCAGGCTCATCGGGGTTGGGATCTATGAGGTTGGAGGCCATGGAGAGAAGATCTCCAGAGCAGATGAGGTCAGTGATAGACCTGGAGACAATGACTTGATGTTTGGTGCTGGAGTTATGGTCCAGGGGGAAGTACGTGGAAGTGTTGGAGAGTTAGCTTTCGGCCTCTACAAGGTAGTAGAGGTTGTTTCACCAGACAACGACAACTACTATTGTCAGCAGCATTGATGGCAATGTTAGGATTGGAACTGAGAGAGTGAAGTGCAGCAACTTCGGAGGGAGACAGGTTCAAGTGAGTGAGGGGCGCAGAGAAACTGAGACACTGATGTCACACTGGCAGTTCTCAATGAAAAGATCAAGAGAGGGTAAGAGGCCACAGGGAGGGGTCCAGGTGGAGGGAGAATACTGGAGACCAGTAAAAGGGCCTGCTCTGTAGGGGGAAGACTCCTGGCCAAAGAAGAGGGTACGGAGGCGAATGTGGCAGAAGAACTCAGTGTTGGGCTGAGTTCGAAATTCATTGATGTGGGGGCGTAAGGGGTTGAAGCTGAGGCCTTAGCAAACTATCCTTCCCGGTGAAACAGCAATTTATGTGTATATATTTAAATTTAATATGCTGTATTCGCTGCTCACAATGCAGTTGTTTCCTTTTACTTTGCAGATTCCAGTTTTACTCTCGATTTTCTCTTGTTTTTGCTTTTGGATGGCAGCTGTTCATTATTCTCTCATGCACACCACCTGTAGACACAGCTTTTGTTTTTTTACTTGTCTCTTTGTTATCTCTTTGGCCCTGCACCACCAACTCTTTTGTCATTTAATCTCTCCTGTCTTCCACTCTATCACAGACCTTCCCTTTTGTTCTTTTTCCACCCACTCGCTTTCACTTGCTTAAAATCTATATTTCTAACATATCCCACTTCTGATGAAAGGTCATTGACTTGAAACTTTAACTCTGTTTCTCTCTCCACAGATGCTGCCTGGCCTGTTGGGTATTTCCCACATTTTCTGTTTTTATTTCAGATTTCCAGCATCCACAGTATTTTGCTTCTGCCTTTTACAAATCTGTGCTCGCTCTCCTTAATTAACTCAAACCTCTCCAAGTCCCTGTTCCATTTTTCCCTGATTATTGTTCCTAAAACCTTACCCACAACTGATGTTTAAACTGATCACCCTGTAGTTAATAGGAACGCCAGTACACCCTTTCTTGAACATGGGTGTCACATTTGCCACCTTCCAATCCTTTGGCACCTCCGCCGTATCGATTGATGGCAAACCGTTCCGTTATCTCCATATGCATTTCCTTGAGCAACCTGGGTTGCAAGCCATCAAGACCAGGCGACTTATTCACTCTTAAGCATAGCCAGCCTTTCCAGTACATACTGCCTATCAATTTTCACCCTATCCATTACCTCTACCATATCAGCTTCTACCAATGTTTTGTCAGTACCGTCTTCCTTAGTAAATACTGATACAAATTACTCATTAAATATTCTCGTCTTGCCTTGCATCTCTAAGCATATATCACCTTCTTTCTCTCTAATAGGTCTCACCCTGCCCCTTATTACCCATTTACTGTTTACATACCAGTAGCAGATTTTTGGGTTCCCTTTTATGTTAATTGCCAATCTATTGTCATAGTCTGCCTTTACCAGTCTTATTTTCCTCTTCACTTCCCCTCTCAACTTATTGTAATTGGCATGGTTCTGAATGAATACTTTCTGTCTGTCATCACAAAAGAGAGGGATGATGCAGACTTCATAATTAAGGTGGAGGAGTATGAAATATTGGATGAGATAAACATAGTGAGATAGGAATATTAAGCGGTTTAGCATCTTTGGAAGTGGTTAAATTGCCAGGCCCAGATGAAACATGTCCCAGGTAATTCAGAGAAGCAAGGGAGGAAATAGCACGGGCTCTGACCATCATTTTCCTATCCTCTCTGGCTACAGGTGTGGTGCTGGAGAACAGGAGACTACTGTCCTTGTACCATTGTTTAAAAAGGGAGGAAGGGGTGGACTGAGTAATTACAGGCCAGTCAGCCTAACTTCAGTTGTGGACAGATTATTGGAAAAAAAATCCTAAGGAACAGTATAAATCGTCATCTAGAAAGGCACAGATTAATCAAGGACTGTTAGCATGGCTTTTGAACAGACCCCACACAGCAGATTGGTCAGAAAAGTAAGAGCCTATGGTATCTAAGGTCAAGTGGCAAGTTGGATCCAAAATTCGCTTGGTGACTGAAAGCAAAAGGTAATGGTCGTTGGGTGCTTTTGTGACTGTTTCCAGTGGGGTTCTGCAGGGCTCAGTACTGGGTCCCTTGATTTTTTGTGGTACATATCAATGATATAAACTTAAATGTAGGGGACATGATTAAAAAGTTTGCAGGTGATATAAGAACTGGTTGTGTGGTTGATAGTGAGGAAGAAAGCTGTAGATTGCAGGAAGGTTTCAGTGGACTGGTCAGGTGGACAGACAAGTGGCAAGTGGAATTCAATCTGGAGAAGTGTGGTGTAATCCATTTGGGAAGGACAAACAAGGCAAGGCAGTACACAATACTGATAGGATACTGAGAAGTGTAGATGCACTTTGGAGTGTACGTCCACAAATCCCTGAAAGTAACGGAACAGATAGATAAGGCGATTAAGGAGGCATACGGGATGCTTTCCTTTATTAGCTAAGGCATAGAATATTTTAGCAGTGAGGTTATACTAGTTATACGTACAGCTAAAGAACTGTGTACAGTTCTGGTCACCACATTACACGAAGGATGTGATCATACTAGAGAGGGTACAGAGGAGATTGTGAAGATGTTGCCAGGAATTACGTTTTTAGCCATGAGGAAAGATTAGATAGGCTGGGGTTATTTTCTTTGGAACAGAGAAGGTTGAAGGAAGATTTAATTAAGGTGTATAAAATAATGAGGGGCCTAGATAGGGATTGTTTTATTCTTTCAGGGATGTCGACATCGCTGGCAAAGCCAGCATTTGTTGCCCATCCCTAATTGCTCTTGACAACTGAGTGGCTTGCTAGGACATTTCAGAGGGCAGTTAAGAATTAGCCACATTGCTGTGGATCTGGAGTCACATGTAGGCCAAACCAGACAAGGATGGCAGACTTCCTTCCCTAGAGGACATTCTTGAACCAGGTGGGTTTTTATGACAATCGATGATAGTTTCATGGCATCATTACTGAGACTAGCTTTCAATTCCAGATTTTTTATTAATTAGAATTAGAATTAGAATTAGAATATTACAGCGCAGTACAGGCCCTTCGGCCCTCGATGTTGCGCCGATCATCTGACCTACACTATTCCATTTACATCCATATGTCTATCCAATGACCACTTAAATGCCCTTAAAGTTGGCGAGTCTACTACTGTTGCAGGCAGGGCGTTCCACGCCCCTACTACTCTCTGCGTAAAGAAACTACCTCTGACATCTGTCCTATATCTTTCACCCCTCAACTTAAAGCTATGTCCCCTCGTGTTTGCCATCCTCATCCGAGGAAAAAGACTCTCACTATCCACCCTATCTTACCCTCTGATTATCTTGTATGTCTCTATTAAGTCACCTCTCCTCCTCCTTCTCTCTAACGAAAACAACCCCAAGTCCCTCAGCCTTTCCTTGTAAGACCTTCCTTCCATACCAGGCAACATCCTAGTAAGTCTCCTCTGCACCCTTTCCAAAGCTTCCACATCCTTCCTATAATGCGGTGACCAGAACTGCACGCAATACTCAAGGTGCGGCCTCACCAGAGTTTTGTACAGCTGCATCATGACCTCGTGGCTCCGAAACTCGATCCCCCTACTAATAAAGGCTAACACACCATATGCCTTCTTAACAGCCCTATTAACCTGGGTAGCAACTTTCAGGGATTTATGTACCTGGATACCAAGATCTCTCTGCTCATCTACACTACCAAGAATCTTCCCATTAGCCCAGTACTCTGCATTGCTGTTACTCCTTCCAAAGTGAATCACCTCACACTTCTCCGCATTAAACTCCATTTGCCATCTCTCAGCCCAGCTCTGCAGCCTATCTATGTCCCTCTGTACCCTACAACACCCTTCGACACTATCCACAACTCCACCGACCATCGTGTCATCCGCAAATTTACTAACCCACCCTTCTACACCCTCATCCAGGTCATTTATAAAAATGACAAACAGCAGTGGCCCCAAAACAGAACCTTGCGGTACACCATTAGTAACTAAACTCCAGGATGAACATTTGCCATCAACCACCACCCTCTGTCTTCTTTCAGCTAGCCAATTTCTGATCCAAAGCTCTAAATCACCTTCAACCCCATACTTCCGTATTTTCTGCAATAGCCTACCGTGGGGAACTTTATCAAACGCCTTACTGAAATCCATATACACCACATCCACGGCTTTACCCTCATCCACCTGTTTGGTCACCTTCTCGAAAAACTCAATAAGGTTTGTGAGGCACGACCTACCCGTCACAAAACCGTGCTGACTATCTCTAATGAACTTATTCTTTTCAAGATGATTATAAATCCTGTCTCTTATAACCTTTTCCAACATTTTACCCACAACCGAAGTAAGGCTCACAGGTCTATAATTACCAGGGCTGTCTCTACTCCCCTTCTTGAACAAGGGGACAACATTTGCTATCCTCCAGTCCTCCGGCACTACTCCTGTCGACAATGACGACATAAAGATCAACAACAACGGCTCTGCAATCTCCTCCCTGGCTTCCCAGAGAATCCTAGGATAAATCCCATCTGGCCCAGGGGACTTATCTATTTTCACTCTTTCCAAAATTGCTAACACCTCCTCCTTGTGAATCTCAATCCCATCTAGCCTAGTAGGCTGTATCTCAGTAATCTCCTCGGCAACATTCCACCAACTGCTGTGGTGGGATTTGAACTCATGTCTCCAGGACATTAGCCTGGGCCTCTGAATTACTAGTTCAGTGACATTACCATTACACCACCCTCTCCCCCTAACGCTGATAGGAAGGGCCTATTTCCCTTAGAAGAGAGGTCAATAACCAGGGGGCAAATATTTCAAGTATTTGGCAGAAGAATTAGAGGTGCAATTTTTTTCACCCAGAGTGTGTCTGGAACTCACTGAAAGGGTGGTAGGAGTAGAAACCTTCCTCGCATATAAAAAAATACTTGGATTTGCACTTGAAATGCTGTTACCTTCAGGGCATGGACCAAGAGCTGAAGAGTGAGATTCGGCTCTATAGCTCTTTGTTTGGCTGGCACAGATCCAATGGACTGAATGGCTTCCTTCTGTGCTGTAAATTTTTAATGTTTCTATAACCACTGGACCCTTGACCTGTACAGTTAATTCACCCTGACTTAACAAGTACCATTTATCATAAGTGGAGGCAATTAGCTTGTACTTATACCAGATGTGATGGCATAATGTAAGTTAACTATTGAGAGCGATTGGGGGTGAGTTTTAAAGTGCCATCTGTCAAGGCCTGTAATAGAGGAACTTTTCATGCAAGCCGCTATGAGTACCACCATGAAACTAGCTATTCAGAAATTTAAACTGTCCAATCAGAACTTAACTTGATTTCCTGTTTAGCACCTTAATATCTAAGAAACAAATATGTTTTATGAACACTTAAGTGTCATTCATTGTGCAAGATGTACTGATCAGGAAGGAAAGTATTTTCAGTTTAGGAGTGTACCCCACAATTTACACACCAGAAGGTGAGGCTGGGAGGAGATTATTAGTTGTGTGAATGACAGTTTAACAATTTCCTTCAAATAAATTAGAAGGTTGAGGCACCTCATTGCAGTGATACCAGTCCCAGAAGAAGTGCACTGAAGAGATCTCTACAGGTACATGGCCGCACTTCAGCAAGAGATATGAGTTTCATAGAAGAACAGCACAAAATACACACAGTAGACAATATTCACCATTCATAAAGAGGACTCAGCATATTTTTTAAATTACCACCATATTTTTTGTTATTTTTGTTCCATCCACTTCTGATGAAACAAAAGCAAATTCAAATAATGGAGTGGTTGTTGGAGTAACAGCAAGAGAAAGACAAGTGATTTTATTGCAATTAAATTATTTCATTCTTTATTACATATATTTGTAATATTTTTGCATAAGCACAAGGTTAGGAGGATGTGTCAATGTGTTGTAACCTTGCCGGAGCCAGATTTGTGGTTAAAATTTCTCACCTTGGTGCAGATTATTTTAACTGAAATGGATTGTAAATTGATTGTCCCCAACTCCTGTGTCAATGCTGCCTCATCTGCTAACACAGGCAGTTGAAGTCCTTCCTTATTGCTGGCTATAGCATAGGTGTGTTCCTCATTGGTATCAAATTGGAAACAATTCACAATGGCAAGGCTGTGCGGTGTGCAGCAGGTTAAAATCACTTTGCACAGTCTGGCTGGATCATATTGTAGAGTCGATCCAATCAGAGCAATAAAAGGATTGAAACTGCTTGAGAATAGAAAACATTCCCTTTGTGATGGAGTATGTTTATGTTCTGTTAAAATCGGTGGGTTGTGTGGTGGAGTCATGAAGTATTTTTTGATTGTAGCCCTGATTCCCCAACAGCTTGCAGTTGGTCCTTTTCAAATGCTGCAAATACAGTACTTGGTTAGAATTAAGAAGTCATATGTTGATCTTGGCTATTAGGCATTCACATGGAAATCCTTCATTATGTATTGTAAAGCACTTGTATATTGATTGAAGGAAAGTCATTTGCAGTTAATGTAAATCCATGAGATTGACAGACTGCCTCAGTCTCCACATGAGTGTCATTAGTGGCACTTGAGACATTAGGGAAGTCAGCACTGGTGCAGAACTTGTCTCTGAATGTTTATCTGTGTCTCAGTGGAAAAAGAAGAGCTTGTGATCCCTTTGGAACATCAAATTGGACAGCTCTTGAATGTGAGTTTACATAGCTGTTTGGCTAATCCTCATGAAATCTCTCTTCCTTCCCCCACTCACAGAAATTAGAATGATCCACTATCAAAAGTAATTTACGGAGGACGCCCTCAAGCTATCTGTTATCATTTGACAAAATTCAGTGATTACCTCATTGGAGAACCATAATCTTCTCCCTTTGTCTATTTCATGTCATTTCCCTCTCCAGAAGCCCTTGATTTTTAAAAATTTGTTTCTTGATATTTTGGCTGAGAGAAGTGTTGGCCAGGAGATCTTAATGCTATAGGATCTTTGACATCAACTTGAATCACTGAATCAGTATCTTGAGTTAAAACCTCTGACATTGCAGATGTCATCTTTACATCTTATTTGAAGTATGACATCTCTAATAATTCAGCACTCCCTCAGTAATGCATGAAATGTCAGCCTAGATTACGTGCTGAAGCTCCAAAATGAGCCTTGAATTTGCAGCCTTCTGACTGACTGAACTAAGTTAACCATATGTAGGTCATTTAAAGGGAATATCATTCAATATTGAGGGTAGTTTTAGTTCAAAGATTGTATTTGTTTTTCTCTTCCCCTCAACCCATTTACAGAAAAAGTTATTAGCTGTTTGAATTTTCTTTAATGTTTATGCTCAAGAGCCACACCAGAACTGCGCAATCCTCAGAACCGTACAGTAAGCGGGGAAGTCATTAGCCCACAGCTTCGAAGGAAGAAGGGACGGAGAATTCTGATGAAAGGTCATGACCTGAAACGTTAACTCTGTTTATCTCTCCACATATGCTGCTTGACCTGCTGAGTATTTCCAGCATTTTCTATTTTTGTTTCTGATCTCCAGCATCTGCAGTACTTTGCTTTTGCAGTAATGTATTTAGGTTTGCTGATGATACAAAGCTAGGTGGGAATCCAAGTTGTGAGGAGGACGCAAAGAGGCTGCAAAGAGATATAGACAGGCTAAGTGAGTGGGCAACAAGGGGCTGGATTTTAAGAGCCCACCACTGATCTTGGCGGCGAGCTCAAAAAATAGCGGCCCACCCATGCGGGCTGCACGCCACAGCCACTGTGATCTTAAGCGCAGCAGCTCATTTAAATAGCCAGAGCGGCCTGCCCCCAATCACGTGGAGGGAGCGGGCTGTCTGTCCCCGGCAATGGCGTCAGCTGCCTGTGCGCAGGCGTGGCGCCATTTTTAAAGGCAGCCAGCCCTGCCGGCATATTTAAATTTTTAAAGAAAGACCCTCCAAAATTAAATAAATACATTCCTTATGCCCCTTGTCCACCCCCCAAAAACAATTACAGTAACTATTTGCCCTTCCCCCCCCCCAAAAACACTTACTTTTACGTCTGACCTTCCCCTCCCCCCAAACTGCACAAAACTTAAGGTTCAACCCTTCCCAATATCCCCTACACCCATTACGTGTGTTTGACCCCGTCCCCCACCCTGCCCCCCGACACTGACAAACTTACATCCTCCCCCCTCTCCACCAGTGTGGCGCCACGTTTCCCCGGATGGGGATCTGAAGGATCCCTCAAGATCTCAGGTAAGTGTATTTAAATTGATTAATTTTATTGATTTGCATATTTAAATTGTGGTCCCATCACCCTGTGGCACCGGGGTGGGGGTGGGGGTGTTGCGGCCACAGAGCCTCACTGCCGCTGGGAGGGCCGGCATTGAGGCTGTGGTGGGCCTCATCTGGAGCCATCTTCAAGCCGCCACCCCCCCCACCATGGATCACGATGTCGAGGGCTTGTTAAAATCCAGCCCAAGGTGGCAGATGGGGTATGATGTGGGGAAGTCTGAGTTCATTCACTTTGGTGGTAAGAATAGAAGAGCAGAATAATTTTTTAAAGGCATGCAACTTCCTCATGTCTCTGTTGGTTTATTTGTCAATCACCTTAAATTGATGTCCTCTATTTCTCAATGCTTCCACTAATGGAAACAGTTTCTCCCTATCTACTCTGTCTGACCCCTCGTGATTTTGAACGTTTCTATCAAATCTCCTCTCAACCTTTTGTAAGAAGAACCCCAGTTTCTCCAAAATATCTAAGTAAATGAAGCCGCTCATCCTTGGAACCAATCTTGTAAATTTTTTCGCACCCTCTTTATAGCCTTCACATCCTCCTTAAAGTGTGGTGCCCAGAATTGGACCAGAGTTTTATAAAAGTTCACCATAGCTTCCTTTCTTTTGTATTCTATGCCTCTATTTATAAAGCCCAGGATCCGCATGCCTTTTTAACCACTTTCTCAACCTGCTCTGCCACCTTCAACATTTTCTGCACATATAGGGTGGAATCTTCCTGGCCCCGCGGAGACAGGTCTGGGGGCGGGACCGGGAGCAAAATGAGAAAATATTGTGACGGGTTACCTCCCCATTGCGTTCCCACCTCTGAGCAATCGTATCAGAGGCAATGGGGTCAAACTGGCAGCAGCTATCTGCTCAGCAGTGGCGGGTAGCCAAGTAGGACAATTAAGTGTCTACTTGAGCGCAAATTGGTGAATCCGCTTGGATTTTCCTGACATTGGACGGGCCCCCAGCTGAGGCTGGAGCCAGGCAGCTGATAGGGAGCCATCAACGCCACCTCTAAATTCCCTCAGCCCGGAGCTGCGGTGTTCAGAAGGCCACAGCCGCAACCACTAGCAATCCTGTGAAGGGGTTTCCCCCTCTTCAATGATGGCCTGACAGCTGTGGCCATTCTTTATTCTTAACTTTGCTGAACTGTTCAGACAGTGCCTCCATCTTGAAGCACCCTCACGCTCCCCTACATGCTTCAGCAATGTCCACCTCACCCAGTGGGGCTGCCGTTCGTCCACAGCTTTGGTCCCTCTGCTTGGGTCTCCCGCCTCAGGAACCCGCCCACCATCCTTAATTGGATGGCGAATGCAGAGGTGGCCTCTTAAGTGACCACCTCCTGTACAATCACAGTGCCATGCGGCCAGCTGGCACCATCGGGGTTTGGATCCACTTTTGGTCTGATGGCAGAAAATTTTCAGATGTGGTTCGATTCTACTCATTCCCAGGGTCCCTCTGTGCCTGCACCTCTTTAGAATTGTACCCATTATTTTCTATTACCTCTCGTCATTCTTCCCAGCAAAATGTATCATTTTATACTTCTCTGCATTAAGTTTCATCAGCCACCTGGTTCCCCCCCGCCCACCCCATTCCACCAGCCTGTCTATGTCCTCTTGAAGTCTATCACGATCCTTCTCAGAGTTCACAATACTTCCAAAGTTTTGTATCATCTGCAAATTTGGAAATTGTGCCCTGCATACCCAAGTCTAAATCATGAATATATCGCAAGAAAAGCAGTGGTCCCTGTACCAACCCCTGGGGAACCCCAGCAGACAACTTCCATCAATCCAAAAAACATCCATTCATTCCTTCTCTCTGTTTTCTCTCACTTAGCCAACTGCAATTCCATGCTGCCTCTTTCCCTTTTATTCTATGGGCTTCAACTTTGCTGGCAAGTCTATTATGTGGCACCTTTTGGAAGTGCATATATACCACATTAACCACATTGCCCTCATTAATCATCTCTGTTACCTCATTAAAAAAAACTCAATCAAGTTAGTTAAACACGATTTGCATCGAACAAATCCGTGCTGGGTTTTTCTAATTAATACCCCATAGACTTAATTCCACCTTCAAATATTCAGAACTGTAATTAAGCTAACGTAATTGGAGTCATCACTATCTAAAGGTAGTAATTGTTTTTCCCTAAATGCTGGAAACCAGAGCCGCAAAATTGGGCTCCATAGGGCCTGTAGTTTCAGCTCTATGGGTGTCGTTTTGGAACCAAAATGACGTCCGTGCCGTGCATGTACACTTGTGATACGTTAGGAGCGTGCATCAGAAGCATGCAGACTAGGCAGATTGTGACGTCTTTCAATGTGTAACGCTGACTTGACGTGAACTGCTATTCTTGACCTTGCCACCCAAGCTAATGCCGTCTCTTAAACACGCACCACAGAGCATGGGTTGAAGTGACCTCACCCCCATGACAAACAGTACTATTTGAAGCTATTAACTGCTCTTAGGTTAGTTGCTGATCAATTTCTATTAACTCTGTTTGCGTTTGTAGAATTGCTTGGTGGTTTGAAGAGTTGGTTAAAGTTGGTGAAAGCGACAGGGAGTGGTTTGATTGTGACTGAAAGTGTTCTGGTCAGACCACTTGCTCCTAATCATGGGTGCTGTAATGAGGAGCTGCCACCGTGTAATGAGGACTTCTGCCGCCATGTAATGAGTTATTTTTATGTTGTCTGATGCAACATAAATGAGATGTGTGGAGTTCAGTTGGTTGAAGATCTCAAACAGGTATATTTACAGCTAAACTATTATACACAGTGCAGAATTAACTATTTACAAAACCTGCCCCTAGATGTTACAGTAGCAGAGTGACTCAGGCTTGTAGTCACATGACTGCATCCTGGCACTTGGTTTATTAGCGTAGTAAGATTTTAAAGGGACATCACTTTGGGGCGGCACAGTGGCGCAGTGGTTAGCACCACAGCCTCACAGCTCCAGCGACCCGGGGTCGGTTCTGGGTACTGCCTGTGCAGAGTTTGCAAGTTCTCCCTGTGACCGCGTGGGTTTTCGCTGGGTGCTCCAGTTTCCTCCCACAGCCAAAGACTTGCAGGTTGATAGGTAAATTGGCCATTGTATATTGCCCCTAGTGTAGGTGGGTGGTAGGAGAATAGTGGGGATGTGGTAGGAAATATGGGATTAATATAGGATTAGTATAAATGGGTGGTTGTTGGTTGGCACTGACTCGGTGGGCCGAAGGGCCTGTTTCAGTGCTGTATCTCTCTATGACTCTATCACTCTCAAAGGCAATCATAAAACAGGTGCTATAATTGCAATCCCCTTTGGGCTGCAACATGAGAGGGTGATGGAGCAGAGGCAATAAAAAAGAGGAGGAGCTGCTCACAGAGTGAGGAGGAGGGGAATGAAGGGCTGTAAGCAGGAGGCCTTATCCATCTTGGGTCTTCCTGGAGCACTCGTTTTATCTCCACCTATTGCCAGGAGCAGTGTGTGTGCTATTTGTGTTTTATGAAGGAGGTGCTCATAGAACTCTACCACCACTTGCAACCAGACCTGTAACCTTGGAACAGGTTAAGGACGGGACTGCCAGTGACTGTGAAGGTCTGCGCAAGACCCTGTGTCAAGTTGGAGCCTGACTCCTCCATGCCCCTTGACAGTGACAGCAGGCTTTCTGGCAGGCTGCCAATATACCAAGCATTTCTGTGTGCATGCCCAGCAGCCTTTTCTGTATATTGTCCATCAAAGTCCTCATCTGAGTCCTCTGTCGTGGAACTCATTTGCAACCTGACCCTTCAGGGAGCAATCACTCTTGCTCTCCTTTCGCCCTTTCCTTACTGCAGGCCATTCTTGTCCAATAACTCACCATGTGCAGATCCCGCCTCTATGCTATCCTCTAAAGTACCTGCAGTAGCAGTACCTGAGCTGGTGGCTGCAAATATGAGCTGGAGTAATGGTGTTTCATTATCATTATTCTATTGTTTCTGTTTCACTTCAGGTTCCCACACCAGTTCCTGACCAGGTGGCAGCTCTTAAGTATTTGAAAGGATAAAGAAACAGGGGTCGGCTTGTGTGAGGGGGGTAGTGGGGAAGCAAGGATGCATCCTTATGCCAACAGACGCTTGTAAATCAGAATAGGTTGTGGGATGAGGTGTAAGTAGGATGTTAGAAGGTGGATTTTCCAAAGCATACCTTTATCCTACATTGTTTCAGCACCACTGCTGGCCATGGCCTAATTCATGGCTGCACCAAGAATTGACAGCACCATCTCCTCCGGGGCTGAGGACATGTAGCCATGCCTATCGCCTGCTTATTAGGTGCTGCTACCTCCAATTGTGGGCCACCTTACCCTGTAAAAGAGGGAGAAGTGTGTCAGTGAGTGTGGTGCAATGTGTTTGGATGATGTACCTGCTACAGTTGACTAGTTGACAGTGTGTGCAAGCTATGAGATAAGAACAAAGAACAAAGATAATTACAGCACAGGAACAGGCCCTTCGGCCCTCCAAGCCTGCGCCGATCCAGATCCTCTCTCTAAACATGTCGCCTATTTTCTAAGGTTCTGTATCTCTTTTCTTCCTGCCCATTCATGTATCTGTCTAGATACATCTTAAAAGACTCCATCGTGCCCGCATCTACCACCTCCGCTGGCAATGCGTTCCAGGTGCCCACCACCCTCTGCGTAAAGAACTTTCCACGCATATCCCCCCTAAACTTTTCCCCTTTCACTTTGAACTCGTGTCCTCTAGTAATTGAAACCCCCACTCTGGGAAAAAGCCTCTTGCTATCCACCCTGTCTATACCTCTCATGATTTTGTACACCTCAATCAGGTCCCCCCTCAACCTCCGTCTTTCTAATGAAAATAATCCTAATCTGCTCAACCTCTCTTCATAGCTAGCGCCCTCCATACCAGGCAACATCCTGGTGAACCTCCTCTGCACCCTCTCCAAAGCATCCACATCCTTTTGATAATGTGGCGACCAGAACTGTACGCAGTATTCCAAATGTGGCCGAACCAAAGTCCTATACAACTGTAACATGACCTGCCAACTCTTGTACTCAATGCCCCGATGTGAGTGTGACGCTTGCAGCAGTGCTAAGGGTGAGCTGAAGCAATGAACTTTGGGAATGAGTCCTGACTGATAGAAATTGTTGGCAGTTGAGTGAAGTTGATGTGATGAATGGAGCAGTGTGTGAGGCCAGTGATTGATTTGTAAGCTTGTGAAGATGCATTCACTGATTTTGACCACTCGCATGAAGCCGTTGAACTTTTTGCAACACTGCATCCAGGTCTTCAGAGCTGGACTGCTGGCATTGACCGTGATGGCTATCTTCTCCCACTATTTCGTAATGTCAAACTGAAGGGCCTGATGGCCCCCTGAGGAAAGTGGACCTCTCTCCTCTTGTCCATCTCCTGCACTAAGGCCTAAGCACAGTATCGGAGAACGTTGGGGCACACTTCTCGCCTGTTGCACTGTTTCCACTCCTCTTTTTGCTCATAAACTCCTCATTAACCAATTCCAGCAGCTGCTGCTGCCAGAATGCACCTCACCTTCAAGGGGTGCAGTCTGGCTTCAAGTAGTGCAGGCTAGCGTTAAGTGGTGCTAGCCTCACACAAAATTGGGCCCCCTGCTGAGACATGCAACTACTCAGCAGTGCACTTAGCATGGCCTGCACATTACTATTATTTAAATTAGCCAGCAGCATGAAGTTTGCCTGCTGCCTGCATCACTATGAACGAGCACAGGTTAATTGCACACCATGATCCTCACATCTGATTATTAGCCTTATTAAATTTTTCCCCCCTTTTGTTTTAAGGACATTAAAACTCGAGCAAGAATTGGTCCCTGTGAAATACTACTTACTACTGTTCCCCAGACAGAACATTTTCCATTTATCCTGTGTCTTCTGTTGCTAAGGTGCCTCTTAAACCATCTAGATAACTTTATTGCTGTGAAATTCAGACCATTAGCACCCATTTTTCAGCGCTACAAGTGCCATTTTGCCTCCAAAATGGTGTCCATGGTGTGTGTGCACACTTCGGCTGAATTTAGTGCAGCTGACTGAGCTCCTAGCACTGAGCCGATAAGATGGGTGGTGCAATTCTATGGCACCAGGCCATAAAACAGCCCGCCACCGGGATCCCTGTCCCTCTAAAGATGGGGATCCCACCTCCAAGAGCTGCCAGCCAATCACAAGGCTGGCAGCTCAGTAATATCAGCAGTGTGACCGGGAGCGTGAGTGTAAGTGAGGCAGGGTTATTTATTTATTTTTTTTTATTTAGAGATACAGCACTGAAACAGGCCCTTCGGCCCACCGAGTCTGTGCCGACCATTAACCACCCATTTATACTAATCCTACACTAATCCCATATTCCTACCACATCCTCACCTGTCCCTATATTCCCCTACCACCTACCTATACTAGTGGCAATTTATAATGGCCAATTCACCTATCAACCTGCAAGTCTTTTGGCTGTGGGAGGAAACCGGAGCACCCGGAGGAAACCCACGCAGACACAGGGAGAACTTGCAAACTCCACACAGGCAGTACCCAGATTTGAACCCGGGTCGCTGGAGCTGTGAGGCTGCGGTGCTAACCACTGCGCCACTGTGCCGCCCCTTGCTGCGGCCAGTTCGGCAGGGCCCGGCGATGGGGAGAAGGAGGCTGGGCATTGAGTGCAGGGGGAGTGGGGTTCAGGGAGGTGGGTTGATTGCCGGTGGGCGCTCTCCATTGGCCACAGATTGCCGACGTAGAAAGGCTCCCCCAAGCCTGTAAGGAGCTTGCCTCGTTTTACTGGGCAACCTCTCTGCATGGCAGAGCTGCCCCTCCCCGCCTCCCCACAACTGCTGGCATTAAGCTTTCGGCCGCCCCTGACTAAATTGCAGTGTGACAGGAAGGCGACAGGCCCTCCACCCCCTCCTCCTGTTGCAATTCTATGGGCAAGCCCATCTCTAGGGGGCCCATTAATTTAGCCCTTCTGGTGCAAGCTGCACCAGACACCATTTTGGTGAAGGTGTTAGCACATGGTAGCAACAGTCCACGAGAATCATGCTGAGTAGTAATGTGTAATTTGACATCAGATCTGCCACTTTGGAGCACAATGCTTCAGCTAATGCCATCTCTTTAGCACGTTCAGCAGTAGGAAGGACCCCCACCAGTGCTGTTTAAAGGAATCACCAACTACTTTCAGGTTAGTTGCTGATTGATTTCTGCTGGCCCTTGCTGCCCCTTGGAACCAGGCCCAGCGCTGGAGACCTGGACCTCAGGTAAACCTAACTCTGATTTCCCATTCACCAACAGTCCAACACCTTACCGGTGTCTGTTACTATCACAGTGTCTGCTTGACCACAATGCTAAAATAAAAAAATGCCAGAAAATAAACATTCCAAACCAAATTTATAAATTGTGGAATTAAAGCAAAGTACTGCAGATGCTGGAAATCTGAAATTAAAAGCAAGAAATGCTGGAAATACTCAGCAGGTCTGGCAGCATCTGTGGAGAGTGAAGCAGAGTTAATGTTTCAGGTTAGTGACCCTTCATCGGAACTGGCAGATATTAGAAATGTAAAAGGTTTTAAGCAAGTAAAATGGGGGTGGGGCAAGAGGTAACAAAAGAGAAGGTGTTGGTAGGACAGAGGGTCACAGAGAATAACTGACCAGAAGGTCATGTAACAAAGGCAAACGGTATGTTAATGGTGTGCTGAAAGACAAAGCGTTAGTACAGAGAGGGTGTGAATAGACTGTAAAGCACAAAGCACTCCAAGCACAAACATTAAAGACAAACAGAAACAGTGGGTAGGCACAGTAGAAACAAACTAAACAAACTAAAAAAAAAATAACGAAATAAAAAAGAAAAAATAACTAAACATAAAAAGGGGGGCCTGTCATGCTCTGCGTGGAATTTATAAATTAAATCATGCCATATTGCATTCAAGCATAAACTAATCACCCTTGTGCATTATTTTAGTGCCTGTCTTCCATGTACCTTTGCCTGTCTTGGTACTGCTATGTAGTACTACACTAGTGGCTGCAGCAAGGCTGGTGGTAATCTGTTGACTTTCAGTGGGAGAGACTGCAGCTGGCCCTGGAGGACACCTTCAAGCAGCTCTGGCCTTAGAAGTGCCTGGCTTTGGACTGCAGCATCTGAGCATAGGTGGTAGCAGTCTGAGCTTGCATGGCAGCAAGCTGACCTTGCATGTCTTCAATTTAAGCTTCTACTGCAGCACGCAGACATCAGATGGTTTCTGCTTGTGCTACAATGAACTTCTGACGGCGGCCCTCAGACGCTGCATCCTGTTTGGGTCCGCAAGTGTGGTAAAAGAGTTAGCCATCATTTCCACATTGGACAGAATGGACTCCAAGCTCTGCAGAAAGACCTACACCAAGTTGGTGCTGATTTCTCCAAGCTCTTTGACATTGGGTGCAGGCTTTCTGGCAAACCTGTCAATGCACCACGCACATTGGTGTGCATATCCATCAGCCTTCTTCTGTAGACGACCCCATCAAAATCCTTACCTGAATCCTCTACAGCAGAACGCATGTGCCACCTCACCCGCCGATAAGTTAGCACCTGTGTTACACGTGTTCCCTACCCTGGTTGCAGGCCACTCATGCCCTGTGTCTTACCACATGCAGATCCCACTTCCAAGCTATCCTCTGAAGTGCACGCAGTGTCAGTACCTGAGCTGGTGGCTGCAAGTGTGAAAGCGAGTGACAGTGTTTCTTTGTCATTGCCTTATTCTTGCTCTTCCACCTCTTGCTCTTCCACCATTGCCTATACAGGTGGCATTCCTCGAGTATATAAAAGGAGAAAGGCACAGGGTAGCGTTGTGGTGAAGGGTGGGGAGAGGAAAACAAAAGCTGTATGTTTACACCATCTGCAGCTTGTAAATCAGAAGAGATTGCGGGATAAGGGGAAAGTAAGAAGGAGGATTAGATATGAGGATATCATCATCTTAGATGGTTTCAGCCTCCCCACTGGCCACAGCCTCAGCTATGCCCACTGTAATTATGGTGATATCCTCCTGTGATAGATCATATTTTTGCTCCTCTCCACTTCTTGCACTAAGGCCTTCACTGCAGTCAGAAAATCTTGGAATCAACTCTCTGCCATGTTGCACCATTATTGAGTGTTTTTCATGTCAATGTCACTTTTCAAATAACTTCCAGCATCTGCTCCAGCCTCACCTCCTCTTTAAGATGTGCAGTCTGGTTTTAATTAGTGTAGGCTAGCTTGAACTCATTCTATCCTCTCATAGTTTTGCACCCCTACTCAAGCATTTAACCATTGGTGAAACCACATCTCAAATACTGTGCAGTTTTGGTCTCCTTATTTAAAGAAGGATGTAAATGCGTTGGAGGCGGTTCAGAGGAGGTTTACTAGATTGATACCTAAAATGAGTGGGTTATCTTATGAGGAAAGGTTGGACAGAGTGGGCTTGTTTTCACTGGAGTTTAGAAGAGTGAGGGAACACTTGATTGAAGTTTATAAGATCCTGAATGGTCTTGACAAGGTGGATGTGGAGAGGATGTTTCCTCTTGTAGGTGAGTTCAGAACTAGGGGGCACTGTTTTAGAATTAGGGGTCGCCCTTTTAGGACAGAGATGAGGAGAAATTTTGTCTCTCAGAAGATTGTGCAACTTTGGAACTCTCTGGTGGTGGAGGCGGGGTCATTGAATATTTTTAAAGCGGAGATAGATAGATTCTTGTTGGGCAAGGGAATCAAGGGTTATCGGGAGTAGATAGGAGTGTGGAATTTGAGACACAAACAGATCTGCCATGATCTTATTGTATGGCCTAACAGACTAGAGGGGCCAAATGGCATACTTCTGATCCTAATTTGTATGCCCATTTAATGCTGGTTGCATTCTACAATTATTTAAATTATCAGGCAACGTGAAGTTTGTGTGCTGCTTGCATCAGAAGCAACAAATGCAGGTAATCCTACATCACAATCACAGCACTCGTTTTTGGGCCCTGTCCAATTTCGGAGCCTTTAACTCTTCCATGAATTTTAACCTTCCCTACTGGTTCCACTGATTCAGTGTCTTTTGAAAATCCAAGTCGACTAATATCTCTTTGGTTATTCTCATCTCTTCTAAAAATGTATTGGAAACTGAGAACCTCCACCCACCAGGACGACTAATGTTTCTGAATGCCATAAGACCATTTAAAAAATTCTTGATAATGGAACCATTAAATGTATTTTCTTTAATGGAATTAGAATCATACTATCCAAGCTATGTAAAATCTAATGAGTAATGGGGTACAGTTTTATTTAGTCATTTTAATATAATTTATTGTATTAATGAACATTATTTAATTTATAATTTCTAAGCTTTGTAAACACACAGGGCTTAATTTTTGAAATACAGAAGAAAGTCTATTTTCTAATCAGACTGAGTTCCATATGGAAATTAATTAGCATAATTCACAGATGGCATGTTAATTATACTCCGGTTTTTTAAAGGTAGGATTCATGTGCTATTAATTGAAATTTGGGGAAAATTATATATTGACTTATTGTAGCCATTTTAGTCATCACTATCTATCAACTGTTATCAAAAAGTGATGTAAGGAAAGATTACGGAATTCTCTGGACCTGTTCAGATGGCAAGATATATCTTGATAGGTAGTTTTGATTTGTAGTACAGGATTGCCGGTAATACAGTTGGACCTTGAGGTCATGGCACAAGTTGGCAAAGCATTCTTGTGAACTTGGTGCCAAAATTCTGTATCTCTTCAAGTTGCACTGTTGAGAAACCATTGACAATAGATAAATAACAAGAATAATCTCCATTCTCAAAGGACTTTACATTGAAACTTGAAGTATTTGGAGTGAAAGGCTTAACAGATTCTGATTTATTAGATTGTAACATGGACAAGTGTGCATGTTTGGGAGGAACCGGTGATTTTGGACCTATGGTTGTGAAAGCTTTCCACCACTGGAGTTTTCCTTGTGGCTGGGTCCGTTGTAAATTAATTGATAGAGGTTGAGTGCTATGATTATCAACAACTCTGTTACAATAATGTCATACAACTACTAGGATGTTGAAGATGAAGTAGATGGAACTTGGTCTTTTTTTTTGTCTAGTATTTCCTATGTTTCTATCAGATCACATCTGTCGGTTAAAATTTAACAATGTCTAATAGCCTTATCTGTGTTAACAAAGACATGATTATTTTTTAATTTGTGCAATTTGATACTGTGTCTTATATTTTTTCAGGCTGTCGTAGCTTTGAGGAGCACCTTGCAGCCAGTCAAGAAGGGAGCAAAAACAAAAATATTGTGAATCTTGGAGCCATTAGACAGGGCATGAAACGATTCCAGTTCCTTTTAAACTGCTGTGAACCTGGCACGATCCCTGATGCTTCAATCCTAGCTGCAGCTCTTGACCTGGTAAAAGAAAATCTTTGTGTTTTGTCTGCCAGTTTCTGTTTTAGGGATGTGGTAATGCTGGTCCTTTCGCTAAGTTAAAGGTAGAAAATTTCCATTGTTAAATGGTGATAGTTGAGGAAGTATTTTTTAAAATTCATTCTTAACCAAAGAGTGGTTAGAATGTGAAATTAGCCACCACAAGCAGCAGTTGAGGTGAATAGCATAGATTCATTTAAGAGGAAGCTAGATTAGGGAGAAAGGAATAAAAGGAAATGCTGCCACGGTGAGATGAAGTAGGGTGGGAAAAGGCTTATGCGGTGCATAAGCACTGGCACAGACATGTTAGGCCAAATGCTCTCATTATGTGCTGTAAATTCTATATAATTCCATGTCACCTGTGAACAGCAAAATCATAATTGAGGATGTAATTTTTTTTAACAAGTTCACTTTTACAATTTGATTATAAATTGCGAGCAGCAGAATTCTTACAAACGTACAAAATCGTTGAACAGGAAAAGACCAGCTGGTCAATCAAGCCTTCCCTACAGAAAAACAAGGCCTGGAGTATCATGATTGGGTGCCCATTCCCACCAGCACACATGTCCACCTGCCCATCATCAGTCATGTAATCTCCTGGGTGAGGCCCAGGAAAAAACTAATGACCAATCAGGGAAACAAAGATCTAGGAAATTCCTCTCCGACCTACTTAGGCAATTGAAAGTAATCTCTAGGAAATCACTTATTTATGTATATTTATATATGTTGTTATATATTTATCTATATATATTTATAGATACTACTTGGCATTTTATCTACCTTTTATAAGATGTGATCTTTCCAATTCAACATGCATTTGTAAAGGGTCAGTCAAGTCTAATGAGCCTAGTTGAACTTTTTGAGAAGGTAACTAAAGTAGTAGATAAGGGAATGTCTGTGGATGCCATTTATATGGACATGCAGAAGGCATGTGACAAGGTTCCACATAAGAGACTGTTAACAAAAATGAGAACGCATGGAATTGGAGACAACCTATTGACTTGGATAGGGAATAGGTTAGGAGATAGGAGACAGACCGAATGGATATATGTTCAAATTTTCAGGATGTGGCTCGTGGTTTCCTCCAGGGATCTGTACTGGAGCCACAGCCTTTCACTATATTTATAAATAATTTGGATGAAAGATTAGATAGATGTACATCTAAGTTTTCGGACACTAATTTAGGTGTAAGTGGCATTCAGAAAGTCTGCACTCACCACCTGAGCCAATGACTTGTTCTATGGGTCTACTATTCACTGGGGGGAAAAAAATCACTCTAACACCTAACCATTACATAGCTTATGTGCATATGACCTCTGTTCTTCCCCAACTTTCTAGTTGAAATAGCTTCTGAGGGGAACACATTGTTAATTGTATATCAAATGTATTTAATTATATACAGGTGGAGGACATTAATTAGGATTTCATGAGCACATATGAAGAGACATGTACTGAAACTGTGGTGTGGTTGAGGTTTAGATTAGATTAGATTAGAGATACAGCACTGAAACAGGCCCTTCGGCCCACCGAGTCTGTGCCGAACATCAACCACCCATTTATACTAATCCTACACTAATCCCATATTCCTACCAAACATCCCCACCTGTCCCTATATTTCCCTACCACCTACCTATACTAGTGACAATTTATAATGGCCAATTTACCTATCAACCTGCAAGTCTTTTGGCTTGTGGGAGGAAACCGGAGCACCCGGAGGAAACCCACGCAGACACAGGGAGAACTTGCAAACTCCACACAGGCAGTACCCGGAATCGAACCCGGGTCCCTGGAGCTGTGAGGCTGCGGTGCTAACCACTGCGCCTGTATGCTTGTAATGTTTCACTCTGTAAATAAATGTTAGACTGAGTAAAGATTTGCTCCAGTACTATCCTTCACCAACTGGATTTCTGGAATTTAAGACACATGAAACACAATCAAGCTCTTAACAATTCTACGTACCTCTATAAAACTTGGGCGGCACAGTGGTGCAGTGGTTAGCACCGCAACCTCACAGCTCCAGCGACCCGGGTTCAGTTCTGGGTACTGCCTGTGCGGAGTTTGCAAGTTCTCCCTGTGACTGCGTGGGTTTCCGCCAGGTGCTCCAGTTTCCTCCCACAGCCAAAGACTTGCAGGTTGATAGGTAAATTGGCCATTGTAAATTGACCCTAGTGTAGGTAGGTGGTAGGGGAATTGAGGGGATGTGGTAGGAATATGGGATTAATGTAGGATTAGTACAAATGGGTGGTTGTTGGTTGGCACAGACTCGGTGGGCCAAAGGGCCTCTTTCAGTGCTGTATCTCTAAGTAAATAAAATCACTCAGAAGTCTACCTACTTATAAAGGGTAAAGACCCAGCCTTTTAAGCCTTTCTGAATGACTAAAATCTTTCAAGTTAGAAATCATCCTCATAGCCCTCCGCACTTTTTTCAAAGCATCCGTATCACTTGTTGTGGTACACCTTTAAGTGGGTGCAGTTATGTTTTCCGTTTACATTACTAGAAGAGAAATGATGTAATGTATCATGTGACTCAGACTCTGTCTCAGTCTGCTGTGAGGGAGCATGCGCACAAGTTCTTTTACTTTGTAATGCCGTTACCAACTCTTCAGCTCCTTAATAAATGAACTTAAAAGCCCCTGGAAAGGACAGCATTACCCCTGAAATAATCAAGAGTGCCAAGCCTGCTATACTCTCAGCACTACATGAACTGCTATGCCTGTGCTGGGACGAGGGAGCAGTACCCCAGGACATGCGCGATGCCAACATCATCACCCTCTATAAAAACAAAGGTGACCGCGGTGACTGCAACAACTACCGTGGAATCTCCCTGCTCAGCATAGTGGGGAAAGTCTTTGCTCGAGTCGCTCTGAACAGGCTCCAGAAGCTGGCCGAGCGCGTCTACCCTGAGGCACAGTGTGGCTTTCGTGCAGAGAGATCGACTATTGACATGCTGTTCTCCCTTCGTCAGATACAGGAGAAATGCCGTGAACAACAGATGCCCCTCTACATTGCTTTCATTGATCTCACCAAAGCCTTTGACCTCGTCAGCAGACGTGGTCTCTTCAGACTACTAGAAAAGATCGGATGTCCACCAAAGCTACTAAGTATCATCACCTCATTCCATGACAATATGAAAGGCACAATTCAACATGGTGGCTCCTCATCAGAGCCCTTTCCTATCCTGAGTGGTGTGAAACAGGGCTGTGTTCTCGCACCCACACTTTTTGGGATTTTCTTCTCCCTGCTGCTTTCACATGCGTTCAAATCCTCTGAAGAAGGAATTTTCCTCCACACAAGATCAGGGGGCAGGTTGTTCAACCTTGCCCGTCTAAGAGCGAAGTCCAAAGTACGGAAAGTCCTCATCAGAGAACTCCTCTTTGCTGACGATGCTGCTTTAACATCTCACACTGAAGAATGCCTGCAGAGTCTCATCGACAGGTTTGCGTCTGCCTGCAATGAATTTGGCCTAACCATCAGCCTCAAGAAAACGAACATCATGGGGCAGGATGTCAGAAATGCTCCATCCATCAATATTGGCGACCACGCTCTGGAAGTGGTTCAAGAGTTCACCTACCTAGGCTCAACTATCACCAGTAACCTGTCTCTAGATGCAGAAATCAACAAGCGCATGGGTAAGGCTTCCACTGCTATGTTCAGACTGGCCAAGAGAGTGTGGGAAAATGGCGCACTGACACGGAACACAAAAGTCCGAGTGTATCAGGCCTGTGTCCTCAGTACCTTGCTCTACGGCAGCGAGGCCTGGACAACGTATGCCAGCCAAGAGCGACGTCTCAATTCATTCCATCTTCGCTGCCTTCGGAGAATACTTGGCATCAGGTGGCAGGACTATATCTCCAACACAGAAGTCCTTGAAGCGGCCAACATCCCCAGCTTATACACACTACTGAGTCAGCGGCGCTTGAGATGGCTTGGCCATGTGAGCCGCATGGAAGATGGCAGGATCCCCAAAGACACATTGTACAGCGAGCTCGCCACTGGTATCAGACCCACCGGCCGTCCATGTCTCCGTTATAAAGACGTCTGCAAACGCGACATGAAATCGTGTGACATTGATCACAAGTCGTGGGAGTCAGTTGCCAGCATTCGCCAGAGCTGGCGGGCAGCCATAAAGACAGGGCTAAATTGCGGCGAGTCGAAGAGACTTAGTAGTTGGCAGGAGAAAAGACAGAGGCGCAAGGGGAGAGCCAACTGTGCAACAGCCCCAACAAACAAATTTCTCTGCAGCACCTGTGGAAGAGCCTGTCACTCCCGAATTGGCCTTTATAGCCACTCCAGGCGCTGCTTCACAAACCACTGACCACCTCCAGGCGCGTATCCATTGTCTCTCGAGATAAGGAGGCCCAAAAGGAATGTATTTGTGTGTTAACCAATCCCTTATGCATGGTTGGTGCCTTGATCTTTATTTCATAGTAAGCACAAGGGGAAGAAAACACAATGTGGTGTTAGCGACGGAGGATTTTTTTTATTTTCAAGCATACCACAAACAACATGGTGTCAGTTCTGATGGAAGAAACTGGTAAGCAGGAAAACATCTGAAGTTTTAAAACCTTCAGTCAATGCAAAATGTATGATCTCTAACCGCCAATCGGAGTGCACAGATAGTCTGTGAGTTTAACAGTGCATTGAGAGCTGCAGTGCCAGGTAGTGCTCGATTGGGGAAGGTGTGTAGCTGGGACATAGGCCATCAGACCGATTGTGGGGCAAAGGAGAACTAAGAACTGAGAACCATAGCGGAAATTGGGCCATATAAGGTCGCGAAAACGACAGGCGAAATCGAGAGAAGGCTGGAAAAGTCTTTGCACCATTATTCACTTTGTGGAGCATCGTGGTGCATTCCTGCCATGACCCATCTTCGTGGGCGGAGCCTCAGAAATACACGCACAAGCGGCAACAGCGCCACTCATTTCAAGTGCTGTAGCAGCAGTGGAACGAGCTGTGATGAATAGAGAAACTACAAGCAATTTAAGCACTGCAGTATGTTTAAAGAATTTACAGTATTCGAATCCTGATCAGTAAAACAGGAGGAGTATTCCTTTACATGGCAGAGAGAAAGAAAGGTCCGGGGAATATTGCAAAATGTCCACAAAACTCCCAAGCTTAAATTGGAAGGCACCTAACCTACTTTCTGAGTTTAAATTACTTAAGCAAAACAAAGAGCGAGAGGTCATTAAGCATGTCCAATCCAGACAAGTAGGCAATAAAGATTCGTTTCGCCATTGGAAGTGAAGGTTTGCATAGGCTTAACACATTCAGGTTCACAAAAGAAGACCAAACAGATCCCAAGAATATTTGGACAACTTTGGAAGATCAGTTAAGGGTCAAAGCGAATTTCCGCATCCATCACCTGGAGTTTATGTTGTACCATCAACAGCTTAAGGAATCCATCAATTGTTTTATCAGTTGATGCAGAGAAAAGGGTGCTTACTGCGATCAGAAACAGAGTGAAACGACGAATTAATGATTGCTTCTACTCCAATAGACGCATTTCAAAAAGATCGCAGCATTGATGAGCTGCTCAAAGACAGACGCAAGTATGAGGCGATCATTGCAGGCTGACAAAGCTTGCAGGTCTTGTGTGCTACCCCAACTGTTGACACGTTGACCAGATTATCCAAACCTGAGAAGACATGTGGAAGGTGCGGACTTCTACACGCACCGAAGAGTTTCCCAGCGTTTCATGATTTCTGCAAGGCATGTGACACAAAGGGTCACTGGCAACAGCAATGCAGAAGAGCAAAGGCTGAATGAGCTTCAAGAAGTCATGCAACGGCTCAAGCAGACCATAAACAGTACCTTCAAGCAGCAGCAAAGACTGTACTAGATTTCATAGGCAAAGTATACACGAGGTAGCGGAAAAAAGGGAGAACGACGATGATGATCAAGACGCTGCGAGGTGCAGTGAGCATACATTCCTAACTGTCTGTGTTGCAGAGCACATAGATGCCATTGCACTGTCAGAAGTCTTTGCCATGATTCAGATCATCTGTTTTCAGAAAGTCAGGAAACATTTGCTATTAGCAAAAATAGACACAGGGGCAAGTGGCAACATAATGCCTCTGAGTGTTCTACAAGCAATGTACTCACAGAAGTGGAAGGCCATGGTGACACCCAGTACCGTGAAGCTATCAGCATATAATGGGTTGGCAATTCCATGTTTAGAATCCATCATACTAGAGTGGAACTGCAAACAGTCATCCTGGATGTCACAGATGTTCTACGCAGTAGAAACCAAAGGCCAGGCAGGTCTGCTGGCATGTCAAGATCTCATATTGGTAACGATACAGAGGATCAGCCAGGTACCGGAAGGCAGATCAGCATCCGAACATACACCCATTACTTTGACTAGCGATCTAACATCGCAATATCCCAAATATTTCGATAGGATCAGCAGTTTTCAGGGAGATGCAAGGTTACACTTGAGAGAGGATGCCGTACCATCAATTGATCCACCTTGCAAGTGCAGCATTCATATCCCGACCAAGTTGAAGATCAAGTTTTTTATTCATCATAGGATGTGGGCGTCGCTGGCTAGGCCATCCTTAATTGGGCCGAACGGCCTGTTTCTGTGCTGCATAACTCTTTGACTCTATGAGTTCCCATTGAGAAGGTGGTGATGAGCTGCCTTCTTGAACTGCTGCAGTCTATGTGAGGTAGGTACACCCACAGTGCTGTTAGGAAGGGAGTTCCAAGATTTTGACCCAGTGACAGTGAAGGAACGGTGATATAGTTCCAAGTCAGGATGGTGTGTGGCATGGTGGTGACCTTGCAGGTGGTGGTGTTCCCATGCATTTGCTGCCTTTGTCCTTCTAGGTGGTAGAGATCGTGGGTTTGGAAGGTGCTGTCTAAGGAGCCTTGGTACGTTCCTGCAGTGCATCTTGCAGATGGTACACATTGCTGGCACTGTGCGGCGGTAGTGGAGGGAGTGAATGTTTGTAGATGGGGTGCCAATCAATGGAGTTGGACAAAATGGAAACGGATGGGATCATTCGGAAGATACAAAAGCATATGGATTGGTGCAGCTCAGTCACATGTTTCGTCAAGAAGGACGATTCACTCCGAGTCTGCTTGGATTCAAGACGTTTGAACAAAGCGTTAAAGCGTTGTCCACATATAATCCCTACTTTAGAAAAGCTCAGTCCAAAATTTGGGGAAGCAAAGCTCTTTTCAAAACTTGACGCACAAAAAGGGTATTGCTCAGTATACCTGGCACAGAAGTGCCAGGAGCTGACTATATTTCATATCCCATTTGGTCTTTTTTGCTTCCAGTGGCTTTCTTTTGGGCAATCTGTCAGCCAAGATCTTTTTCAAGCTCATATGGATTGTATCAGCTGTACAGTACCAGGATGCATATGCATTGTAGATGACATAGCTGTCTGGGAAAGACAAAACAGGAGCAATGGCTGAACAACTAAATGCATACTTTGGTTCTGTCTTCACAAAGGAGGACACAAATATACCAGAAATGTTGGGGAACACAGGGCTTAGTGAGAGAGAGGAACTGAAGGAAATCAGTATTAGTAGAGAAATGGTGTTGGGGAAATTGATGTGATTGAAAGCCAATAAATCCCCAGGGCCTGATGGTATGCATCCCAGAGTACTTAAGGAAGTGGCCCTAGAAATAGTGGATGCATTGCTGGTCATCTTCCAAGATTCTGTAGACTCTGGAACAGTTCCTACAGATTAGAGGGTAGCTAATGTAACCCCACTATTTAAAAAGGGAGGTAGAGAGAAAGCAGGGAATTATAGACCAGTCAGCCTGACGTCGGTAGTGGGGAAAATTCTAGAGTCCATTATCAAATATTTTATAGGAGAGCACTTAGAGAACAGTGATAGAATTGGGCAGAGTCAGCATGGATTTACAAAACGGAAATCATGCTTGACAAATCTACTAGAATTCTTCGAGGATGTAACTAGTAGAGTTGATGAGGGGGAGCCAGTGGATGTGGTTTATTTGGACTTTCAGAAGGCTTTCGACAAAGTCCCACATAAGAGATTAGCGTGTAAAATTAAAGCGCATGGGATTGGGGGTAGTGTATTGCAATGAATAGAAAATTGGTTGGCAGACAGGAAACAAAGAGTAGGAATAAACAGTTCTTTTTCCGAATGGCAGGCAGTGACTAATGGAGTAGCGCAGGGATCGGTGCTAGGACCCCAGCTATTCACAATATATATTAATGATTTAGATGAGGGAACTAAATGTAATATCTCCAAATTTGCAGATGACACAGAACTGGGTGGGAGGGTGAGTTGTGAAGAGGATGCAGAGAGGCTTCAGGGTGATTTGGACAAGTTGAGTGAGTGCGCTAATGCATGGAAGATGCAGTATAATGTGGATAAATGTGAGGTTATCCACTTTGGTAGCAAAAACAGGAAGGCAGATTATTATCTGAACCGCAATAAACTGAGAGAGGGGAATATGCAGCGAGACCCGGGTGTTCTCGTACACCAGTCGCTGAAGGTAAGCATGCAGGTGCAACAGGCGGTAAAAAAGGCAAATGGTATGTTGGGCTTCATAGCGAGGGGATCCGCGCACAGGAGCAGGGATGTCTTGCTGCAATTATACAGGGCCTTGGTGAGGCCACACCTGGAATATTGTGTACAGTTTTGGTCTCCTTATCTGAGGAAGGATGTTCTTGCTATAGAGGGAGTGCAGCAAAGGTTACCAGACTGATTTCTGGGATGGCGGGACTGACGTATGAGGAGAGATTGAGTCGGTTAGGATTATATTCGCTGGAGTTCAGAAGAGTGAGGGGTGATCTCATAGAAACCTATAAAATTCTAACAGGACTTGACAGGGTAGATGCAGGAAGGATGTTCCCAATGGTGGGGGAGTCCAGAACCAGGGGTCATAGTCTAAGGATACGGGGTAAACCTTTCAGGACTGGGATGAGGAGAAATTTCATCACCCAGAGAGTGGTAAGCCTATGGAATTTGCTACCACAGAAGGCAGTTGAGGCCAAAACATTGTATGTTTTCAAGAAGGAGTTAGATATGGCTCTTGGGTCTAAAGGGATCAAAGGGTATGGGGCGAAAGCAGGAACAGGTTACTGAGTTGGATGATCAGCCATGATCATAATGAATGGCAGGGCAGGCTCAAAGGGCCGAATGGCCTATTCCTGCTCCTATTTTCTATGTTTCTATGTTTAGGAGCATGATCGGAATTTACATCTGCGGATGCAGGTGGCACGTAAAGAAGGGGTGGTGTTTATTGTTGTGTAATAAATCTAACCACTCTCGAGTCCATGGGATTAAAGCAAGCAAAGACCTTTATTCAAGCATATGCAAGGGAGAAGACATCACTTACCCCCCGAGAGCCTTCTCAATGATAGAGTTTACAGCACACATTTATAGGATACAATAGCCATTATTCATTGATCACACTACCCCCAACGTACCAGCTTTACGACTTGATCAATGAACTGGATTGTATGGCCCCAACAAATGTTTCCTGTTATCTCAGCCCCCAACCTTGACACTGCTAGTTCCCATGGTTTATTGTTGCTTGTCAAGTCTCTAATTTCCCCTTATCTCTTTTCTTAGTGAAGCAAGTTTACATAGGCTGTTTGAGGCAATTAAGTACTGAGTTGTACAATCCCAGAATAGGGTCCAGCATCCCATCAGGTCAAAGGGTCACTCACAGCTATAGTATTTCTTCTCAGGTTATTAATGCATTCTAATGCTAAATCTACTAATGTTGACCCTTTAGCTCCACTTCAGTAACAGTGACAAATGAGACATTACATGCAGCAAATCAATTTCTTTGGCACGATTTATTCGACTGCTGGTATCCGTCCTCACCCAGGTAAATTGGAGGATATCCATACGATGCCAACACCCCGAGATAAGGAGGATCTTCAACAATGTTTAGGTCATTTCAACTTTTTGTCTCCCTACAATCCTAATTTCGCGCAAAAAGCATTATCTCTATGGGAACTGTTGAAAAAGGAGGTGCCTTTCCCGTGGCACCAACATCTCTTTGAGGCACTAAAGAAGTCATTGTCAGAAGCATCGTTATTGCAATTCTACAATCCCAGTGAAGTGACCACTGTAGAAGTGGATGCATCCCAAAAAGGCTTAGGAGTATGCATACTGCAGAAGGGTAAACCCATAGCATTCGCTTCAAAAACCCTAACTGTGCTGTAGTCCAATGACTTGAACATCGCGAGGGAATCATTAGCCTTGCTGTTTGGAATTATGTGTTTTCACACCTACCTGTTTTCGGGAAGAGATTTGTGGTAGAGACCAACCACAAACCACTCCAGATGATTTGGGGGAAACCATTGGCTAGCGCACTGCTGAGGCTGCAATGTCTGAAAGTAAAGATACTGGGTTACGACTGCATGGTTCGGAATAAAGCAGGTAACTTGATGGTTACATCCAATATGCTCATCAGACTACACTATCCAGCGAAGACCACACATGTGGACATAAATCTACAGCTCGAACTGCTCGAAATTGAACTTGAAAATGTTCTACACATTGACCTGATGAATTCCGCACAACAGAAATTTCAGCAACTACAGGTGGAGACAACGAGGGATTATACATTGCAGGAACTTTGGAAAATGATCATCGAAGGATGGCCTGACTCCATTCAGGTTGTCCACATGCACGTGAGACAGTTTTGGGCTTATCGGGATGAGATCGGCATTTCCCAGGGAGTCCAAGGGAAAGCAGATCATCATACCAGAATCATTGTGATGTGACATACTACAGCTACTTCATCAGTCATACATCGGCATAGATCGTATGAGGAGGCTAACGAGAGAGACAGTCTGTTGGCCAGGTATGAACAATGACATTGAAGTCACAGTTAAGAAGCGCGAGGCATGTCAGGAAAATATGCCAAATCAGCACAAGAAACCGCTTTTACCACACGTAGTTCCTACTCATCCTTGGGCCAAGATTGCTTCCGACCTCTTCCACGTCCATGGGGATGATTTCTTAGTTGTCACTGTTTTCCAAGAATCCTATCATCCGTCAATTGCACAATACGTCAAGCACAACTGAAGCTTCGGGCTGACAAGTCCTGATGGACTTCATCCTAGGATCCTAAAAGAAGTCGTGAGTGAGATAGTTGATGCGTTGGTTTTAATTTTCCAAAATTCCCTAGATTTGGGGAAGGTTCCATTAGATTGGAAAATAACAAATGTAACTCCTTTATTCAAAAAGGGAGGGAGACAGAAAGCAGGAAACTACAGGCCAGTTAGCTTAACATCTGTCTTAGGGAAAATGTTAGAAGCTATTATTAAAGACATTAAAGCAGGGCACGTAGAAAAATTCAAGGCAACCAGGCAGCATTAAAATCGTTTTGTGAAAGGGAAATCATGTTTAACCAATTTATTGGAGTTCTTTGAAGAAGTAACATGAGTTGTAGATAAAGGGGAACTGGTGGATGTACTGTACTTAGTTTTACAGAAGGCATTTGATAAGGTGCCATATCAAAGGTTATTGCAGAAAATAAAAGCTCATGGGGTAACATATTGGCATGGATAGAAGATTGGTTAGCTAACAGGAAACAGAGAGTAGGCATAAATGGGTCATTTTCTGGTTGGCAAGATGTAACGAGTGGTGTGCCACGGGGATCTGTGCTGGGGCCTCAACGTTTTACAATTTATATAAATGACTTGGATGAAGGGACCAAAGGTATGGTTGCTAAATTTGCTGATGACACAAAGATAGGTAGGAAGGTAAGTTGTGAAGAGGATATAAGGAGGCTGCAAAGGGATGTAGATAGGTTACGTGAGTAGGCAAAGATCTGGCAAATGGAGTATAATGTGGGAAAATGTGAAATTGTCCATTTTGGCAGGAAGAATAAAAAAAGAAGCATATAATCTAAATGGTGAGAGATTGCAGAGCTCTGAGATGCAGAAGGATCTGGGTGTCCTAGTGCACGAATTGCAAAAGGTTAGTATGCAGGTTCAGCATTGGGAAAGCTGAAAGAATGTTATCGTTTATTGCAAAGGGAATGGAATACAAAAGTAGGGAGGCTATGCTTCAGTTATACAGGGCATTGGTGAGGCCACATCTGGAGTACTGTGGACAGTATTGGTCGTCTTATTTAAGAAAGGATGTAAATGTACTGGAAGCAGTTCAGAGAAGGTTTACTATACTAATACCTGAAATGGGCATGTTTTCTTATGAGGAACGGTTGGACAGCTAGGCTTGTATCCACTGGAATTTAGAAGAGTAAGAGGCAACTTAATTGAAACATATAAGATCCTGAAGGGTCTTGACAGGGTGGATGTGGGAAGGATGTTTCCCCTTGTGGGAGAATCTAGAACTAGGGGGTCACAGTTTAAAAATAAGGGGTCACCCATTTAAGACAGAGATGGGGAGACATTTTTTTCATTCAGAGGGTTGTGAGTCTTTGGAACTCTCTTCCTCAAAAGACAGTGGAAGCAGAGTCTTTGAATATTTTTAAGGCAGAGGTGGATAGATTCTTGATAAGCAAGGGGGTGAAGGGTTATCAGGAGTACGCGGGGATGTGGAGTCAAGATTACAATCCAATCAGCCTTGATATTGTTGAATGGCGGAGCAGGCTCGAGGGGCCGACTGGCCTTCTCCTGCTACTAATTTGTATGTTCGTAGCAAACACATTAAATGCTATTTTCAGTTTGTTTGGGGCATCCAGGGAGGTAATCTCAGATAACAGGCCTCTATTTGCTGGAAAGCCATTCAGGGATATGCGTGAGAAGTGGGGAATAGATCACAGTACTTCATCTCTGCGCTACCCAGATCTAACTGCATGGCTGAAAGAATGGTTCGTATGGTGGAATGTTTAATTCTGAAGTGCAGACAGATCAAACCTTAGGGCAATACCTCTAAGTGCAACCATCCCATCACTGGCGGAACTCATGTTTAGCAAACCAGTGTGAAGGAATCTATCTAGTTTTCATCAATCTACCCTTCCAGAAGCCAGAGAAGAATTTTTGAAAAAACAGGAGAGGATAAAACATGCACATGACAGGAATGCAGTCAAACAGTTGCCAAGTTTAAAGATCCGAATTCAGCATCCCATGGAAGGTACGTGGCTACCAGCTGATGTAACAAGGATCTGTCTGGAGCTGAGGTCACATGAGGCCATCACACCCAATGGTACCACGGTGAGACGGAACAGAGGGAAAATCAGGGAAGTACCTAATCCTCAACCACCGTGTAACTCCACTGCATTCAGGACAAGATCCAAGGCAAAATCCAAAGCAACATCTAAGCATGAAACTCCAACAGACCACTGTGAGAAGATTCAACAACCTCAAGCTAACAATACAGTCACTAAATCGGGGGGTATAAGTAGTCTGCCACTATGCTTCAGGGACTTATAAGTTTATGAATTTCTCAACTCATAACTCTATAATGTATTTGTGTGTTAACCTATCCCCAATGCATGGTTGGTGCCTTGATGTTTTGTTATGACCGAGCTGGGAAGCGTGCACTGTCTTTTCTAGTTCCACTTCTCCACAGGTCACACCATATATTTCAAATGTTTGCCCAGTTATATACTCTACTCTTTATCCCAGAATAAAATACAGCAACCAGGTTTCTTTAATAAACAACAAAATTATCACTTTATTATCAAACAAGACTTATCCAGTAAAGAAGCAAGGCATTAATACACAGATTGAAATATGAAACTTCCCTTTATAAATACCAACCCCCCCCTCCCCCCCCCACACACACACATGCTCACACACACACGGAAAAAAAAGAAATTCTCAATGCAGAGGTCTTTAAAAAAAAGACCAAAAAAGATTACTTTTGCCAAATACTTGCTAATTCTTGAAGAAAAAAAGAAAAGATAAGGAAGTCAGTTGTCCCTTTTTGTCTGGCATCTGGGTATATGGAGACGGGTCACTGGGATCTTTTCAGAAGCATTTCATTCTGGAGATGTTGAGAAATAGTCTGGTAGGCTTTTGAAGGAGAAATGCGGGATCAGGGTTTCGGTTATCACACTCTGGATTCACAGGGTTTTTTCAAAGAGGTAGAGAAGGAGGAGCTGATACACTGGATTTCTCAGGGTCTCTTAGAGAGGTACAGGAAAAATGAGCTGGGGGTTTCTTTTCAGCAGGCTACAAAACCAACTCCTTTTCAACACTGTCCACACCCCAACTGAACCAAAAGAAATCTCAGAAACGAAACCAATTCCTGACCCTCATAAATCTTGACATGTCACTTCTTTGGAAACATCTCCCCTAAGTCACCAAGGTTTCTGTTGTTTATTTATTTTAAGGCATGTGATTTCCTGTAAAGGTTTTTATCAAACACAACTTCTCAAGTGTCCTTTCAGTTAACTTTCAACAACAAAACAAAGTCCAGCATCTATGAAATCTTCAGCCTTCCAAAATGAATCCATTTCCACAATTTAAATATGAGTTCTCAAAAAATATTTAACAAAAAATGGAAGCACTGTCATAACAGTTTATTTGTCAGTAAGCAAAAGGAGAAGAAAACACAACATCGTTCATGTTTTGGAATCCAAATGGGGTCAGACCGAGTATTTTTACAAGGACAAGACAATGGGCTGGATTTTACCAAGCCCACGTCATTGGGCTCCATGGTGGAGGGTACCAAAAGATGGTTCCAGTAGAGGTCTGCCACAGAAGCCGACGTCGGGGGGGCCCAGCCCGATACTCCCGGTGACGGCGAGGCTCCATAGCGGAACCCCGCCGCTGGGTGATGGGACCTTGATTTAAATATTTCAGTTACTGACATGCATAAATTTAAATCAATTTACCTTAAATCTTCCGGGCCCGGCGCGATCTTCAGCATGGCGGCCGGCACTCCCATGCCTTCAATTCCCCATCCGGCAAAAGCCGGCGTTACACTGGTGGGGAGCGGGGAGGAGTTAATATTTTCAGTGCAGTGGGTGGAACGGGGTCAAATAAATGTAATGGGTGTAGGGGATGGTGGGAAGGGGTGAACGTTAAACTTTGTGCAGTCTGAGGGAGGGATGGTCAGATTTAAAAGGTAAGTGTTTTGGGGGAAAGGGCAAGTAGTTAATGTAATTGTTATTGGGGGCTGGGAAATAGGCCTTAGAAATTTATTTGATAACTTTGGTGGGGGTGGGGGGGGGTGTAATTTAAAACATTTAAATGTGCCAGCAGGCTGGCTGCCCTTTAAAAATGGTGACAGCGCCTGTGCACAGGCAGCTGACACCATTGCCGGGGACAGACAGCCCGCCCCCTCCATGTGATTGGGGGGCGGGGCAGCACCCCGGCTATTTAAATGAGCTGCTGTGCAGGAGATTGTGGAGGCTGTTTGGCGTGGGCCCGTGTGTGTGGACACCATTTTTTGAGCTTGCCACCTCTCAATGTGATATGTTTTATATTGAACAGTCCTATTTATGCAACCAACTACCCTGTTTGCTGTGCTATGGCTTCTTGCCATTGATCATGAACCTTTGCAGAACAGTGAATATTAAAGGCAAGACATTTTCTTTCAACTGATTTTAACTCAGTATTATGTGATCTGTAACTGCACTTGGTATTGGCCCTGTCCATGTGCTTTACACTGCATTTAAATAAGTTAAAAGGCATCTGCCAGAGTTTGTCCTATTCCCCTAGCACATTTAGAGTTGCTTTCAGAAGTTCATTCTCCTGCATAATCCTGACGCAGTTTTTGTGTCATCTGTGAACTCGTGGAATGTTTCCCCAACACTTACATCTAGGTCATTTACAAAGATAGTTAAAAGCAACAGCCACAAGACGCCTGTGCCCGTGTGGGACACTATTAGCAACTGGCCTCCAAGGAGATCCGTATCCATTGACCACAACTTTCTGCCCATGAAAATGTAGTCAATTCCTGATCAATTGGAACAGCTGCCGAACAGTATCACAGGTTTCTAAATTCTCAATTAACCAATTTGGAAGTCAGTAGACAATGTCTACTGGAATGCCCTCATCAAATAACCTTGTAACTTCCTCAAAAAAATTCCAGTAGATTAGTTAGACATGATAAGATTACCAGCCCTCTTACCAAGCAAATCATTCATTGATGAATAGAGGTCTGAAAAGGTATATGGGGAAAAATACAAAATAACATGCAAAAACTTCAGTGATTTAGACTGATCATAGATGCTCTATAAATCTGTGGCCGGGATTTAACCCTGGGCAGATGGGAACCCGCCTCCGACTGAAAAGTCGGTGACGAACCCGCTTCCGCCTCTCCTGGGGATCCGACCTGTATTATGCAGGTCGCCGGGCTTTAATTGGTGTGAGGCGGGACATCCACTTGCCTGAGGTAGGAAGTCCCGCCTGATAAAGCAGCCGGCCAATCAGCGGGTCGGCGGCTCTCTGTTCCAGCAGTATCACCGCTCCCGGTGGCCGCTGGTGGGACTACAGCCCAACTTGAAGAAGATGTCGGGGAGCCCAGAACAAAGGTAAGTTTTCGTTGCCTCGCCAGGGCCCGACTGATTACCTCCAGTGGTTAATTGGGGGTGGTTGGGACAGCGGGGCGGCCTTCCATCGGGCACAGGGTGCCCAATCATCAGGGTCTTCCCACCCCGGCCATCAGAGAGCCATCTCCTTTTGTCAGGTGGCTTCCTTCGGTCCTCGGCCGCCCGACTAGCCATGGGTAAAATCCCCGTGCAAGCGGGTGAAGGCCCTTATGTGGCTGTTAAGTAGCCACTTAAGGGCCTTGATTGGCCTGGGGTGGGTGGGCCTGTGTAAAGTGGAGGTGGAGGCGGGAGTGACTTGGGAAGGGCTCCCAGAACCCCCCGCTCCATTTTACGCCACCCCCCCGCCACCAACCCGCTCTTTGGGGGGGGGGGGGGGTGCGTAAAATTCAGCCCTGTGTTTAAGTTTTATTCATATTTTGTGTTTCATAAAATGTTCGCTTTAAATCATTTTTCCTTTTCTGTTAAATACACAACTCCCTATCTGAGAGGACAGGCTGATCATTAATTCCCAGATATATGTATATTCTGCTTTTTAACAGATTGTAAGGAGCTGCACAGAAGGTTGTGGGAGGGTGGCATAAGGGAAGGAAATGGAAAGTGGAGGAAAGAAACAGAGCAAAATTAAAATTACAGAGATGGAAAGACTGGCCTCTTCTAATTTTAATTTCACATCTCTTCACCCAGTTCATACCCATCCTGTTCGGTCCCTACCTTTTCTGCTTTTTGACATGCCACTGGCCTCCTGCTTTAATCTTGCTATGCTGCTCTTCATTCTATTGGCTGTGTCTCGCAACCACCAATCCCCATATAAGTCTTGAAAATTTCAATTAATCAAGCCTCCACATCTTTGTGGGGAAAAATAGTTCCAGATTTCCACTAATCTTTGTTTGGAAGAAGTGTTTCCTGATTTTACTCCTAAATGGCATAGCTCTAATGTTAAAATTGTGCCCCTTGTTCTAGATTCCCCAATAGAAGAAATTGTTTCTCTGCAAATATACTTATCGAATTCCATTACAATTACAATTGTAAATACGTCAGTCCTCTTCAGTCTAAACTGAAGAGAATACATGCTAACTTTATGCAATCTATCTTCATAACTTAACGCATAAAACCCGGGTATCATCACTGTGCAACTTCCAAGGAAAATATTTCTTTACTGAGGTGAGGTACCCAAAACTGAATACTGTACTCCAGATGGGGTCTGATCATGGCTCTGTACAACTGAGACGTAACTTTCTCCCCTTTGTATTCTGTGAGATAAAGAATAACATTTAGTTAGCTTTTTTGATTACTCTTTTGTCCCTGTGCATTAGCATTTTGGTTGTTTGTGTACCTCTACACCAAAATCCCTTTGCTCCTTCACAGTTCCTAGTACCTCACCATCAGGAAAGTATTCCAATTTGTGTTTTTCAAATCCAAAGTGGATGACCTCCCCTTTGCCAAATTGAACCCCATCTGCCACAGTTTTGTCCACTGACTTAATCTATTCCTTTACAACTTCCTGCTGCCATCACATTTATACTTCCTTCTGAAACTGGGAAGTAGGTGGCTGAATCACCAACACTTTGATGTTTAGCTCATTGGAATAAATAGTTTAGAAATATTAGAGTTGGCCTACTGAATGCCTTCAACTATAAATTGAAGACAAAGTCAAGTCAGATGAGATGGAATTCAAATGTCGCTTATAATTTAAGAGTGACCTCTTAAAATCCTCCAAACTGCAATGAATATTCTTTTTTATTGTAACTTCTGTAAAATGGGAATCCTTCAGGTACTCATTTGTTGGGTAACTTCTGGAGCTTCAGAGTAGCTGAGAAGGTCAAGGTGTCAGTCTCAACTTTGAGCTGCAAAAGAACTTTGTGTTGTGCAGTTCCATATTTTACATGAAAATTAGCAATGTGTGTATTGATCTAGGAAGTCAGGTTGTATAAAAATCCTTGCAATTCCATTCAATTTAACTGCTACATGTCCTTACAAAGCATTTAATTGCTTAATCTGAACATGTATCACAATAATAAAAGTTAGACATATTATCATAGGATCATAGAAAGTTTAAGGCACAGAAAGAGGCCGCTTGGCCTGTTGATAGTAATGAGATGTTAGCTGCTAAAGTTCTCTGTAAATATCTGTTAAAAGGTAATAAGTGAAACATATTTTTAAAACTTTTTTACCCATTGTTTAGAGTCATTTATTGCACAGAAGGAGGCCATTCGGCCCATTGAGTCCATGACAGCTCTCCTTAGAGCTAACTAGTCATTGTGCACAGGATATGGCAAAACACATTTTTTTACATCCGCTTAGCATTTCATTTGAAGGGTAGAATGTATTGTATTGATTACTTTGGGTTGCACATCTCTCTTTGAACATTTTTCTAACTGTTCTTTCAACCTAGGAAGCACCAGTGGTAGCAAGGGCAGCACTATTTCTGGAGTGTGCCCGGTTTGTACATCGATGCAATCGTGGAAACTGGCCAGAGTGGATGAAGGGACACCATGTTAATATAGCCAAAAAGGGTTTATCACGAGGAAGATCGCCTGTGGTTGGAAATAAGCGTAATCAAAAATTACAGTGGAAGGCAGCAAAACTCTTCTGTCAGTGGGGCGAGGTAAGGAAGGAACCTTTGGCAAGTAATAAATAATATCTAAAAGAAAAAAGAAATTAAAGACTAATCAATGTATGTCTGTAATGTATTTGTAATATTCTACAAAATGGTGGTTAGGTCATATCTCGAATAATGTGTGCCGCTTTAGGCTGTTGGCTATAACAGTGGTAATAATACACTGAGAATCTATAATGAAGATCTACCAGGAAAACACTAGAGAGGACAGATCTTGAGTTACAAGGAAAGGCTAACACAACTAAGCTTCTATTCTGTGTAACTGTGAAGATTGATGGTGGAATTAAATGGAGGTGGCCAAAATGATGAGATAAACTAGGTAAACATAGATTATTTCCACTGGTAGATAAATGGTTCTCTATAAATATCTGTTAAAAGGTAATAAGCAAAACATATCTTTAAAACATTTTTTAACCCATTGTGCACAGGACATAGCAAATGGAAGATACAAGGCCCTACCTCAAAGTAAACATGTAATACATATGGGAAGGGATGAGAAGTCATAGAGTCATTAAGGCACAGAAGGAGGCCATTCAGCTGATGCTGGCATTCCAGTCAGTCCCTTTCCCCAGCTCTATCCCTGTATCCCTGCAAGTTTATTTCCCTCAAGTGCCTATCCAACTTCCTTTTGCAATCCTTGATCATCTCCACTTCCACAATGCTCATAGCCAGCAAGTTCCAGGCCATTACTATTCACTGTGTAAAAATTTTCTTCCTCACGTCCGCTGTATCTCTTGCCCAAAACCTTAAATCTGTGTCCCCTAGTCCTTGTACCATCAGCCAATGGAAATAGCTTTTCTTTGTCTGCCTTATCTAAACCTGCCATAATCTTGTATACCTTTATCAAATCTCCCCTCAATCTCCTTTGCTGCAAGGAGAACAACTCCAGCTTCTCCAACCTAACTTTGTAGCTAAAAATCCCTTATCCATGGAACCATTCTGGTAATTCTCCTCTGTACCTTCTCAAGGACCTTCACATCCTTCCTAAAGTATGGTGACCAGACCTGGATGCAATACTCTTCTTGTGGCCTAACCAGAGCTTTATAAAGGTTCAGCATAACTTCCCTGCTTTTGTACTCAATACTTCTATGAAGCCCAAGATCCCATATGCTTTACTAACTACTCCCTCAGTATGAAAGCAAAATACTGTGGTTGCTGGAAATCTGAAATATAAATAGGAAATGCTGGAACTACTCAGCAGGTCAGGCAGCATCTGTAGTGGTGTAAAGAAAGTTAACATTTCACATGTGTGTGTAAGTAAACTCAAGGGTCAACAACGCACATCTTGTACACATTGTGCACTGTTACGACCGTGGCTGAATGAATGCACTGTCCTTCTCTAGTTCCACTACTGCACTGGTCACAACACATATTTAAATGTTTTACCCAGTTACTGATCTGGCCAATTATATACTTATATTAATTTCAGAATAAAAATCCACCAACCAGTTTTCTTTAATAAACAACAAAATTGTTGATTTATTATAAAACAAGACTTTTTCAATCAAGATGCAAAGCTTATTCACACATTGTTTGAAATATGATAGTATATAATATCCTGAAACACATGCACACACAACAGTTAAAGAAAAAATAAAGAAAAATGAAAAAACTAGCTCTGCAGAGAACAACTTAAAAAAAAAATACTTTGGCCAAGTTATTGTCAATTCTTGAAGAAAAAGAATATGATATGGAATGTTCCAGTTGACTGTTGGTCTGACCTCCTGGTACACGTCGACGGGTGCCACTAGACACATGCGGTTGTCACTGGGATCTTTTCAGAAGCAGTTCGTTCAGGAGATGTTGAGAGCAAGTCTTCCAGAAGTTTCTCAGGAGAAATGCTGCATCATTTTCTCCAGCTCTCACACTGGATTGTCACGGTTTCTCCAAGCGGTGGAACAGGTTGGTTGCTTCTCTCTCTCTGCAGGCTGCAACCCCAACTGACAATGCAAACAGTCCAGCCCCAAAACAGAAAGCCACAAACTCCTGACAGCCATAAACCCAGACATGTGACTTCTCTAAGTCCAAACAGTTCCATAGTCTATAAGGCTCCAGCTGTTTACTTAGCTTAAGACATGTGACTTCCAGTAAGTGTTTGTTCTTAAACAAAGTCCCAAGTGTCCTTCCAGTGACCTTTTTTTAAAAAAAAACAATTCCAGGCATCTCCACAGGTATTTTCCACAGTCTTTTAAACACAAGTCTTCAAAAAATATTAATAATGGAAGCACCTTCATGACACCACTCAAACTGGAATCAACATTTATAAAAGGTTTATTGCTTACACTGCCCTTATCTTCATGCAGATACTTAGATTGTTCCTCTGAAGCTATGATACTGGTTTTCTGACAGGCTATTGGGACCAGACTGAATGAGCTGTGTCACACAGAGAGTGAGAGCCCAGCAAACATACTGAGTTTCATTTATGATGATGAGACAAAAAGACGATTGAGGAAAGAAGATGAAGAAGAAGATTTCCTTGATGACAGTATGTCTAAGTCATTTTATTTTTACAGAAGCAAAAAACTGCAGATACTGGAGATCTGAAATAAAAAACAAAATACTGGAATATTCAGCAGGTTAGGCAACATCTCTGGATTGTGAAACAGAGTTATCATTTCAGATTGATGCCATTTTGTCAGAACTGGAAAAAGTTATAGATGTAGCAGGTTTTAAGCAAGTACAGAGGAGGGAAAAGAACAAAAAGGAAGGTCTGTTAAATGGTGGAAAGCAGGAGAGGTTAAATGACAAAAGGGATGATGGTGAAAAACAAAAGGAGATGATAGTGGGACAAGCAAAGAAACAAAGATGTGACTAGAGAACGTGTGAATCAAAAGATCAGTTGTTCTTCCCCAAGTCTGATTGCCTGTCATTTGAATTCTCCAACCCATTCCAACTCTGTCCTTGGCCTCCCACAATGTCCCAATGAAGCACAATGGAAGCTCAATGACAAAGGCTGCCTGGGGTACACGTGGCTAATGACTCTTCATCAACTGACCATAAATAGACAGCACCCCTATAATGACAGCCAAGCTGAAACTAGGAGCATCATGGAGCAGACCATGAGAGTGCAATGGTTCCGCTATCTAGACCGCTCTGGGAGAGCCCTCGAGTACATGCTGGAGTGTGTCTCCAGATTTGTAGTGGTCTGCTGCGCTCCTCCATCATGAGGGCGCAACCTTTACAACCAGGGCTTTAGCGACCACCTTAGGAGAATGAGGAAGAAGTGGAGAAAGGGAGGAGGCATCTAGCACATCACCTTTGTGGATGGGCTGCCTGTAAGCATCTCATCAGACTCCAGTTCCCATGAAAAAATCCCCATCCCCAGATTACTGTTGCTCTAAAGTTCCCGACCTTACCAGCCCTCTGCTATGGCTAAAATCCTGAAATAAAAGACACCACAAAGCAACCATTCCATACCAAATTTATCCAACAACACTTCTGTTTATCAGTACATTACTCAACTATTCACCCTTGTGCTTTCCCTTAGTGCCTGTGTTGCGGGGCCTTTGCCTGGAAGTGGCAACCCAGTGGTAGTAGCATGGCTGATGGAAGGCTGCTGCTGTCAAATGGGGGAGACTGCAGATGGCCTTGCAGGACCCCTTTGAGTAGTTCTGGGCCTTGAAGGCTCAGCTTCAGATTCTACCATCTTGATATGGGCGGCAGCATTGTGGTCTGGATGGCTGATAGGCAACAGCAGGGGCTGTGGCGGAATGGCAGTGCTGGGAGCATGAATGCTGTCATACTGAGAGAAATGCAGGTTCGTGCACCACAGAGCCATTCCCACTCCCCTTGGGTAGTGCTTCAGCAATCCTAGTAATCTGCTGAGAGAGCCTGCATGCCCCTTTGAGCATTGTTATTCGCAGCCATAATGGCAGCAGTCTGAGCCTGCATGGCACCAAGCTGGGCTTGCATGGCAACAAGCAGAGATCTTATGATCTCAGTCCGAACTTCCAGCACTCAGACCTTGCATGGCTTCTGTCAGTGCTATAATGGAAACTGTGACATCGGCCATAAGACACTGCATCACGGCTGGGTCTATAAGTGTCATAAGAAATAGAAGCTGAATAGGCCATTCGGCCCTTTGAACCTGCTCTGCCATTCAGTGCAATCTTGGTTGATCTTCTACCTCAATTTCACCTTCCTGCATTATCCCCACATCCCTTAATTCACTTAGTATCCTAGGGCCTGTAAAGAAGGTCACCACTTCCATGCTGGAAAGGATAGGTCCAAGCTCTGCATGAAACCCCATGCCAAATTGGAGCTAGACTCCTCCATGCTCCTTGAAAGTAGTCAAAGGCTTTCTGGTAGGCCTGTCCATGCACCAAACATTTCTGTGTGCATGCCCATCAGCCTTTTCCTGTACGCCGCCTTATCGATGTCCTCATCTGGGTCCTCTGCAGCAAAACACGTTCATGATCTCACCCTCCGGGGTGCTGGCATGCGTGCAATTATTTCCCCGTGGCCTGGCTGCAGCCCACTCATGCCTGGTGACTTACCACATGCAGATCTCACCTCTGTACTTCCCTCTACCATGCACATAGTGGCAGTATCTGAGCTGATGGCTGCAACTGTCAGATCAAGTGATGGTGCTTCTTCCTCAGAGGTCTGCTCTTCCTCCGAGCCTACATCCTCAGGCACCTCTGGTTGGCCAGGCGACAGTTCTTGGGTATCTCAAAGCGCAAATGCATGAGGGGAGGGTTGGGGTAAGGGAAAGGGGATAGGAGGAAAGCAAGAGGTGCATGATTATACCATCTGCAGCTTGTACATCTTGCCAGCTTGTGGAATGAGGACGAAGTGGGGTTGCAAAAGGTACAGAAGGCAGGAACACACCGTCATTCTGGGTGGCTTCAGCAACACTGCATACCACAGCCTTAGTAATGGCTACATCAGTACTGCTGAGCACCGTCTCCTCCAAGGGGTGAGGCCTTGTCTACCACCAGTTCAGCACTGCTACCTTCTGTCATGGGGCACCTTTTCTGGCAAGAGAGAGGGAAGAATATCAGTGAGTGTGTTGCAATGCATTTGGGAATGCCTTTCATAGCTAAATAGGTAGTAGTATGTGAAAGCTGTGAGATGTGGGTGTGAGGATTGCAGCAGTGGTAGGTGTCTGAGGGTCAGGTAGAGTGCATGAATGTTAGGCATGAGTCCTGATTGCTAGAAATTGTTGATGGGTCAGTGATGGGGATGTGGAGCATTGAGCAGTCTGTGAAACTGGTGGTGCAGTTACTGGGATATGGAATTTGAAGATGCATTCAGTGATGTTGACCACATGTTTAAAGTCATTGAACTTCTTCTAGCACTGCATCCAGGTCCTTGGGGTTGGGCTGCTAGCTTTGATTTCCATTGCTATCTTCTCCCACTGCCTTTGCACTGTCTGTCTGGAGAACCTCCTAGCCCACTGCAGATAGAGCACCTCTCTCCTCCTTTCCTGCATTAAGGCCTCCAGCGCTGCATTGGAGAAACTAGGAGCCCTCTCTCTGGCCCGCTGCACCATTACCCCAGTTTGTTCCTGTTCCACGTGTTTTCTGACTAGTTTAATGAGCTTCTGCAACCAGAATTCACCTGCCCTTTTGGAAGGGCAAGCTGTCTTTAATTAGTGCTAGCCTCGCATGAATATGGGCCCCTCCTGTGTGGCAGCCAACTCAGCATGATGTTTAGTGCTGAACTGCAGGCCACTATCATGGAAATGAGAAGGCAGCAGGAAGTTTGTGTGCTGACTGCATTACTTTCAGCAGATGCAGGTTAATCATGCATTGAGATTGCCATACCTGTTAATGGGCTTTATCCAATTTTTAGCCCAGAGTTTCCTGTGCAAGTGCAAATTTTCTACCCTGCTGTGTTTTCTCTCGGGCTTGGGCTTCACAACTAGACCCTCATACCAGTCTGAAGTCACAAAACCATAGAAGTGCGATGGGAGGTGGGGAGGGGGGCAGGTGCAGAGGGCCCTTTGCATTGTAATTTAGTGAAGGGCGGGATAGGCCAGCGACGGCCTTCCCACCTAAAGACCATTTGAGGTCCTTAAGTGGTCTATGCAATTGAGGCCCTTAAGTGGTCCATGTTCATTTATAGAGGTAAGATGCCATCGGACTTTGTTTTATTTTTTATTATTTCATCAAGTAGCCTGTCTATTCAGCAGATAACCTATTTTAGCTAGCTGTTTCAGGACAGATATGTGCCTTTTGAGGAGTTTCAATGTTGGAGCAACAGATTGCCGTAAACTGAGATTGTGGTAATATGGATGTAGCGATGAATGCATATGCACTTTTTTTTAGTAAGACAATTAGTAAGACAGCAATGAGTGTATTTATGCTGGTTTTGGGGAAGAGGATATAATGATGAATTTATATGTGCTGATTATAAGGGGAAAGATATTTCTGGTTTGAGGGATTACAGATACGTGGATAGATTGGAGAAGTGAGGTGAGACATCAAGGCAGCATTTGACCGAGTGTGGCATCGAGGAGCCCTAGCAAAACTGGAGTCAATGGGAATCAAGGGGAAAACTCTGCACTGGTTGGAGTCATACCTCACACAAAGGAAGATGGTTGTGGTTGTTGGAGGTCAATCATCTCAGTTCCAGGACATCACTGCAGGAGTTGCTCAGGGTAGTGTCCTAGGCCCAACCATCTTCAGCTGCTTCACCAATGACGGGTCCCTGCATCATAAGGTCAGAAGTGGGGATATTCGCTGATGATTGCACAATGTTCAGGACCATTCGCAACTCCTAAGATAATGAAGTAGTCCGTATCCACATGCAGCAAGGCCTGGATAACATCCAGGCTTGGGCTGATAAGTGGAAAGTTACATTCGCACCACACAAGTGCCAGGCAATGACCATCTCCAACAAGAGAGAATCCAACCATCTCCCCTTGACATTCAATGGCATTACCATCACTGAATCCCGCACTATGAACATCCTGGGGGTTACCATTGACAGAAACTGAACTGGATCAGCCATATAAATACTGTGGCTACAATGGCAGGTCAGAGGCTGGGAATTCTGCAGCAAGTAACTCACCTCCTGACTCCCCAAAGCCTGACCAAAATTTACAAGGCACAAATCAGGAGTGTGATGGGATACTTTCCACTTGCCTAGATGAGTGCAGCTCCAACAACACTCTAGAAGCTCGACACCATCCAGGACAATGCAGCCCACTTGATGGGCACCTCATCCACCACCTTCAACATTCACTCACTCCACCACTGACGTACAGTGGCAGCAGTGTATACCATCTACAAGATGCACTGCAGCAACTCACCAAGCCTCTTTCAACAGCACCTTCCAAACCCGCAACCTTTACCTCCTAGAAGGATAGGGCAGCAGATGCAGGGGAACGCCAACACCTTCAAGTTTCCCTCCAAGCCATACACCATCCTGACTTGGAACTATATCGCCAATCCTTCACTGTCACTGGGTCAAAAGCCTGGAACTCACTTCCTAACAGCACTGTGTGTGTACCTACACCACATGGATCTGCAATGGTTCAAGAAGGCAGCTCACCACCAACTTCTCAAGGGCAATTAGGAATGGGAAATAAATGCTGTCCGAGCCACCAATGCCCACATCCTGTGAAAGAATTAAAAAAAAGTTTCAGTTTTTCTCCTTAGAGCAGAGGTGATGTTTAAGATCATTTATGGGTTTAGCTAAAGGAAATAAAGAGAAACTGTTTTCAATGGCTGAAGTGTCAACAACCAGAGAGCACAGATTTAAGGTGATTGGCAAATGAACCAGAGGTGACATGAGGAAAAACTTTTGGATTTGGAATGCAATGTTTGATAGGGTAGTGGAAACAGACTGAATAGTGGCCTTCTGTGTTGTACTATTCTAACCTTCTTTGTTCAAAACCAGTATTTCTTGACCTCTCACCATTCTAATGTTTTTGACAGATACTGTTAATCCCACCAAGTGTGGCTGTCCATTTGCATTAAAGATGGCAGCATGCCAACTTCTTCTAGAGATCACGACGTTCCTCCGGGAAACGTTTCCTTGCTTGCCTCGACCACGTGCTGAGCCTCTTGTTGTGAGTATTATCAACAACTGATTAGCACTGTTAGCAAACCAGTGTGTCAGAAACAAATACTACCCAAAATGTACTACTATATTCAAATTGAAGAAAAATACTCAGAAGGGTCAAAAACAAAGGCCAATTGCGTGTAGTTTTTACCTAAATCACAACATATATTCATATGCATTTCAAAAATATGAGCACGTTCCATTCAATTTTAACTACTAGTTTTAAAAATAGTACCTTTCATGTTAGTCTGAATGATGTCTATTTCTTTTCAAAAGGATTTGGAAAGCTGCAGACTCCATCTCGATCCTGAACTAGATCGGCATAGATACGAACGGAAAATAAGTTTTGCAGGAATTATTGATGATGAGCAAGATTCGAAGGATTCACTACACAGCAGCAGCCATACTCTCAAATCAGATACAGCCTGTGAAGAGAAGAAAGGTTGGAAAGGATTTTGAAATCATTTTTTATAACTATTTATAAAGCTTCTGTTTGAATAAAGAACAACTGCAACCTTTCCATAAGTATAATTAAGGTTGATGATCACTGCCCATTGTAGTTACTTTTACTTTGTATCCAGACCAGTAAAACCGTCTGCCTTAAAAATGGACTAGATGATGGTGGACATTAAGACCCTTGAGGAAATTGCCCAGTTATAATCCTTCACTTACTGCTCAGATGGGGGTGCTGCAGTTTGCAAAATGCAGCAGCTCAATTTACTGCCAGTGGGAAGATGAGATATTCAGTCAAAAATTAGTTGGTATCATCTCAGTATTTGAGATTGAGAATGGCACACACTGGTGGAATAGAGTTGAAAAGAAAACAAAGGCTACCCTATTTCGCAGAATATAAATTGCATATATTATTGAAAAGCTCATATGAAGAGTCTGCCTCTGGGTAGCAATTAATAAATATCTACTTCAGAGGGATAAACATATAAATAAGAAACAAAATCAATAAATTTGAAGGATGTCACAAGACTGCAAAAAATGTATTAACCTCAAAGGGGAGCAAGAAAGAAGCTCCAGAATTCAGGGGAAGCTCAATGCAACTAAAATGCATTGCATGGAACAGGAAACAATGGTGATGCTATTCAAGTTAAGGAGAAACATTCTCCCAGACACAGCAGTCGGGTAAGTGAAAACTATTTATTTTTCTGAACAATTACTAGGATCATAAAAGTATTTAGAAAGCACTGTTCATAACATTTACTTTAGACAGCACACATTACTTATTTTCCATATATTACATATTTCTATAGCTATCATTGACCTACATACATTAGTCTCTGCCCTTATTTCCAGTGTATGTGTATTATCATGTAATAAATTGGATTATATTGCTCACCTCAACAGAGTAGTTGCACTCATTCAGTTGCACTGCATCCATTCAAAAGCCAGGATACTGTTAATCCACAAGACTATAATTAACTTACTTTCAAGTGAAAGTCATTGAAAGCCTTTGAAAACTTGGAACCAAGGGAGATGAATAGTCAAGCAATGAAAACCCATCACCTGTCAGCAAGTCCTCCAAAAGATCTACCCAGAGATACCACAAGCATGCAGCCGGGTCCATAAAAGCAGATAGAGACACATCTGTCACACAAGGCAAAGGTTGGCTTTGTGACTATTGCCAGAATATCCGAGAACCTTACAGAGGAATTTGCACATCTGCTGAAGCAGTCTACTGATGGTGTTTATGCCAATGAGAAGTCTTGAAATGGCAAGATATCCGGTGATGGGGTGAGATTGTATAATGTTATGCAATTATGCTGGACGTAATTGACAGAGTAGAATGACTCCTTTGTCAGTTTGCTGATCGTACTGCTGCAAAAACAGTAATTGCACCCCCACATTGCTCTGGGTTGTAGCCATTCAGAATTCCCTTAAGTTATCTGAAGAGCTTTCTGTGTTCATTCTTCCTGAATTCACTCCTCCTGCGTTTGAGTCCTGTCTTGTATAGAATTTCTTATTTTATGTATCCTTTCAGAATTTGGTAGTCAATAATCTTAAAATCTCTAAACAGAATTAATGAAATTTTAGTTATGTTCTTATAGGCATTATTGTCAATATATTTCTGTTTTATTACCAAAATTACACTTCTGCAGTAACATTTTTGTCCTGCACAGCATTACTCTTAGATACTGCACAGATTTATTTTCAATTTTTCTGAACATATCGGCCTGTCACTGCTAATTGAAGTGGAGCTAATTACATTTAGTTGCATGTAGCTTTCGTGCTTAACAGTAATATTTTATTTACCTGCAATATTTTTCTAGTATTGAAGTAAAAGTGCTAGAAATTGTTATGCACCATTTTTTGATCGCAGGGCTCATGATTCACAACCTGCCCGTACCTGTTGCTGTGGAGATAGGCAGCACATAAATTTGGTGCTGCCTCCTCATTTTCCTGATTGTAGCAGGACTGGTCCGAGTGGGGCCTGCGCAGCTGCTGGTTGAATGTTCAGCAGGGGGCTGAGCAGCGTGTCCTGATAGCACATGGTACAGGCAGTACCCCTCTTAAAGGGAATCTGCATTGAATCACAGGAGGCTGTTGATGAATACTATTGCTGCAATCTGAAGAAGGAAAATGGAAAACCAGGGCAGAGAGAGGGGTCCCAGGTTCACGGATGAGGTCATGGAGGTGAACAGGAGGAGAGAAGCCATGGTTCTGCAGTGGGACAGGATGGATTGGGAACAGGTGACCAAGCAGGTCAATTCCCAGAGATTAGCCTGAGGACCTCACAATGACCTCACTTGGGCAGTCTGGGTCAGTTAATGCATCGTCATATGACATCTCCTACCCACCACAATACCAACCTTTCATATTGCTCAATGCACCACACCCCTATCACTCACCAGTAGTCCCTGGTACTTAAGACTCATGCCTAACATCCAGATACTCCACCTCACCCTCACACACCTAATGCAGTCAGCCTCACACCCAGCTCCACTGTTTCCACATACCTCCAGCTATTCAGCTACGGCAGGCACATCAGCCAAACAGAGTGCAAAACATTCACTGGCATTCTACCCTCTCTCTTGCAGGACAAGGTGCCACACAATAGAAGGGAGCAGAGCAGAACAGGTAGGGGGTCAAGGACACCTGTATCTTCTCAGCCCTATGGAGGAGATGGTTCTGTGCATCATGGGGCCAGCTGCGACAGAGCCAAGGGCATCTGGCATCACTGAGAACATTGAGGATGACAGTATGTTCCTGCCCTTCTCATCTCCGAGCTCACCCTCATCCTGCTATCTGGCATGTTGAGCAAGTTGCAGATGGTGTGACCATGGACCTCCTTCCCATGCCCCATGCCCCATGCCCCAACCGTCTCCTTTCTGATTTCCTGCTTTCAGACACCCAAGACCGTCTGCCTGCCCGAGAGAGAGAGCAACAGCATAGCACTTATGAAAAGAACTGGCACTTGGAACAACCAGCTCATGATACTGGCACTCCACGTGCCTTAAAGGCAAGTTCAGAGGCAGTATCAGCATATGGCGAGCCACTGTGCATGAGTGCGGGCTGCAGCCAGGCTGCAGCTCACTGGAGAGTGAGGTTTCAGATAAGTTTTACTACTTGGGTGAGGGCTTTGATGGGATAGCATACTGAAGAATGCTAATGATAATACACACTGAGATGCTGGGTGCATTGGCTGGCCTGCCAGACAGCATTCTGTCACTGTCAAGGTGCATGGAGGAATCTGGCTCCAACTTGACAGATCGCATTATGCAGAGCTTGCCTATCCATACCCTCTGCTCCATCATCCTATCGTACTGCTGTCCCATACCTGTTTGGGCCTTTATGTGGACAGGTCACCAAAACCTCTACCTTCCCTGTCTGAATGCAGCAACACTCCCTGCCAAATCCAGGAACTCACCACAACAGTCCAAAAACACTCCACAGTACTTCCAGAAACTTTGCAACAGCAGATGTTATTCGAAATTATCTTACCTGCCAGTTGGGTGGCTGGCCCTTAAATGCATGTTCTTTGGTAAGTGACAAGCAAATACATTGATTAGACCTGCCTGGTCCACTTCGCAAATGAATGTCAAATCAACTGGTAGGACTGAGTAACATCATGATAGAACCAGTTCAGCTGCTTCCAGCATACACAGGGATGCCCGCTCGAGCACCCTGCCCAATGTGTGATGTCATGTAGTCCGTGCCGGAAGTAGCTAGAGTAACAGCGCGCTCCACTTGGAGGGCCTCCTGCTTCTTTAGTGCCGTCTCCAGTGGCACTACGGATCTTTATTTCTTGGCCAAAGACTTTTATTTGCCTCACTTTTGTCTCCAGTTACCTTTTTTCCTCCCTTTATCTTGCAGTCAGTCTTTCAAATCCATTTTATTTGCAGTTGCAACCTTTCAGGCATAAAGGTTCTTCACCTCACTGAATATAACAGGTATTGGTCTTGGAATTTCCAGTTAATTGAGGCACTCCTATACCCTAGGCATTCTGCTGATAATCTATTCATGTTAAGGCTGACTTCTGCCAGTTCTAATGCAATACTGTTTCTTCTGTATATCTGTTTCATATTCATCTATGTATAACATGTACATTCAGAATAATGCACTAACAACTTGTATTATACAGAATATTTGTGGCAATGCAGATCAATATGAGAAAAACACCAATGCATGATACCTCCACATACATCTAAATTGGATGCGTATTCTGATTGATCTTAAAATATAGATTTTCATCATGCTGACATTGTTATACCAGTATAGATTAGTATAGATTTAAATCTGGTAAAGTGTGAACAATAATTTAAATTGGCTATACCACATAACTTTTTGGAAAATGAACGTGGCCAAAGGCATTTCTATGGCATTCTTTCATTATTAAAATGTAAACTTTAACCAGTGCATTTTAATGGGTTTCTGCCTTCTCTAAAATAACCCTTCAACTTTTTTTTGTCACCCAAATCTGTGCCCAACTTTCCCGCATTCCATATTTGAATCTCTCCAGCCAAGTTTCTGTCCCTGCAACAGTACTGAAATGGCCTCTATCAAAGCCATAAATTACATCTTCGGTGACTGTGAATGTCGTGCATTATCTATCCTCATCCAACTTGACCTTTGACATCGTCAACCATACCATCTTCCTCACTTGGCTAGCTAATTGGGACTGCCCTCATTTGGTTCCACTCTTACATATCCAATCGAAGCCAGAGCATCTCTAGCAATAGCTTTTCTTTCCATCCAAACCATTAACTCTAGAGTCCTATTCTATATGCTGCCCATCGGTGACATCATCCGAAGATTTTGGGCCGGATTTTGTTCTCATCCCGGCGGAAGATTTCATGGTGGGGGGAGGCTGGAGAATCGGGGCAGAATTGCCCACTACGGAACCCGATGCCAGGATTCCTTGCTCCGATTCTCCCAGAGTGAGGGGATATAGGCCGATGACAGCCTCTCGCCCAGAGGCCAAATAAGGGCCTCTTCCCACCACTGCTAGGATCTTACCAGCGGGGGGCCTCCAACACACGTGGAGGATCCCTTGGAAAATGGGGTGCCCTCCCTGTGAGCTTGGTAGGGGGGATCCCTCTTTCGTGGGAAATTTTGTGGCCCATGGAGAACCCTCACCAGGAACAACTGTACCCCCTGGGACTCCCTTCCTGGGACTCCCTTACCCGGACCGAATGTCCAACCCCTACACCACCCCCTCGACGGGGCCTTCCAGACTGGCCCTGGTGACCCCGCCTCACCTACCTCTTTTCCAGGGTTCCAGCGCTAAGCCTGGGTCCGAGGCCTCTGCAGTACCAGCAGTGGCCACCACTCCTGGTGGTGCGTCCGATACTGCTGAGTTACCAACCCTGTGATTGGCTGGCATTTTTGCTGGCAATATCTAGCTCTACCACTCCTCCACCTTTCTTGACTCTTCCACTGCCTCAATCTTGTCAGCCATCATGTCTGACATCACGGCCACTTAAGGGCTGTCGCCCACCTCCACGGTATTTTACCCATGACAAGCGGGTGTGCTGGGGATGTGAAAGGCAGCCCAGCAATAGCTGCCGGCCTTTCCGTGCCCAGGGGAGAGGGAGGGGGCGGGGTGCAAAGCAGTCGGGCACAGGGTGCCTGATTAAGGGCTGCCCCCGCCTCCCAACCCATCCCCAGGACCCAAGACACTCCCCTCCCCCCAAAAGACCACTCCAGCCTCACCAGAGAAGGGCCGATCCCCCTGGTGAGGCATGCCCCTAATTACCTTCCCTCTTCGATCCATAGCGTAGGCTGGGCTGCAGTCCCAGCAGTGGCCACCGCTCCTGGTGGCGCTGCTGGGACTTAGAGCCACCGGCCCGCTGATTGGCCAGCAGCTCACTGGGGCAGGACTTCCTCCCTCAAGTGCGTGGACGTCCTGCCTCGGGAAATTAAAGCCCGGGGACCCGTAAAATGCGGGGCGGATCCCCAGACTAGGCAGAAGCGGGTTCGTCACCGACTTTCACGTCAGAATCCGGCTCCTGTCCATCCACCGTAAAATTCCAGCCCACATGTGAAGGAGCTGCAATTTATTGGTAAGACCTGCCTGAACTCTACCCTTGCCACCAAGTCTGTCTCCACCCTGGCCACCCTCTTGAGTTGAACCAGGCTGTTTGCGATCTCAGCATCCTATTTGACCTTGAACTGTTTTTTCTTATTCTCTTTACCACAAAGGCCACATGTTTCCACCTCTGTAGCATTGTACATCTCTGTCCCTCAGTGCAGCTGCTGCCAAAACCCTCATCCATGCCTTTGTCACCTGCAGACTTTACTATTCCAATGCTTTACTGGCTGCTGTCCCAACCTTCACCCCCCATAAATTTCAGCTCATCTGAAACTCTGCAACCAGTTTTCTATTCCTCTGTCGGTCGCACCCTGTGCTTCCTGCCCTACCTTGACTCCTGGACCCCAATGTCTCCAATTTAAAATCCTCAACCTTGTGTTCAAATCCCTTTGTGGCCTCACCCCTTCCTATCTCTATAGCCTTCTCCTGACCTATAACGCTATAAGAATTCTGTGTTCCTCGGACTCTGGTCTGTTGTGTATCCCCCAATCCCTTCGCCCCACCATTAATGGCCATGCTTTCAACAATCTAGGCCCAAGTTCTGGAACTTCTGGAAATCTTTTATGCGCTCTACCACTCTGTCTGCCTTTAAACAGCACCCCCACCCACAGCATTAAATCCCATCTCTTGACCAAAATTTTAGTCACTCTTCCTTGGTAATTTTTGTCGTCTTACACTTCTGTGCAGCGCCTTGAGATGTTTTTTCTATGTTAAAGGCAGAACATAAAATGCAAGTTGTTGTTGAACAAAGGAATTTTTTACAAATATGTTAAATGTGGATTCCCTGATATCATAAATGGTAATTCATACACTATTATATTTTGATATTAATTTAACTCCCTCACAGATGTTGCTCTGTTCTAGCCCCTGGCCAATTGCACCAGTTATGCAATCAGAAGCGAGATTAAGTATAATTCAACTGAAGTAAAACCAATATTATTTTAACATAGTCATCTGAATCATTGATTTTGTTTTAGATGGTACTAATATGATTCCTTCTTCACATCGGCTATGGTTTAGGGATTTGAAGTCACTTTTATTTTTAATCTGGAGTTTAGAACAATTCTGATCGAAGTCCAAAATTACTTCCCATCCCGATCAGTTGTAAAATCCCACTTAATCCAAAGAATAGTTACTGTACTGGTCCGAAGTTCACTTATCAAAACTGGTAAATAATTTGTAGTTTACTTGCCTTTAATGTAAGATGTCATGTCATTCGTACTGCCATTTTTGACGTGTAGTCTTCATTTTCTTAGGACCTATTAGAAAAGTAAGACCAGGAGTTTCCCGTCTACTTCAAATAAAGGGGGCACGAAGTTTTCGAGTAAAGAAGGGTGGTTCCTTGTCAAGCATACGCCGAGCTGGCAGTTTGAAGAGTACAAAGCTTTCACGGCAGGACTCTGAGTCAGAAAATGAAGAGGTTCTGTTGTCTCAAAGCCATGATACTGTTACTGACATTGGTAATTTCTCAACATATATGTATCTTCAAGCAAGTAAATGATGGGTGCATTTAGTGTGAAAAGATTGTACTTAAAATTTATCCCTATTTTAACAGGTAGCCCCTGGAGTACCAGTGAACCTAGTATTGAACCTGAAGGATTGAGCACAGTAGGAACAGAAGAAAATTACCATAGAAACATGACATGGTTACCAGTATGTATAAAGGAGTTTCAATTTGTTTTGATCTATTTTAGGGGTGCCAAACCTGAGAATCTTAGCTTGTATTTGAGCCAGGAATCATAGTAATGTGAAATAAGACCTGATATATTAAAGGATAACTCATATATTTGAATCATTGGCTGTTTTCCATGCACTGACTACACTGAGTATACGTTACAGCTTTTGCTTTCTACAACAACAATGGAAACCTGATTGGAGGGACTCAAACATGGAGTTCAGGGAAAGATGGGCACGGATTTGGGAGGCACAACACATTCAAGAACTTTGGAGAGGAAAGGGAGGTTGGGATGGGGTGGTCGTTTGCAAGGACAGAGGAGTCAACAGTTTGTTTTTTGAGGAGAGGGGTGATGACAGCAGATTTGAAGAATAGGGGGACAGTCCCTGAGAAGAGAGAACCATGAGCAATATCAGCTAACATGGGAGCCAGGAAGGGAAGTTAGAGTTTAGTAGTTTAGTAGAAATAGAGTCGAGAGAGCAGAAGCTTTGTAAGCAAACATGGCGAACAGTTTTCACACAGCAAGGTTTCACAGTCAGCAATGATGCAGATAACCAGTTGGTCTTTTTTTTTGATGTTCCTTCATTAAACCGTCATTAATGTTCCTGAGATCGTTGGAATCTAGAGATGTCATTGGAATGTAACCAGTCAAGGATGAATAATGTGGAATGTAACACATTTTAGAATGTCACTTAATTTATCTTTGAGTTGAAGGAAGAAACAATTTAAAATTTGTAATCAGGATATTAAATGGGTTTTTTTGAATTCACATTCGAATGCTGGCTGAGGGATATAATGGACCCGATGACGTTTTCTTATTCCACACTTAACAGTATATTAATATGAGCGGAACAAAAGCCAGTCCATGGTTATGTACTGTTAAGCCATTAAGAAAGAGGCATTGAGGCTCATAGTACTTGAGGTATATTGTTGCTGTACTGTTTACTTTCCTCTTTCTGGTGAAGCTTTCTTGCCAAGATTATTTGTTTTCAGACGTGGGAAAGTATTTGCGGTGTTCAGACTAGATTCTAGATCTAGGCCTGAGCATCAATAAGGTCCGTTGGTTAAAACAGGGAGTAACAGCATGGAGACAAAATTAACTGAGAGAGAGAAAAGAGAGTATTGTGGTGAATGGATGTTTCTCGCACTGGAGGGAGGTATACAGTAGAGTTCCCCAAGGTTCAGTTCTAGGACCACTGATGTTTTTGATTTGCATTTACGACTTGGATTTGGGGGTATGGGGGACAATTTCAAAATGCGAAGATGACACAGAACTTGAAACTGTTGTAAACAGTGAGGAAGATAGCAATAGGCCTCAAGAGGGCATAGACAGGCTAGTGAAATGAGCAGACACATGGCAGATGAAACTCAACGCAGAAAAGTATAAAGGGATACATTTTGGTAGAAAGCATGAGCAGAGACAATGCAAGCTAAATGGTACAATTTTAAAGGGGGTGCAAGAATGCAGAAACCTGTTGGTGTTTGTGCACAAATCTTTGAAGGTGGCTGGACAGTCTAACAAAGCACATGGATCCTGGACTTTATAAAGAGAGGGTTAGAGTTCAAAAGCTGGGAAGTTATGCCAAACCTAAATAAAACAAGAACTTGGCCCTAGCTGGAGTATTGGTCGGAATTTTACATGCACCCACAGGTGCGGGCTGGTGGCGGGGGGGGCCATAAAATTTAGTTGGAGGTGGAGGGTGCTGTTCCCAACACCTTCCCGCCCCCGCTGCAATTTTACGCGGGATGGTGGCGGCAAGAAATGGCCCACTCGCCCCAGGCCAATCAAGGCCCTTAGCTGACCAATTAAGGGCCCCCTCCCGTTGCTGCTAGTATTTTACCAGCGTCGGCCAGGCGGCAAATGCCTCCAGGACACTGCCAGGTAAAACCTGGCGGCTCTCTTGCAGGCTGAGGGGGGGGACCCTCCTGATCGGGCACCCTGTGCCCGACAGACAGCCCCCCGCCCCTGCCCACGGCCTAACTACTCCCACTGCAGAACAGCCCCCCCCGCTACCCCCTCCACCGCAACTGCTCCCCTTGCCTCGCTGGGGCCCTGCCAATTGTCCCTGGCAAGGCCCTAAGAACTTACTTTCTTTCCGGGGCAGTTGTCTCTCTGGCTGCCGTTGGCTGGGTGCAGTCCAAGCAGTGGCCACAGCTCCCAGTGGCGCTGCTGGGACTGAGAGCTGCCAGCCCGCTGATTGGCCGGCAGCTCCATTAGGTGGGACCTGCTGCCTCAGAGAGGTGGAAGTCCTGCCGAAAGCCAATTAAGGGTCTGGGGAGCGAAAAATCCCGGTGTTGCTCCCCAGGCCCTGTGGAGGCAGGTGGGGTCCACTCCGACATTTGGCCGGTGGGCGGGGCCTCCCACCCAATATAAACTTCCGGCCGTTGTGTCCAATTCTGGGCACAGCACTTTAGGAAGGATGTCAAGTCTTTGGAGAGAGTACTTATTAGAATGGTCCAGGGATAAAGAATTGCAGTTACCTGGATAGACTCGAGAAGCTGGAGCAGAAAAGACGAAGAAGAGATTTGGCAGTGTTATTCAAAATCATGAAGGGTTTTGATAGAGTAAAATAGAGAAATGATTTCTAATTGGTTGAAAGCACAATCACCAGAGGGCACAGATTTAAGGTAATTGGCAAGAGAACCAGAGATGACATGCGGAAAAACTTGAAGCAATACTTGTATGATGATGGAAACAGATTTAATAAAAAAGCCAAATAATGTGAATGCTGGAAATCTGAAATAAAATCAGAAAATGGTGGAAATACTCAGCAGGTCTAGCATGAAAGGTCATCAATCTGAAACGTAAACGCTGTTTCTGACTCCACAACTGCTGCCAGATCTGCAGAGTATAGAGTCATTACAGCGCAGAAGAAGGCCATTCGGCTCATCGTGTCCTTGCTGGCTTTCTGTAGAGTCATCCAGTCTGTCCCATTCCCCCACTCTATGCCCATTTTAAGTGTCCATCCAATTTCTTTTGAAATTATTCATCATCTCCGCTTCCACCACCCTCGTAGGCAGCCATTTCCAGGTCATTACCAAACACTGCGTAAAAATGTTCTTCTCCACATCTCTTGCCCAAAATCTTAAATCGGTGTCCCAAGTCCTATTACCATCAGTAAATGGGAACAGCTTTTCTTTGTCTAACTTATCCAAAGCTGTCATAACCCTGTAAACCTCTATCAGTTCACCCCTCAAACTCCTTTGCTCCAAGGAGAACAACCCTAGCTTCTCCAACCTAACCTTGTAGCTAAAATCCCTCATCCCAGGAACCATTCTGGTAAATCTCCTCTGTACCGTCTCAAGGACCCTCACATCCTTCTGAATGTGTGGTGACCATAACTGGATGCAATACTCTAGTTGTGGCCTAACCAGAGATTCATAAAGGTTCAGCATAACTTCCCTGCTTTTCTACTCAATTCCTCTATTCATGAAGCACAAGATCCCATATGCTTTGCTAACTACTCTCTGAATTTATCCTGTCACTTTCAAAGATCAATGCACATGAACCCCCCCCCCCCCAAAACCAGGTCCTTCTGTTAATGTGCACTATTTAGAACTGTGCCCTGAAGTCTATATTGGCTCTCCCTATCCCTTCTTCCAAAATGCATCATCTCGTACCTTTCTGTATTAAATTCCATCTGCTGCTCGTCTGCCCTTTCTACTGGCCTGTCTATGTCCTGTTGCAGTCGTTTGGTATCATCTGTCTGCCTCCAAGCTTGATATCATTGGCAAATTTTGAAATTCTACTCTGTATTCCAATATCCAAGTCATTTCTATATATCAAAAAAACAATTGTCCTAGCACTGATCCCTGGGGGAACACCACTGTCTACCAGCCTCCAGTCTGAAAACAATCATTTCCTACGACTCGCTGTTTTTTGTCCTTAAGCCAATTTTTTATCCAAGCTGACACTGACCCTCCTATTCCATGAGCCTCAGGTTTGTTAACCAGCCTTTTATGTGGTACTTTGTCAAATGCTTCCTTAAAATCCAAGTAAACAATATTCATTGCTATCCCTTCATCAACCTTCTCTGTTACTTGATCAAAAAATTCAATTAGATGAGTCAAACATGACCTGGCTTTTACAAATCCGTGCTGGCTCTCCTTAATGAACTGAAACCTCTCCAAGTGCCTGATGATTTATTTTCCTGATTATTGTTTCTAAAACCTGACCCACACTGATGTTAAATTGATCAGCCTGTAGTTATGAAGAATGTCCTTACACCCTTTCTTAAATCAGGCTGTCACATTTGCTACTCTCCAATCCCCTCTGGCACCTTCCTTGTATCAAGGGAAGATTGGAAGATTATGGCAAGGCCTTCTGTAATCTCCACTCCCACTTCCTTTAGCAACTTGGGATGCCAACCATCCAGACCAGACGACTTATCCACTGAAAGCATAGCCAGCCTTTCCAGTACATCCTTCCTATCAATTTTCACCTCATCCATTGCCTCTACCATATCCACTTCTACTGGTATTTTGTCAGCACTGATACAAAATACTCATTGTGTATTCAAGCCTTGACCTGCACCTCTAAGCATATGTCACCCTCTTTGTCCCTAATAGGCTCCACCCCACCTGTTACTACCCGTTTACTATTTACATGCCAGGACAAGATTTTTGGGTTCTCTTTTATGTTATCTGCCATTCTATTCTCATATTCTCTCTTTGCTAGTCTTATTTTCACTTCCCCTCTCAACTTATTGTATTTGGTGTGGTTCTTGCATGAAGAATTCACTTGACATGCATCATACACCCTCTTTTTTTGTTTCATCATATTCTCCAGCTACCTCATTATCCAAGGAGCCCTGGCTTTGGTTCCCTTACATTTCACCCTTGTTGGAATGTACAACCTGTACCTGAAACCTCTCCTCCTTAAAGATCACCCATTGTTCCATTACAATTTTTCCTGTCAGTCTTTGGTTCCATTTTACCCTGTCTAGATCCCCTCTCCACCCATTGATGTTAGTCCTCTTCCAATATAAAAGTTCTACCTTAGATTGTTCCTTGCGCTCCTCCTTTACTAATCTAAATCTTATGACACAATGATCACTCTTATCCAAGTGTTCCCTCTCAGCCACTTGATCCACTTGGCCCACCTCCTTCTGTGCTGTCGTATTTTATGATTCTGTGATTTGTGACAGAGGTGTTCAGCTTTGTGTTGTCAGATTTATCATCAGGTCGTTAATCAGGTGAAACTATTTTTCTACATCTTCTACTAATATTATGTTTCTTTTCTTCAGGTTATGATTTTGTTGTGCAGCCAGCAAAGTTTCATCTGCTGTCATATTGATTACTGCCACCCTCGTTGCTATCAACATCACAGCCGGTCTTGTGCCCGGCTTGTGCGGGCAATCAAACTCCTCTATGGAGACACTGTGGATTCAGTCCGAGATGAGGACACTGCAAGCAAAGTAGGCTTGAGGGCCAAGAAATCAAAGGAGGTATTTATAAATCTTCAATTCTGTTTAATTCTGAGTGTAAAGGTTCTGCTTATCTTTCCTTCTTACTCCTAATCTCCTTGTTTTTAATTATGTCAGCTGACATTAGAACCCATGATAATAGTGAACATTATGCTTGGATTAATTTTGTCTCAATTCCCATCATGCATACAGTTTGAATGGAGGTGCCACCTGTTTTCCAGTTATGGTGGTCCAACTGTATGTTAAAGATTCTATCGCAGTACTGCAACAGGGACAGGAAGTTCTCTTTGTCCTTGGCCAAGATTTCTCCTTCAAAAACCCCATCACAAACAGATTAACCAGTCACTCATCACACTACTATGTAACCAACCTGTATGCAAAACGGTAGCAGACTGGTTATGTTACTGGACCAGTATTCCAGAGGCCTGGACTAATGCTCCAGAGACATGAGTTTAAATGTGGCATCAAGTCAAACATGGGCAAGGAAACCTCCTGCTGATTACCACCTACTGCCCTCCCTCAACTGATGTATCAGTACTCCTCCATGTTGAACACCACTCAGAAGAAGCACTGAGGGCACAGAAAGTATTCTGGGTGTGGACTTTAGTGTCCATCACCAAGGGTGACTTGATAACATCATTACTGACCTAGGTGGCCAATCCTGAAGGAGTTAGCTGCCAGGTTGGGCCTACGGCAAGTGGTGAGAGAACCAACAAGAAAAACCTACTTGACCATCCTCACCAATCCATGACAGTATTGAAATGAGTGCTTATGGAGACTAAGTCCTATCTTCACTGAGGACATCCTCCATTGTGTTGTATGGCACGACCAACATGCTAAATGAGAGAGATTCAGAACAGATCTAGCGCTCAAAGCTGTGCATCCATGAGGCCATTAGCAGCAGTAGAATTGTATTCAACCACAATCTGTAACCTCATGGCCATATATCCCTGTCTCTACCATTACCATCAAGCCAGGTTCAATGCGGAGTGGAGAAGAGCATGTCAGGAGCAACACCAGGCATACCTAAAAATGAGGTGCCTCCCCGACTAAGCTGTAAACTAGGGCTACATGAATGCTAAAAAGCAGGAATGGCATGCTATAGACAAAGCTGAGCAATGCCATAACCAATGGATCAGATCAAAGTTCTGCAGTCCTGTGGCCAGTCATGAATGGTGGTAGGAAATTTAAACAACTAACTGGAGAAGGATGCTCCATGAACATCCCCATCCTCAATGATGGCAGAGCCCAGCAAGTGAGTGCACAAGACTCACATTTACAAGTATTTTGAACCTGAAGTGCTGAGTGGGTGAACTATCTCAGCCTCCTCCTTAGGTCCCCACCATCACAGATGCTAGTCCTCAACCAATTCGATTCACTGCACTTGATGTGAAGAAACAGCCAAAGGCACTGGATATAGCAAAGGCTATGGGCCCTGACAACATCCTGGCTGTACTGCTGGAGACTTGTGTTCCAGAACTAGCCAAGCTGTTCAATTACAACTACAACACTGGCATCTACCAAACAAAGTAAAAAAATGGCCCCAGTATGTCCTCTCCACAAAAGAAAGGACAAACAATCCGACCAATTGCCACTTGATCAGTCTACCCTCAATTGTCAGCAAAGTGATGGAAGGTGTCGTCAATAGCGCTATCAAGTGGCACATAATCACCAATAACCTGCTCACTGATGCTAAGTTTGGGTTCCGCCAGCACCTGACCATAGTACAGCCTTAGTCCAAGCATGGACAACAGAGCTGAATTCCAGTGGTGAGGTGAAAGTAACTGCCCTTGACATCAAGGCAGCATTTAACTGAGTGTGGTATCAGAGAGCCGGAGTAAAATTGAAGTCAGTGGGAACAGGGGGCAATCTTTCCACTGGCTGAAGTCGTACCAATCACAAAGGAAGGTGGTTGTGGTTGTTGGAGGCCGATCATCTCAGCCACAGGACATTGCTGCAGGACTTCCTCAGGGTAGTGTCCTAGGCCAAACCATATTCAACTGCTTTAACAATGATCTTCCCTCCAACATAAGGTCAGAAACTGGGATGTTTGCTGATGATTGCACAGTGTCAGTTCCATTCACAACTCCTCAGATGCTGAAGCAGCCCATGTACAGATGCAGCAAGACTTGGACAGCATCCAGGCTTGGGCTGATAAGTAGCAAGTAATATACACACCACACAAGTGCTAGGCAATAACCATCTCAAACAAGGGAGGATGCAACCATCTCCCCTTGATTTTCAATGGCATTACAATTGCTGAATCCTCCACTATCAACATCCTGGGGGTTACCATTGACCAGAAACTGAACTGGACTAACTACATCAATATTGTGGCCACTAGAGCAGGTCAGAGGCTATTAATTCTGCAGTGAGTAATAGACCTCCTGTCTCCCCAGTGCCTGTCCACCATTTACAAGGCACAAGTCAGGAGTGTGATGGAATACTGTCCACTTGCCTGGATGGGTGCGGCTCCAACAACACTCAAGAAGCTCGACACCATCCAGGACAAAGCAGCCCACTTAACTGATGCCCCATCCATCACCTTCAACATTCACTCCCTTCACCGCTGACGCAGAGTGGCAGCAATGTGTATCATCTACAAGATGCACTGCAGCACATCCTTCCTAAACTGTGGTGACCAGAACTGGACATAATATTCTGTTTGTGACCTAACCAGAATTTTATAAAGGTTCAGCATAACTTCCCTGCTTTTGCACTCAATGCCTCCATTTATGAAGCCCAAGATCCCATATACTTTACTAAATACTCCCTCAATATGTCCTACCACCTTTAAGCATCTATGTGCATGAACTGCCAGGTCCCTCTATCCCTGCATACTCTTTAAAACTGTGCCATTAAGTGCAATATTTTGCTTTAAGATTTTTGTGTTTTCTTTTATGTGAACTGCCATTCTGTTCTCATATTCTCTCTTTGCCAGTCTTATTTTCCTCTTCGCTTACCCTCTCAACTTGTTGTATTTGTCCTGGTTCTTGCTTCAGGAATTCACCTGACATGCATCCTGTACCCTCTTTTTTCTTTCATCGTATTCTCTATTTCCTCCGTCATCCACAGAGCCCTGTCTTTGGTTTCCTTACCTTTCGTCCTTGTTGGAATGTACCAAGCATCTAGCTGAAACATCTCCTTAAAGATCACCCATTGTTCCGTTAGAGTATTTCCTTTCAGTCTTTTGCTGCATTTTACTCTGGCTAGATCCCCTCTCATCCCATTGAAGTTAGCCCTCTTCCAATTTAAAAGTTCTATTTTAATTGTTCCTTGCTTTTTTCCATTACTAATCTAAACCTTCTGAGGAACATCAACCTTGTGATACAATGATCACTCTTATCCAAGTGTTCCTCTTAGCCACTTGGCCCACCTCACTCCCCAGCACCGGATCCAGCAATACCTCCTTTCTAGTTGGACCAAGAACATACTAGTCAAGGAAGTTCCCTTGAACACATTTCAGAAATTCTTCCCACTTCATACCCTTTACTCTAACATTCTCCCAATCAATATTTGGGCAAATAAAGTCGCCCAATATCACCACTGTATAGATCTTGCACATCTCTGAGTTTCCCTGCATCTCCCATTATTTGGAGGCAAATAGAATACCTCCCCAGGAACGTGATCATCCCCTTTTTTGCTTCTCAGCTGTAACCAAGTGGATTCTATCCTTGCCCCCTCAAAGACAGCCTCTCTTTCCAACACTATAATATTTTCCCTAATCAGTACTGCCACCCCACCTTCCTTTTTGTCTCCCCTATGTTTTTGAACACTTTCTATGTTTGTATATTAGGTGCCTAGCCTGCACCATTTTAAGCCACATTTCAGTTATTGCCACTACATCATATTCCCACACAGCAATTTATGCTTGTAGCTCACCGACCTTTTTCACCATACTTTGTGCATTTGCATACATGCATTCTAAACCTGCCTTTGAAGTCCTCGTCATCCTTCTTAGACTGCTCCTGTCTAATATGGTACTACTTCCTTCTCTCTATCCAACACTCTCTATCCAGTCCTTTATGCACTGTATTCCTCTTTTCTTCTTCTATATGCTGGTTCCCATCCCCCAGCTTAAACTCTCCCCAGGCACACTAGTGAACCTCCCCCGAGGACATTAGTCCCAGTCCTGTCGAGGTGCAACCTGTCTCTCTTGAATAGGTGCCTCCTGCCCGAGAACTGGTCCCAATGCCCCAAGAATCTGAAGCCCTCCCTCCTGCACCATGCCTCAAGCCATGCATTGATCCTCCCTATCTTCCTATTCCTACTCTCTATAGCGAGTGGCACTGGGAGTAATACAGAGATTACTACCTTCGAGGTCTTACTTTTTAACTTCCTCCCCAGGTCCTGAAAGGACCTCAATACTTGCCCTATCTATGTCATTAGTACTGATGTGCACCACAACTCTGGTGCACACCCTTCCCCCTGTAGAATATTCTGAACCCTCTTCATGATGTCCTTTACCATGGCACCAAGGAAGCAACACACCATGCAGTACTCACGATGATGCCTGTCTGTCCCCCTAACTATGGAGTCTGCTGTAACGACTGCATTTCTACTCTTTGCTGTTCCCTCCTGTGCAGTCCCTTCCCCATTGGCGCCATGGTCTGGACTGCACTCCTTCAAGGAGTGTCACCACTCCTGGCAGTCTCCAGTGCTGAGTATCAGTTTGAGAAGGGCACACATTCCAAAGACTCCTGCACTTCTTGCCTCTTTCTACTCTTCTGGATGGCCACCCATCTACTATACTGACCTCTCTCTGCCTGTGGGGTGGTCACCTCCTGGGCCATACAATCCAGGCATCCTTCCTGATGCTCCTCAGTGACTCCAACTGCCCCTAAAGCTCATATAAGAATAAAAAGCAGGCCAAATTTAACTGAAGGATGTAGTTTGGGCAATAGTTGCATCTTAGTCCCCCTTTCTTTTCGAATAACAATGAAGTTTTGTTGTCTTTGTCTTTGTTGGTTGTAAAGCAATCCATTAATAGATTGTTGGCAGTAATCTGTTATACTTGAGCAATACCAAAAGTAGAAATTCTAGGCTATCACCTTAAACTATTCATTACCAAATAAAATTAAATATTTATTGATTAGCTTTTCCTCTCCAGTGCTCTGAAAAGTCATGCTTGCGAACACCTTCTTTGAAAAAAAGAATACCTGTTACAAGTTTGGAAGGAAAGAAGGATTCTGGAATGTTGAAATACATTAGGACTCAGGTACAGTTATAAAATTACTCACATATAATTCTCATCCTCGTGTTTTAATGCACTCCATGGACTTGTTTCACCCTTCCCTGTTTCGGTTATCTCCTCCAGCTCTACAACCCCCCACCTACGTTCAGGGCCACCCCTTTGGCCTTGCCATCTCGCGTGACTTCGCTACTTTTGTCATATCAAACAGATGAGGGCATGGTAACTTTCTTGTATCACTCTCTAACCACATGCCCCTTTCCCCTTGCAACTCTGCTTCCTTGTGTGTCTACCCCTGGAAAAAAATCTCTCCCAATTAGCTTTCAAGATCCCAACTGTCTAGCCTTTGGCCCTGCATTCACTACAACATTCCTGCAGCTACTGATCTTCTCAACCACAACCTGACTTCAACCTTATATGCCCGAAACCGTATTAAAGCCATTACTCTTGCTTGCTCTGGCCATTCTCCCTGGCATAGCCCTCATTTCCACTCCCTAAGTCTAAGGGATGCAGACTTAGAGTCATAGAGTTATACAGCACAGAATCAGGCCCTTCGGCCTATCTTGTCCGTGCCGGCCATCAAGCACCTATCTATTCTAATCCCATTTTCCAGCACTTGGCCCATAGCCTTGTATGCTATGGCGTTTCAAGTGCTCGTCACATGTGATTTGGACAAGTTGGGTGAGTGGGCAAATGCATGGCAGATGCAGTATAGCGTAGAGAAATGTGAGATTATCCACTTTGGTTGTAAAAACAGAAAGGCAGATTATTATCTGAATGGTGATAGATTGGGAAAGGGGGAGGTGCAGCGAGACCTGGGTGTCCTTGTACACCAGTCGCTGAAAGCAAGCATTCAGGTGCAGCAAGCAGTTAGGAAGGCGAATGGTATGTTGGCCTTCATTGCAAGAGGATTTGAGTACAGGAGCAAGGATGCCTTACTTAAGTTTTACAGGGCCTTGGTGAGACCACATCTGGAGTATAGTGTGCAGTTTTGGTCTCCTTAACTGAGGAAGGATGTTCTTGCCATGGAGGGAGTGCAAAGAAGATTTACTAGGCTGATTCCTGGGATGGCAGAATTGACGTATGAGGAGAGAGTGGGTCGACTAGGCCTATATTCACTAGAGTTTAGAAGAATGAGAGAGGATCTCATAGATTTCTATAAAATTCTAACAGGACTAGACAGGCTAGATGCAGGGAGGATGTTCCCGATAGCTGGGGAGTCCAGAACCAGGGGTCACAGTTTCAGGATACGGGGTATGCCATTTAGAACCGGGATGAGGAGAATTTTTTTCACTCAGAGGGTGGTGAACCTGTGGAATTCTCTACTGCAGAAGGTAGTGGAGGCCAAGTCATTAAATATATTCAAGAAGGAGATAGATATATTTTTAATGCCAAAGGGATCAAGGGATATGGGGAGAAGTCGGGAAGAGGGTACTGAATTAGGCGATCAGCCATGATCTTTTTTGAATGGCGGAGCAGGTCTGAAGGGTCAAATGGCCTACTCCTGCTCCTATTTTCTATGTTTCTATGTTTTTTACTTCTTAAATGTTGTGAGGGTTCCTTCCACTGCCACCCCTTGAACAGATATGGTGGACAACTAATTTAACCATTCATCATCAGATCTGGCTCGGCCACATAAAGTACTTTCGAGTCCTGCTCTCATCTGCCAAAACTGCTCAGTTTCAGGAACATCCCGAAATGCCAAGATAATTCTGCCAAAGATAAACTATGCCTCCTCATCCTTCTCGACCTGTCTGCAGCATTAGCAGAGCTGACCACACAATCCTCATTCAATGCCTCTCCACTGTCATCCATCTGGGTGGGACTGCAATCACCTGATTCCATTCTTATTTATCGAATCATAGTCAGAGGAACGTAGGAGCAGAAATGAGAACAGTAAGTACCGGAAATACTCAGCAGATCTGGCAGCATCTGTGGACAGAGAAGCAGAGTTAACGTTTCAGGTCTGTGACCTTTCATCAGAACTGAAAAAGGCTCCCCACCTGGCTTCATCTTCCACCATTTGCCCTGCCAAGACCATCATGGTGGTGGTGTGGCACTTATCACCATATCACAACTTGGCCTGACTCCCTACTCCTCTCGTACTTTCTCCTCTTTTGAGCATCTCACCTTGTTCCACCCCTCTCACCTGTCTTTCAAAATCGTCGTTCTCTACCATCCTCCCAAGTACAATAAAAATGTTATCATCAAGATATCTTCACTCCTTTCCTCTCTCAGCCTCTGCACTGAACAACTTCTCATCCTCAGTGATTTCAATATCCATCTCAACTCATCATGGTTCTCTCTCCTCTGAGTTCACTGCCCTCTTATCCTCTCTAAATCTCTCACTGCATGTAAACTCCCCAACCCATATTCATGGTCATCCCCTCGACCTTGCCATCTCATGTGGTCTTCCTTGTCACATTGTATCAAATACAGATAAGGCCATCTCTGACCACTCCCTTATATCACTTTCCAGCCACATCCCCCTTCCATGCCCCAACCCTACCTCATTCTGTATCCGTCCCTGCAAAAATACTATCCTCAGATTAACTTACAACTGCACTTTCAAAATCTTAACTATCTTGCCTTTGGCTCTCCATTCATCGCAACATTTCTGCAGCTACTCATTTGCTCAATTGCACCTTTACCTCTATCTTTGCCCTAGTCCCCAATAAAATGATCTGTCTCTCTCACCTTGGTTGTTCCTCCTGGTATGGCCGTCATCTCTGTTCCCTTAAGTCCAAAGGATGCAGACTTGAAAGGATATGGCTGACAACGTGTCTAGTCATCCACCGCCAGCTCTGGCTGGACCACTTAAAACACTATCAGTTCATGCTCTCGTCTGCTAAAACAGCTCACTATTCCAAGATCATCTTGAAATGCAAAGATAACTCCTGGCTTCTTTTCTCTACTACAAACCATCTTCTAAAACCCCTCTCCCCTGTTCCCTCCATTCTCACCTCTAACAATAAGTCCGAGGAGCTCATGGACTTCTTTGTCACTAAGATCGAGACCATTCGATCAGCTGCCTCTGCCATGTCCCTCCCTTCCAGTAGCCCACCTGGTCAAGCTTCCTATAATGTTGCCCCCTGCCCTAGCCCTGAACTCGCATCTTTCTCTAGTTTCTCTCCTATCTCCCCTCATGCCCTCTTTGAGCTCATCTTGTCCATGAGACCCACCTTCTGTTCCCTTGATCCTATTTCCACTAAACTGCGGATCACCCCCAACTTCCCCTCTTGATCTCCATGTTAGCCGATATTGTAAACAGTTCTCTCTCTTCCGTTATTGTCCCTCTCTCCTTTAAATCTGCTGTTAACACCCCTCTCAAAAAGCCAACCTTTGACCCACTGCCCTTGGAAACTACCATCACATCTCCAACCTCCCTTTCCACCCCCAGGTCCTTGAATGTGTTGCCACTTTCGAAATCCATTCCCATCTTTCCCAGAACTCCTTGGTTTGAATCCCTTCAATCAGGTTTCCACCTCGCCACAGTACCGAAACAGCTCTCATCACAGTCACGAACGACTTCCTATGTGACTGTGACAAAGGTAACCTTCCACTCCTCGTCCTTGTGGACTAGTCTGCAGCCTATGATAAGGTTGACCACACCATTCTCCTCCAGTGCTTCTCCACTGTTGTCCACTGTTCTTACCTGGTTCAATACTAATCTATCTAATCATAGCCAGAGAAACATCTGCAATGGCTTCTCTTCCTGCTCCCAGACCATTACCTCTTGCATCCCCCAAGGATCTGACCTTGTTCCCCTCCTTTTTCCCATCTCCATGCTGCCCCTTGGTGACATCATCTGAAAGCACCACCTTAGTTTTTACATGTTTGCTGCGACACTGAGATCTACCTCACCACCACTTCTCTCAACTCCTCCACTGTCGCTAAATTATCAGACTGCTTATCTGACATCCAGTACTGGATGAGCAGAAATTTCCTCCAATTCTTGGGAAGACTGCAGACATTGTCTTCACTCTCCACCACAAGCTCCGTTCCATAACCATTGATGCCATCCCTCTCCCTGGTAATTGTCTGCGGCTGAAACAGGCTGTTCGCAACCTTGGTGTCATATTTGACTCTGAGATGAGCTTCTGACCACATATCTATGCCATCACTATGACTATTTCCACTTCTGTGACACTGCCCGACTTGACCTCTGCCAAAGCTCATTTGCTGCTGAAACCCTCAACACCTTGCCATTGTTACCTCTAGACTTGATTATTTCAAAGCATTCTTGGCCGACCTCCCACATTCTATGCCCCCCCCCCCCACCGCCCCACCGCCGCAACCCTGCTGACCTACATTGGCTCCTGTTTAAGCAATGCCTCAATTTTAATATTCTCATCCTTGATTTCAAATCCTTCCATAACCTCGCCCCTCCCTATCTCTGTAATCTTTTCCAGCCTGACTCCCCTCCAAGGTATCTGCGCTCCTTTAATTCTGGCCTCTTGAGCATTACTGATTTTAATCACTACACCACTGGTGGCCTTGGCTTCAACCGTCAAGACCCTCAGCTCTTTAATTCCCTCCCTAAACCTCTCTGCCTCTCTACTTCTCTTTCTTCCGTGAAGATGCTCCTTAAAACCTATCTCTTTAACTAAACATTTTGTCATCTTCCCTAATACCTCTTTATGTGGCTCAGTGTCAAATTTTATATTATATTGCCACTGTGAACTGCCTTTAAAAAATCTTGGTTCAGCGGGAGAGACAGGGAAGGGGAGAGCGGAGGAGTCGGGGAGAGTGTGAGAGACATATCTACTGGGGATTTACTGGATATGACTAGGTATTAACCAGTTTTGTTACTGGGGATTTACTGAATATTAATAGGAGATTTACTGGATATTAAACAGACCTTTTAATGGGTATTAACCAGTGTTTTAACCGGGGATTTATTGGGTATTAAGCAGGGTTTTACTGGGTATTTACCAGGATTGTACTGAGCATTAACTGGGGTATTAACTGAGGTTTTTTTTGACTGGGCATTAACAGGAGATTTATTGGTTATTAATAGAGGATTTATTGGCTGGGGATTGGCCAGTGAGATTCTTGTCCAGGACAATATGGCATCTTGCTGCTATTGTTGTGTGAAACCATGCTATATAGTGAGTCAATACAGCCAGCAAATGCCTTCTCCGAACCCAGGCTGTGGCAAACAACCAGTCAACTCAAGCAGCCTGAGTAGGTAAGTGGGACCCTTGATAGAGGAAATGCCATCAAAAGGAGTTGACTTCTGCAGAATAAATTGATGGCATCCACAAAAACCTGTGTCTTAGCGGAAAAGCATTGTCACGTCCAGAGACTAAGAGTGAGGCAACACAGTGGCGCAGTGGTTAGCACCGCAGCCTCACAGCTCCAGCGACCCGGGTTCAATTCTGGGTACTGCCTGTGGGGAGTTTGCAAGTTCTCTCTGTGTCTGCGTGGGTTTCCTCCGGGTGCTCCAGTTTCCACCCACATGCCAAAGACTTGCAGGTTGATAGGTAAATTGGCCATTATAAATTGCCCCTAGTATAGGTAGGTGGTAGGGAAATATAGGGACAGGTGGGGATGTGGTAGGAATATGGAATTAGTGTAGGATTAGTATAAAGGGGTGGTTGATGGTCGGCACAGACTCGGTGGGCCGAAGGGCCTGTTTCAGTGCTGTATCTCTAAATAAATAAGGAAACTCAGATAGAGTCATCTCACTTCAAATACAGTTGGCAGGGAAGGAGGAATTGTGTATAGTCCAAGTATATGCACCAGCCAGTGATCACAAAGAGGAGGAAGTCGAGCAATTCTATGACAAAGTTACGAAGGCAATAGAAGAACAGAAATCAAAGTATACAATTGTCATGGGAGATTTCAACACTGACATAGGAAAATCCAAGCCAGGAGATGAATCAGTTATAAGAAAATTTGGAGTTGGAGTAAGAAAAACAAGAGGAGAAACACTGATTGCATTTGCAGCTCAGCATGAGGTGATCACAAACACATATTTCCAGAAAAAAAGTGATATTGGACGTGGGCAAGTCCAAATGGAACTACATAGGAACATTGGACTTAGGAGCAGGAGTAGGCCATTCGGCCCTTCAAGTCTGCTCCGCCATTCGATAAGATCATGGCTGATCTGCTTGTGGTCTCAACTCCACTTTCCTGTCTGCCTCCCATGACCCTTGACTCCCTTGTCTATTAAAAATCTGTCTAACTCAGCCTTGAATAAATTCAATGACCTAACCTCCACAGCTTTCTGGGGAAGAGAACTGTATAGACTAACGACCCTTTGAGAAAAAATTCTCCTCATCTCCGTCTTAAAAAGGAGACCTCTTATTCTTAAAGCAAAATACTACGGATGCTGGAAGTCTGAAATAAAAACAAGAAACGTTGGAAATACTCAGCAGGTCTGATAGAGAGAAGCAGAGTTAACGTTTCAGGTCAGTGACCCTTCTTCAGAACTCTTATTCTTATTCTTAAACTGACCTTTAGTTCTCGCCTCCCCCACAAGAGGAAACATCTTTCCAGTATCCACTCTTATCAAGTCCCCTAATCGGATATAGGCCCAACCTGCTCAACTTTTCTTCATAAGATAAGCCCTTCATCCCTAGAATTAGTTGAGTGAATCTTCTCTGAACTGTTTCTAATGTAATTACATCCTTTTTCAAATAAGGAGAGCAAAACAGTACATAGTACCCCAGATGTGGTCTCACCAAGGTCCTGTACAGCTGCAGTAAAAGTGTCCAACTTTTACACTGATTCCCCTTGTAATAAATGCCACTATCCCATTTGCCATTCTAATCACTTGCTGTACCTGTATACTAATCTTTCGTGATTCATGTACCAGGTCACCCAGATCCCTCTGTACCACCGAGTTCTGCAATCTCTCTCCATTTAAATAGTATACAGCTTTTCTGTTCTTCCTGCCAAAGTGGACAAGTTCACATTTTCCTACATTATACTCTTTCTGCCAAATTTTTGCCCACTCACTTAATCTATCTATATCCTTTTGTAGACTCTTAACCTCTTCTTGACAACTTACTTTCCTTCCGATATTGGTGTCATTGGCAAATTCAGCTACCATACATTTGGTTCCTTCATCCAAGTCACTAATATAGATTGCAAATAGTTGAGGCCCCAGCATTGATCCCTGTGGCACTCCACTAGTGACAGCTTGTCAATGTGAAAAAGACCTACTCTCTGCTTCCTGTTAGCAAACAAGTCTTTTATCCATGCTAATATGTTACCCCCTACACCATGTACTCTTATCTCATGTAGTAACCTTTGATGTGGTACCTTATCAAATGCCTTTTAGAAATCTAAGTACACCACATCTACAGATTCCCATATGTCCACCTTGCTTGCTATTTTCTCGAAGAACTCTAATAAGTTAGTTAAACACGATTTCCCTTTCATAAATCCATGTTGACTCTGTCTGATACCATTATGATTTTCTAAATATCCTGCCATAACCTGCTTAATAATGGATTCTCGTAATTTCCCTCTGACAGATGTTCGGCTAACTGGCCTGTAGTTTCCTGCTTTCTGTTTCCCTCCTTTCTTGAATAAAAGTGTTACATTTGCTATTTTCCAGTCCGCTGGGACCCTTACAGAATCTAAGGAATTTTGGAAGATTATAACCAAAGCCTCTACTATCTCTGCAGACCAGGCCATCTGGTCCTGGGGACTTGTCAGTTTTTAGGTCTAACAGTTTTCCCAGCACCTTTTCCCTGGTGATGGTGATTGTTTTAAGTTCCTCCCTCCCTTTCACCTCTTGATTTTCAAGTATCTTTGGCAGGTTTGCTAAGTCTTCTACAGTGAAGAAAGACACAAAATACCCGTTCAATGCCTCTGCCATTTCCTTGTTTTCCATTATCAATTCCATAGACTCACTCTCTAGAGGACCAACTCTAGCTTTAGTTACTCTTTTCCTATTTAAATACTTGTAGAAACTCTTACTATCTTTTTATATTACTAGATAGTTTTCTCTCATACTCTACGTTCTCCCTCTTAATTATTTTTTGTCATTCTTTGCTGGTTCTTAAAATCTGTCCAATCTTCTGACCTACCACTAATCTTTGCAGATTTGTACAGTGTTTATTTTAATTTGATACTATCTTTAGCTTTCCTATTTAATCATGGATCCTTCACAAAGAATCTTTCTTTTTCACTGGGATAAATCTTCACTGAGAGTTATCAAATATCTCCTTAAAAGTCTGCCACTGCATCGCTACTGTCCCACCTTTTAACCTAGTTTCACAGTTCATTTTAACTAGCTCTGCCTTCATACTCTTGTCGTTACCTTTATTTAGGTTTAAAATACTAGTCTTAGACCCACACTTCTCCCTTTTAAACTGAATGTGAAATTCTGTCATGTTATGATCGCTGTCACCTCTCCTTTACCATGAGGTTATTGATTAATCCTGTCCCATTGCACATTACCAGGTCCAGAATAGACTGCTCCCTGGTTGGCTCTAGAAGGTACTGCTCTAAGAAATTGTCCCAAATACACTCTATGAAGTCATTTTTCAGGCTACCTTTGCCAATCTGATTCGTCCAATCTATATGTACATTAAAGTCACCCATGACTATTGTGGTACATTTCTTACACACCCCATATATTTCTTCCTATATACTCTGTTGTACAGTGTAACAACTGTTAGGGGGCCCATAAACTACTCCCACAAGTGTCCACTTACATTTCCTATTTCTTATCTCTACCCAAACTGAATCTACATCTTGCTCTTCCGAGCTAAGGCCATCTCTCTCCACTGTATCAATGACATCCTTACTTAACAAATTTCAAGAATCAAATTGATTTGATAATGAGCAGTCAATAGTGGAAAACAGTGAAGTCATCGGAAGGTGGATATTGCCAGTGACCATAGGATGATAAGAGCAACGCTGAGCATCAATAAAAAACTAGACTGAAATTCATCAACAAGAAACAAAAAGAAGCAAGTAAATCTCTTCAAACTTAGAGAACCGATGGAGGAATTCCAACTCAGACTCAAAAGTAGGTTTGATGGTCTAGATGTCGAAGAGATGGACCTAAACACAAGATGTAACAAAGTCATTAAAATAATAATGGAAGAAGTTGCAAACATTGCACCACCATGCAAGACAACCAGTCAAAATACCAACAAGGACAAAGACATTAATGCTTTTGATACAACGGCAGAATACCTTGGCATCATTCTTGGCCGTACATTGACCTACCGGCAACACTTCCAGAACATCAGAGCCTAGGTAAAGACGAGAGTGAATCTCATAAGGAAACTGGTGGGTACTACCTGGGGCAGCAGAGCCAACACACAATGCATCGCTTCACTCGCCCTGCTCTACCCAACAGCAGAGTAGAGCTGCGCAACCTGGCTCAGGAGCCACCACACAAACATGGTAGATATCCACCTTGGGAAATTACAGAATAAATTAACAAAATATGTGAGTAGGCCAAACAATGGTGGATAAAATTTAATACAGACAAATAAAAAGAACCACATATTGGAAGGGAAAAACAGGTGCTTTAATTCTCCCTGAAGTGTATTGAAATATCTAAGGATGAAGTTGACAGAGAACTAATAGATTTAACATTCAACATTTTCAACAAAAGCAGGGCTGCAATTGAGAAAAACAGTAGGATGTTGAATTACGTAGTTTAAAAACAGTAGAGTACGAGTTGAAGGAAATCATGATCAAACTGTCTCGTGCTCTGGTCAGATCACGCCTTGAATAACATGTCTGTTTCTGGTTCCCAAGAAACAAAGGAAACATTGTTGAAGGAGTAGAATCCTTTCGCAATAGTGCATGTATAGATATTGAGCTAGAAGTACCTATGGCCATGTGGGCATAATAACGTAACCTTGGACTGGAGACAGTGTTGCCGAGCCATGAGGCTGATCCCTAGTGTCAATAGTCTGAAGTGTGAGGAAGAACTAGCGAGATTTGGGTTTTTGAGCCTAGAACAAATACATCTGATCTTATAGAGGTATGTGCGATAGTAAATGGTAGGGAAAAATGTACCCAGATAACATTAAATTAAACTATTGCAGTAAGACAGGTAACGCAAGTTCAACACAGTAAAAGGTAATTTTAGGACTGCAATCATGAAGTTCTTAATGTAGAGATTGATCAGCATTTGAAATGGACTTCTGGACAGACTGGTGGAAATGAAAATTCTGGAATAATTTAAGAATAATTAGATGTGGCAATGCAGAACTCCAATCTGATGAAAAGTCACTGACCTGAAACGTTACCTCTGCTTCCCTCTCCACGAAGCTGCCAGATCTGCTGAGTATTTCCAGCACTTTTTGTCATATAGTATTAAAGAGTGTTTAGAATGTGGAACTTGCTACTACATAGAATAGTTGAGGCGAAAAGTGTAGATGCTTTTAAAGGGAAGTTAGACAAGTACACAAGGGAGAAAAGAATAGAAGAATATGTTGATAGGATCGGATGAAGTAAGGCGGGACGAAGCACCTGTGGAGCATAAACACCAGCGTAGACCTGTTGAGACAAATGGTCTGTTCCTGTGCTGTAAATTCTTTGTAATTCTGTATAATTCATTGCATTGTCGTTTCTGTATTTAAGTAATTGATTGGCTCTGATGTTTAGGGATATGTTGAGGATTGAACGATGCTTATGCGGATCCAAATTCTGTCTTACACTTACTTATGGTGTGCTACAGGTTTCAGGTTAGCTGCATATTGAGAGTAGAATCCTTTCTCTTTAATGCAGGTATAGACATTGAGCCAGAAGCCCCTATTGCTATGTGGGTGCAATAATGTAATCTCAGATTGTAGGGAATGCCACCACTGTTTTAAATTGGAGCAGCTTTTCATGTTGCTTCTGGTTGTCCATATGGAAGCAGATGAAAATGCCAGCGAACATAGCGTCTGAGTCTTGCTTTATGAACTTACGTAAAATCTTACTGATGTCACCAGTGGCAACTTATCTTGTGCAGCCTCACCAGCTTAGCATTGCTCTTCACCCTCTTCTTCCAAGAAGCAAGTACAGAGAAGTCCCAATGAGGGAAACATTGTTCCTTACCTAAAATGAGGAGGGACAAATGACAGTCCCTCAGCTAAATGCATGAATGTTGATGATGTTGATGATGAAGAAATTAGCAACAGCAAAACAACATAAAAGCAACAAAATAACTGAGCAATAAGCTTTTAACTCCATCTGTAAAGAGTCATTGTAGGCCCCGTAAGTTCTCTTGTGTCTTCACCGTGGCACCTAGAGACTGTGGATTCTCATTTTATATTGGTGAGAATGTGAATGAGGTGGAAATGATGGAAGGTGGGATCTACAAAGTCCCAAGCTATTACTGCCTCATTTTCATTTGGTTACCAGAAATGACAATGGAAATTAGGATGAGGCTAAATCAGGTAAAGATCTGCCTTTATTCAACTCTGGCCCATTTCTCACTGCCACCCTCCTGATTCATACTATAAAATTGAGTGAAGGGCAGGTGCAACTCCAAGTTATTGTATCAACAATAATAACAACTTGCATTTATATAGTGCCTTTAATGTAGCATAACATCCTAAGGCGCATTATCAATAAAAGCATTTTGATACTGAGCCACAGAAGGCAGGGCATACGACCAAAAGCTTAATCATACAAGGCTACATGGCTACGGGCCAAAAGCTGGAAAATGGGATTAGAATAGTTAGGTGCTTGATGGCCGGCACAGACACAATGGGCCGAAGGGCCTGTTTCTGTGCTGTATACCTCTATGACAGAGATATGTTTTGATGAGGATCTTAAAGAAAGAAAGAGGGAGAAGTAGAGAAACAGAGAGGTTTAGGGAGGAATTCCAGAGCTTGGGGTCATGGCAGCTGAAAGTAGAGCAATTAAAATCGGAGATGTGCAGAATTGGAGGAGCACGGAGAGCTCAAAGGCTTGTAGGGCTGGAGGAGCTTAGAGATGGGGCAAGGCCATGGATGGACTTGAAAACAGGGATAAGGATTTTAAAATTGAGGCAATATCTGACTGGGAGCCAGTGTAGGTCAGCAAGCACCAAGGTGAGGGATGAACGAGATTTGACATGAGTTACGATATGGGCAGCAGAGTTTGGATAAGCACAAGTTATGTAGGGTGGAAGATGAGAGGCTAGCCAGGAGAGAATTGGAATAGTCAAGTCTCAAGGTAACAAAGACATGGATGATAGTTTCAGCAGCAGATCAGCTGAGGCAGGTGTCAGAGTCGGATGATGTTGTGGAGGTGGTTGTAGTCTTGATGATGAGTAGAAAAGCCACGGCAAAGATTGCTGCACTAACTTTCAGGATTCTGACCTGCTGCCGCCTCCTCCACTGCAAGTGGGTTCATCAGTTAAAACTTTGCCCATAATGTCACAGTGTTTGGAAATATTAATATTATTTACATATTATACTGTGTGGATTGTGTCAGATGCTGTGTATATTGTATTGCACCACACTGACTATTATGTGCAATGATCCCCTTGCAATTGTTTCACAGGTCGTTAAGTAACTTGGGCAGGTTTTGTAGGTGGGGGAGGGGCAAAAGGGGAAGAGTTTTGTTTGGAAAGTTGGGGTTTCCCCAAGCTCCACAGTATGTGGCTTTTTTCAAATAGGTTACCCGCAGGGTCTGGATCTTCAGGGTATGAAGGGGTGGGGTAGATAAACCTTGGTGGGGGGAAAGGGGGGAGTTTGTTACAGGGGTGCAGTGGTTGATGATCCCTGGGGAGGTTCTGATATCGGGGAAAGTTGCTGATCTGGGTGGGGGTGTCTGATCCAGAGGTGAGGCTGATCCCTTATTGTGGGGGGTGAGGGTGGAGGTTCTGATCTCCGATCTCAGGAGACCCGATTGCAGTGGCAGAGTGGTAGGGTTGGTACCCGATGATGGAGATGGAAGAAGATAAGCTTGGTGTGCTGGGATGAAGCACTCCTCCTCCTCCAGGCCCACAAGAAGTGCTCTAAAAGCACTTACCTTTTCCATGAAGCAGTCTTCACCTCCCTTTAGCTGCTGGATTTCCTGAGGAGCGGGAAACTCAGCTGGCCAGGGTTAAACGTGGAAGACATGTTACATCTGAGGCACATGGCGTCATTATAGTATTTAAGGAGCCAGCTCCACCCTCCCACCCACATTCGACCTCCATTAAAACTGAAAATGGGTAGGCTGGGGTCAGGTTTGAGACCTTTAAAATTTTAACATCCCACCTGACCCCATCTCACCCATCCTTTATGGGTAAAAGTACCCCCATTATGGCTGCAATATGATATAGTTTACAGTTCCATGTAATGCCTCTTCTTTTGTAGGTGATGAGCCTCTCTCCAGCCCCATTGTCTTTGTTGATCAAAGCTGCGCCTATACTGACTGAAGACATGTATGGTGACATACAGCCTGCAGCTTGGGAGCTTCTCCTCAGTGTGGATGAACACATGGCTGCTGCAGCTGGTAATATAAATTTAAATGTGATGCATTATACCACACTATTCAAGCACTTAATTAAAGTTTTCAAGCAGATGCAGTTTAAAGAATCTGATTTTTGGTTGGTGATTCAGCTGTAGCAAACTTAGAGCCATTACGGCACAGAAGGAGGCCATTCAGTCCGCTGAGTCCATGCTGTCTCTCTGTAGAGCAATCCAATCAGTTCCATTTCCATGCTCTATCCCCATAGCTTTGCAAGTTTATTTCCCTCAAGTGCCCATCCAACTTCCTTTTGAAATCATTGATTGTCTCTGATTTTCCAAATCATTACCACACACTGCATAAAATGTTCTTCCTCACATTTCCCCTGCATCTCTTGCCCAAAATCTTAAATTTGCGTCCCCTCATCCTTGCACCTTCAACTAATGGAAATATTTTATCTTTGTCTACCTTATCTAAACCTTTCATAATCTTGTACACCTCTATCAAATCTCTCCTCAATCTCCTTTGCTCCGAGGAGAAAGACCTCAGCTTCTCCAACCTAACCATGTAGCTAAAATCCCTCCTCCATGAAACCATTCTGGTAAATGTCCTGTGCACCCTCTTACGGACCCTCACAACCTTCCTAAAGTGTGGTGACCAGAACTGGATGCAATACTCCAGTTGTGGCCTAACCACAGCCTTATAAAGGTTGAGCATAACTGCCCTGCTTTTGTACTCAATACCTCTATTTGTGAAGCCCAAGATCCCAAAAAATTTGCGAACTGCTCTCTCAATATATCCTGCCACCTTCAAAGATCTATGCATATGAACCCCCAGGTCCCTCTGTTGCTGTGCACTATTTAGAACTGTGCCTTTAAGTCTACATTGCCTCTCCCTATCCCTTCTGCCAAAATGCATAATCTCACATTTCTCCGTATTAAATTCCATCTGCCACTTGTCTGCCCATTCTGCAAGTCTATCTATGTCCTGTTGCAGTGGATTGTTATCATCCTCACTGTTTGCCACACCTTCAAGTTTGGTATCATCAGTGAATTTTGAAATTTTACTTGTGTTCTCATATCCAAGTCATTTATGTATATCAAAAAAGCAGTGGTCCTAGCACTGAACCTTGAGGAACACCACTGTCTATCATTTGCCACAATGCATTGTTTTCAGCCCATAAGGCAATTTTTTTATCCAAACTAACGCTAACCCTCCTATTCCATTAGCCTCAATTTTGTTAAGCAGTCTTTTATTTAGTACGTCGTCAAACACTTTCTTAAAATCCATATAGACACCATCCATTGCATTTCCTTTATCAATCTTCTTGGGTACTTCAACAAAAAATTCAATTAGATTGGTCAAGCACGATCTGCATTTTAGAAATCCCTGCTGGCTCCCCTTAATTAACTCAAGCCTCTCCAAGTGCCTGTTGATTTTTTTCTCCCGATGATTGTTTCTAAACCCTTACCCACCACTGATGTTAAACTGACTGGCCTGCAGTTACTAGGAATATCCTTACATCCTTTCTTGAATAAGGGTGGCACATTTGCCACCCTCCAATCCTCTGGCACCTCCCCCATATCTAGGGAAGATTGGAAGATTATGGCAATCCCTTCTGCTATCTCCACTCCCCACTTCCCTTCGCAACCTGGGAGGCAAACCATCCTACTGAATGACTTATGCACTCTAAGGATAGCCAGCCTTTCCAGTACATCCTGCCTATCAATTTTCACCCCATCTATTACCTCCACCATCTTCTCTTCTACCAGTATCTTGTCAGCATCCTCTTCCTTATCAAATTTAGCATCCATTTTTCAGTGATGTAGTGATGACATTATGCCAATTAAGTAAAGCTACAGAGTAGAAAATTCTTCATCAGTGATAATATTAAGATTGCCATTCGTTGTTCGAGCACTTGTTTTGTTTTGCTTGTTTTGTTATCAGGGATGAGCTAAAGACACAAAATTGCTTAACTGTAAAAGCTGTTGATTTATTCAGTATATTAAATGTGCTGTAAGATGGCTGGTATATTAATGTGCAGTAGCTTCGCATGAAAGATTTAAAATACAACAAATTCCCAATCACAGCTGGTCCAGTAGGACAAGCACAAGATAAAGCCAAGGTGTTTTTCCTCAGAGGGAATCAAAAATTCACAATCCGCTCTGGTGGTCAGTTGGACAGTGGCAATGCCTTTCGCGTGCAGCATGATTTTAATCGTGTTAAAGTGCATTTTAATTATTTATATATTTAAACGAAATATTAGAAAATATTGGTAGAATCTGTACAATTCCCAGTTGGTGTTTTGGAAGCTTGATGTTCACCAGAAACTTAACTGGACCAGCCACTCAAATACTGTGGCTCCAGAGCAGGACAGAGGCTGGGAATTCTCCATTAAGCAACTCAACCCTTGACTCCCTTTTCATCGTCACAAGGCTCAAGTCAGGAGTGTTGTGTGATGGAATGCTCGCCACTTGTCTGGATGAGTAGAGCTCCAATACCACTCAAGAAGCTTGACACCACCCAGGACAAAGCAGCTTGGTTGTTTGGCACCCCAGTCACAAGCTTAAGCATGCACTTAATTTTATTTATTTATTGATTTATTTAGAGATACAGCACTGAAACAGGCCCTTCGGCCCACCGAGTCTGTGCCGACCAACAACCACCCATTTATACTAACCCTATAGTAATCCCATATTCACTGCCACCTACCTACACGAGGGGCAATTTACAATGGCCAATTTACCTATCACCTGCAAGTCTTTGGCTGTGGGAGGAAACCGGAGCACCCGGCGAAAACCCACGCAGACACAGGGAGAACTTGCAAACTCCACACAGGCAGTACCCAGAATTGAACCTGGGTCTCTGGAGCTGTGAGGCTGCGGTGCTAACCACTGCGCCACTGTGCTGCCCACTTCCTGCACCACCAGCAACTGTAGCAGCAGTGTGTATACCATCTACAAGATATACTGCATGAACTCATCAAGGCTTCTTTGACAGCACTTTCCAAACATGCGACCTCACCCGCCAAGAAGGACAAGGGCAGCAGACACATTGGAACACCACCACCTGCTGATTTCTATCCATGTTGCACACAATCCTGACTTGGAAATATATCACCATACCTGGGCCGAAGTCCTGGAACTCCTTACCTAACAGCACTGTGGGTGCACTTATACCATACAGACCGCAGCGGTTTAAGAAAGCAGTTCACCTCCACCCTCTCAATGACAACTAGGGTTGGGAAATAAATGTTGGCCTTGTCAGTGTCGCCCATATCCCGTGAGCAGATAAAAATAAAACAGCCATCAATTATTATTTTAGCTAAATCATAATTCTCTTCATGGTATGATAGATGATTTTTCATTTATCTGCCAATCATTGTAGACATTATTGACGGAAAATTCAGTTGCGGCAGTACGGAGGGATAGTGTTGTTTTTTGGGGGGACATATAGCACTGCCAGCAGCTTCCGGTGCTGCCTGCATGCCCTGCAAAACAGTGCCCGTGCAGGTGTGCCCAGCATGCGCTGGATGCCTATGAAGCAACGCTATTCTGACGTCACACAACCTAACTAGCTGATGCAACGTCAGGATCTTGAATTTGGGCAATGCTAGTCCTGACATCATTCTGCAAAGGTAAGGTGTGAGGCTGCAAGATGGGCACTTTGCTGGTATCCCTTAAAGGGCCAGGCAGCCAAATTGCAGGTAAGGTCATTTTTAACAAATTTTATGATAGACAAGTGTCTGGAAGTACTCTGGACTGTTTTTGGACGTCTTTTTTGTTGAGTTCCAGGATTTGCTGGGCAGTGTTGCTGCATTCTTGCAGGGAGAGCAGAGGAATTGGGAGGCAGCAGCTTTCAGTGTCTTAAAGCAGGAAATCAGAAGAGGAATGTAGGTGTGAAGGAAGTGCTGTGAGGTGTAAAAAGAGGTCCATAGTTAACCATCAGCAGCTTGATCGTGTGTCAGGTAGCAGGATGAGGATGTGCTAGGAGTTGAGAAGGGGCATAAGGTAGTGTTATAGCCAAATGAGGAGGGGATCTCAGGCTTACCCTCTGACCCCTTCCCCTTATTTGATTGCAGCAGGGTTTATTCTTTTTAACCGTGATTGCGCTTACCACCTCTGCAAGTGTTTTACCTTTTTCCTTTACTGTGATTGTGAAAGAACTAATCGGACAGGTTTTCTTGAGTTTAAACAAAAAAGAGGTAAGTTTATTATACTTAACACACTCCCCCAATTTAAAAATACTAAAAAATACACTACACGTTCACGCACACATTTACACGAGATTCACACACACACAAATAGATTACAAAGGACAAAGTAGATTTGGTGGTTGGATTAAAGCCCAGAATAAATGGAACTTAAAAACACAGTCTGTGAATTGGATGATCCAGTAGTCCTTGGCTGAAGCTGTATTCTTGAAAATTCCTGGCTGGTCAAGGTGTACTTTGGCTGTACTCTGCTTCTCTCTCCACGGATGCTGCAGGCAGTGCTGGGTGTTTCCAGTATTTCTTGTTTTTGTTCAAGATTTCCAGCATCCACAGTATTTTGCTTTTATATTATTGTACTTTGGCTGGCCTGTTTTGCTCAGGGTTTGCTTGAAGGCAGAATTGCAGTTGGCTCTCTTCCCCTGGTCGCTGGCTGAAGCAGTCTGTAGGCTTGGACCGTTCCCCAGTCGCAGACAGTTTTCAAACTTGATGTTTTCTGGGGAGAGAAAGAGAGAGAGAGAGAGAGGAAGGGAAGCCTGCAGCCTTCTCTGCTGCTGCCCACTCAGATACTGCTTGTCTCTTTGTCTGTGTAACAACTCCCCCGAGATGGACAGACGGTCACATGGTAGCTTCAGGTTTTTCTGGAACCTTCTAATGAAATTCAAGCTTCCACATGCCCCAGGATGTCAATTTACACTTGGAGGGGGTTTGCTCTTTCAAAGTCATTATGTGAGGATTGCCTTGAGTGCCATGCTAATGAAGCCATTTTAGGTAATTCAATCACTTAGGGCAAGCCATTGTCCTGGCTGGGCTACTTGTTAGACTTTTGTCTGCAGTTCAGTATCCTGGTATTTCAGATGTATTTTTCAGTGACCATCTTGGCTGCTAATTTTTTAAATGTTACTGTAGGATTTTTCCCATTAAAAGTATAATGTAAATGTCCAACCAAATAAATTAATATTTCTCATTTGGCATACAGGGTTTTCTTGACAGTAGGAACATACTGTCATCCTCAATGTTCTCAGCAACGCCAGATGCCATAGGCTGTGTCGCAGGCAGCCCCATGATCTGGACAACCATCTTTTCTGTAGGGCTCCGAAGTTGCTCGCATCCTTGTCCCCTGCTGATTCTGCTGTGCTTCCTTCTACAGTGTGTCATCTTACTCTCTATCTATGACCTTGGCCTGCAAGAGGGAGAGCAGAATGTCAGTGATTGTGTTACATTGTGTTTGGGTGGTGTGCCTGCCACAGCTGAATAGCTGGAGGTATGTGGAGATGGCAAGAGGTCGGTGTGAGGCTGCCAGCATTGGGAGCTATGCAAAGGTGAGGTGGACTATCTGGATGTTAGGCATGAGTTCTGAGTGTCAGCTGTTAGTTGTATACCAATTGTATTTATTATATGCAGGTAGTGGGCATTAATTGGGGTTTTACTTGAGTACATAAAACAAGACACTTACTGAAATTGGCGGGGTTGGTTTAGGAGGTGTATGCTTGTAATGTTTCACTTTTTTAATAAATGTAAGACTGAGTAAAGATTGGCTCCAGTATCATCCTTCACCAACAGGCTTTCCAGAATAGAACAACAGTACTTGATGCTGGGTAAGTGATGCGGGTGTGATGCATTGAGCAGTGTGAGACGTTGGTGGTGTAGTGGGTAGGAGATGTCATGTGGAGATGCATTCAATTTGACCACCTTCATGGGGTCATTGGACTTCTTGTTCCACTTCTGCCATGTCTTCGGCTCCAGACTCCAGCAGTTGACTTCCCTGGTGACCTGCTTCCGCTTCTACTTCCTTCTGAAGATGGTCCTTGAGGATCTCCTAGCGGCCCACAGAAACATGCATCTCTCCTCCTGCCCATCTCCACCACTAATGCCTCCAACACCACATCCATTACTCTGCAACCCTCTCTCTGCTCTGGCATCACTCTGACATCATTTAAATAGCAATATTCTTCAGTGCAGCTTCCTTATAAGAGGTACAGCCTGCCTTTTTTTATTATTTTTTTTATGGGATGTGGGCATTGCTGGCAAGGCCAGCATTTATTGCCCATCACTAATTGTACTTGAGGTGAGGTGGTGAGCCACCGCCTTGAACCACTGCAGTCCTTGTGTTGTAGGTACACCCACAGTACTATTAGAGAGACAGTTTCCAGGATGTTGGCCCAGCAACATTGAAGGAATGCTGATATTGCCAAGTCAGGATAGTGTGTGACTTGCAAGTGGTAGTGTTCCCATATGCCTGCTGCTTCTCTTCTAGTTGGCAGAGTTTGTGGGTTTGGAAGGTGCTGTCGAGGGAGCTTTGGCAAGTTGCTGCAGTGCATCATCTAGATGGTATACAGTGCTGCCATTATTGGGGTGCCAGTAAAGTGGGCTGCTTTGACCTGGATGTTGTCAAGCTTTTTGAGTATTGTTGGAGCTGCACTGATCCAGGCAAGTGGAGAGTATTCTAGCAGTCTCCTGACTTGCGCATTGTAGATGGCTTTGGGGAGTCAGCAGTCGAGTTACTTGCCGCAGAATTTCCAGCCTCTGACCTGCTCTTGTAGCCACAGTATTCATGTGGGTGGTCCAGTTAAGTTTCTGGTCAATGGTGACCCCCCTTCCCCCCACCCCAGGATGTTGATGGTGGGGGACTCAACGATGGTAATGCCATTGACTGTCAAGGGTGCTAGTTAGATTCTCTCTTGTTGAGGATACTCATTGCCTGGCACTTGTGTGACATGAATGTTACTTGCCACATATCAGCCAAAGTCTGAATGTTGTCCAAGTCTTGCTGCATGCAGGCACGGACTGCTTCACTTTCCGAGGACCATCCCCACTTCTGACCTTATGTTGGAGGGAAGGTCATTGATGACGCAGCAGAAGATAGTTGAGCCTAGGATACTATCCTGAGGAACTCCTGCAGTGATGTTCTGGGGCTGAGATGATTGGCCTCCAATAACCATAACCATTTTCCTTTATGCTAGATATGACTCCAGCCAGTAGAGAGCATTCACCCGATTCCTACTGAATTCAATTTTACTAGGGTTCCTTGATACCACACTCAGTCAAATTCAGCCTTGATGTCAAGGGCAGTAACTCTCAACTCACCTTTGGAATTCAGCTGTTTTGTCCATGTTTGGACCAAGGTTGCAATGAGGTGTTGAGCCGAGTGGTCCTTTAAGACGAGCAGGCTGGCTCCATCACGTAGTCTCTGAACAAAGCTACTCAGCTCCCTGTTGAGCATTGAGGCAGCCGGCATCGTAAAGAAGAAGACACCCGTTTAGCCCAACCTTTAAGTCATGCAGATGAGGTGGGTGCACCAAATTTACATGCCTCCCACATCAGTCTGAATGGGTGCAGACAAGTCATGAATTTGCCAAAAAATTTCTAGCTCTATATTTGTCCACAATGATGAATGTCACAAATACAAGGGAATGCAAGTTAAATTAGGGAGAAAGGAACTTAGGTGGGTCCATTCATCCAAAAGATAATTAGAGTTGTAGAATCTATTTCTGTGGAAGGTCATTGAAACAAACACTATAAATAACTTTACAAAACAATTAGATACATTTCTGGTGATCAATAATTACGGTATATTACAGGAAGTCAGATAGGTGGGGTTGGTTATTGAAAAAAGAGGGGTTTGTTGGACCTAATCAACATTTATTGTTTCTGAGGATGTTTATATAATTTGGACTGTATAGTCAAATGTCTAGATTGAACATTCTGTCCGTAGAACAAATTTGTAAAAGATTTCTGCATTTTTATTTTGGTGCAGTAGCACACTACCATGGCAAGATTCAGTCCCTACATTGCTAAGTCTGTACTTTCAACCTAGATACTAACTAAAGGCTGCAGTTAGGAATTCAGGGCACCAATCTGTGATAGTGATTGGAAAGGACTACAGGAGAACAGATAAGCTAGCCAGATGGGGAAAGAGATGATAGATGCAGTTTGGTGAAAAGCAAAATGCAACATCATACATTGTGGAAGTAAGAACAGGAGAAGGAAATGTAGTTAAAATGGAATAGAGGAACAGAGACCTTGATGTGCATTCACACTGAGTACCAAGGAGAGCAATCAGAATAATTATGGGGGTGGAGGGTTGAAGACCAATTTTGTAAATTAGACACATCTTCAATGGAAAGAAGAAGATTGAGAGGAGATATGGTTGCTGTTTTTAGATTTCTAAAGGGACTAAATAATGTAGACCATAGCAATCTGTGGAAGCATTATTTCATTGAGTGTATGATCCACCTATGGAACAGGATCCCTAGGAAGATGGTAGAAGCAAATAGTATTGATAGATAGTATTCAAATGCAAATTAAACAAACTTCTTGAAGAAATTAACTAGCAGAGACCTGCAAAACATTAGCAGTTAAATTAGGTCTTCATTGAAACAGATTTCTTTTTATTCTTCCACCAAAGACTTTAACAGAATCAAAACGTCTCGCTGTGGAAAAAGCTACATGAAGCTGCCCATGTGTAAATACATGCCTAGGAATATAAACAAATTTTGCCTAAAGTCCTGCCTTGTGACTTGTTTATAGTCATAGAATATGTAAGTTTAATTGGGAACTGTATTCTCCTGAGTTGAAAAGGCAAATTTCCATCTGATGGGCTCAATATTATTTGAGGAATAAAAACACTATATCCTTCACATCTGCCTGTTCGAATTTCAGCATCTATTATTGAACAAAACAGGTTCCTAACTACCAATCTTAGTCCATTACAAAGTCCTTGTTTAGAATTCAAGTTCCATAGCAACATTATAAGTGCTGCTTCCTCGAGTCTAAGCTGGTGCAGTGGCATGCCTGTTGGAGTTAGTCTAGACTGTGTAAAAACTCTGGAAGATACAGACTGCTATCATCTTCTTCATCTATAGAGTCAATGCTGATGTATTCTTTTAATTCACCCGACAGCTTTTCTAAAACCTTTTCCTTCAAATCTAGTGCGTCTTCATTTTTTGCACAAAGAATAGCTTTGGAATAATAAGTAGTTTCAAATGCATCAGTGCTTTCACCAAATAGGAAGTCAGCACAATCTGACTCCTTGGAAAAACAATTCTCTAGTATTTCAATTGGATCTCCCAAATTTCCATCCCCTCGTTTAAGAAGCCAATCTGCAAGCACTTTTTTGTTGGGTGTTATTCTCATGTTTTCTTCAAGTTTCACTTTCCTCAAATGTGGCCAAATATTACTTTTGTTAATACAACTTCCTGCAATATATTCTCTTTACACTCTAGAATAACTGGAAGAAGCTGTCGAAAATCACCTCCCAGCAAATCAGTTTCCCCTCCCAATATAATATTATTCATTAAATCTTTTAGGTAAATGATCCACTGCCAAGAAACAATGTGTTGGCATCATTGGAGCTTTATTCTGTAGTATAGCTTTGACTTTCTAATAAGTTCTGCTTTTCTTGAATTTGCTTTCAATTTGCATGTTGAAGACTCGTGAATTGGTATTGGAATTTTAAAAAGCTTATGTGCTGTTTGACCTCCAAGGAGAAGAGTAGAGGCTGTGCCAAATGAAGCACACGCCAAAACTACATGTGCTTTGCCTTACACAAGATGCATGGGAGTGTTGTAAACAAAGGTTTTACCTGTCCCATGGGACCATCCAAAAAGAATGCTTTGCTTTCTCCTTCGTAAACAGTGTGGAAGACCTCATCAATAATTGCCTTTTGATGATGGTTAAGCTTTTCTTTATCAAGATTGCCTTTGTCTTCTCTTCCAAAATGTCGAAGTCATCCTCATAGAGTAATCCATTCGTCAGAGTGCATGCTGGTTATCTGAGGCTTCATAAACTCATATTATTGCACTTTAAAAATTCCTCTATGTGATACAGTGAATGAAAATAAGCTGTTTCTTCTGAGTAAGTCTTTAAAATGTCTTCACTCATTGCCTGATTAAATTTATTCCATAGCACTAGAGGGTCTTTTGGATCACAAAAAACACAAACAGTAGCAAAAGGTGTTCTCAGCTGAGAAGGGATTGAATGCAGAGTTCAATCTGTTAAAGTATTTTCGCATTCAGTATCATCATCCAAAAGACCTGATTCAATTGCTGCATACTTGAATGTAGTACATAATTTCTGGTTACCATTTGGTCTGGTTACAGTTAACAGATCCTGGAACAACAGCATTCTTAAAAAGTAACGTTCTTCATCTCTTGGACCCACTGTCATCATTCCTCCTATGACTGATTTACCTCCTTGCTTAGGTCTCCTACCTCAGTGTCTCTCTATTTTATATTACATCGATTAAATTTTACTTCTGTCTCTCAATTATCTGTTCTCCTGATTATATTTTACCTGAGTCTCTATTTTTCTTTAACTTTTGTGATGTCAAACCTCTTTTATTCCAATTTGCCTCCAAATCTTTCCAATCACCATAGTCTTCTCCCTATGTGCCTCCACTCATGCCAGGCACTGCCCACCAAAGATGTGTCTTCACCATTCACCAGGTGCCTTGCATTGAATTGATTAAAAAATTGTCACTCAACGCAAGCTGTACTTTAATGTTACAACCAAATATTACAATATTTAATCAATTAACTGTCAGCCCACAGGTGCAAAACATCACTGGACCTTACAAAAAAAGGCTCCACAAACCAAGACCTACAAATCCAAGAGAAGTTGTCCTTAAGTAATTTGAAACATGACATGGTAAATGTGGCATGCTCGGGCAGAACAGGTTTTTAAAAATTCAGTCATGGGATGTGGGCATGGCTGGCAAGGTCACCATTTATTGCCCATCCATAATTTCCCTTGAGAAGGCAGTGGACAGCTGCTGCAGGCCGAGTGGTGAAAACACTCCCACAGTGCTGCTAGTTAGGGAGTTCCAGAATTTTCGCCCAGTGATGATGAAAGAATGGTAATATATTTCCAAGTAAGGAAAGTCTGTGACTTTGAAGGGAACTTGGAGGTAGTGTTCCCAAGTGCCTGCTACCCTTGTCCTTCCAAGCGCTAGAGTCGCAGGTTTGGGAAGTGCTGTCGAATAACCTTGGTGAGTTGCTGCAATGTATCTTGTAGATGGTACTGTGTTGCAGTACAGCTTGTGTTTGTTTTTTGAGGCAGTCCTTCATTTGAAATTGAAACTCATGGTTTCCAAGTTCTGGGGAGTCAAACCCAGGCTAGACAAACAAATAGTCCTGTGACTGAGGAAAAACAAACAAGCATTTTTTTTTTACCAAGGACATGTGACTGGAGGTTTAGTTGCAGTTTGTTGAGCCAAATAATGGAAAGCTGGGTGTGTTGTTTGACCAGAAGTTTTTTGAAAAAGGTGGAAGCCAGCTGTAAGGCTGCTTTGTGTTTTTGTAAATGGAAGACTTTTGGGGAGTTGTGAAGGACTCTGCAGTGAATGGAAAATCAGCCAGACAGGCTGAGAGCTGCAAGTTTCTGGGTTTCTGGAGAATCAGACTACAAAGCAGCTGCTTGAAACAGTTTGGCTGCTGGCAAAGAAGCCTGGACTGAGGGCTAACCATTGGTGAATGACTTACAGCAGTTGTTTTCGATGACTGAAAAGTTATCAGTGATACCACGTCATCAGGATGGCACTGGCAAGGCTAAGATCGTTCGAGAGGCACAAGACCAAACTGTTAAAGGGAAGATTGCATTGCTCGCTATCGACAGGACCTCATTACTTCCGTGTTTGCATTGTGAAGGACAGAACTTATAGAACTACCTGAGGAAGATCCTGATTTTGTTGTACTGTGGGACTGTTCAGTGCCACTTTGCTGATAAGACTATTCTGAAGATCTGTAAGGACTATCTTTGATGCTTCTGCTAATTAATATGTAACCTTTAAGATATATATATGTACTGGGAGTCAACTGTCCATGTTTAATTTGTGTTGGTTTTGGTTTTAGTGTTACAGTAAAATTTACAAAAGTGTAATCTTGTGTGTTTGGATTTTGGGGTTTCAGGATGTTGGTGGTGAAGAATTTGACAATGGTAATACCATTGAATGCCAAGGGGTGAGGGGGTGAAGGATAGACTCTCTTGTTGGAGATGGCCATTAGCTGGCACATGTGTGACACAAAGGTTAGTTAGCACTTATAACTCAAGCCTGAATGTTGTCCAGATCTTGTTGCATGCGAGCCTGGCCTGCTTCATTATCTGAGGAATTGCAAATGGAACTGAACACTATGTAATCATCGGCGAACATCTCCACTTCTGACCTTATGAAGGAGAGAAAGCATTGCTGAAGCAGCTGAAGATGTTTGGGCCCAGGACACTACCCTGAAGAAATCCTGCAGGAATGTCCTAGCGCTGAGATGATTGACCTCCAATAATCACAACAATTTTCCTTTGTTCTAGATATGATTCCAGCCAGTGTAGAGTTTTCCCCCGATTCCCGATTCTGTAATCTTTCCTCTTATGCCAACAGTGCCCTATTCCTTTCAATTGCTCATTTCAACAGATCTATTAAGATGAAGGCAGAACACACTTAGATGTTGCTATACCGACCCAGCTTGCTAAAATTGCACATTTCAGCCCTTATTGGTAGCCATGCAGCACTGTCCGTCGCTCATGCAACTCAACTGTTTTGCATAAACCGCCAACTACCAGCTAAATAAAATTAAGTTTTTCATTTAGCATCCCCCTATCACTAGATCCCCCAGATCTAGATGTATTGTCATTAGAGGCACCCAGAGAGGACAGGAACTGAAAAGATAACAAATGGCAGACTTTTTTGTTTCATTGAGCAAGTGACCCTTCAGCTTCTGGGTCACTAGAAGTCCGAAAGCTGAACAATCTTCTAATAAACATAATCACAGTCTGAACGATATGTGACTCCTGTCTAACAGCCATGTGGTTGATTCTTCCTTGCTCCATTAGGGACAGACGACAAATAGCAGTCTAGCAAGCGACTCCCATACTCATACGACCACTGCAACTTTAATACAACTCAGTATTGTGTGGCTGTAAAAATGACCAGCATCAATTCACCACATGTCTGTGGCCGATTCGCCATGTGGCAAGCGTATTGGACTGCACTGCAATAGATAACAATTTGCAATTCTACAGTATTCCACAAGAAGGGATAAAACTCAAAGCTTTATATTAAAGAGTACAAAACAGTGGACGCTAAGCAGAAGGGGAAAGTTTAAAAATAAAGTGTAGGTTGGGAAATCAAAGGTGTCTGTAGCTTAAACAGCTTCGGCTCAGAGTTGCTGAGCTGGAGTCTGAGTTGCAGACATTGTGGGGCATCAGGGTGGAGGAGAGTTGCCTGGATAGTTGGTTCAGGGTGGCAGTCAGGCCCCTTAGGTTAAGTAAAGCTTTAGAGTTGTTCAATGGTCAGGGACAGGAGGGTGTGACTGTGCGCCAGGCATGGGATCCAACGTGCAGTGATGGAGGAGCCTCAGCCCTTGACTTTGACTAACAAGTACGAGGTGCTTGCTACCTGTGTGGATGAGAACAAGGACTGTAGGGTGGATGAGCAAACTGACCATGGCACCTTGGTCAGGATGCCATTCAAATGGGGAGAGTGAAAAGGAATGTGGTAGTTTTAGGGGACAGTATAATCAGGGAGATAGAGATGGATACTGTTCTCATCAGTTGCAACCAGGAGCACCAAAGGCTGTGTTGCTTGCCCGGTGCCAGGGTTAAGGATATCACCTTACCATGAAGCGGGAGGAGGAGGATTCAGTTGACGTGATCCACATAGGAACCAACAACATAGGTGGAACTAGGAATGATGATCTGATAAGAGAGTTTGAGGAGTTAGGGTCCAAATTAAAGCACAGAAGCTCAAAGCTAATCATCTCTTGATTGTTACCTGAGCCATGTGCCAATTGGCATAGGGTCAAGCAGACTAGAGAATTAAATGCATGGCTCAAACAGCGGTGTGGGAAGAAGGGGTTTCAATTCAGGGGGCATTGGCACCAATAGTCAGGAAAGAAGGAGTTGTTCCGTTGGGAGGGGCTCCACCTAAACCTGGCTGGGATCAGTGTCCTGGCAATTTGTATAACTAGGGCTGTCAGTTGGGCTTTAAACTGACAGATGGGGGAGGATTCAGGTGAAGGTAGATTTAGAAATCCAAAGAGAAAAGTCTGGTCAATAGAACAGTGTATCAATGTGGGTAAAGACAAGTAGAGTGGCACAGGAACGGACAGTGATTTTAACAGTAATAGTGCATCAGCGAATAAGATCCATGAAAAGAATAGTAGTAAAAAAATTAAATGTTCTTTATCTGAATGCACGAAGCATCTGCAATAAGAAAGATGAACTAGTGGTCCAAATAGAGTTAAATGGTTTAGATCCAATCGCCATTATAGAGACATGGTTACAAGGTGATCAATGTTGGGAAATAAGTATTCAATGGTCTGCAACATGTCGAAAAGACAGACAGAATGGAAAATTAGGAGTTGAAGCTCTGATAGTAAAGGATGGCGTAAGAACAGTACCCCAGAGAGCAGTGGAGGCTGGGTCATTGAATATATTCAAGGCTGAGCTAGACCGATTTTGATCTGCAAGGTTAGTAAAGGGTTATGGCACAGGTGGGGGGGAGGGGGGGCGGGCAGGCAGTAAAGTGGAGTTAAGGCCACAATCAGATCAGCCATGATCTTGTTGAATGGTGGAGCAGGCTCAAGGAGCCAAACGACCTACTCCTGCTCAAGTTCTTATGTCAGAAAGGATCTTGGCTCAGAAGATCAGGAAATAGAATTAATATGGATGGAGATTAGGAATAGCAAGAATCAGAAAACATTGGTGAGAGTAGTTTATAGACTGCTAACTGTAGTTATACCATTGGACAGAACATTAAGCAAGAAAGTAACGGAGCTTGTAACAAAGGCAATGTAATAATTGTTGGTGGGGGGGAAGAGACTTTAATCTTCACATAGAGTGGACCAATCAAATTGGAAAATGTGGTCTGGAAGATGAGTTTGTAGAATGTTTGGAACCCAGCAGGTATAAAGCTATTTTAGATCTAGTATTGTGAAATGAGGCAGAATTAATTAGTAATCTCATAGTAAAAGATCTGCTGGGAAAAAGTGTTCATAATACAATTGAATTCCGTATTAAGTTTGAAAGTGACATATTCCTGTCCTGAACACAAATCATAAACTTAAACAAACCCATTACTTAGGTAAAAGGGAAGAGCTGGCTACGGTTGATTGGGTAAATATACTAAAAGGTATGGTGGTAAATAAACTGTGGAAATATTTAAAGAAACAGTTCAAAATGTTGAACAAAAGTACATTCCATTAAAAAAACAAAAACTCAGCAAGCAAAATCCATCCATGGCTTAATAAGGAAGTTAAGGATAGTATTAGATTAAAAGAAGAGGCTTTTAATGCTGCACAGAAGAGTAATAAGCCTGAGGATTGGGAGTATTTTAGAAATCAGCAAAGGGCGAGTAAAAAGTTGATAAAAAGAAAAAAATAGAATAAGGGTAAACTAGCCAGGAATATAAAAACAGATTGTAAGAGCCTTTACAAGTATATAAAAAGGAGAAGAATGGCTAAGGTAAACATTTGTCCCTTAGAGGCAGGGACAGGAGAAATTTATCATGGGCAGTGAGGAAATGGCAGAGACATTGAACAAATGTTTTGTGCCTGTCTTCATAGTAAAAGACAAAGCTTACATATCAGATATAGAGGGTAACCTAGGGGCTAATCAGCGAGGAAATTAAGGTAATTGATATCCTCAGAGAAAACGTACTGGAGAAACTTAAGGGACTAAAATCTGACAAATCCCCAGGACCTGATTGCCCATGTCCTAGGGTCCTATAGTGGATCCGCTGGTTATGATTTTCCAAAATTCCCTAGATTCTAGAATGGTCCCAGTGGATTGGAAGTTAGCAAATGTAACACTTCTATTCAAGAAAGGAGGGAGAGAGAAAACAGGGAACTCAGGCCAGTTAGCCTGACATCAGTCATCAGGAAAGTGCTGGAATCTGTTATAAATGAAGTTTTAACAAAATCATAGTATGATCAGACTAAGTCAACATGGTTGTACAAAAGGGAAATCGAGTTTTTTGAAGATATAACTAGTGGGGTAGATAAAGGGATAAGGAGGCCCAAAAGAAGAAGAAGAAGAAGAAGTAGATGTAGTATAGTTGGATTTCCAAAAGGCAATCAATAAGATGCCACACAATAGGTTAGTACGCAAGATAAGGACATAGAACTGGGGGTACTATATTAGCATGGATAGAGGATTGGTTAATGGACAGGAAGCAAAGAGTAGGGATAAAAAGGGCATTTTCAAGTTGGCAGGCTGTAACTAATGGAGTGCTGCAAGGATCGGTGCTGGAGCCTCAGCTATTTACAATCTATATTAATGACTTATATGAAGAGACAGGGTAATGTATCTATGTTTGCTAATGATACAAAGCTAGGTGGGAATGCAAGTTGTGAGGACATAAAGAGGCTGATAAGAGATATAAACAGGCTAAGTGACTGGGCAACATCGTGAGAGATGGATTGTAATGTGCACAAGTGTGAGTTTATTCACATTGATAGTAAGAATAGAAAAGCAGAATATTTTTCAGAAGGCATGAAAATTGTAAATGCTGTTGTTCAGAGGGACTTGGGGTGTACTTGTACAAGGAACGCAGAAAGTCAGCATGTAGGTACAGCAAGTAATTAGGAAGGCAAATGGCATATTGGCCTTTATTGCAAGGGGATTGGAGTATAAAAATAAGGAGGTCTAGCTACAATTGTACAGGGCTTTGGTGAGACCACACCTGAGGTACCGTGTGCAGTTTTGGTCTCGATATTTAAGGAAGGATATAATTGCATTGGAGGCGGTACAACGAAGGTTCACTAGATTGGTCCCTGGGGTGAGAGGGTTGTCTGATGATGAGAGGCTGATTAAATTGGGTCGATATTCTCTGCAGTTTAAAAGAATGAGTGGCCATCTTATTGAAACCTACAAGATTCTGAAGGGGCCTTTCAGGCTAGACACTGAGAGGTTGTTTCCCCTGTCTGGGGAATCTAGAACACGCTGTGGGGTGGTGGGGGGGGCACAGTCTCAGATTAAGTGACTCATTTAGGACTGAGATGAGGGGAAATTTCTTCACTCAAAGGGTTGTTGGCTGAGATAGATTTTTGGTCTCTCAGGGAATCAAGGGATAGGGGGGCAGGTGGGAAAGTGGAGTTGAAGGTGAAATTCAGCCATGATTGTATTGAATGGCTAGCAGGCTCGATAGGCCGTAAGCTCTACCCCTGCTCCTATTTCTTGTGTTCTTATGTACAATAGAAGAAAAATGTTTTAGGGAGCTTTTTTAACGCAGAGAGGGTGGAGAAAACTGAACAGTGATGGAAGAACTGTAGTGGCTAAATGAGGGGCCATCAATCGTGAACAAGTGAAAAACAGTAAGAAGCTTAGTGTTCAAGGAGTAGGGGGAGCATGTAGGAATTTGAAAATTAGGCCAGAAATTTATGTCAACTCCCTAGGGCTTCCATAGTGTCTGAGCCAGAAGTGAAAGAGAGAGAAAGGTGGCGCTAGCCTTCTGGCCCCCACCCACCACCGCACTGGCTCTCCGTCTCCAACGTTTCCCCTTCCGGATAAAAAATCCAGCAGCAGCTTCAGGGCCTTGCAGCGCTGCTCTCCATAACCAAGCCAATGAGGGAGGAGCTTTATCCTAACAGGCCTGCATGCAGCAGGGAGGCTGGTAGTGGATCGGGAACTCATTTGATTCATTAGCGGGCTTTGCAGTGGCTCATTAACTCCGCCATGTCATTAGCATACTGCTTCTGGGTCTTCTGGGTTTCCCGACCAATCAGAGAGGTTGGGCGGGATGATGTGCTCAATCTGTCAAAGGAAGGAGTTCTCATTAAAGGGCCTCCGGCAGGGGTCAGAATAGCTGAACTTTACGTTATTTCCTGAGGCTTCAGCAACCGCAGGAATGGAAAAGAGACCTGGGAAGGCTGCTGCACACCATTCCCTTCACCGCCACCACCCCCGCCCCCCCCCCCCCACCCCACTCCAGCCAGATCTTGGACACTTACCTGGAATTTCTTTTGCAGGATCTGAGGGACTGAAGTGAGGTGATCTCTCCCAAGGGCATGAAGAAAAGGCTAGCCTCTCAAGCCAGGCAGGCATTGATGGAAGCAACTGAGGAAGTGAGCAGCAGGACTGTGGTCCCTCAAACCTAAATACAGTGTCCCATGAGATTCAAGGACCTCAAAACAGCAAGAAACATGAGTCTCATAACACTTTCAGGTGCCAAGCCTCACACTCTGATGTTCCCAGCTTTCTCCTGCGTAACACTCCTCAGACCAACACACCCTGCAGCACCACTCATTCCGTACTCTCCAGGCACCTCTTCACTAGTACTCACTCATGTTGAGAGCACTGATCCTCTGCCTGTAGTAGTTGGGGGTCTCGCCTCCTTCCAGCTGGATAGCCATTCCCTCTGTCTTGTGGAGTGGCATGTGGCTGAGAAGAAGGCAGCTGTTCTGCTGCTAGTTTTGCTTCTGGTGATATTCATGTTGCTCGTGGTGTTCCTCTTGTTCCTCATCAGAAGTCCAAAGTAGAGCTGCATATGCTGATCCCAGCAGGGAAGTGCAGATCACAGTGAATGAAGTCCAAGACAGGTGAACTGACTTGCAAGAAGTTAGAAATAACCTGTCAAACAGTAAGAGCACACTCTTAGAAAAAGTGCTATGAACACCCGACTCTCACCTAGGCATGGCTGCAGCTGTTCAGTTTCACTGAATGCTCCCCAGTCTGTCAGTTTCACTGAAGTATTCCCCACTGCACTTTCACCTGGTTAACCCTGTTAATTTACCCCAGAATGCTGTAGTAAATCTCAGTTTAAAATATCGAAATTATTTACCCGACAGTTGCATGGGGTGTCCCATTTGCTTGCAAAGCTACCTGGGTTAAACCTGGAAGTGGAAAGGATGCTTTAAACCCCCACCCACACCCAAAACCGCTTCACTTTGGCTGTTAAAATCACATCTTTCATGATCAATTCATGAGAGTTGGCATGTCTAATGTAAGGATGGCATGTTTCCTTCCATAAAGAACATTTGTCATAAAGGTGACTCTGGATTTATTATTTACAAAGCTTTACACCACTGGGGTTTATCTCGTCTCATGCCTGGATGTATTGTAGACTAATTGATGGCGATTGATTGCTATGATCAGTCAACAACTCCATTATTATTGTATCAGGGTGTAGATGGCAAACTAATTGGGCTTTGGTCTTTTTTCATCTAACAATCCCTGTGTTCCTGTTAAAGATGACAGCACAAGTATATAAGACCAGAAAAAGGTGAAAGGAATCATTGGGTTTGTATGGAATAGAAAAGCAAGGAAGTAATATTGAACTTATGCAAGATCTTATTTAGGCAGCAGTTGGAGCATTATGTAGAGTTTTGTGCAGCCCATTGTAGGAAGTATATGTCAGTAATGGAAATGTGCCAGCATAGATACATTAGGAAACTGCCAGGATGAAGAGTTACAGATATGAAGATACCTGTGAAGGTAAGGTTTCTCTCTAGAGCGAGAGAAGGTTAAAGGGTGATCAGATACAGTATTCAAGGTAATGAAAGATTATAATAAACTAAACAGGGAAAATTATTGTCATTGTTTAGGTGAGACAAAGCAAAAGGTTACAATGATCAGAAAAAGAATGAAGAAGAGACTGGGGAAAAGGCTTCTTACACAGAGGATGATTAGAATTTGGAATTGAAGCAGAATCCATAAATACTTTGAAAAAGAATTAAATAGTTGCTTGAAAAAGAGAACTATGAAAGAGCCTGGTGGGGAAACAGGACAGTGGGATTAGGTGACATGGTTTGTGTGGAGAAGAACAGACTGAATGGGTTGAAGGGCATGTTTTTTTTTAAAGGCACCATGTGCTCCTAAAAGGAAAGTAGAGAAAATAACAGCATTGTTTTGTACACCATCTAGTAGATGGTTCAGAGGCCTGAGAAAAAGGCACCTCTTTCAGCTACAGTTAAAAAAGAAAAGTAAAAATGCAAATGCAATGTTTGTTGACTGCTGGAATACGATGATCAAATGTTGTAAAAATATTACTGAAATATATCTTATTGATATAGCTTGGAAGAGACATGCAAAACTCAAATATCCTTACTACACAATATTTTTAACTTAAATTCAAAATTGGACATCTTAAAATTAAAGTGAGATTTTTAAATGAGAGCCTAGTTTGACCAACAGTTAAGTAATTCAGTATTCAATCATATTGAATTTTACCTATGGCCTGAATGGGGGGAAAAAACTATTTTCTTATGTGAACAGGCTCTCATGAATTTATTTACTACTTTTGGTTATGTTTAAGTAATTATTTATAAGTAATATCAGGTGTCAGCATTGGCTTACTTTCACTCTCTGAGTCAGAAAGTTGTGAGTTCAAGACTCACTCCAGAAACTTGGGCATATAATCTAGGCTGGCACTTCAGTGCAGTACTAAGGGAGCATTTTACTGAGAGGTCTGAGAGGTTTTGTCTTTCGGATGAGACGTTAAACTGAGACCCTGTCTGCCCTAGTTGGCATAAAAGATCCCAAGGCACTATTTTGAAGAAGAGCAGGGGTTTTCTCCCTGGTGTCCTGGCCAACATTTATTCTTCAACCAACATTTCTTCAGCAGTTGATCTGGTTATTTATCTCATTATTCTTTGTGGGATCTTGCTGTGCAGACATTGGTTGCCATGTTCCGTACCTTACAACAGTGACTACATTTCAACAAGTATTTCATTGACTGCAGAGTGATTTGGGATGTGCTGAGGTCTTGAAAGGAGCTATCTAAATATATCTCTTTCTTCCTACAGCGGCCATGTTTCTGTTGTGTGCGGTTAAAGTTCCTGATGCTGTGTCAGATATGGTAATGTCTGAATTTCACCATCCAGAGGCAGTACAACGCATCAATGCTATTGTGAAATTTAACACACTCTGGAGATTCAGGTACCAGGTCTGGCCACGTATGGAAGAAGGTGCCCAACAGATCTTTAAGGTAGGCTTTACAGGAATAAGCATAAATTCTGAAACAATTTCTCCTATGACTCCATTCACTTCCTCCAAACAAAAGCTGTTGCAATGGGAACCTATATGGATCCTAGCTCTGCCTGCCTTCTCAGTGGAGCATTCTTTCTATTAGACCCTACTTCATCTCTTTTTCTGGTACACTAATGACTAAATCAGTGCTGTTTCCTGCTCTTGCCCCAAACTGCCCCAAATTTCATCAACTTGCTTCCAATTTCCACCCTTTCCTTCCCTTCATATGTTCCATCTCTGACTCTTCCCTTCCTTCCTCCACTTCTCTGTCTCCATTTCTGGGAATAGGCTGTAGACCATTAACTACTACAAGCCCACTGATTCCCACTGCTGCCTTAACTACACTTCCTCCCATCTCACTTCCTGTAAGGACCCTATTCCTTTCTCCTAGTTTCGTTGTCTTTGTTGCATCTGTTCTGATAATGCCCCCTTTTCATACTAATGCTTTTGATAGGTTTTCCTTTCTCCTCAACTGAGGATTTCCTTCCACTGTGGTTGACCAGGCCATCAAGTGTGCCCAAACCATTTCCCACAGTTCTGGTCTCACTCTTTCCCCTCCCTTCTAAAACCATGATGAGGTTAACCTTATCCTCGGCTTCCAACCGAGCAACCTTCCCATTCGACGGATCATCTTCTACCATTGCCGCCAACTCCAACGTCGTGCCAGCGGCATACGTGACACCCTGGTCTACTCCTCAGTCACCCCCAAGAACCCCTCCCCTTCCCATGGTATTCTGCCATGCAGGCGCTGGAGAAGAAACACCTGCCCTTTTGCCCCCTCTCTTGTCACCACCCAGCACCCCAAACACTCCTTCCGGGTGAAACAGCGATTTACTTGTACTTCTTTTAGTTTAGTATACTGTATTCGCTACTCAGAATGACTTCTCCTCTAGACTGGGGAGACCAAACGCAGATTGGACAATCGCTTTGCAGAATGACTCCATACAATCCCTGAGCTTCCAGTCGCATGTCATTTTAATTTTCTGGCCCACTCCCGGTTTGAACTCTCTGTCCTCAGTCTCCTGCACTGTTCTAATGAAACCAACAGAAGCTTGAGGAACGTATGAACGTACATACAAACATATGTATTAGGAGCAGCAGTCGGCCATTTGATAAGACCATGGCTGATCTGAATGTGGCCTCAATGCACTTTCTTGTCTGCTCTCCATAACACTTGACTCCCTTGTATTTCCAGAAAGGTATTGGAAAAGTTAAGGCATAATTATTTAAATATTTATAGATATGCATTATTTAATGTCTGTGCAATGTATTAGATGTAAAGTTTAGAGATAGTTATTTTGTCCATTTGATAAACGTACATATGAAAAATTGTACTCTTTTTCTACCTCTTAGTTTACCAATGGTTTCTTGCTTTTTTTGTTAAGATTCCACCTCCAAGCATAAACTTCACATTACCTTCTCCAATTTTGGGCATGCCATCCGTACCAATGTTTGATCCCCCTTGGGTTCCCCAGAGCACTGGGCGTGTACAGGACCCAATCAGTGAAGATCAGTCTGTAAGTGTTAGATTAATTAAATTAAAGTCTCAGCTTTATAAATTATTACCACCTTCCAGTCAATATTATGAAGCAGTAAAGTCAGCCTATTATATGGAGTAGTAAAGAATGAAAATTATTGTATATCTTTGAAAACTTTGTTTAATAGGCGCGTGTGGGTTATCAACTGTTTATTGCTAAGTCACTTGCGAGAGGTGGGGGTAATTTTGTGAGTTTGTGCTCCTAGTGTGGAGTCTTACTCATTGAAAGTGCCTATCAGAACTTCTGGCATGCTCAGCCTACAATTTTCCAACTTGGACTGCTGCTGTGAAGTTTAAAGTGCTTTATTTTTGCTTTCCTTCATCCTCACAATATGGAAGGGAATCGTTAGAATGTAAAGAAAGAAACAAAACGCTTGGGAGTGGAGTATTTTATGCAGAAACAGAACTAAATAGTTTTTAAATTTGAAAGCTGTACTTATATGCAGAGATTGCAATATTGATGCAGGACGGAAAAATAGAAAGTTGCTGCCGCTCACTGAGATGTATGTGCACAGAGGGAAGACTTTCCAAGTAAAATTGTTGCTCCTATGAACGATGTACTGTTTGAGAAATAAGTGAGTTGGAGAAAGAAAGAAAGAACCATACAGTTGTTTAGATAGTGTGCAAACAAGCAAAATAACCTGGATGTTTCACTCTTTTACCAACACATGCTACAGAGAAGCAGTAGTCCTTCCTTTAGGAATGCCTTTTTTTGTGTGTTACTTGGAGGAAGTGGCTGAGGAGCAGCATAGAAGGATTCTGCACCCCCCCCCCCCCCCACTCACAAATACCCTCACACTTGCATGTATAGACCAAGGGGTTCTATCTCTATCATAGAATCATAGAAATTTGCATGGAAGGAGGCCATTTGGCCCATTGTGTCTGTGCTGGCCAACAAGTAGCCACCCAGCTTTATCTCACTTTCCAGCTCTTGGTCCGTAGCCTTGCATGTTCTGGCACTTCAAGTCCATATCCAAGTACTTTTTTTAAACATTATGAGGTTTCTGCCTCTATCATCCTTTCAAGTAGTGAGTTCCAGATCCACACAACCCTCTGGGTGAAAATTTTCCCCTCAAATCCCCTCTAAACCTCCATCCTCTTACCCTAAATCTATGACCCCTGGTTATGAATCCCTTAACCAAGGGCCATAGGGCCTTCCTATCCACTCTTTCTAGACCCCTCATAATTTTATACACTCCTCAGCCTCCTCGATTCCAAAGAAAACAACTTGCAGGTGGTGGTGATGTGTTCCTATGCGTCTGCTCCCCTTGTCCTTCTAGGTGATAGAGGTCACAGGTTTGGAAGGTGCTGTTGAAGGAGCCTTGGCGAGTTGCTGCAGTACATCTTGTAGATGGTACACACTGCTGCCACTGTGCATGGCTGGTGGAGGGAGTGAATGTTTAAAGTGGTGAGTAGGGTGCCGATCAAGCAGGCTGCTTTGTCTTGGATGGTGTCGAATTTCTTGAAAATTATTGGAGATGTGCTCATCCAGGAAAGTGGAGAGTATTCCATCACACTCCTGACTTGTGTCTTGTAGATGGTGAACAGGTTTCAGGGAGTCAGGAGGTGAGTTACTCGCCGCAGAATTCCGAGCCTCTGACCTGCTCTTGAAGCCACAGTATTTATATGGCAATTGATGCTAGATCAATTGTTAGTTTTAAATCTGAGATTGATATTTTTGTTATCCAAAGTTATTAATGGATATGAGACAAAGGCAGGTAAATGGAGTTAGATCCCAGATCAGCGATGATCTCATTGAATGGTTGAAAAACTTTGAGGGGCTAATGGCCTACTCCGGTTCCTATGCTGATGCCCATGCTGCCGTGGCGCAGCCCAAAACCAGCTCTCGAGACCCATAGCTGCTCAATGTTGTCCTGTAAGGCCATCTACCATCAAACCCAGTTAAAGTCAACAGCCTTCCACCAGCCATGCTGCAGCCACTGGTGCAGCACTGCGTAGGAACATGAGGCCAGGCAAATGCTCATGCAAGACAGACACTAAGTAGATGCACAAGGGTAAATAGTTCAGTTTTTTTTATATATATTATTGGTTGTGAGATAAAGTTGTTATAGATAGGTTCTTTGTTGGTGGATTTTATATCAAGATTTTGGCCCACTGTGATCATACATAGCAGATGGATTGAAAGGTGGGGAATGGTGGAGTACTGGTGATGATAGGATGATGTCTTAGGGAAACCAGAGTCTCAGTAGCTGCTCATGGAGATTCCAGATGCCTCCTCCTTGCCTCTTCTTCCTCCTCCTCTTGAGTTTGCCTCCACATGCCTGGTGGCTAAGGTTGTGCACTCATGATAGAGAGATTGTAGAGGATGCAACAGATCTTGGACGCCCACTCAGTTGAGTACTGGTGGACTCCCCCGCCCCAAGTGATCTAGGCTGCGGAACCGTTGTTTCAGGATGCCAATGATTTGCTCCACGACATTACTGGTGGCAGCATAGCTCTCATGGTGGGCACACTGTCCATGCATGATCAGGTGACCGAGGGGAGTCATAAACCAGATGTAGAGCAGGTATCCTTTGTCACCAAGCAGCCAACATCTGGTTTATCAGGGTGGCCCAAACATGGGAATGGCTGACTGCCTCAGGATAAAGGCATTGTGGCTACTGCCAAGCATTCATTGACATAATGTTCTGTACATGGTCACATACCAATTGCATATTGATAGAGTGGTAGCCCTTGCAGTTCAGGTACACCCCCCTGTTTACATGTGGGGCCCTCAGAGCCACTTGCATGCAGTTGATGACTCCCTGTGCCATCGGAAATTCCCCTACAATGGCAAAACTAGATTCCCGCTTCAGTCTGTTAACTGAGAAGATTATTGTCATGGCCAGTAAAAGCCGGCACAGACACAATGGGCCAAGTGGCCTCTATCTGTACCGTAAACTTTCTATGCATCTATATCAGATTTCTACTCTTAAAATACAAACTTTATTCAAGGTGGCGTCTTTAAAATTGACTTTACCTTTTAAAAAAGGTTGGCAATGCTGCAACAAATGGCCACCAAAGGTCAGACGAACTGATCTGTGTATTCGAACATTGCCTAACTGTCTGTTAAGGACAAAAGGATACATTCCAGACTAAGGGGTGTCAATTATACCTATCCTGAAACCATCAAGAGACATTCCTGAATTGAATGGTTTCTTCTGAAACAAAGAAGGTGTGAAGTAGATACATCATTACAGAGTGATTTTCATTCAAATATCAAACGATGGTCATGATTATCATATCTTGGCCCATTTTGTGGTCACAACAGGGGAGAGGGCCATGTGATTTCAAACAGAAGCTAATGTGAGAGATTTTTTACCTTAAAATGTAGCTCTGGAGAGAGAGAGAGAGATCACAAGAAAATCACAGAAGCAATCTAGCCAGTGGCTGTGGAAAGAAGCCCAGTCAGGCAAGGAAAGAGCCTTGCTGCTAATTCTACACTTCAACTTGGTGCAGCAGAGAACTGTAAGTGACCCACCACCTCCAGTCTGAAATCTTAACCACCAGAAATCTACAACACCTCAACAAGTCAAGACTACAAACAACCCAGTCCTTCATCTTTAAAAATAGACTGTTATACTTAGAAGATTCAACAGGTTTACTACAAACCATAAACACCTACAACACCTTGAATTCTTGCCTTTTACCTTCTATCTATCTTCTTTTGAAAATGAATTTGAGAATGAATATGTGCATGACTGGTGTTGCGAACATTTTGGGCAATGAATATTGTTCAATAAATAATTAATCATCTGTTTTAAACCTACAAGAAGATATGTCACTGTTTATTTGGCAAGTAAAACACTCAGGGACTAACTTATCATTTGAAACAAACACGATTGTGTTTGGAAGGTGAACAGTGGGAAACACCCGCACCCCTTACCAGCTGTCTGTTAAGGCTATGAAATTCCCCTGCTCTGGTGTACAGGACCTCCATCACCTCCCTGATACAGCGATGGATGGCAAACTGGAAAATGATGGCTATGTCCCCTGCTTATGTCTGGAAGGATTGGCGTGTGTAGAGGTTAAGGGCGATGGTGATCTTGGTGACCATTGGCAGTACTGACCGTGCCCTACTGTGTGGCTGTAGGTCCTGTTGAAGGAAGTGGCACAGTTCAGTGACCACCTCCTTGGTGAATCATTGGCACCTCACATATTGCTCCTGACTAAGATAGAGCTAGGAGAAGTGCTCCCTGAATACCCTTACTGAGTAGGGCCTTCTGTTGAGAGAGCTCCTTCTTCTCCTTCTGCACACAGCTTCCCCTCTTTGCAGCCCGTTCTGTTGCAACCTGTGAGAGACTGCAGCTATAGATCCCTTAACTCGTGCAGGGGGCCTGTTGACAGGGCAGAAACCTCCTCTGCCCTACCTGACAGGATGCAGCAACCTTCAAGTTACAGAAAGTCACAAAAACTCATCAAAGAATGCACCACAGTACTTCCACAAACTTTGTAAGGGAAAAAGTATGGCAAGAGCACCTCACCTTCAAGTTGGGTGGCTGGCCCTTTAGATAACGCTAATGGGCAGGGAGGTCTCTGGTGGAACTAAATACATGTTCAGCTGGAAGTTATTGTGAAAGGGTGTTAACTGGACCTGTGCAGTCCAAATTGGCACCCACTTTGCTAGCTTTTGGTGCATACCCGGCACACCCGCGCTAGCACCCTGTCAGTTGGGGCGTGCCGCACAAGCCATGCTGGAAGCATCTGGAAGCATCCCAGCCAACATTTTTGCAGTTTAGGGCTTCCATATCGCCCACACTAGTGGCACTATGGAGCCCAGTTTCGTGGCCAAGGATCTCCTTCAGAACCACCATATCAGTGACTCCTTGGCTGAACAATTAATCAGTCACTTGGTTGACACATCTGTAAGCAGTAAATTAACTGATAATGCAGATGATTCCTATGCTGGCTGAAGAAAGTGGAGATGTAGCAGTTGAGGAGGGATGGGTTGACACCTACTGCCAGTTTTCTCTTTGTGATAGAAATTGTCTAGAGGTGACCTTACAGCAGATACCACAGCCCTACAACCTCCTCAGTGCTGACCTAGAGCCTGAAGAGGTAATTTCCCTTGGTCATTGTTAGGTAGGTGTCCTAGTGCCTACATTTGGTTGGTGACATAAAGGTGGGTCTGGGAAGTTCACATGTCTCAGCTGATCTTTCTAGTATACTCTCTTTGATTTACTACTTCAAGCATTAAAGAGTATGGCTGAGGTGCTTTAAATGTAATGTCCATACTTTTTGAAAAATTCTATTGGTTAAATAATGTCTATGTCACTTTAACAATTCCCTTCCCACATGTGCTAATTTAGTTTGAATGAGTAGACTTAGTGCTGGGTGGGACTTCTGCCTGAAAATTGGAAAATACAGAATGGAAGAGTGACATACTGTATTCATACATAATCAAGTTCTCATATATTTTGGGATGGATACTGCAATATGCTGAGATGCTCAGCGCATGCTTATTGCGGGAAGTGAGTGCACAGGGAAATGGAAGCCGGCATGCAACAAACTAGACTGTGTACATGTTAGAAATCAAGGTATCTGAGTCAATTAACTCTTTAACCTCTTATTCTTGGTTCGAAAATGATTCAAAATGGTAACTCTTATTCGTGATAATGGTTGCATTTTATGCAGTGTGAGTAAATAGTTTCTATCTACCCTATCTATTTCTCTTAAGAGTCGTAGTGTCATTATGGCACAGAAGGGGGCCATTCAGTCCATTGAGTCCATGCTGGCTCTCTGCAGAGCAATCCAGTCAGTCCCATTCCCCTGCTCTATCTCCTTAGCCCTGCAAATTTATTTCCCTCAAGTGCCTATCTGATTTCCTTTTGAAATCCCACCAAAGTCTTGCCACATGCCAATGTCAGAACAGTAGTATCAAAGGGCAATAGCATTACTATTATGCCCTGGGTAGAAGTGCGATCCCCGCGTAATTACTCCCTGGTCATGCCCCAGGTACCATCGCATCAGTTAATGCAACACATAAAACCTCTACAATTTCTATGCTCAGGGAATCTCCTCTTTCTTTACACAGCAAAGCCTATGGAGACCAATTTAACCCAAACATTATCTCGCTATTACTTGAATGGCCCAATTACCAAAAATTTCATTGAACCATCTGCCCACCCATGCCATATCAAACTCTCATGTTCACTGGCTTCCCACGTTCTGACTCTTACCAGTTCATAAACACTTCAATGCAAGTCCTTGGTCAGAGCATGCAAAACATGGTGGCCTTGGCACCCAATTATTTTGTCTCGGCTGTATGCATGATTGTTTTCTCTGCCCTTTATCTGGGCCTCTGAGATCTTGCAAGGATGTTTATCTCCTAGTTCCCATGCAGAAACTATCTGTTTTCATGCTGTGCTAGATTTCTGCTGAAGTTTACTTTTGAACTATTTGGTCAATGAATGCTCAAACCACAATGCCCCATCAAGTTACCTCTTAGCTGCTTTTAACCAGAGCATATTATGAGCAGGATTAAAAATATAGTTCAGGATGAGATTCAGTATAACAATGAAATTAAAGAAATGTGCTGCCAGTCATAGTATTCAAGTTAGTTTTTATTAATTAGCAGGAAAACCCGATGTAGAGATTTCCCAGGATTCTTACATAGACCACAACATTTTGGCTGGTCCATGGTGTTTGGAAGAGCCCCTGAGCATTAATTCAGACACTCTGCAAAGGGTTGGCTTTTTAAAAAATTATCTGGGCACATTTTCCCTCCTTAAGACTCATGCTCTCTTCATCACCCTCACCCAAACACCCCCCCCCCCGCCCCCCGCCACCCCACCAGCCTCACATGGTGCCTCTGTGCTGCATGTCCCCCACATGAGGAAAGTGCCTGAGGTACAATAAAAATAGGCAGCAGCCCTTCACTGATTCCTCATAACTGATATTGCTGCCTTGGCACTTGCAGCTTATCCTGAGAGATGGACCAGGAAAGGCAATAAATTATGTAAACAGGCTAGCCTTGTATTATCGGGAGGGTGCGGGGGGAGGCGGTGTGGGCAGCTTATTGCTGGGATTGTGTAAGTAGCATCTGTGCAGTCACACAATGCCTCAGGTAGCATTATCAGCCCCTCTGTGTGAGAGCAGTATAAACTGATAGTAAAGACAGGATGGGAAATGACAAGATCCAGTGATTTCTTGAAAGACCTATTTTCTGCTTCATGTTTGTCAGGTTTATTTCAGTGGAAATAGTATCCTGCATCTGAATTTTTAGGTTGTAATCTTTTTAGAATTTGTTTTAATATTCAACATGTACAATTCCTCTATAAATCTTCCCTGTATCCAAAATAGTCTTTAGTCCATATTGCTAAAATGTAAAGAACTTACAATTGCATAGTGCCGTTCACAAGCCCAAGACATCCTGAAGTGCTTCAAAGCCATCAAAACATTTTTGGGGCCTGAATTTCTGGAAGCGGGATGACAGGACAGCAGGGCTACCTGCCCGCATGCAGTGGGTATCCAATTAAAATAATTAACGGCCTATTAAGGCCACTTAATGAAGGCCGATTGGGATTTTCCAGTTAGTCTCCAGGTGCCCACAGGTGACAGGGGCTCAAGTTAATTGCCTGGAGGCAGCCTTCCAACGGCAGGCCAGGGAGCCAGCATTCCAGGCAGGCTTAGAGACCATCCCTGCCAGCCTAGGTGCAGCAGCAGCCCGCAGGCCACCCTGTAGAGGGACTCCTCCTCCAAGGTGGTGGCCTGGCTGCTGAAGCCATTTTTTTATTTAAAGATTGAAAAAGTTGAAGAGAAGGTACCTCCATTTTGAAGCGCCCTCTCCCTCACTTACCTTCCATCGCAGCCTGCTGCTGCTTTCAAGTTGGATGGCCTCTGATTGGCTGTCCAGCTTCAAGAGCCTGCCCTCTGGCCATTAAATGGCCACTCCGTGAAAATTCACAATGCATGATTGTTTCCCAGATGGTGCAGGCTTCTGAACCCCATTTGAGCCTGATGGCGGGGGTTAGAAGCCCACATGGAAAATCCTGCCCCTGACGTGTGTCATCATTGTAATGTAAGGAAATATGGCACTTTTCATATCGTGACTTCACATTGTCTTTGAAATGAAGGACAGTATTTTATTTAGGCAACAGGGGTTTCAGCCACCGGCTGAAGAGCTAGCGAAAGCCCCGTGTCACCTCTTTTCAGGAAGGCCCACCTCATCAGTTGCCAATCAGACTGGTGAGCCGTGGACCTTTCCTGGGATTGAGGACCCCGCCGATGAAAGTCACACTCACTGAGAGCTGCCAGCCAATCAGAGGCCAGAAGCTCTTTTACTGAGCAGCGCCACCGCAGAGACGGTGGCTGCTGCCAGTAATACACCCACCAGAGGCCTAGGATCATCGAGGGACCCAGGCCACAGGTGAGTCACAGCGGGAGGGATTTTGCAGAGTAGGGGTGGGCTGCACGGGCAGGGGGTTGGCTCTCAGCAGGCCCTCCTTCTTCACAATGCCGGGTCCCTCAATCAAGCACATAGTGCCTCTCAACAAGGGACACTCCCCCCACCTCCCCATCCCCCCCCAACCCAGGAGCCGGCACAACTCACACGGGTCTGCTTGTGCTCCCTACATGGCAACAGTCCCACCCGCTGCTGGGCTAATACTGGCGGCAGCGGTATGAGGCCTTTATTGAGCATTAGTTGCTCACTTAAGGTCCTCAATTGGTGGCAGGGCCACAGGCCTTCCCACCACGGACTTAGTTGGGTGGAGGTGGGAAGGTAGCGAGGTCCCCACCTACACCATTCTGCCTGATTAAATGCTCTCCCCGGGGTGAGCAGAAAATCCAGCCCGAAATGACAACAAAATACTTGACGGGGTTTTATGAAATATTTAACATAATTGGTATGCTCCAAAATTGGATTAGATGCAAAACGATTCCATTTTAATTTTTTTAACATACAATCTGTTACAGAAATCCTTTTCAGCTCGTGCAGTTTCCCGGTCTCACCAACGAGCTGAGCACATTTTGAAAAACTTGCAGCAGGAAGAGGAGAAGAAGCGGCTCGGTAGAGAGGCCAGCCTGATTACAGCCATTCCAGTCACACAAGAGGCCTGCTATGAACCTACCAACACTCCACCGCCTGAACTGGAGGAGGAAGGTATCCATTTGTACAAAGCATTGAACGGTTCCTTAGGAATGCTGAAAAAAATATATTTTAAAGTTTTATACTGTCCTTGTCTAAGACAGTGCTTAGGCCTCATCTTGAATACTGAGTTCAATTTTGATGCCCTCACATGATGGATTATGTACCAATCCTGGAAAAGCTTAATGAACCTTATTTAGCACAAAAATAAAGGCAAAATACTGCAGATGCTGGAAATCTGAAATAACAATAGAAAGTGATGGAAATACTCAGCAGGTCTGGCAGCATCAATGGAGAGAGAAACAGAGTTAACGTTTAGGTCTGTGACCTTTCACCATTAGCACAATACACTGAAAGAACTGAAATAAAAGCAAAATACTGCGGATGCTGGAAATCTGAAACAAAAACAAGAAATGCTGGATTCACTCAGCAGGTCTGGCAGCATCTGTGGAAAGAGAAGCAGAGTTAACGTTTCGGGTCCGAAGAAGGGTCACTGACCCGAAACGTTAACTCTGCTTCTCTTTCCACAGATGCCGCCAGACCTGCTGAGTGAATCCAGCATTTCTTGTTTTTGTGACACTGAAAGAACTGAGTCTTTTTACTTTCGGAAAGGATAGATTGTGAGGAGATCTTATTGAAGTCTGAAACAATGAAAGGATTAGGTTCTCTCAAGGTGAGATTAAACAAACTAGGGTTGTATTCCCTGGAATTTGGACAGTTGAGGGGTGATTTGATGAAGTTTTAAGGATATTCACAGAAACAGAAAGGGTATGTTGGGAGAAACAATTTCTGCTAGCTGGGGAGTACTGGGGGGACATAAAAAATTAGAACCGGACCTTTCAGGAGTAAAATTAGTTTGGAATTCTCTTCTGCAAACAGAAATTGTTGCTGCATTAATTGTTAATTTTAAAACTCAGATTGATAACTTTTGGTTAGCCAAAGGTATTAAAGAATGTGGGGCAAAGGCAGGGATATGGAGCTAGGTCACAGATCAACCATGCTCATTGAATGGTGGAACAGGTTGGAGGAGCTAAATGGCCAACTCCTGTTCCTATATTTGTCTGGATATGCCAGGACTCTGCCTCCGCCCCCACCCACTTCATTGGCCGGCTCCTGCGGCTCATTCATCTTAATTGGCCTGCCGCCACTTGATCGTGTGTGACCAGACACTCTTGGCCCCGACAGAAGCTGCACCCGCATCCGGTCCCGACGTTGGAACCTATGGCTACTGAATAAAATATGGCCCAAAACCTCCCAAAGCACTTCACAACTAATGAAGTACTTTTGAAATGTAGTAACTGTTGTAATGTAGGAAATGCGGCAGGCAATTTACACACAGCAAACCCCCACAAATAGCAATGTGATAATGAACAGATAACCTGTATTAGTGATGTTGATTGAGGGATAAATGTTGATCAAGAACTAATTCCCTTTTAAATGCCTCAATTGAACCTGCCTCCACAGCACTCTCTGGCAGTGCATTCCAGATCCTAACCACTCATTGCATGAAAAAGGTTTTCCTCATGTCGCAAATGCTTCTTTTGCCAATTACCTTAAATCTGTGCCCTCTCATTCTTGATCCTTTCATGAGTGGGAACAGTTTCTCCCTATCTACTGCGTCCAAGCCTCTCATGTTTTGAATACCTTTATCAAATCTCCTCTCAGCATTCTCTCCTCCAAGGAAAAGAGTCCGAACTTCTCTAATCTATTTTCGTAAATGTAGTTCCTCATCCCTGGAATCATTCTCGTGAATCTTTTCTGCACTCTCTCCAATGCCTTCACATCTTTCCTTAAATGTGGTGCCCAGAACAGGAAGCAATATTCCAGCTGAGGCTGACCTAGTGTCTTATACAAGTTCAACATAATCTCCTTGCTCTTGTACTCTATGCCCCTTTTCATAAAGCCTAGGATATTGTATACTTTATTGACCACTGTCTCATCCTGTCCTGCCACCTTTAATGACTTATGCACATATACACCCAGGTCCTTCTGCTCCTGCAACCCCTTTAGAGTTGTGCCCTTTATAGTGCCTTTTCATGTTCTTCCTACCAAAATGAATCACTTCACATTTCTCTGCATTGAACTTCATCTGCCACTTGTCTGCCCATTCCACCAACTTGTCTATGTTCTTTTGAAGTTCTACACTATCCTGCTCACAGTTCACAATACTTCCAGGTTTTGTTATCATCCACAAATCTTGAAATTGCGTCCTGTACATCAAGGTGATGGTTCTTTTGAAGGTGCAGCACTCCCTCACTGTCAGCCTTGATTTTTGTGCTCAGGTTCTGGAATGGGACTTGAACCCACAACCATCTGACTCAGAAACAAGAGTGCTACCAATTGAGTCACAGCTGACAGCCAAGCAATATTTTGGTAGGCAGCAGTCATTTAAGCACACAGTGCTGCGGCAAGTTCTGGCCCCATATTTAAATGGCTGGCGGCCCTGCTTTCAATGTTTGATTGCCAATTGTAAGGATTTCTTCATGGGAAAGAGGCAACACAACAATGGCAGAAGGAAGACACTGGGTGGCCCCACATTTTAGCAATACCTCCCTATAGGTTCTCCTACAGGCTGCCAGGGAAAGACGGGAGGACCTCTTTCCCAGGGTTGGGAGGAGGAGAGCTGGGCACCTGATCAAGCAAGCCTGGCTGCAGATCGTGGAGGAGGTCAACAGCCATGTGGTCGCTCCAAAGACATGGATCCTGTGCCTCAAGCAGCTTAATAACCTCATCTGGGCAGCAAAAATGAGTACCTCATGAACCTTTGACCTCTTGGGGCTTGCATTTGTCAGTGGAGGAGAGTGCATTGCATGGAGAGGGAGTGCCCACCCAGATGTGGGCATAGGGTCAGGGCATATATACAAGCGGCCTGAGGCACAGCTAAATGGCGTTGAAAGGCAGCCTTTTGGCGTTGGAGACCCTCATGACGTCCCTGGAAAGGAGCCGCGTGCAGAAGGCATCTGTGTGCCCCCATCAATAACCGCTGGACTGCCACCATCTTGGACTTGTCCTCACTGGGAGACCAACAACGTGCCTCTTTGTGTCTGCAGGAGGAGATAGCGCACAATTGCAGAGAGTGAGCCAAGACCAGTGGCGTACTGCCCAAATCTCCATGTCCTGAGCCCGATGGAGGAGGAGACCGTGGAGCTGGCATGGCCACAGGATAGACATTGCTTAGTGAAGAGAAAGAGGTACCTTCCCAAGACAGTGAGTAAGGTCGCCATGGGGAACAAGGGTGCCTCAGCAGCGATAGTCATGCTGCTCATGGGGTATCCGGTGCCTACAGGGAGCTCCAACGTAGGGCTGATTACATTGTCGGGAGGGGAGGCCCTTGATCCTTCAATGTCTCTGTTCTCTCGTGCAGGTCACACAGAACATCAGCAAAGAGCTGCCGAGACTATGGGAGTGCCTGCCGCCTCTGAGGAGGAGGATGGAGCCTCAGAGGGTGCATCATCACCTCATAGCCCTCCACCTTCCATGAATGCAGAAATTCTCATATCGGTGGGTATGCACTCGCAGTAAGATACGGGTACACTACCTGGTGAACAGAGCACAGATGCAGCCAAGCAGCAGATGGAGGCTGTGACAGCCCAGGTCTTTGACACTCAAAGGACTGTGGGAGGCCAGGTCCATGTTGAGCCCCAGGTTCATGACATGCCTCTGGTGTCACCAGCATCACGGAAAATGCTGCACCTGCAGCAAGAGGGCAGTTAACATCTGGCAGAGATGCCAGAGACTACGTGCCCAAGTGCAAAAGAGGAGACATCCATCCAGGCCTTGAGTGCTGCACTGTCTCTGACTAGTCCACGAGTGTCTTCCTCCATTGAGAGCTTAGCGGCTCTCCTGGAGAGCCACATCCAGAAGAGCACTCATGTCTGCAGGAGATTTGCACAGACCTCCAAACCCTCATCTTGACCATGAGCTCAAGGCAGCAATCGCAAGGCGAGAGGGGGACACGGGACTTGGTGTCACCACCTGGTCCTCTGCCCTCTCAGATCAGCAGGGAAGCAAAAGTGTGCCTTACAAGGGAGGAGGACTGGCTGCCTCCCACAGCTAGGGCTCCTTTCAGGGTGCTCCTGGTGAGGGCAGCAGTTCCTCAGCCTCTCTACCAGTGATGCCAGAACCTCCTTCATCCCTGATGACAGAGGTTGGTATTGCTTCTGTGCAGGAGACCATCAGCATGCCGGAACCCTCAAGACCAAAGGGATCCAGAGGACGACTGCCAAAGGCATCCAAAGCCAAGGGCATCAAGGTCGGCTGCCTGTCTCCACATCAGCTGACAGCGCAGGGGGAGCATCACATAGGAGTAAACGCAAAAGAATAAAGAAGAGCACCTAGAAGCACTTGGGATTCATGGGTGAATGTCTAATGTAAATAGAAAGGCTAACATTTGTTGCCATGGATAATAAAGCTAAGCTTCTATGTCACTAGAGCTCCTTGGGGCTTCATTAATGGCCCTTGGGGCTTCATTAATGGCCCTTGGGGCTTCATGGTAACCCTATCTCTGTCAAGGAACTCACGGCAAGGGATCATGCTGTGGGGGGTCTAGTCTTGAGCTTTGCTAGCTGAGTACTACACAACTGTGTGCTGAGCAAATGCTTGCCAAAGGCAGGAAGACGACAGCAGGGCTGCATAGAGGTGAGACTCTATTGGTCAACCTACAATTAGTAGTAGGGTTCAAAGGAAACATGAATGTATACGGGCATCGCAAGCTTCCCTTACACATATCTCATGGCATCTTTCCTGTCCCTGGAGTACTTCATCTGGCAGTGCTTGACTAGCTTCCTCCACCCCACCCACATAGTCCAAGGAGGCATCACGCTCTTCGCTATCCTCATTGTTCAATGCCTCCTCCCTCTGTAGTGAAGGGTTGTGCAGCGCATAGTGGAACACCAAAATATGTGAGACCCTCACCATGGCATACTGAAGGGCTCCACTGGACCGAACTGGCACCTGATGTCATCTTGAGCAGACTAATGGCCTTGTCCCTAATCGCGTTGTCCCATGGCAGGTGTTTTATCTTTCCTCCACATCTGTGCATGGGTTCCTCACAGGTGTCAGAAACCTGGGTGGCCTTTGTTTCCAAGGATCCATCCCTGAAGGCACACAGGAGGCCAAAAAGCTCTGGCACCTGGGACTGCCTTAAAATGTAGGCATCATGGCAACTTCCCAAGAAGCGTGCACAGACCTGCAGGATCTGTTTACGATGGTCGCAGACAGGTTGTCCATTGAGGAAGTAGAAGGTCTTCCTGCTGATGAAGGCCACTGGCTGGTGCGCAGGAGCCTTGATGGCCACATGCGTGCAGTCGATGACACCTGCACCTGAGGGAATCCAGCGAAGGCCCCGAACCCGATGGACCTCTCAGCTTGAGAGTTGGGAATCATGCAAAAGCACACATAGTCTCCTGCCCTCCTGAAAGGGCAATGGTGACCACCTTAATGCATCAATGAGCCACTGACTGTGAGATCCACACATGCAATATACAGAGGAGCAAATCTGCAGAGAAATCCCAGAAATGTGCAAGAACTATAGAGTGATGATATTGGGGGAATTTAGATACTCAAATATCGATTGGGATAATGTTAGAATAAAGGGAAGGAAGGGAGAGGAATTTCTTAAATGTGTTTGGGAGAACTTCTGTTATCAGTATGTTCTCAGCCCAAATAGAAAGTAGGCATTACTAGATCTGGTGCTGGGAAATGAGGTGGGACAAGTGGAACAAGTGTCTGTGGGGGAGCACTTGGGTAAGAGTGATCATCTTATCATAAGGTTGTGACTCGTGATACAGAAAAGCAAGGAATGATATAGGTAGTACAGCCAGATTTGAAGAGGGCTAATTTCAATGATGAGAAGGGATCTAGCCAGCATAAATGGAACCAAAGACTGACAGGAAAAACTGTAATGGAACTATTGGTTATCTTTAAGGAAGATATAGGCTAGGTACATTCCAACAAGGGCGAAAGGTAGGGGAACCAAAAACAAGGTTCCTTGGATGGCAAGGGAAATAAAGATTATGATGAAACAAAAAGAGAGGGTGTAATGCATGTCGGGTGAATTCTTCAAGCGAGAATCAGGTCAAATACAATAGATTGAGATAGGAAGTGAAGAGGGAAATAAGACTGACAAAGAGAGACTATGAGAACAGAATGACAGTTTACATAAAAGGGAACCCAAAAATCTTCAACCAGCATGTAAATAGTAAGTGGCGAGTAATAGGTGGAGTGGAGTCTATTAGGGACGAAGAGATTAATATATGCTAAGAGGCACAGGACAAGGCTAGAATACTTAATAAGTACTTTGTTTCGGTGTTTACTAAGAATGAGGAATCTGACAAAATATCCATGGAAGTGGAGAGAGTAGAGACAATAGAGTTAGAATTGAGAGGGATGGGGTACTGGAAAGGCTGGCTAAGCTTAGGGTAGATAGGTCACCTGGCCCAGATGGCTTGAATCCCAGGGTTGCTGAAGGAAGTGGGTGTGGAGATAACGGAAGGGATTGCCGTAATCTTCTAATCTTCCCTAGATATGGGGGTAGTGCCAGAGGATTGGTGAGTGGCAGATGTGACACCCTTATTCAAGAAAGGGTATAAGGACAGTCCTACCAACTAGAGGCCAGTATTTTAACATCTGTGATGGGTAAGATTTTAGAAACAATAATCAGCGAGGAAATGGGTGACCACCATACAATTAAGAAGAAACGGGCAGGTAGTGCAGGAGACCCCTGAGTGCATCTCACTTGCCTACCGGTGTTCAGTTTTGAATACTGAGGAAAGTGATGATTCATCTGGGGAGTGCAGCCAGAGCCAAGGCCATGGCACCACTGGTGGCCCAGCTGTACAGCGGGGGTACCAGGAAGACTGAAAGAGCGATTGAGATAGGAGATTCGATAGTCAGGGAAACAGACAGGTGTTTCTGTGGCCACAGATCCGAATCTAGGATAGTGTGTTGCCTCCCTGGTGCCAGAGTTAAGCATGTCACTGAATGGCTGCAGAGTACCCTGGGCGGGGGGTGGTGAACAGCCAGCTGTCGTGGTCCACATTGGTACCAATGGCATAAGTAGGAAGAGAGATGTGATCCTGCAGAAAGAGTTTATTGGCAAGCAGGACCTCAAAAATAGTACTCTACGGATAGCTCCCAGTATCATGTGCAAGTGAGCATAGAAATAGGAGGATAGTGCTGATGACTGCGTGGCTGGAAAGATGGTGTAAGAGGGAGGGCTTTAGATTCCTGGGGCACTGGTACCAGTTCTGGAGAAGGTGGGACCTGTACAGGCCAGATGGGCTGCAGCTGAAGAAGCTGCGACAAATTTCCTTGTGGGGCAATTTGCTAATGCTATTGGGGAGGGTTTAAACTAACATGAGAGGGGTGTGGAAACCAGGAGATAATACAAATGAGGAACACTAAGATGCACAGACAGTTGGAAGAGACAGAGAGCACTAGGGTAGGAAATAGCAAAGTATCAGGTGGGGTCAGAGTGAGAGTGTTAGACAGTAGTAGAGAAGGGAGTAGTTCCGTATTAGATGGGAGTGGAGTGAGAAGGACGACGAGGAATGCAAAGACAGGATTACAATGCATGTGCATAAATGGACAAAGTGTGGTAAATGAGGTTGGTGAGCGACAAGCATAAATAGCAGTATGGCAATATGATGTAGTGGCAATAACAGAAACGTGGCTTAAAAATAGCGAGGACTGGGTGCTTAATATAGAAGAATATTAAGTGTTCAGAAAAGATCGAGAAGGAAAAAAGGGAAGTGGAGTGATAGTCCTGATTAGAGAAGACATTGCAGTGCTGGAAAGGGAGGATGTCCTTGAAGGGGCAAGGACAGAATCCAATTGGTTAGAATTGAGGAGCAAAAAGGGTATGATCACACTAGGCGTATTCTATGGGCCTCCAAATAGTGAAAGAGAGATAGAGGAGCAAATATGCAAGGAAATCCTAGAGATGTAAAAGAACTGTAGAGTATTGGGGGACTTTAATTACCCAAATATCGATTGAGATAATGTTAGAGGGTAAGGAAGGGGAGGAATTTCTGAAATGTGTCCAGGAGAACTTCCTGATACTTTGCTATTTCCTACCCTAGTGCTCTCTGTCTCTTCCAACTGTCTGTGCATCTTAGTGTTCCTCATTTGTATTATCTCCCGGTATGTTCTCAACCCAACTAGAAAAGAGGCATTGCTGGATCTGGTGCTGGGAAATGAGATGGGCCAAGTAGACCATGTGGCTTGGGTAAGAGTAATTATCGTATCATAATTGTTACGACCAGGTGAGAAAGGTGTCCAGGGGTCCCTCTCAGCCTTCACCTGGTTTTACTGTAACAATGTTTAATTTTAAACACACCTTGTTTTCAGCTCCCCCTTGGTGAATCCTTTTTCACCGCTTTCCAATTATAAGGCAAAGAACCAGCACAAACAGGCTTTCTTAGGTTTTAAGAAGAAAAGTTGAAATTTATTAAACTTAAACTCTAATTCGGTTAACGCCTACGGATGCATGACGCGCCCACACTAGCATGCATACGCGATACACACATGCAGGTAGAGACAGAAAGAAAACAGAAGAAATAAAGTGGAAAAGTTTGAGGCAATATCTGAGGAGGTTTTTTTGTGTTATGGTTTTTCAAGCTCACTTTAGTGTCTTCTATTGTAGGTAGGTCTTGCTTTTCGTTGGGGCCCAGTATTTTTCTTAAACCTTGTTCGTTGTAGGAGGCTTTTCTCTCTTGGGGTTCATGTGTCTTCAGTGGATTTGGAGTTCCATGAGAAAGAGGTGGGAGCAGGCAGACAGGAGCGGCTGTGGTGAGCCAGCCAGGAGAGATCTTCTCAGTCCAGGGGCATTCTGCTTTCTGCCCAAACTGTTTGTACAAATTCAAAAAGCTCAGGTTGCCCAGCAGGTTAGTCATGTAACTGGATGGTTTGACCATGTCTGTTTGTGTATTTGGCCATCTTACCAGTCAACCTGGAATGCAAGCTCCCCCACCTTCAACGTCTGGTGATCAAAAGTCCATTGTGGGTTGAATGTGTCAGGAAATGGTCCTTTGTCCTTTCCCAGTACTGTCTGTTAATATGCAAATGTCTTTCCAGCCAAGGGTCCATTGTGAGTTGAATGTGTCAGAGAATAGCTGCTTTGTCCTTCCACACACTGTCTGTTAATATGCAAATGTATTTCCAACCAAGATCTGGCAATTTTTTAAAGTAAGTCCTTTCTTCACTTCAACAACAGTTTGAAATTTAATGTCCATGTGGCAAAGTTAATATACCTCATGCTTGACAGGTGGAGGCCTGCGTGACATAAGGTTCAGACCAGTAATACAGAAAAGCAAGGAACAAAATAAGGTAGACTATCTAGTTTGGAAGAGGGCTAATTTCAATGCAAAGACAAGACCTAGCCAAGGGAGAATGGAACCAAAGACTGGCAGGAAGAGCTGAATCGGAACAATGGGTTATGTTTCAGGAAGAGATGTATCGGGTGCAGGCTAGGAACATTCCAACAAGGGTGAAAGGTAGGGGAACCAAGAACAGGGTTCCTTGGTTGACGAGGGAGATAGAGATAACGATGAACCAAAAAAAAGCATGTATGGTGCATGTCAGGTTAATTCATCAAGTGAGAATAAGGCCATTTACAATAAATTGAGAGGGGAGGTAAAGAAGAAAATTAGACCGGCAAAGGGAGAATATGAGAATAGAATAGCAGTCAACATAAAAAAGAACCCAAAGATCTTCTACCGGCATGTAAATAATAAGTAAGTAGTAAAAGGAGGAGTGGGACCTATTAGGGACGAGAGGGTAATATAGGCTTAGAGGCACAGGGCAAGGCTAATATACTTAATGAGTACTTTGTATCAGTGTTCATTAAGGAAATTGAAGCTGACAAAATATCAGTAGAAGCAGAGGGAGTGGAGGCAATGGATAGTATAAAAATTGAGAGAGAGGAGGTACTAAAAAGGCTGGCTACACGAAGGGTAGATAAGTCACCTGGTCCGCATGGCTTGCATCACAGGTTGCGAAAGGAAGCGGGGATGGAGATAGCAGAAGGATTTGCTAAAATCTTCCAATCTTCCCTAGATGCCAGCAGATTGGAGAGTGGCAAATGTGACACCCTTATTCAAGAAAGGGTGTAAGGACAGTCCTAGCAACTACAGGCCAGTTCGTTTAACATCAGTGGTGTGTTAGGTTTTAGAAACTAGAATCAGGGAAAATGTTAATGGACACTTGGAGAGGTTCAAGTTAGTTAAGGATAGTCAGCATGGATTTGTAAAAGGCAGATCATGCTTGGGTATTCTAATTGAATTTTTTGATGAAGTAACAGAGAAGGTTGATTAAGGAAATGCAGTGAATGTTGTTTATATGGATCTTAAGAAAGCACTTGATAAGGTACCACTTAAAAGTCTGGTTAAGAAAATTGAAGCTCATGGCATAGGAGAGTCAGTGTCCAATTGGATAAAATGATTGGCTTAAGGACAGAAATCAGTGGGTCATAGTAAATGGTTGCTTTTCAGACTGGAGGATGGTAGACAGTGGTGTTCCCCAAGAGTCAGTGCTGGGATCGTATATATATATATGATTTGAATCTTGGAATACAGAGTAGAATCTTACAATTTGCTGATGACGCCAAACTTGGTGATGTGGCAAATAATGAGGATGATATGAACCGCCTACAACAGGACATAGATAGGCTAGCAGAAAATGCAGAGAGGGTGGCAGATGGAATTTAATCCAGACAAGTGTGAGATGATGCATTTTGGCCGAAGGTTTAGGGAGTGGCAAAATATACTTAATGGCACAGTTCTAAAAAGTGTGCTGGATCAGAGGGAGCTGGGGGTGCATGTGCATAGATCTTTGAAGGTGGCAGGACATATTGAGAGAGTGGTTAGTAAAGCATATGTAATCTTGAGCTTCATAAAGAGAGACATTGAGTACAAAAGCAGTGAAGTTATGTTGAACCTCTATAAAGCTCTGGTTAGGCCCCAACTGGAGTACTGCGTCTGGTTCTGGTCACAACACTTCAGGAAGAATGTGAGGGCCCTTGAGAGGGTGTAGAGGAGATTTACCAGAATGGTTCCAGGGATGTGGGATTTTAGTTACAAGGTTGCGCTGGAAAACCTTGGTGTGTTCTTCTCGGAGCAAAGGAGATTGAGGGGAGATTTAATAGAGGTGTACAAGATTATGACACAGATTGAAAGTTTTGGGCAAAGGATGCAGGGAGATTATGAGGAAGCACTTTTTTATGCAGCGGGTGGTAATGACTGCCAGGAACAGTGGTGGAGGCAGAAGCCCTCAATTCTTTTAAAAGGTACCTGGACATGCAACTGAAGTGTTGTAATCTGCAAGGCTATGGACCAAGTGCTGGAAGGTGGAATTAGATTGGGCGGCTAGTTTTTTCAGCCGACACAGACATGATGGGCTGAATGGCCTCCTTCTGTGCTGTAAATTTTCTATGGTTCTATGACCTGGAACTCATTGCTCACAAGGGTGGAGGAAGTGGACACGATCAATGATTTCAAGAGGAAGTTGGATGGCCACCTGAGAGAAATAGATTTGCAGGGTTATGGGGTTCGAACCAGGGAATGGGATTGACAGCAAAGCTCCGTGGAGAGCCGGCATAGACTCGATGGACCGAATAGCATCCTTCTGTCCCATATATGACTCTTACATCAGGGAAAAAAATCAACAGGCACTTGGAGAGGTTTGAGTTAATTAAGGATATCCAGCACAGATTTGCAAAAGGGAGATCGTGCTTGACTTATCTAATTAAATTTTTTGATGAAGTAACAGAGAAGGTTGATGAAGGCAATGCAGTGGATATATTAGAATTAGAACATTACAGCGCAGTACAGGCCCTTCAGCCCTCGATGTTGCGCCGACCTGTATCTATATGGATTTCAAGAAAGAGTTTGATAAAGTACCATAAAAAAGGCTGGTTAACAAAATTGAGGCTCATAGAATAGGAGGGTCAAAGTCATTGGATAAAAAAAATTGACTGAAGGACAGACAACAGTGAGTCATGGTAAGTGGTTGTTCTTCAGACTGGTAGACAGTGGTATTCCCCAAGGATCAGTGCTATGACTTAAATGGATATTGGAATACTGAGTAAAATTTCAAAATTTGTCAATGAAACCACACTTGGAGGTGTGGCAAACAATGAAGATGATACGAATTGCCTGCAGCAGGACATAGATAAGCTAGCAAATGGACAGAGAAGTGACAGATGGAATTTCATACAAAGTGTGAGGTGATGCGGATAGGGTAGGGTGAGGCAAGACAGACTTCATGGCACAGTTCTAAGGAGTTTGCAGGGACCAAGCGACCTGGGGGTGCAGGTGCATACACCTTTGAAGGTGGTAGGATGTATTGAGAGAGTGGTTAGCAAAGCTTGTGGGATCTTAGGCTTCATAAATACAGGCATTGAGTACAAAAGCAGGGAAATTATGCTGAACCTTTATAAAGCTCTGGTTAGACCCCAAAAAGAGTATTGCATCCAGTTCTGGTCACCACATTATAGGAAGGGTCCTTGAGAGGGTGCAGAGACAATTTACCACAATGGTTCCAAGGTTGGGGGATTTTAGTTACAAGGGGCTGGATTTTATGGAGGTGGAAGGGATCCCAGTGCCAGGCCAAAAAGGCAGGGGGATCCCCGCCTTGGCCTTTTCATGCACAGGGAGGCGGTGGCATAGTGGTATTGTCACTGGACTAGTAACCCAGAGACCCAGGGTACTGCTCTGAGGACATGGGTTCAAATCCCACCACAGCAGAAGGTGGAATTTGAATTCAATTAATAAATCTGGAATTAAAAAGCTAGTCTAATGATCGCCATGAAACCATTGTCGATTGTTGTAAAAACCCATCTGGTTCAATAATGTCCTTTAGGGAAGGAAATCTGCTGTTATTACCTGGTCTGGCCTACATATGACTCCAGAGCCACAGCAATGTGGTTGACTCTTACATGCCCTCTGCAATGGCCGAGCAAGCCACTCAGTTAGGGCAATTAGGGATGGGCAATAAATGCTGGCCTGGCCAGCGATGCTCACATCCCATGAATGGATAAAAAAAACACACCCCACTCCGAACAATCCTCCAGTGTTTTGAAGCTTGTGTCCCACGCCAGGATCCCCGTCCCTTCAAAGATGGGGATCCCACTTCCAAGAGCTGCCGACCAATCATAGAGGCCTTAGACCCAGGCCTAGTGCTTGAACTCTGGACCTCAGCTAAGTGAGGTGGGGTCACCGGGGCCTGTCTGGAAGGCCCCAGCAATGCGGGGTGGGAGGATGAGCATGGTCCAAGGGGAGGGGGGGCCATGGAATTGTAGGTTTTGCCAGAGATTGCTCACAAAGGAGGAACCCCATCCCTAACCGCAGAGAGAGCACCTCATTTTACAAGGCACCCTTCTCGTGTGGTGGAGGAACACCCCGCCACTGGTTAGATCCCAGTGGTCGCAGGAAGAGACTTTTAAGTGGCTCTTGATAGGCCTTCTAAGTGCTTCAGTTGGCCTCTGGGCAGGAAGGTAATTGTCGGCTTATACCCCCCCGCCCCCCCCCCCCCCGCAAAATCGCTTGGCAAGGAGGCCTGATTCATGACACACTGGCACCAGTACTGGGGAAAGAGGGAGCTGTTACATTGGGATTGTCTTCACCTGAACTGCGCTGGGACCAGTGTCCTGGTGAATCGTATAACTAGGGCTGTAGAGAGGGCTTTAAACTAAATAGTGGGGTGGAGGGTTCACATGGGGGGGGAAATTTAGAAAGCTAATGAGAAAGGACAAGGCAAAAGTGCAAGATAGCGATACAGATAATGATAATCAGAATGTGACAGGAAGGGACAGAGCATACAAACATAGGAGTGCACCAGCAAATAAGATCAGAGCAGAGAAAAATGGTAAAAATACAGAATTAAAGATTCTTTATCTGAATGCATGCAACATTTGTAACAAGATGGATGAATTGATGGCACAAATAGAAATAAATGGGCATGATCTGATAACCATTACAGAAATGTTGTCGCAAGGTGACCAAGGCTGGGAACTGAATATTCAAGGGTATTTTACATTTTATAAGGATAGGAAGAAAGGAAAAGGAAGTTTGTTAGCTCTGTTAATGAAGGATGAGATCAATACAGTAGTGAGAAATGATCTTGGCTCAGAAGATCAAGATGTAGAATCAGTTTGGGCAGAGATAAGAAATAGCAAAGGAAAGAAATCACTGGTGGGAGTAGTTTATAGATCCCCTAACTGTAGCTACACTATAGGACAGAGTATAAATCAAGTAGTGATGGGGGCTTGTGCAATAATCATGGGCAATTTTCATCTTCGTGTCATTTGGACTAATCAAATTGGAAAGGTAGCCTGGAGGATGAGTTCACAGAGTGTATTAGGAACAGTTTCTTAGAACAATACTTACTGGAACCAACCCAGGAGCAGGCTATTTTAGTCCTGGTAATGTGTAATGAGACAAGATTAATTAATGTCCTCATAGTAAAGGATCTTGTGGGCAAGAGTGATCATAACATGATCGAATTTCACATTCAGTTTGAGGGTGAGAAATATGCATCTGAATCTTACATGAAGGCAATTACAAGGATATGAAGACAGAGTTGGCTAAAATGGACTGAGAAAATAAGTTAAAAGGGAAAATGGTAGAGAAGCAGCGGTAGACATTTAAGGAGCTATTTTATATCTCAACATTCTATTCCATTGAGAAAGAAAGACTCTATGAGAAGGATGCGCCATCCGTGGCTAACTAAGGAAGTTCAGGATGGTATAAAAATTGAAAGAAAATGTCTGTAGTGCTGCAAAGATTAGTGATAGGCCAGAAGATTGTGAAATTTTAGAAATCAGCAGAGGATGACTAAAAAAAAGGGAGAAATTAGTGTATGAAAGTGAACCAGCAAGAAATATAAAAACAGACAGTAAAAATTTCGACAAATATATGAAAAGGAAGAGAGTAGCATTAGTCCCTTAGAGGATGAGACTGGGGAATTAATAATGGTAACAGGAAATGGCAGAGACTTTGAACAAGTATTTTGTATCAGTCTTCACAGTAGAAGACACAAAAAGCACCCCAAGAACAGCAGAAAATCAAGAGATTAAAGGGTGGGAGGAACTTAAAACAGCCACGATCACTAGAGAAAACGTATTAGGAAAACTAATGGGACTAAAGGCTGACAGGTTCCCTGGACCTGATGGCTTGCATCCTAGGGTCTTAAAAGAAGTGGCTGTGGAGATAGTGGAGGCACCGGTTGTAATCTTCCAAAATGCCTTAGGTTCTGGACAGGTCCCAGCGGATTGGAAAACTGCATATGTAACATCTCTATTCAAGAAAGGAGGGAGGCAGCAAACAGGAAAATAAAGGCCAGTTAGCTGAACATCTGTCATTGGGAAAATGCTGGAATCCATTATTAAGGAAGTAGTAGCAGGACATTTAGAAATCATAATGCAATCAGGCAGAATCACATGGCTTTATGAAAGGGAAATCGTGTTTGACATATTTATTAGAGTTCTTTGAGGATGTAGAAGCAAGGTGAATAAAGGGGAACCAGCAGATGTGGTGTATTTGGATTTCCAAAAGGCATTCAATAAGGTGCCACATAAAAGACATGAGTTTAGTGTGTTGGGGTAATATGTTAGCATGGATGGAGGATTGGCTAACTAACAGGAAATAGAAAGTCGGGATAAATGGGATAATTTTCAGGTTGGCAAACTGTAACTGCTACAAGGATCAGTGCTGGAGCCTCAATTACTTATGAGCTATATTAATGACTTGGATGAGGTATTGACTGTATTGTAGCCAAATTTTCAGATTATACAAAGAGAGGTAGGAAAGCAAGTTGTGAGGAGTGTCTGCAAGAGACATAGATAGGTTAAGTGAGTGGGTAAAAATTTGGCAGATGGATTGTAGTGAGGGAAAATGTAAGGTTATCCACTTTGGTGGGAAGAATAGAAAAGGAGAATATTATTTAAATAGAGAGCGACTGCAGAATGCTGTGGTACAGAGGGATCTGGGTGTCCTCGTATATGAATCACAAAAAGTTAGCATGCAGATACAGCAAGTAATTAGGTAGGCAAATGGAATGTTGGCATTTATTGCAAGGGAGATGGAGTATAAAAGTCTTGCTACAACTGCACAGGGCATTGGTGAGACCTACCTAGAATACTGCGTACATTTTTGGTCTCCTTACTTAAGGAGGGATATACTTGCATTGGAAGCAGTCCAGAGAAGGTTCACTAGACTGATTACTGGGATGAAGGGACTGTCTTAAGCAGAAAGGTTGAGCAGGTTGGACCTATACTCATTGGAGTTTAGAAGAATGAGAGGGGATTCTGAGGAGCTTAACAGGGTAAATGCCAAGAGGATGTTTCGCCTCATGGGGGAATCTAGAACTAGGGGTCACAGTTTCAAAATAAGGGGTCACCCTTTTAAGACAAAGATGAGGAGGAATTTCTTCTCTCAGAACGTCATTGATCTTTGGAATTCTCTTCCCCAGAGAGCAATGGAGGCTGGGTCATTGAATATATTCAAGGCTGAGTTAGACAGATTATCGATCCACAAAGGAGTCAAGAGTTATTGGTGGGCAGGGGCAGGCAGGAAAGTGGAATTAAGGCCACAATCTGATCAGCCATGATCTATTGAATGGCAGAGCAGGCTAGGTTTGAGGGGCCAAATGGCCTACTCCTGCTCCTATTTCTTGTGTTCTCATGTTCTTAGGTTTGCAAAACAGCAGCATGGTGTGATCTTGATCTCCATTCCGCCCTACAGAGGACACCCTATTCCACCTGCACAGCAGCAAGCTGAGGGCTCAAACATGTCTCCTCCCATTCCATAGCACTGTGCTGTAGTGCTCCACAGTGCAAAGCCACTAGCAACTTTATAATATTTCATTCCTTTCACACTGGTTACTGGTACTCTATACTCAGCCATCACTGGACTTCTGTTGACATTTGACTTCTGTTGCATGCACAAAGTTCTCCACACTTTACAAGGGGCCAGTAAAGGGAGGCAACTGTTCCATCACAAAACTTAGTTTTAAGCAAAATCAGAGAAAACTAAACTTGAAATAAATGACTGAATCAATTTTACCGGGATAACTATCTGCAGCTACTGTAGTGAAAAACGCATCAACATCACCATTAAAAAGTGTAGCCAGAATGATTTATTTTGATTATGCCTTAAAGATGTGAATTTGTACTTATTTTACTTAACTCGTCAATATGTTTCCTATTTTCTCACTTCTGTCAGTTGAAGATGCTGCAAACTTAGCTTCCCGTCGGCTGTCTGTCAGTCCATCCTGCACGTCCAGTACGTCCCATAGAAATTACTCATTCCGTCGAGGCTCCGTGTGGTCAGTGCGGTCAGCAGTCAGTGCTGAAGGTAAGTGACCATCATTTAATTCATAAAGTACTGGGAATTGGCTAGGTTATTGTGTTCTTTCATGTACAAGGATCTTTAAATATGTGAAATACGTTCCTATATTTTCTGTGCAGATGAAGAAGATGCCACAGAAAACACTCCAACACATCATGTATTGCAGCCTCCCCAGGCTGTATTTCCTGCATGCATCTGTGCTACTGTGCTGCCGATAGTTCATCTCATGGAGGATGGAGAAGTACGGGAAGATGGTGTGGCAGGTAGTTCTTTTTAGCATATCTTGGTTAGCTGCTCATTTAGTTTTGGAGAAAATAAGGTGTTAAATAACAATTTAAAACCATAACATTTTATGCAGATGATTATACCTTAAGCTACACATTTAGTATAATAATAATAGCGATCATATGGTAAATAGTGCAGTTGATCACCAGAATCAGCTGAGCACAATGGTAGAAAACAAGGCTGGAATTTTACATTGGGTGGGAGGCCCTATCCACCAGCTGAAAAGTCAGGGGCGAGCCAACCTCTGTCGGGCCTGGGAAGCCGTACCGGAATTTTTCGCTCCCCAGGCCCTTAATTGGTCTTGGACGGGTCTTCCACCTCCTTTAGGCAGGAAGTCCAGCTCTTAGTCCCAGCAATGCCACCGGGAGCAGTGGCCACTGCTCGGACTACATCCAGCCATCAGAAGATAGAGGAAGGATGGCCCCTGAAAATGGTAATTTTTTGGGGCCTCACCGAGGACAGTCGGCCGGGGACCAGTGAGGCAAGGGGTGGTCGGTTAGTGTTGTGCAGTGGGGGCGTTGGGGCTTCGGGGCGGTCTTCCATGAGGCACAGGGTGCCCAATTAGGAGAGCCCCCCAGCCCACAAGAAGGCTGACAGTGTTCTTGGGCCTTTACCATCTGCCTGCCATGGGTAAAATACGCACGGCAGCAGGAGGAAGCCCTTGAATGGCAGTTAATTGGCCACTTAAGGGCTTTGATTGACCCGGGGCAGGCGAGCCATTTCTTGCCGCCGTCATGTCTGACAATGTTTATAACATTGTTAACTGCTTCACCTATTATAAGGCCATTTTACAAATCCTCATTGGTGTTGGAAAGCCTTTCTAGTTGGCTATGTAGATTAATAAAATTATACTTATTATGTAGAACAGATAAGTAAATGTCTGTTTATAATGACATGTTTTCAGCTTCACTTACTGCCAAGTCTAGCAGATAATTAACAACAATATGCATTTCTATAGTGACTTTAACGCAGAAAAAAGTCTTCAGGCACTTCATTGAAAGATAATCAGACAAAAATCAACATCGAGCCAATGATGGAGATATTAGGAGGATGACTAAAAGCTTGGTTGACGAGGTGGATTTTAAGGAGTGTGATAAAGGAGGAAGCGAGAAGCTGAGAGATATAGGGAGGGAATTCTAGAGGTTAGAACCTACACAGTGGATAGCACATCCACTAGTGGTGGGACAAAGTAATTTTGGGATGCAGAAGAGGCGAGAGTTGGAGGAACACAGCATTTTGGAAGGATTGTATAGCTGGAGATAACAGGTAGTGAGGGGTGAGGCCATGAAGAGATTTGAACACTAGGATGAGAATTTTAAATTGGAGGTATTAGGGGACTGTGAGTCAACAGGGGAGATGGGTAAATGAGATATGCTATGGGATAGAATACAGGCAACGGATCTTTGGATGAGCTGAAGTTTATTGAGGTTGGAAGCCAGGAGGCTGGCTAGAATAGCATTGACATGGTTGAATCTGTAGGTGATAAAGGCATGGGTGAGGGTGTTGGCAGCAGATCAGCTAAAGCAGAAATGAAGATATGCAATCTATGGAGGCAGAAGTAGACAGTCTTTTTGACAGAGAGGACATGGCATTGTTGACTCAGCTCAGGGTCAGTTAGCATGCCAAGGTTGCAAACAGCCTCGTTCACTTTGCGACAGTTACTGGGGAAGAGGATAGAGTCAGTGGTAAGGCTAGAGTTTGTGACTGAAGATGATGGCACAATCGTCCCAGTGTTTAACCGGAGAAAGCTGTGCCTCAGCCACCACTGAATGTCTGACAAGCTGTCTGACAATACATAGGCAGTAGATGGGTTAAGAGAGGGGGTGGAGAGGTAGAGCTGGGTGTCATCAGCTTATGTGTGGAACCTGACCTCATGGCTTTTTATGATGTAACCAAGGACCAGCATGTCGATGAGGAAAGACAGGTCCAAGGATAGATCCTTAGGGGATTCCAGAGGTAATGGTGTGGGACAAGAAGAAAAATCATTGCTGGAAATTCTCTGGTTGGATAGACAAGAGCGGACCAAATGACGGTAGTCTCGCTGAACTGGACAATGGATTATAGATAATAAAAGCAAAATACTGCAGATGCTGGAAATCTGAAACACAAACAAGAAATGCTGGAAATACACAGCAGGTGTGGCAGCATCTGTGGAGAGAGAAGCAGAGTTAACCTTTCAAGTCAGTGATCCTTCATCAGAACTGGCAGATATTAGAAATGTAAAAGGTTTTAAGCAAGTAAAGCGGGGGTGGGGCAAGAGATAACAAAAGAGAAGATGTTGATAGGACAAGGTCACAGAGAATAACTGACCAGAAGGTCATGGAGCAAAGGCAAACGGTATGTTAATGAATTATAGATGTTGTAATAGAATGGTGTGATCGACCATTTCAAAGGTGGAAGAAAAGTCAAGAAGGACAACGAGAGATAGTGCTTTATGGTCAAGGATGTAGTTTGTGGCTTTACTTGGGACTTTCATTGATGTGACGGGGAGGGGACCTGTTTAGAAAGATTCAAACGTAAAGTTGCAAGAAAGCTGGGCATGAATTTGGAAAATATCAACAAATTCAAGGACTTTGGAGAGAAAAGGGAGTTGGGAGAACATAGGAGCAGAAGTAGGCCATTCAGCCCATTGAGCCTGCCCCACCATTCAATATGATCATGGCTGATCATCCACTTTTTTCCCACACTATCCTCATATCCCCTTATGTCATTTGTATTTAGAAATTTGTCAATCTCTGCTTTAAACATATTCAATGACTGAGCTTCCACAACCCTCTGGGGTAGAGAATTCCAAAGATTCATGACCTTCTGAGTAAAGAAATTTCTCCTCATCATTTTCCTAAGTGGCTTCCCCCTTATTTTGAAATTGTGTCCCCTGGTTCTAGACTCCCCAACCAGGGGAAACATCTTAGCTACATCTACCCTGTCTATCCCTTTAAGTATTTTGTAGGGTTCAATGAGATCACCTCTCATTTTTCATAACTCTAGAGAATACAGGCCCAGTTTCCCCAATCTCTCTTCATAGAACAGTCCCGCCATCCCGGGAACAAGTCTGGTGCACTTTCGTTGCACTCCCTCTATGGCAATAATATCCTTCCTAAGGTAAGGGGACCAAAACTGCACACAGTATTTCAGGTGCGGTCGAACCAAGGTTCTATACAATTGAAGCAAGACTTCGCTACTCCTGTACTCAAATCCTCTTGCGATAAAGGCTAACATACCATACTGACTGCTGAACCATAAGCCACCCTTTTTTTTACAGATCCACAACACTCTTGCAATAAGGAAGCTTGTCTTGTTTATATTATGGAGTGCAATGGCAGATAGACCTGTGCACATACAATAGACTGTTGACGTAAACTCTAAAAAGTACCTGTAGTGATTAGTACTAGCTATAAGAAGTAAAGTCTGCCATGCAGCTCATCGTTGTAAATCACAATTGGAGCCTACATCTGGATGATCACTGAAATGATGATCACTAAAAGATTCCATAATTTTGTTGTTTAACATGTATGTAGCTTTCAATGGTTTACAGAGTGAAGATTGAACACTATGGAGGTAAAATCCCTTGGTCCTTCCATTGCTCTACCACCATCACACCAGCGGGATTATGACAGAAGAACTAGAAGATCAGCCTGGCCTATTCTAGAAATTCCCAGTGACCTTCTAAGACACAGTGCCTACAGCTACTTCTTAAAAGGCCAAATTCATGGAGCGATTGGGGCTGGAGTCATTGAAGGTCCCTATGCCCTCCACCTGTAAGCAGGTCAGATGACCTCCCACTGACACTGCACCATCAGCAGTAAAGGTCACCAGCCTGCATAATTAAGCTGGACCAATGCATTTCTTTTAATGGCACATTAATGGATAAAATGACTCCTTTGTGTTTAACACTGATTAACTTGCATGTTGCTTTTCTTTTTAGTGAGTGCAGTAGCACAACAAGTGTTGTGGAACTGTTTGATTGAAGATCCGGCACTCGTTCTGCGCCACTTTCTGGAGAAGCTCACTATTAGCAACCGTCAGGTAACAGAATTCACTTCAAAAAATTGCATCAAAAATGGAAACTTACTTTGTATTACTTTTTTATTCTTTGGAATGCTCCTCACAACCATACTTCCACTTCCAATTGGAAGACCTGACAACATAGTCCTCAAATCCCAGGCAAATTGAGCACTTATATTTCATTCATTCTAGTTTGTCTGTTTGAATATTGAATACATCCCAGAGTGTTGAAAGAGGTGGCTGTAGAGATAGTGGATGCATTGGAGATCATCTTCCAAAATTCTATAGATTCTTGAGCTGTTCCTAAAGATTGGAAGGTTGCAAATGTAACCCCACTATTTAAGAAAGGAGAGAGAGAGAAAACGGAACTACAGACCTGTCAGCCGAACATCAGTAGTAGGGAAAATACTAGAATCTAATATAAAGGTTTTGATAACTGGAAACTTAGAAAATAATAGTAGGATTTGGCACAGTCAAAATGGATATATGAAAGGGAAATCATGTTTGACAAACCTGTTGGAGGTTTCTGAGGATGTAACTAGCAGAATAGATACAGGGGAAGCCATGGATGTGGTGTATTTGGATTTTCAGAAGGCTTTCGATAAGGTCCCACACAAGGGAGAGAATTTTATGCTCTCCCCCGCTGTGGGCCTGGAGGTGGGGAGAGCATAAATTCGGGTGGGATGGTGGCGAGGGTGGTGGGGTTGCCGTCACCATCTTGACTCCGGCAAATATTTAGTCCGGGGCAGAAAGACCTATAACGCCCTTCCTGCCTCGCTGCCAATTGAGGCCCTTAACTGGGTAATTAACCCCCAGTTAAGGGCCTCTTCCCGCCGCAGTTGCAATTACCCGTGCGGCAGACGGCCCTGTCGCCACACGGGAATCCCGGTAGGAAAAATCATACGGGCTGCTTCCTGGCTCCAGTGGGGTGGGGGGGGCCTTATTCAAAGGCACTTAGTGCCTGAATGAGGGACCAGCATCAGAAAGGCAGATTACCCTCTGAGGGCAACATTCCTGCTTTTGCTGCTGACAACCCTCCCCTGCCACCCCCACCCCGCAAGACCCCTCCTGCCTTGACCTGCCTGAGGCCTGGCCCCAGCGATGCTCCTCAGCCTCCGCGGTGGAGCTGCAGCTGTCGGCCTCTGATTGGTCGGCAGCTCTGCAAGGGTGGGTCTTCCAGCGACTGGGTCCTAAATCTTATGGAAGGCCCACTGCTGCCCACTTAAGTGCCTGATTGGCACTAAATTTGGCGGGCCTTCTGGTTAAGAGGAGACGCAGGGTTCTCGGTGTTGATTTCCCCCGACGTCGAGAACCCCAGTGCCAACATAAAATTCCCCCCAATAAGTTAGGAAGCAGAATTAGAGCACATGGGATTAGAGCATGGATTGAGAATTACTTAACGGACAGTAAACGGAGAGTAAGAATAAACAGGTCATTCTCAGGTTGGCAGGCTGTGACTGTGACAGTGGGGTACCTCAAGGATCATTGTTAGGGCCCCACCGATTCACAATTTATATCAATGATTTGGATGTGGGGACCAACTGTAATATTTCCAAGTTTGCTATGACACAAAAATAGGTGGGAATATGAGTTGTGAGGAGGATGCAAGAGGCTTCAAGGGGATAAGTGAGTGAGTAAGAACATGGCAGATGGAATATAATGTGGAAAAATGTGAAGTTATCCACTTTGTTAGGAAAAGCAGAAATGCAGAGTATTTCTTAAATGGTGAGAGATTGGGAAGTGTTGACGTCCAAAGGGACCTAGGTGTTCATGTTCATAAGTTACTGAAAGCTAACGTGCTGGTGCAGCAAGCAATTGGGAAGGCAAATGGTATGTTGGCCTTTATTGCAAGAGGAATTGTGTACAGGTATAAATAAATCTTGCTGCAATTGTATAGAGCAGGGTTGTCCAACATACGGCCCGCGGGCCAGAATCTGGCCCGCCAAATATTTCCAACCGGCCCGCGGGTGTAAACTGTTCCCGGGGCCGTTCCTCATCCTTACCATGACTGGAGATAAGAAACTTCCCACCATCATCTTTTTACAGAGCGGCCTTTTGAAAAACATTGCACTGTCAGTTTCATAGCTAACAGCCGCTGACATCGGGGACACCTGTTTTCCAACAGAATTGGGGTTTTCCAGCAGGTTCTGACTTTTTTTTTAAGAAACCTGCCGGAAAACCCCGAGTCTGTTGGAAAATGGCTGTTCCCGATGTCAGCAGCTGTTGGCTTGAAACTGACAGCGCAATGTTTTTAAAAAGAATTGACCAACAATCTGCTGAGCGTCCACTCAGAGAGAGGGAGAGGGGGGAACAGGGAGAGGGAGAGGGGGGAACAGAGAGAGGTAGAAGGGGGAACAGAGATAGAGAGAGAAGAGGGACAGGGAGAGAGAGAGGAGGGGCAAAGAGAGAGAGAGGGGGGCAGAGAGAGAGAGAGAGGGAGGGAGGGCAGAGAGAGAGGGGGGCAGAGAGACGGGGGGACAGAGAGTACGGGGAACACTGAATGGGAAGCGGGGAACACTGAGCGGTGAGTGGGGAACACTGGAGACACCGGGGTGGAGAGAGAGGGGGAGAGATACAGAGAGAGGGTGGGTAGGGAGGGACAGACAGAGGGGGAAGAAGGAGACAGAGGGGGAGAAGGAGACAGAGAGAGGTGGAGAGGGAGAGAGAAAGGGGAGAGGGAGACAGACAGACAGGGGGAAAGAGAGACAGACAGACAGAGAGTGGGAGAGAGAGAGTCAAAGAGCCATTTACTTACGGCACAGAAGGAGGCCATTCTGTCCATTGACCCCATGTCGGCTCTCCACAGAGCTATGCAGTCAGTCCCACTCCCTGGCTCGATCCCCGTAGCCCTGCAAGTCTATTTCTCTCAGGTGGCCATCCAGCCTCCTCTTAATGGCTTTGATCATCTCTGCTTCCTTGTGGATAGCGAGTTCCAGGTCAATACCATCTGCTGCGTAAAAAAGTGCTTCCTCATATTCCCCTTGCATCTTTTGCACAAAACTTTCAATCTGTGTCCCCTAGTCTGGGGCAGGAGGGAGAGAGAATGAGACACACATAGACAGAGTGCGGGGAGAGGAGGGAGAGAGATCAAGGTCTATCCTGAAAGATGGACGTCTATCCAGAATACTCTGCATTACTACATCAAGTGTGCGGGCAGAGATTTTGCAAGCAAAAGCAATGCCAGATATGTCACTAAATCAGATTTCAGTATAGTGACGAGAAAGTAAGTCAATAAACTAGTATTCTCATTTAAAGCTTCTTCACAAAAATGCACATTTGTTGTTGTTTTTATTAGTAAGATACATTTTTAATGCCTTTATCTTTCGAAATTTGCTCACCGGCCCCGTGGGCCAAGAAAGAATAATAATGCAGCCCTCCGCCTGAAAAGGTTGGACAACCCTGGTATAGGGCCTTGGTGAGGCTTCACCTAGACCCAACACCCCGCACCCTCCCCCCCCCCACCACTAAAGCTCACCGGGATGACGCCTCATTTTACAAAGTGCCCTCCCTGTGTGGCAGAGGCACCACCTGCCACTGGTTGGATCCCAGCAGTAGCGGGAAGAGGCCCTCAAGTGGGCCCCGCCACTCGTCACAATTCTATGAGCCCCACCCCACCAACCTCCGACCCTGAGGGACCATAAAATCCAGCCATGATTTCCCATCCATTAATGTTAATGGTTGAAAAATCAGGGAGAGACTGCCTGTGATTTTCTTTCATGCACAGGTGGCCAAGGTTGTTTGTTTTTAGCCCAGATTCAGAACAAAGCAAAATACTGCAGATGCTGGAAATCTGAATCAAAAATCAGTCTGCGTTTAGTCTCCCCAATGTAGAGGAGACCACATTGTGAGCAGCGAATATGGTATACTAAATTGAAAGAAGTACAAGTAAATCGCTGTTACACTTGGAAGGAGTGTTTAGCGCCCTGGACATTAAGAAGGGAGGAGGTAAAAGGGCAGGTATCGCATCTCCTGTGCTTGCGTGGAGAAAAGCTGTAGGAAAGGAGGAAGGTGTTGGGGGTGACTGAGGAGTGGGCCAGGGTGTCGCAGAGGGAACGGTCCCTTCGGAATGTTGAAATTGGGGAGACTAAACGCAGACTAGGTGACCGCTTTGCAGAATACCTCCATTAAGTCTGCAAGTTCGACCCCAAGATTCCTGTCTCTTGTCATTTCAATTCTCCACTTGCTCCCTTTCTGACTTTTCTGTCCTTGACCTGCTACGGTGTTCCAATAAAGCTCAATGCAATTTTAAGGAACAGCACCTCATCTGTTGACTGGGCATTTTGAAGCCTTCCGGACTCAACAATTTTTGATCATAACCTCTGTCCCCATTTTCTTTCTTTTTTGATGTTTTTCTATGCTGCTTCATTTTTTTTGCCCCACCCCTAGTTTCTATCTTAACCCATTTACTTTGTGTCCGGACGGCTGCTCTCCTGCCATTTACATCTCATCCAGACACACCTTTTGTTTCTTCACTTGTCCATTCCTACCCACTTTGGCTTTGTGCCATGAAATATTTTGTCTTTAATCTCTCCTACCCTCCACCCTATCACAGACCTTCTCTTTTGTTCTTCTTCCCCCTTCCCTTTCACTTGCTCAAAACCTATTACATTTCTAATTTTCACCAGTTCTGATGAAAGGTCACACGGAGCTGAAACATTAACTCTGTTTCTCTCTCCACAGATGCTGCCTGACCTTCCGAAAATTTACTTGTCTGAAAAACACCCATGTATTAACTTTGCCACTTTTTAATGTTTTAATTCCTTTTGTGACCAATGGATTTCATTTTCTAGCATTTATATTTTATTAGTTCTGATGTGGCTTGTACCATTCTTGGGTATCCTTATGATGTGATCATTCCTAATGCTTTATTATAATTACAGATTGGTTGTTGTGTTCCTCTTTTTGTCATAGCCTACTATGTGTTGTAATTTCTTTGTCATGTTAGAAACTTAGAATAAAACGGTTCCTCCGTAACATGAACATAGATTTAGAAAATGCCTTTGCTGAGTTTAGCAATTTAAAGAATCAATGCTGAATATCAGTGCTATGTAGTGTAACATTTGTGGGGCAAAAGTGGAAAATCACAGCCTCTATCATATCTTTTTTTACACCAACTTTCACAGCATTTAAGGGCCAAATCAATTCTGTGCGTAGTTTTTTTTTCCAATTCACGGTAATGTTGAAGTTGTATTTGCTGAAAAAATGTTTTTTTTCATGATATTGATGCATATATTTCAAAGACAATGGTGTCAATTTTGAGTGCCCTCACATGAGACAGTAATGACCTCGAAATGGAGTCAGTAGTCTTCCATCACCCCATTAACACCAGTGATGCAGCCAGCCCCATTTTAAATGGAGTCTATGACCAGATGTCCAAAACACCCACCAGGCAGGCAGCCAGCGGGATCGTGGCGGCAATTCTGCAGGCAGCGGCGGTCTCTTAAATGGCTGTCGTCAGGCCCGCCTTCCAATTGAAGATGGTGGGGTGGCTTGTCACACTGTCAGCCCAATCAGAGGGCCGGCAGCTCTGCAGCCTTGGAATACCACTGAGAGGTGCCCACTGCTGAGGCTGCAAGGAGAACAAGAGGATGCCTCCATTTTGAGATGCCCTCACAGGGGAGCAAGAAAATGATTTTTCTGTTGCAATCGATTGGCATCATCCTCGCTGTTTGCCGCACCTCCAAGTTTGGTATCATTGCGAAATTTTGAAATTTTACTCTGTATTGCAATATCCAATTCATTTATATATATATATCAAAACAGCACTGACGCTTGGGGAACACCATTGTCTACCATCCTCCAGTCAAGAAAAACCATTTACCACAACTCTTTAAGCCAATTTTTTATCCAAGCTGACACTGACCCTCCTATTCCATGAGCCTCCATTTTGTTAACCAGCCTTTTATGCAGTTATAGTATGGAAATTGGTGGCAAAGACTTCAAGAGATACATTAACCAAATCTGACATCCATACAGCTTTCTAATTATAATACATAGACTGCTGTAACAGTGCTAACAAAGGATGTATTCCAAATAAATCTAGTGAAATAACTTTACATTTTGTAAAATCTTTGTGCTCTTTCATTAAGTAATTTAAAATTATTATTAAACTACAAAATTAAAAAGCTTCAAGCTTTATTGTTAAATGACGCTTTTTCTTTTGTAGGATGAACTGATTTACATGCTGCGAAAGCTTCTGTTGAATATTGGGGATATGCCTGCTCAGACGTCCCATATTCTCTTTAATTACCTGGTAAGCATTACCAGTGACTTGCATAACATAAATATTATAACCCACCCATATCCGATAATAAAATATTTTTCAAATAAAAGCTACCCAATTTTATATCGGACTTTTGCAAATGTTTTGAATTGCAAGTATTTTCCATAATGATCTAATAGAGAAACAGTGGTTGACTACTATTCTGCATCATCTTCATGGTAGAGCTAACTGAAAAACATGGAATTTTGGACGAAAGCTGCAAATCACATTAAGTTGCTTTAAGTTGTTTTTGTCAATTGCGTGAAAAAGCACTAATAGAATTTTGTGTGTATGGGGATAGGGGAGGAGTGTGGCCCTGAACATATGTTGGATGCTCTCTAATTTTTGTTATGCAGTTTACTGTTAAAAAACAGTCCTGAAATACATTGTCAGTTTCCCATCATTTCATGTTGCATTTCAGGTTGGCCTGATCATGTACTTTGTGCGTACCCCTTGTGAATGGGGCATGGATGCAATCTCAGCCACTGTTACCTTTCTATGGGAGGTTGTAGGTTATGTAGAAGGACTTTTCTTCAAAGATCTAAAACAGACAATGAAAAAAGAACAGTGTGAAGTCAAACTGCTGGTTACAGCCTCGATGCCAGGTAGGAACACAGCTAGCTACCAAAAGCTGGCAGTAAAATATGATGTATTTCTGGTCCCATATTTCTGCTTGTTTCCAATTATGATCAAATGTGTATCATCATTTCTGTACATCCATTGAAGTTATAGGCCAGAATTTTAACCTGCCCCCCCCCCACCAAAGAGAGGGATGGTGGTGGGGGGGAGGGGGGGGCATAAAATGAAGTGGGAGGCTCAGGGGGCCCCTTCCCAACCCACTCCTGCCTCCGCCACCATTTTACGCGGGGCAGTGGTGAAAAATGGCCCACCCGCCCCAGGCCAATCAAGGCTCTTAAGTGGCAAGTTAACGGCCACTTAAGGGCCTTCACTCGCCGCCACGGGGATTTTACCTTTGGCAAGCAGACGGCCCAGGCCCGAGAAAAGCCGCCTGTTAAAAGTAGGTGGCTTTCTGATGGCCTGTGGTGGAGAGGGGGGCCTCCTGATCAGGGACCCTGGACCCGACAGAGGGTAGCCCCCGATGCCCCAACCACCCCCAGTGCCCAACACGCCCCAACCCCCCACCCCCCGTTCCCCTATTGACTACCCTTGCCTTGCCAGGGCCTGACCGATCACCCGTGGCAAGGCCTTAAAAACTTACCTTTTTCTGGGTCCGTCCTTCCTCTTCTTCTTGAAGCTTGGTTGCAGTCCCAGCAGTGGCCACCGCTCCTGGTGGCGCTGCTGAGACTAAGAGCTGCCAGCCCGCTGATTGGCCGGCAGCTCCATTAGGTGGGACCTCCTGCTTCAATGAGATGGAAGTCCCACCTCAGACCAGTTAAGGGCCATTTAATGCGTTCTGGATCCCCAGGCCAGGCAGACATGGGATCGCCACTGACTTTTTAGTCGGTGGATGGCTCCTGTCCGACGAGAGTAAAATTCCGTCCATAGTTAGACAGTGCCTATTTAATTGCTTAATACTCTGCTGTTTAACTCCAGATTGTGACTCAGTGCTGAAAGTGTATCAAAATAATTGCTAATTCTTTCTCTGCACCACTGTCAGTGCTCCAATACAATGATAGTGAGTGTCCATACAAATAGCCACATTGAATAAAGTAGTATTGGGCACAGTGTCTTTTGACAGGGTTAAGGTTAATAATGGATAAAGTATTATCTTATCCTAGTTTTATAAGACTTTAAGCAATGTTTATTTAATTTACTTTGTTGTAATTAAAATTTAAATCATTGAGATGGGACAGAAAATCGTGGGTCTGTTAGTCTGGTTTGAATTACTGCTGTATGCCCCAGCATATGAGGCTCTGTGCTAAAGATGAAAATTACTCCATTATTTGTTCATTTTTGATATAAGTGTAAAGCACACACTGATTCTTATGGATAAAAACAGAAATAAATACAAATTGGAGCCCATCTAAAATTGCCAAATAAATTTTTACTTGCAATTTTTTGTTCTCTCAATCATGCAGTAGTCAACTCCATCATGAATTCTTTACTATGCTTTTTCCTATACCAATGCTGTTGTTGTCAGCGTAAAAAACTAGGACTTGATCATAGTTCTCAAAACCAGGTGGGTTGGGGATTGTTTCAGAGGTTAAAATGCAAAAATGTGGAACAGAAACTTGTTTTAATGAAGCTAGGGGCAGGCACCCAACTCACTCAAGGGAAGTGGGTTGGTCATGTTCTGATGAAGGGTCACTGACCTGAAACGTTAACTTTGCTTCTCTCTCCACAGATGCTGCCAGACCTGCGGAGTATTTCCAGCATTTCTTGTTTTTATTATATTGAAACTGTCTGCTTTCACTTTAACAGTCATTCTGTTTTTAAATACAGGCGGCCAAGTTTCCCAGGCATTGGGAAACTCGGCAGCTGAAAGGAGTGAAGGGCTGAATCCCTGAGGTAAGTACCTTTACACCATGTTTGTGTGTCAGGAGGAGCAAGAGTGTTTCCTCCAGGCCCAACAAGCTTACCAATAACCACCCCTCAACCCTATGATCTGTCCGCACCACCCCCACTGATCAGACTTTTTCAGACTACAATCGTACCTCCCCAACCATCATCAGATCCCCTCCTGACCTCATCTCCCTCCTCCTCCCCACCACCATCAGACCCACCCACCACCTGCCGCGATCTGGACCTCCTCACCACAATATTTCTCACTCCCCCCAATACACCTACCTGCTCTTGTAGCCTTTGGCCTTATGAGGCAGGCTTCCCATCTTAAGGTCTCCAGCCTGAATTATCCTACGGAAAAAAAATAATAAAGGAGCCCTGCAGTTAAATTCTGCAGTACATTCAAATTTCTCAACCTCACAACAGTAGCCCCATCCCAAACACAGATCTCAGCTCCAGGCATTGGAGTGTTCTTTGTGCCCTACTCGGATAGAACCCACAGATGCTCATACAATGATCATCACATAAGTCAAACTCCGAGTCCCATCCAGAATCTCTTGTGTACCCCTCACCATTATTACTGGGCATCCTTAGTTTGTCTACAAGAACTGCATTGTCACACCACTAATGTTTGTTATCCACAATACTCTGCTGTAGATTTCTGGAAATCTGATTATTACAAGAAGAACCTTGTGCTAGATGGAGATTGGCAGCATCTCTGTCCAGAGCTGGGTTGTAGAAGAGTTAGGATTGGGTCTGTAAGAAGCACCACATAAAATTTTACAGTGATATAAAACTTTAATTGCAATAATTTTTACTTACTTAGTTGCACTCAGTTTAATGAGTTGCCACAAATAGTTTATATTTTATATTTCCTTTAATGTGTTCTATGTTTTTCCAAACATCCGTAAGTGAACTTCTGTACCCATGTTGTCTCTTATTATGCACCATTCAGTTCATCAAAGCGGGTTGGGCAAGCAATCTACTTCTGGGCCTCTACCAGTGATTTTTTTTTTTAGCCAGTGTGCAAGAGTGGTCACGTGATTTTTGCATGGATTTTTCCATCTTTCTGTAGGGGTGAGCAACTAGCCTTCAAGAGGCATCTTTCACTAACAATGCAGATAAGATCAAACACTAAGTAGGGATAAGTTTCAACTTCGCTGCTTATTTGGTAATATACTTGAGCGGATTGCCCACCTGTTATAGAAGCCATCCTATTTTCATCCCATTGAAATTAATAGGATGAAAATCAGACAAGTTCAATAACAGGCAGGCAATCTACTCCAGCGCATTATGGCCCAGGCAGTGAAGTTGAAAATTATTACTCCTGTATGTGGGATTATTGGCACAAACTCAAGTAGTGGCGAACATACCATGCAAAAAGCTAATGAGTTTGATTTGTCTTTTTGTCTCAGTGGCTGATTAAGAAATGTTAACGTAATCTGTTTAATCAACAGTTTAGATGTAGGGTTTCTTTTGTTACCCCAGGCACAAAGACTTTAGTTGTCCATGGACAAAATGAATGTGATATTCCAACACAACTTCCTGTGCATGAGGATACACAGTTTGAAGCTGTTCTTAAGGTAAAAAAAAACATAATTTATTTTTATGAGTAATTTATTTGTCTCAGGTGACTTTACATTCTGTTATTTCTCATTAGAGTTCAGCTTACATTGCATAAATGTAAGGTTGTTAATCATGTGTATGCCATTTAGTGAATACTTGCTAAGTGTTTGTCCTGTATGAGAGCATGCCTGTTGGCAAGATACTCCATTGAATGCTTGCCTGTTATATGCTTACTTCATTTAAATTATTATGTCTTTTATATATAGATCCTATTTCAGTATAGTCTGTTAATTACTTTTTATAGGCATATGCTTCATTTAGGTCAACATTTATCAACCATTCATTTCTATTCAGTCAAATGTTTAGTTAGAGCAGTTTCTGTCTTAATTTGTATTTTTGTGCTTAATGTAACACAAAATCACACAAAAAATTATGATTCTAATTTTCACCTCTGTAAATGTTAAACCATAATATAGATCCAATAATATATTTGAATGGATGCAAAATTGTGGCTCGTGTTCTGTGAGCAACCAATGGTCAAGACTGAGTGCCAACAGCATGAAATTGTAATAATTACACCCTATTTCTTCCTTTAAGATAATTACACCCTATTTCTTCTTTTAAAATCATTTTAATTCAGTATTCATGATTAAATAAAAACCACCTGGAATTCACTAAATGCATGTTTTATAATTAACATGTTTGAGCCATCTAGAACATTTCCAATGTTGTAAAACAAAATTTTCTAGCAACATTTTTAATTCTGTAAAGTGTACCTATTATTGTTGTAATGTTCCTTCTAGCAGACCACAAAGAATCTTAGCAACGTCCCACATTAATAGCAAATATCACACCATATCAAGGAACATGGTTGAGATCTTCTCTCCTCGCTCTGCTGATTTTTTCAGCAGAACTGAGGCAAGAAATGGGCCAACCATCCATTTTACCATTGTTTCCATTTCCTACCAGTGACAAATGACGTACAACATGCCTGTCCATGTGCGGGCGGGTGTACTGCAATATTCAAATGACAGAAATACCTCTCCAATGTATTTTCAGTCATTTATGCCGTAGCTGTGTTGGATGCCAGGAATACCTATTTGTCCCTAGCATCCAGGAATGTCATAGAATCATAGAATAGCAAAGCACAGAAGAAGGCCATTTGGCCCATCTAATTTACGCTCCCAGCAGTTTTTTCTCTTTCAAGTGTTTATCCAATTTCTTTCTGAAGGCGCATATTGAATCTGCATCCAACCCTTATCAGGCAGTGCATCCAAATCTTAACCACTTGTTGCATAAAAAATGTTTTACCTCGTGTCGGTTATTTTGCCAATCGCCTTCTGTGCAACCGAAATTTCAATTTTAAAGGAGCAAAAAGCACATTTAATCAAAGTTCTGCTTTTAATTGTGTGCATTCAGGTGCCAATTTTGAAAATTTTAAACACTTTATCATTAGCCAGGAGGTCATTGTTCACATTATGCTGCAAGAGGTGTCAGAGGCCTCCTTGCCCCTTCCTCCTCTACACCAAAAGAAACAGGGGAGACTACTAAAATTAGTTAAGTGACTCTGAGCCAGAAAATCAATTGTTGTTGGGGCTGCATCTTTGTCAAAAGCAGGATTCCTGCTGTCATAACCGTCCCCAGTTCCACAAAGCGGAACATTTTGTCTTTACAGTGCTAACATTAAATGCATTAAATAAGTAGTCTTTTATATTATAAATTGCTATCATTTCTCAGTGCTTTCATTTTTTAAAGACAGTAACCCATAACTGTACAGAGATTACCATTCCTTGGCACAGCATAGCCTGTGGTACCATTTTTGTGCAACTCAATACCTAAACCAGGTAAAATGTACCCATGACTAATTTGTGCATTTGATAGATGGTTGTTTTCGCTCATTGTATGAATATCAGCGTGTTGCTAGTCACAAAAATCAATCCTTCAGCCTTTGCATGTGTACAGCATATTTTGTATACTTGTTGGCATTTATGTGTTCCTCACATAAATCAGTCAAATTAATATGACAACATGTTCTGAACTGAGAAAGGATTCACTGTATTGTTTGTCTCTAGTTTGCATAGGTTCTAATTGCTGAATCTGCCGCATTATTCCTTTTTAGGAATGCTTGGAATTTTTTAATATTCCTGAAGCTCAGTCAAAACAATTCTTTTTGATGGATAAACGTTGGAACCTGATACATTATGCTAAAGTAAGGCACTAACCTATTGTACATCCCAAATGTCAGATGCTATTGTGCTGAAAATTTTATAGGAGAAAGATTGAAAGCAGGAAAACAACTGAAAAATATTACAAATTGAATCGACAAACATTTCACTTTGTTACAATATGCTTATTATGCATTAGAAGGTTGATTTGAAAAAAGAGAACTAAATTTGACACTGTTACATCTGTTTTGGCATAACAATAACAAATTTAGCAATGGGGAGCCCCGTATGCACTCAGGCTGCTGCTATGTTCAGCAGGATCTTTTTCTAGATGGCCATATTGAAATTAAATGAAGTCCTGCATTCATTTCCAGACCTATTGGCAAAAATTGTTTGAACTCATCAGAGACTGCTGCAGGCTGCAGAAGAAACCTGCAGGTAAGTTTTTTTTAAACTTAATTTGCTGTGAGGGTAGCAGCAGTAAGAGTTCCCCTCCTCCTTCCACATTAAGACTGTGGCCGCTGCCAGCTCACACTTGCCACCCTCCTGATCGAAACCCCGCCTCCCACCCTTGGACTCACCTGTGGGCCTCGGCTATTATCAGAGCCAATTGAAATTGGTCAGGACCCGACCGGTAAGCTGGATTAGGATGTCTGGAGCTCGCTGTATTTATGATGATGAGGCCCGTGGACCAATTTATGATGCTCCTTGACCTTTCTGATCTGGTGCACCTTAGCTGTTAAGGCCCCCGAGTGTTTTGTGTAACAGAATAGTAATTTGGAATCCTCAGCCGGGATTTTATGGCCCTCCCCCACCCCACCCTAAGGAGGGATCGGAGGTGGGAGTTCACGGAAAATCGCAGCGGGGCGGAGAGCCCGTCACCTCCCTATTACCCAGCGATCCTCCCAGGGGCGGGATAGGCCGACAATTGCCTTCCTGCCCAGAGGCAAATTGAGGCCCTTAATTGGCCTATTAAAGGCCAATTAAGGGCCTCTTCCTGCTGCCACTGGGATCTTACTAGTGGTGGGTTGGGCCTCCGCTGTGCAGGGAAGATGCCCTATAAATGAGGCGCCCTCCCTGTGGGCTTGGAGGGAGGGTCCTCCTTCGTGGGCAGCTTATGACGCACAGAGGACCCGACTGGGAACAACTTTAGCCCCCCAGGACCCACCTCCCCCTAGACTAAACGACCACCCCCCCACTCGTCCTTGCTGGGACCCCCCCCCGGTGGCCCCGCCTCACCTACATTTGATCCAAGATTCCACCGCTGGGCCTGGTTCTGAGGCCTCTGCAGTACTGGCAGTGGCCACTGCTCCTGGTGCTGCTGCTGACTGCCGACCCTGTAATTGGCCGGCAGCTCTTGGAGGCGGGATTCCCCCCCCTTTAAAATCTTTAAAGAGACGGTGAAACCACCCCCTAAAACTTTGATGCAAAAAGACCGGAGGGTCGCTCCAGAGGGAGAAAAAAGGCAGAGGTGGAGCTCCCCTCACCTTTTTGGCCTGGTGCTGGGAAACCTGCCTCCAGCACAATATCCAGCCTTGGGGCTGGATTTTATAAGCTTGCCGCCAATATCAGCGGTGAGCTTCAAAAATGGCGGCCTGCCTGTGTGGACTGCACACCAAAGAGCCGCTGCAATTTCAAGCATGGCAGCTCATTTAAATAGCCGGGGCGGGCCGCTCACCTCCCCCCCCCCCCCCCCACCCCCGACGTGGAGGGGGCGGGCTGTCCATCCCCGGCAATGGCATCAGCTGCCTGTGCGCAGGCATTGACGCCATTTTTAAAGGGCAGTCAGCCGTACTGGCCTATTTAAATATTTAAAGAAATATTCAATAAAATTACAAAAATACATTTCTTTTGCCCCTCTCCCACCCCCTCAATAACAATTAAATTAATTATTTGCCCTTCCCCCCCATAACACTTACCTTTACCATCTGACCTTCGCCCCCCCAAAGTGCACAAAGTTTAAACTACAACCCTTCCCACCATCCCCTTCACCCATGCCGTTAATTTGACCCTGTTTCCCCGCCCACCACACTGATAAACTTACCTCCTCCTCCCTCCCCACCGGTGTTGCGCCTTGTTTCCCCGGACGGGGCTCCGAAGCCATGGGAATGCTGGCCGCTGCTCTGAAGATCACGGCGGGCCCATAAAATCCCAAGTAAGTGCAAGTTAATTTATCAATTTTATTCATTTGTTTATGTTAATTCAGCTCCCGTGGCCCAGTGGCGTGGAGGCCGCTGAGGTGCCTCACCACCCCCGGGAGGATCGGGCCGGGCCCTGCTGGCATCGAGATCCATGGCAGGCCTCATCCAGGGCCTCATCAGGCATCGCCCCCCACCCCTCCACCCCATGGATCCCGACATGAAGGGCTCCTTAAAATCCATCCCAAGATGTAGTGTTGGTGTTAACTTGTAGCGCAGCTGAGGAAAGATAACTTGGCGCAGGCGAGGGATATTCCTGGAGTGTATGGCATAAATCCTCACCATGTACTGTATATGGTCAGTAGGCTATTGACCTGAACATTATGGCTTGTTTCTTTTTACAGACCTATGTACGAGATATTTATCCATTTCGGCGGTCAGTCTCACCACAGCTGAACCTCGTCCATATGCTTCCAGCAAAAGGGCAAGAGCTGATCCAGAAACAGGTAAGGAGAGTAATGCTGTCGTGCCACTTGAGGCTTAACCTACAGTCCTTTGCACATAGATTTTGTCCTGTTCAAATATACTTGCACAAAAGATATACTATTTTATTTGTACACAACTCCTGAAGATGAAGAGATCTTTCAGGAGCTGCATGAGAGCAGGGCTGCCCTCTGTGATGCTCCTTAGCTCCAAACAATTGTGACATGCCTGCAAGGTAGTGCAGTCAAGTTTTAGACCGCAGTTGGCAGTTACTGTCCTTGTATGTGCAGGTCTTCTGCTGCTAGGTTACCACAATTGTCCTTGCTTGCTGCAGATGGCACAGCTTTGCATCTGCTTCTTTCCTGACCCAATATTATTCCCAAGCAGGTGCACCATGGGTGTGAGAAATAGTTGATGCCATCTTGTTCTGTGTGACTAGCAATTTCTGTCCCATGACTACTTTAGCATGCCTTCTTTCTTGCAGTACCATTTAAGATGTGACAGGGTAATGCTGAAGAGTCTTGCAGTGTAACAGTTAGTCGGAAATTCACATATAGTAATGCCACCAAGGGTGCGCTGGCAGAGTCTCCTTTGGGAAGATGAGCCTCAATTAGCACATCTGCCAGAACGAGGTAATAAGCACTTCCCTCTGCAGATGTGAGTGCGCATGAATGCCAGGAAAAAATAGAGAACATACCGGAGATGCTCCGGTCTGAGCATCTTCCCCCAGGGCTCCTTCTTAGGCTGCATTATAGCTGTTGTGGTATCATAGTGCAGTCAATTGCTTCTTGCAGCCACCAGGTAATTTGGAAAAAGTGGCTTTTAATATGCGACTTTGCTGCACAATTTTGGTGTGCTTCGAGTTGAAGGTTTCTCGCAGCTCTTGTGTCTTCTCAAGCTAGGTGTTGGGGAAATACCATCATGAGCTTCCCTTAAGCAGACCTTCCGTGCTTTAAAAACCGTTTCCCGGATGTAGGGGCCTTTCAAGTTACTGTGATAGATTAGAACATAGCATGTGTTACCACAAATGGCTACTGCAGCCAAATCAGTAACATTTAAGAGGGAATGTGGGACTAGCACAGGCACAATGGCTTCCTCTTTGCTGATGTTTCTATGATTCAATGGTTCATGTCATACTCTAACTAAAAAACGTAACTTCATTCTATTACTATTTAAACTGTGGATTATAAAAACACAGTTCTATCTCACAAGATGGTGAACATATTTTTAAATAGGTGTTTACTCGGAAATTGGAGGAGCTTGGTCGGGTGATGTTTCTGATGTCTCTTACTCAACACATGCCTACTGTACACAAACAATCCCATGTATCCTTGCTGCAAGAGGATCTTCTCAGACTTCCATCATTTCCTCGAAATGCAGTTGATGCAGAATTTTCATTGTTCGCTGATCATCAAGGTAAAATTACGCTTTACCAGACATCAAACCATTCAAATTGAATGTTTCAAGCAACCATATAACATGTCCAACTAGTGTAGGGTTGCAGCAAAGTACTACCTGCCTTAGAGCATGGCTACCCAACCGGAAACCAACGGGACCTGACAACATGTCGGGTTTGGGTCAGGTCGGGTCGCTCTTCCGGGTCCGGCATTCGGGCTTGGGTTGGGTCGGGTCGGGCCGGGTCAGACACACTCTATCAGACTCCATGGGGCTCCAATCTTAATGTACTTTTTAAACAATCTTTCAAGTCCAGTTACAGTTTTTGTTGCTTATCTGCACAAGCTTTAAAAGTGAAAAATGGAAGCCAGGCTAACTGAACATTCCGATGGTCGGATCGGGTCGGGCGCGGGAGAAAATGAAAGGGCTCAGAACAGGTCGGACTCAAGTCGGATGTGGTTCTGTCAGGCTTGGGTCGGGTTTCATTTGCAGACCCCAGCCGGCCTTTAAGCTGCCTAAGGAAGCTACTACTTTACCAAAATACACTAATCTCAATCAATTTAATCGGGAGGTATTTGCCAAACAATTAACAGGCCTGTATTCTTACTTAAATAACAACTTTATAAAATTTCAAACTTAATGGCTGATTAGCAGTGCGCTAGCCAAACACCTGTACCTGCAGCAAAGAGGGGGCTGTGATTTTGAACCATTAGCTTCTCTAATATAGAGCCAGCATGAGGATTGCCCAATGTCAGTCTTCAACAGATGCCAGCAAGGTAATTGCAGTGTGCGGTTTGTGATCATAGTCCATGGCAGTCCCAGGATGCCAGTTCTGACTGAAAATGGCAATTAAAGCCCTGGGACCCAATTTGCATTTAAAGAGGCCTACCACCTGAAGTAGGCAACCACTTCAGGCACCGAGCAGTTAGGGTTTTGGAAATGTCACTGACCTCTTCAATGGTGTTAACAAAGCTGTAAGGCTACCGCCCCATTTTGAGGTGATCACTGCCCTGTTAACCCCTGGTGATATAAGCAAAAATTCACCCAATTATACTAAAAAGAGATGCAATTCAGGAGCAGTATATTCTCAAGCATCAAGCACCCACATTGATGCCACATACTCTAAAATACACTTCTGTACCACATGGCTTTTTTTTTGTAGTAAGATGGGATATATTCTGATTTTTCAATGTGCAGTACTAGTTGCATTAATGGGCATTTACTGTTTTGTGGGTAGATTTTGTTAATCACGGGGTGCTATCAGTAAAAATTGACATCCCCTGATAGTATTCGCTTTTGTAAACCAGAGCCAGTGCACAAAGGAAAAAAATAAATGTTTTGTATTTACAGCTACCAAAAATGTATGTTCAAAAGAAATGTTGACCTTTTACCACCTGGGGCAGAATTTTGGATTCCCAACAGAGGCGGGACCAGAGGCAGGGTAGCCTGGAAATTGCATTGAAGAGCAGCATGCTAGGTTATCAGCAAGTTCCTACCTCTGGACTATTTTCGTTCCAAAAGTTGGGGAGTGGGGAGGGAAGTGTTTGGGGAGGAGTCAGAGATGACGGTTACCTGCCTGCAAGCATTATGTAGCCTATTAGGCCAATTAAATGGCCAATTACGGCCACTCAGCAGAAGCATAATTTTCCAGTCGGCTTGTGGGTCCCCATTGAGGCCGAAGCACTGCCAGCGGATGGAGGCAGGCTCCCTGCAACAGACCGGGGTGGGACACTAGCGTTTCTTTCCATTAGGGACCCTACCCCACACCTGTCATAGCAGTCAGGCCACAGATGCAGCCGCTGACTATACAGTCGATGGGTTACCCCTCCATGATGACGGCCTGGTAGCTATGCACTTTTAAATCTCAAATTTTTTACCTAGTTTTCAGAGGGTACCTCCGTCATCTCTCTCTTACATGTATCAGCAGCTCCCACCTCAGACAGTGAGGCTGCCTATGTGTCATTGCTGGAGGGCCTCATAGAGTCATTATGCCACAGAAGGAAGCCATTCGGTCCATCAAGTCTGTGCTGGCTCTCTGTGGAGCAATCCAGCCAGACCCATTCCCCCTTTGATCCCCGTAACCCTGCAAGTTTATTTTCCACGAGTGCCCATCGAATTTCTTTTGAAGTCATTTATTGTCTGTTTCTGATTTCATCACCCTCGTAAGCAGTGAGTTTCAGATCATTACCACTCACTGTGTAAAAATGTTCTTACTCAAAGGCCCCCTGCATCTCTTGCCCAAATCCTTAAATCTGTATCTCCTAGGTCTTGTACCATCAGACACTTTTCTTTGTCTACCTTATCTAAACCTGTCATAATCTTGTACACGTCTCTCAAATCTCCCCTTAACCTCGTTTGCTCCATGGAGAACAACTCCAGCTTCTCCAACCTAACTTTGTAGCTAAAATCCCTCATCCCAGGAACCATTTTGGTATATCTCCTCTGCACCCTCTCAAGGACCCTGATATCCTTCCTAAAGTGTGGTGACCAGAACTGGATGCAATACCTAAGTTGGGGGCCTAATCAGAGCTTTATAAAAGTTCAGCATAACTTCCCTGCTTTTGTACTCAATACCTCTGTTTATGAAGCCCAAGGTCCCATATGCTTTGCTAACTACTCTCTCAATATGTCCTGCCACCTTCATAGATCTAGGCACATGAACCCCCAGGTCCCTCTGTCTCTACACAGACTTTAGAACTGTGCCATTAAGTCTATATTGAGAGAGTTGGAGAAGCTGGAGTTGTTTTCCGTGGAGCAAAGGAGGTTAAGGGGAGATTTGAGAGAGGTGTACTTGTCTGCCCATTTTTCAAGCCTGTCTGTGTCCTGTTGCAGTCAATTTGTATCATCCGCACAGTCTGCCACACCTTCAAGTTCCATATGATTGGCAAATTTTGAAATTTTCCATGTATTCCAATATCTAAAAAGCAATGTTCCTGGCACTGAACATTAGGGAATACATCCTCCATTCTGAAAAACAGCTTTTTACTATGATTCACTGTTTTCTATCCTTAAGCCAGTTTTTTTTATTGAAGCTGACACTGACCCACCTATTACATGAGCCTCAATTTTGGTAGCCAGATTTTTCTGTGGTACTTTTTCAAACATTTTCTTTATATCCATATAGACAACATCCATTGCATTCCTTTTATCAACCTTCTCTGTTACCACTTCGAAAAATTCAATTAGATTAGTCAAGCACGATCTGACTTTTACAAATCCATGCTGACTCTCCTTAATTAACGCAAACCTCCCCAGGTGCATGTTGATTTTTTTTTCCTTGATTATTGTTTCTCAAACCTTACCCATCACTGTTGTTAAACTGACTGGCTTGTAGTTACTAGGAATATCCTTACACACTTTCTTCCATAAGGGTGTCACATTTGCCACTCTGCAATCCTCTGAAATGTCCCATGTATCCAGGGAAGAATGGAAGATTATGTAAAGCCCTTCCACTATCTCCACTCCCATTTCCTTTAGCAACCTGGGATGCAGGCCATCTGGACCAGGTGACTTATCCATTCTAAACATAGCTAGCCTTCCCAGAACATCCTGCATATCAACTTTCACCCATCCATTACCTCTACCATCTCTGCTTTTACTGATATTTTTTTCAGCATCCTCTTCCTTAGTAAGCATTGATACATTTAAGTATTCTAGCCTTGCCCTGCACCTCTAAGCATATATCACCTTCTTTGTCCCGAATAGGCCCCACCCAGCCACTTATACCCGCTTACTATTTACATGCCGGTAGAAGATTTTTGGGCTACCTTTTATGGTAACTGCCATTCTATTCTCATATTCTGTCTTTGCCAGTCTTCTTTTTCTCTTCCCTTCCCCTCTCAACTTATTGCATTTGGCCTGGTTCTTGCTTAAAGCATTCACCTGGCATGCATCATACAAGCTCTTTATTTGTTTCATCATATTCTCTATTTCTCTCAGCATCCAAGGAGCCCTGGCTTTTGTTTCCCTAACTTTCACCCTTGTTGGAATGTACCAGCCTTTAACTGAAACATCTCCTCCTTAAAGATGGCCCATTTTTTCCAGTCAGTCTTTGGTTCCATTTTACCTTGGCTAGATCTCTCCTTACCCCATTGAAGTTAGCCCTCTTCCAATTTAGAAGTTCTACTTTAGATTGTTCATTGCTGTCCTCCATTACGAATCTAAACATAATGATACGATGATCACTTTTACCCAAGTGTTCCCCCACAGACACTTGGCCCCCCTCATTTCCCAGCACCACATCCAGCAATGCCTCCTTCCTAGTTGGACTGAGAACATACTGGTCAAGGATGTTCTCCTGAACACAACTAAGAAGTACTTCCCCCTCCTTTCCCTCTACTCTAACATTGTCCCAATAAATATTTGGGTAATTAAAGTCCTCCCATTATCACGACTCTGTAGTTCTTTCCTTGAAGATTTGCTCCTCTGTCTCTCATTCTTTGGAGGCCTATAGGGCGCTACCAAATTCACAGTCAAATTTTACAAATTCCACAGTCACATATTAAGAATTGTGAATTTCATAATTTCACATATTTAAATCATTAATTTCACAGTGTCACAACAAACCGTGAAAATCATCTATTTAAAGCTTAAAAAGGCAAAGGAGGTTTCAGGTTTCAAATGGCATTTATTGAATACTCAAAAACTATTGTAAAAAGCTGACTATAAACAGGTCATATTCTTTACTCACTGAAGTCAGTGGTTGAATGTGAGCATGGAGCATGGCAGGGCCTCAAAGGTTGTAATCTCTGGATTATTCCTGGTGCCACGTGCTAGTGAGTATAGGAATAGGAGGATAGAGCAGATGAATGCGTGGCTGAAGACATGATGCAGGAGAGAGAGAGCTTTAGTTTCCTGGATCACTGGGTCTGTTTCTGGCGAAGGTGGGACCGGTACAAGTTGGACGGGTTGCACCTGAACCGGAACGGGACCAACATCCATGCTTGGAGGTTTGCTAGTGCTTTTCATGTGGGGTGGAGGGAGAGGGTTTAAACTAATTTGGCAGGGGGATGGGATACAGAGTGGAGGTACAGTAGGGGGTGATGCACAGCCAAATATCAAAGAGAAATTAAGTCAGTCTGGAAGGCAGAGCAAATATACACCTGTTAAGGCACAAGTGAATAATGCAAGGCTGGATTGCATCTATTTCAATGCAAGGAGTCTTACAAGTAAGGCAGATGAATTGAGAGCATTAATTAACACATGGGAATATGATATTATTGCTATCACAGAGACATGGTTGAGGGAAGGGCAGGACTGGCAGCTCAATATTCCAGGATATAGAATCTTCAGGCGTGGTGGGGGGGTGGGGGGAGTAAAAGAGGAGGTGGCATTGCACTATTGATCAAGGAGACAATTACTGCAGTAAGGAGGGATATCTTAGATGGTTCAAATGAGGCCATATGGGTAGAACTTAAAAAGAAAAAGGGGGCAATCACTTGGCTTGGAGGTTACTACAGGCCTCCAAATAGTCAGAGAGAGAAAGAGGAGCAGATATGTAGGCAAATCTCAGAGAGGTGTAAAAATAATAGGGTAATAATAGTAGGTGATTTCAACTTCCCCAGTATTAACTGGGATAGTCTTAGTGTAAAAGGCTTAAAGGGAGCGGAATTCTTAAAGTGCATACAGGAGAGCTTTTTGAGCCAGCACATACATAGTCCTACAAGAGAAGGGGCGGTACTGGACCTAATCCTAGGGAATGAAGCCGGAGAAGTGGTAGAAGTGGCAGTGGGGGAGCATTTCGGCGATAGTGACCATAACTCTGTCAGATTTAAGGTAGTTATCGAAAAGGACAAAGATGGACTGGAAATAAAGGTACTGAATTGGGGGAAGGCCAATTTCAATATAATAAAACAAGATCTGGCCTATAGGAAGGATGTGATTGCACTGGAGAGGGTGCAAAGGTGATTCACCAGGATGTTGCCTGGGCTGGAGCATTTTAGCTATGAAGAGAGACTGAAAAGGCTAGGGTTGTTTTCCTTAGAGCAGAGAAGGCTGAGGGGAGACCTGATAGAGATATACAAAATTATGAGGGGCATAGATAGGGTAGATAGGAAGAAAGTTTTTTCCCTTAGCGGAGGTATCAATAACCAGGGGTCATAGATTCAAGGTAAAGGGGCAGGAGGTTTATAGAGGATGGTTGGAATCTGGAACACACTGCCTGAAGGGGTGGCAGAGGCAGGAACCCTCACAATATTTAAGAAATATTTAGATGAGCACTTGAAACGCCATAGCATACAAGGCTACGGGCCAAGTGCGGGAAAATGGGATTAGAATAGATAGGTGCTTGATGGCCGGCACGGACACGATGGGCTGAAGGCCTATTTCTGTGCTGTATAATTCTGTGACTGTGACTTTAATTTGCAACTATCTCTTTCTTCAGTCCCTATCTCTGCGCTGTGAACACCTGTTGGTGTTTAGATACAGCTGTCTCCACGTCCACAGCATTTGTTGGAATTGTCCTCACAATGTATAGCAAAAACCTTTGGTAGGTAGTCTTGTCATAGTTACCTGCAGCTTTGGCTGATGATGTTTTTCCAAAGGTATGTTGGTGCTTGCAAAAGCATCCACAAGTTCCATTGTAACTAACTGATGATTTTCTGAGCTCTCTGTCAACGTCTTAAGCAACAATTGCATCCCTTTTTTTTGTGTATTCGTTTTCCAGCAGTGTGGTATCAAATGCTCTCTTCCTGTTGTGATGGCTTTCAGACTCTAAGTGGCACTGAACCATTGCCCACATTGTGTAATCCAATAAAACATTGCAGCTTGTACAAAACAGTATTCCACCATCAGCATGCAGAATCTGGCCTCCAAATTAGTTCACTCGATGTGCTGCAGTAATGGTTGTGGCAATTTTTGATTTGCTCATTCTGGCATTCTGACTTATCTGCTAACACTTGAGACTGCACTTTCAAAACCGCACCGGAAGCCCTCCCTCATCTACCAATCAGCGAGGTTTGCCTTGTGTCAATCGCTAAAACAAATGAAGTTTACAAAATAGCCAATTTCACAGAGGACCCAAGATGCATTTTTCACTGCCGAATTTAGTAGGGCGCTACCTATAGAATACTCCCAGTAGTGTGATCATCCCCTTTGTGCTTCTCAACTCTAACCAAGTGGATTCTGTCCTTGCCCTCTCAGGGATATGCTTTCTTTCCAACAATACAGTGTCTTCCCTAATCAATACTGCCACTTCATCTTTTTTCCTTGCCCTATCTTTTCTGAACATTTTGTAACCATGAATATTAAGCGTCCAATCCTCACCATTTTTATGCTGCGTTTCCCTTATTGTCACTACATCACTGCTGTTTGTGCCTGTAGCTCACCAGCCTTATTCACCACATACATGCATTGTAAACCTATCTTTGCATTCCTAATATTCCTTCTTAGTCTGCCCCTATTGAAGATGGTACTAAGATGGTCCTTCTCTCGTACTATCCAACACTCTCACTTTATGCACCGTATTCCTCTTTTCTACTTCTATGTGCTTGTGCCCACCTCCCTCCCCCATCAATTTAGTTTAAACCCTCCTCAAACTCATCTCTTTTGAATAGGTGCCTCATGCCCCAGAACTGGTCCCAATACCCCAAGAATCTGAAGCCATCCCTCCTGTACCATGCCTCAAGCCATGAATTGATCCTCCCAATCTTTCTATTTCTACTCTCACTGAGGCAGGGTACTAAGATTAATCCAGAGATTACTCCTTTTGAGATCCTACATTTTAACTTGTTCCCTATCTCCTGAAAATCTGACCATCGGACCTCAACTACTCTCTCTGTGTTGTTGGTACCAACGTGTAGCACAACTTCTGGCTCACTCCGTTCCCCGTACAGAATATTTTGCAACCTCTCTATGATGTCCTTTACCCTGGTACCATGGAAGCAGTGCACCGTGCGGGATTCATGATGACGGTTACAGAAATGCCGATCTGTCCCTCTAACTATGGGATTTCCTAGAATGACTGCATTTCTGCTGTTTGCTGTTCCCTCTTTTGCAGTCCCTTGCCCATTGGTGCCAGGGTTTGGACTGCACTTCCTTCAAGGTGTCATCAGTCCCAGCAGTCTCCAAAGCTGTTTACTGGTTTGAGAGTGGCACACACCCTGAAGACTCTTGCACTTCCTGATTCTTCATACTCTTCTGGGTGGCCACTCGTCTACTTTCCTGAACTCTCACTGCCTTTGGGGTGACCATCTCCTGGAATGTACGATCCAAGAAACTCTCTTCCTCCCTGATGCTCCACAGTGACTCCAGCTGCCCTCAAGCTCATAAATCCTGAGCTCAAGCTCAAGCAGCTGGAGACACTTCCTTCCCAAGACACATGCAGTGTCCTGAAGCTCCCACATGGTGCAGGAATTGCAAACAACAGGTCTCAGCTGCCCATCTATAATCTAAAAAAAACTATATTTGCTCTTTTATAGTCTAGTTAATACCTTGTTTAAACTATTAACTTTAATTAATACCTCTAGACCTGCTCCGTGTTAAAACTCATTATTAATTTACTTACTATTATACTTACCCCGATTGACATTTTTAATTTCCTGTCTCCTAGTTTAAACAAATGCCCTAGTTTAGAGAGAAAAAAAGAGAAATACTCACCAAGCAGTCATTTACCTGCTTTCCTATTCAGCCTCAGGAGCCTTCCCACCATCCTTAACTGGAACATGAGCCCACTTCCTAGCCACTAATTGGCCATCCCTACAGAAATTGCCTCGGGCGTCTGACGACAACGCAACCTGACGCAGGGGCAGGACCTTGAACTTTACCTGACATCAAGGTCCTGACCCCAAAACAAAAGTTATTCCTCTGGAATCACTTCCTTAGTGGAACAGAACTCTGGCCATGGGAGCTCACAACAGGGGTTGAGTCAGTCTCAGTAATATTTTAATCTTTAAGTTTCATTTTAGTTGCATCTCACTGTAGGGCTTGATGCTTTCTAATCTGTTGTCTGCAATTTTATATAGGCTCTACAGGGAATAGCAGGTTCAATCACTATTTCTTACTGTGGCATGCCTTACACAGGCATTTGTATAATTACCCTATTTGTACTCTTATTTCATTGTTACATGGAAATAACCTACTGTATGTTTATCTGTGTTCAAGTTTATTTAAGTTACTGAAAGCATGAAATCTAATGGCGATCATATATGCACTATCGATTATATATAGGCTTTATTCAACATGTTTTTCTTTGATCGTGAACTATAGTTTTATTTTCTGTAAATCAAAATAATAATAGGCCTTTAAATGCCAATAGTTTAGGAATTCATTATTTTTAATTAAATTGATGGAGTAGTTTCTAGTTATGTTTCATGTACATCTAAATAGATTACATTCTTCACATTTTCTAGTTATAAATTAATTCAGAGGTTTGAAATTAAAATAGGAGTCTTTATGATGAGCTTCTGGACATCAAGGTGAAATCTTTCATTGTTTTGTCAGGTAAAGAACTATTTGGACTCGATACTCTTCAAAAGAGTATGTGGATCAAGCTATTGGAGGAGATGTTTCTGGGTATGCCCAGTGAATTCCCCTGGGGAGATGAAATCATGCTGTTCCTGAATGTGTTTAATGGGGCTTTGATTCTTCATCCAGAGGATAGTGCATTGCTTCGACAATATGCTGCTACAGCTATCAATACTGCAGTGCACTTCAACCATCTCTTTTCATTGAGCGGTTATCAGTGGATCCTTCCATCCATGCTTCAAGTAAGTTGATTTCAAAAAGTAATCAGTGTTCAGGTACCCTCCACTCTGAACAAAATAAATAATTGTTTGCAGTTAAATTATTCTTGATTAAAAATAGGTCATGGAAGTAAAACAACATCACAGCTGTATTGACTTTTATTCTTAAAATACTTGCAATCTTTCAGCTGTGGATTTGAGAATGAGATTTTGTTTGAAAGTCCTGATGAGATTTAACAGATCTGAGCCTAGATGTGTACAATTTAGCATACCTGGCTGCAGGTTCAGATCACCAGTCCCTTTTTTCCTCAGACCTCCAATGATTTCAAGAGAGTTGAATAAATACAAATCTTTCATGGAATTCATCACCTTTACTCTTAGAATGTGTTGCTGCAGCATAGAATTTAAATCATATGTCTTGAAACAAGTGGGTATATCGTCAACTAGCTGACAGGACATAAAACGCGTGCTGTGGATCTTCTGCCCTTGTGGAAGCTGCCTGATTTTATTTCCATTGAAACTCATGGACTTTTTCTGTAATGGTCATAGAGTCACTATGACACAGAAAGAAACCATTCGACCTATCAAGTCCGTGCCGCCTTTCGACTCACCAGGTCCATACCAGCTCTCTGTAGAGCAGTCCAGTCAGTCCCATTCCTCTGCTCTATCCCCTGCAAGTTTATTCCTGTCGATTGCCATCCAATTTCTTTTGAAATCATTGATCGTCTCCGCTTCCACCAACCTCGTAGGCACCAAGTTCAAGGTCATTGACACTTGGTGTGTAAAAAAGTTCTTGCTCACAACCCCTTGGATCACTTGCCCAAAACCTTAAATCTGTGTCTCCTAGTCCTTGTGCCATCAGCTAATGGGAACAGCTTTTCTTTGTCTACCTTATCTAAACCTGTCATAATCTTGTACACCTCTGTCAAATCCTTTGCTCCAAGGAAAACAACTCCAGCTTCTCCAACCTAACTTTGTAGCTAAAATCCCTCATGCCTGGAACCATTCTGGCAAACTCCTCTGCACCCTCTCAAGGACCTTCACAGCCTTCCTAAAGTGTGGTGGCCAGAAATGGATGCTGTACTCTAAGTGTGGCCTCACCAGATCTTTATAAAGTTTCTGCATAACTTCCCTGCTTTTGTACTGAATACCTCTATTTATGAAGCCCATGACTGATATGCTTTGCTAACTACTGTCTCAATATGTCCTGCCATCTTCAAATATCTCTGCACATGATCTCCCAGGTCCTTCTGTCCCTACACAGTCTTTAGAACTGTGCCATTAAGTCTATATTGCTTCTCCCTATTCCTCTGCCAAAATGCATCACCTCACACTTCTCTTTATTAAACTCGATCTGCCACTTGTCTGCCTGTACTCCTAGCTTATCTATGTCCTACTTTGTATCATCCTCACTGTTTGCCACACTTTCATGTTTGGTATGATCAGCAAATTTTGATATTTTACTCTGTATTCCAATATCCAAGTCATTTATATATATCAAAAAAGCAGTGGTCCTTGGGGAACACCACTATCTACCATCCTCCAATCTGAAAAACAACTATTTACCACGAGCTGCTCTGTTTCTGACCTTAAGGCAGTTTTTATCCAAGCTGGCACTGACCCTCCTATTCCATGAGCCTCAATTTTGTTAACCAGCCTTTTATTTATTTATTTATTTTTATTTAGAGATACAGCACTGAAACAGGCCCTTCGGTCCACCGAGTCTATGCTGACCAACAACCACCCATTTATACTAATCCTACGTTAATCCCATATTCCCTACCACATCCCCACCTTCCCTCAATTCTCCTACCACCTACCTACACTAGGGGCAATTTACAATGGTCAATTTATCTATCAACCTGCAAATCTTTGGCTGTGGGAGGAAACCGGAGCACCCGGCGGAAACCCACGCAGACACAGGGAGAACTTGCAAATTCCACACAGGCAGTACCCAGAACTGAACCCGGGTTGCTGGAGCTGTGAGGCTGCAGTGCTAACCACTGCACCACTGTGCCGCCCATGTGGTACTTCATCAAACGATTTCTTAAAATCCTTAGAGACAACATCCATTGCATTCCCTTCATCAACTGTCACTGTTACTTCATCAAAAAATTCAGTTAGGTTAGTCAAACACAATCTGCCTTCCACAAATTTCTGCTGGCTTCCTTAATTAACTCAAACTTCTCCCTGATTTGTTTCTAAAACCTAATGTGCATCATACTTTTTTTTTTGTTTATCCTATGCTCTTACTCCATCATCATCCAAAGAGCCCTTGCTTTGGTTCCCCTGCACTTCGTTCCTTGTTGGAATGTATCAAGCTTGTACCTAAAACATCTCTTCCTTAAAGACCACCCAATTTTCTGTTAGATTTTCCTGTCAAACTTTGGTTCATACATACCCAAGTGAGGTCATTTTGGGCAATGTAATGCAAAACATAACCAGTGTTGTCTGATATTGCAGCTACAGTCACTGCCTGAAACTCATTGCTTATCTGTCATCTGTTGCATCATGTGAGCCTGTGCGGGTCAGTGGTTCCACAATGCTAGTTTTACACTTGGGCGGCAAATTAAATGTCCAGACCAAACCTATTTTGCCCTCAGATAAATAAGTTATTTTCTGTCATCTCTCTTAACCCTTGTCATACTGCTTCTGCATTGGTTTTAACTGGAGGATTGAGACAACAGCAATGACTTGCATTTATATAGCATGCTTAACATAAAAAACAAGCCAAAGAAGGTGATATTAAAGGGGCGGCTGGGTGACCAAAAACCTGGTGAAAGAGGTTGGTTTTAAGGAGGAGATGGAGATCATGAAGCAGAGTAGATTAGGGAATGAGTTCCAGAGCATGGGGCCCAAATAACAATAAGCATGGCAGCCAGCGGTAGGGTCAAGGGGTTGAGGTTGCATAAGAAGCTGGTGTCAGAGCAATGTTGAGTTTGGGGAGGTGTTTGTAGGGCTAAAAAAGGTTACAGATTAAGAGAGTGTAAAGGTCATGAAGGTTTTTAACCGAAAGGTAAGAACTTTAAATTTGAAACATTTGAGGAACAAGCGCTAAAGTCGGTCAGCAAGGAAAGGGTGGTGGATGTGAGCGAGTATGGTGCTTCCTACTTTACACAAACATACCAACTACACGAGGAGGATAATAACTCAGTTAAGTGAGTTCTTTTATTTGAAGAGATGAAAGTATACACAACAATAACTGGGTGATAAATTAACACATCTGGTCTCTAGGGCTGCTCCTATCTTCTGCCTGATGATTACATGAGTATATACATCATATCCTGTCTGGTGATGAACAGCAGTTTTAGATACATCCCTTAAAGGTACACTACAATATCCCCCTTTTTCTAACTTAAAGTTGTATCTTTAAATAAACATCAAGAGAAAACTGTTATCTGTTTAAAAATATGATTATACAGAGTAATAATCTTATTAGTCCCTGAAGCGTAGCGATGGTTTGCTGATATGCCCAGACTTGGTCACTGTGAAGTTGGTTTGAGATCGCTGTATGTTCTCACAATCCTGGTTGTCTGTAGGAGTGTTGTGCTTGGATCATGCTTTAGATCATGCTTGACTTGTGATTGGGCTACTTGGTGTTTCTTGTTCTGGTACTGTCCTGATTTGGCATTGGTTTCTTTGCAAAGTCATGCTATTGGGTGTTCATACCTGATATGATCGTGGTTCTGGACAGATGTTAATGATTTCTGCTGGATTCCATTTTCCATCGGTTGGGTGTTGTATTCATACCTTTTGTCCAGTGTTTAATTTGGGTAACTCTTTGCCCGCATGCCAGTCATGTGCGTCCTTCATCGTATCTCGTACTCCTGGAAGTACTGACGAATAGTGACTGGGAAGGGTTGTTTGCACTTGTCTGTGGAACAATAATTCTGATGTGAAGGAATAACCCCTTAATCTTCCTAACCTTCATGCACACATATACATTCACTTACTAATGGTTAACCAGAGAAAACAGAGATATGGTCTTTACAAGAGTCTCTTAGGAATAAATAAATAACTGGGTTGTAACGTTTGGTTGTATTTTCCTGGATCAGTGAGGTGTCCCAGAGTCAATCAGTCAGATGCCACTAAATGTCTCTCCAGGTGAAATTAGTGAACCATCTATGCTGGGTAGACGTTCAAGGTAGCTTGTCTGCAGCAGGCATCACACAGATCTTTTAGCGACAAGTTGTAGCACAGGACTATTTAAATTTTTAAAGTAGCAGTCTAACAGTAGAAACTTTCTTGAGATTTCAGGAGCTTCCAAAAATACAAAAGTCACCAGGACTTACTCTTAGCAAAGGAGTCTTTTCCCCAGAGCATAGCAATTATAGAACTCACTCTTCAGGCAGGAATCTTTGAATGAAGGCAACAGCAACTTTGTACACCCGAAACAGACTTTCTTTCTCCAAAGCAGTGTTTCTCCACTCCCTCTTTTCTCTGGGTCTCTTCCTCTCTCTTCAGGCAAGTCAAAACCTCACCTTAAATGTAGCATGATTTCCCTTGAAATGCAGAGCTTATTTTTAGAGAGAATGGGCCTTTTTCTCTGGTCTCTCAGCAACTCACAGGTCCAGCCATTGTTCACAGCTGTCTTTTTCTGTCCTGTTTCACTGCCAAAATGGAACTAACAGGTTTTTCAATAGGTTTTGCTGTTGCTTGGATACTAATTGCCCTGTACTCTTCAAACACAAAATGTCAACATTCAATGCACAGAACGGTTTTTTTCTCTCTCCTCCGTCTTAAAGGCACACAGACTTTTTAGTTTTTAAAAAAAGCGCTTATGACACAATACTGCATTACCTTTGAAACTTTCAGTCCTGTCGAACCCATCCAAGTATAATAATGCCAGGTCAGCTACGGAGATGATAGGGTTGTCCTTGTGATCTGTTGACCTTGCCGTTGTCATGTCAATGCTATGAATGGTAACCAAGGTCAGGTCTCTGCATGCCAGTAGGCCTGCAATCGCTGGGCCTGTGGTGTCCATAATATAGAATATCTGGACTGACCATGGTGAGTTGTTGTAGCAACATTCAAGTGTGACGGATCCCAGGGATGAAATCTTCGAGACATTGGAGACTGTGAGCTTGGCAATGGTTGGTTGGCAGTGGTTGGTTTCCGCTTCTGTGCTTTGCAGTATGCGAAGTGGAAGAATGTTAGCACTTGCACCTGTATCGTTTTTTGTCCACAATGTATGTTTCCCAGGCTCCTTTGGGCATACAATGTGAATAGTGGCAAAGGCTTCGTATGATACAACAGTGTCAACACATTCCGTGATGTTGACTATATGGACTGCCTGCTCACTGCGTGCGCTAATGGTCTGGTCATCCTCATCATCCAAGCTTGCAATCTGGCTGGTCATTTCATGGATTTCCGCTTGTAATATCTGGTATGCTCCTTTTGTTTGCTGGTATGCTCTACCTGTCATGAATCTGACTGTGGCTTCTCCTGGTCTTGAGCCACCTGTTCTGGTTTTGGCTTCCTGTACTAGCACTTCCAGTGTTTTGTAATGCTACATGCCTTGCATATGTATGGAAAGCTGGACAATTTCTGGTATGAAACCGCACTGCCTGCATGCCCTATCAGGTTAGTTTGAATTAACTACCTTGCCACTGGTGGACATAGTGCACAGAGCCTGTAATCTCTTTCTACCCAGAAGGTTTGCTTCATGCTTGCATTCACTTTTGAGCAATGCTTCCAAACTGTAGCCCTTGGATTAGTCCAAAAGTTCCAATTGAAAGGTCTCGAGAAGGGTGGAAGCTATCTTGAGCTCAATAATTCAGTCAGCCAGCTCTGCCTCTGAAAATTCACAATCACGCCCCTTATCTCTGCAGCAGCTTGCAAACTGACCTATCATCTCCTTGGGTTGCCATCTGAATGACATAAATTTGAAACGGTGTATGCGGAAATTTAATTTAAATCTTAACTGGGCTTCCAGTGTAAACCATATTTTGCTTGGTATGCTCTACCTGTCATGCATCCGACCGTGGCTTCTCCTGGTCTTGAGCCATCTGTTCTGGTTTTGGCTTACAGCATTGGCGCTTCGAGTGCCCTCTGATGCTACATGCAGGAGCTTCAGTTATATCTGAGGTAGGAACAAACAATTAGGCCTGCATAGCTCTTCAGGATGTTACGCCAATGTGTTTTGTTGAATGATAATTTTCTTTGGTCCACTGACTGGAGATCTGAATTTATTGTCTTTTTTAAAGACATTTGAAAAAGAAAAGCTTAGGATGATCACCTAGTTAGCAACACTGTATCCGACACTGCAATGCTTGTGAGGAGGGAATCGAAATGTCTGCATTTCCCATCAAGTACCAAGACTGAGGAAGTTTAAAGGAACTACCTGTTCTCTCAGCAAGCAAAGAAATACTACTAACTGTCATGTTTGAATGACTGAGTGATTGTCATGTGACAAACCCCTCCCCATCTGTAGTTTTAAGCTGGTGTTTTTCTCTACAGAAGAGAAGCAACTGGACTCTGACATGAGCAGACCCTAAGTGGGGGTCTCTCTCTCTCTCTCCCCATTCTAGCTTGAAAGCTTTCAAATTCTGCCTGGTGACTGACCATCTTGTATACTCCGGCTACAATCAAAAACCCCATTGGAAGAAACCATTCGAATCGCTATCTCCAAGAGACTCACCAAACCACCATCTATCTACCTCTTCAAACTAAGAGCTTCAGAACCATGGAATTCAGCTAGAAGGTAGCCACATCACCAAACCCCACAGACTGTATACCTTTTATATGGACTCTAACTCAACCAATCTACCTTTCCCATTCTATCACCTATTTGTGTGTGTAAGCCTCCAGTGTGTGTGTGTGAGTGATAGTTGGCACATTGTTTATTATTCTGTTAGTTCGGTTTAGGTACAATAAAGTTAACCTCTTTCTTTATTAACTCAAGAAAACCTGTCTGATTGGTTCTTGTTCTGATCATAACAAGGAAGTAATCAAACACCTACTGAGCTGGCCAGGACGTCCACTTTAAGAAAGAATTAAACTTGTTGTGGTCAAACAAGGAGAGGGAAAAGAGGGAGGCCCTTCGACCCCTCCTCACTTGACCATAACATAAATACGGGGGCTGGTCTGGGATAAAAACAAAAAAAAACAGGAAATTGGAAGCGGGAAACCAAATTGATACCGAGCAATAATTTTTAAAAACTTCAACACAGGTTTACTTGTGGTTTTCAGTGCTACAGTACTAAAATGTCCACATTCGAGGCTAGTACCTTCCTAGAACAGAGTAAAGTAACTTGGGCCAGGTTAAAAGCCCTATTTGTTGAAGAGTTGAGGAATGTAGCTGGGCAGTTAGAGATTACTATCCATCCAAAAGCTAGGAAGCCTGAAATCCCAAAACTTGTGGCCAACCATTTTAAAATTGACACTGAAGAACTGGTGACAGGCACAGAATCTGAAACAGACAAAGTAAGATTAGTTAAGGTACAACGAGAACAGAGGAGATTAGAATTAGAATTCCAGAATGAGAAAGAGCAGAGAGAGTTTCAGGAAAGGGAGAAAGAAAAAGCTTTTCAGTAAAGGGAAAAGGAAAGTGCTTTTCAGAGAGAGAAAGAGGAGACAGAATTCCAGGAAAGGGTAAAAGAAAGAGCTTTCCAAAGGGATTTAAAGCAGCTTGAAGTAACTGGGGGAAGACCCAATACAACCAGTGAAGGCAGCGCTAGTGAGGGAGTTACCCCTAGCTCAGGATTGGGTGCTAAGCTCTTAAAGTTCTCCCAGTTGATACCAAAGAAGATGAAGCAGTGGAATGTATCATAGGAGTAAAGAGAGAAGGGAAAAAACAAGGTATTGTTAATCCACCGGCAGAGTTCAAGGTGATGGTGAGGGTGGGGAGATGGGTCAGGAAAGAGCTTGGGAGTTTAGTTCCCAGTGGGCAAGCTGGGCAAGAAGATTGGGGAGAAAGGAGGATAGGGCAGTTGGGTTTGCTGTGACAGGTGCCTTCCAAAAATGCTTAAAGAGGGAAGCTGTGTGTTTATTTAAGGGGCATTTAAGCCTGGGATGGTGGCGAGATGGTAAGAAGGCAAAGGAGTACTGATTAATTGATGTAGTGATTGAATGCAAGGAAGTACGTCAGATGGGGGAAATGACAGGTGGCATGACTGCTTTGACAGGAAGGGAGGGGAAAGAAGAGAAGTGCCCAAAATGGGCCAAGAGGTTATAAAAAGGAGATAGACATATTGGGCTTGGGCCAAGAGGAAAAAAAGATAAATGTATTGGGCCTGGACTGGTGTGGTAGCCAAATTGCACATCTGAATGCAAAGAGGAGGACGGTGTTTATGATAGAAATGAGAAGAGATGAGTCTTGGTCAAAAACAGAGTACCCTTTCCTTACTCCAGCTGCCTTATATGGAGCAAACATTGTTATACCAGATACTTTAATGTTACAATAAATGTTACAATATCAAATTAAACAAATGTCAGGCACAGCTGTTAAATGCATTGGGTCAACAACCTCACCAAACACGATAGTGTTGCACAAAGCAAGGAATGTAAATTGTTCTTTTTTAATGAGTCTTCTGCTGTCTCTGATCTTTCAGCACATTCTTCCCTCTGTACTCCAATAAGAATCAGAGTCATCCTCTGTTTTAATGGCTGGAATTTTACTTTGGGTGAGAGGCCCCGCACACTGGCCAAAAAGTCGGGGGCAAGCCCACCTCTGCCGGGCCTGGGAGTCACGCCAGGAATTTTCGTGGCCCAGGCCCTTAATTGGACTTGGGCGGGACTTCCACGTCTCTGAGGCAGGAAGTCCCGCCTCCAAGGTCTGCCAGACAATAAGCGGGCCGGCAACTCTCAGTCCCAGCCGTGCCCCTGGAAGCGGAGGCTGCTGCTGGGACTGCATCCAGCTAGAACAGGATCATGGACGGAGGCCCTGGAAGTCAGCTAAGTATTTGGGGCCTCACCGGGGACAATTGGCCAGGGGGTCAGTTGGGAGGGGCGAGGACTTTATTTCAGTGGGGGCGGTTGGGGCTTCGGTGGGGGCGGGTCCATCTGTGAGGCACAGAGTGCCCGATCAGGAGGGCCCCCACAAGCCAAAAAAAAAGGCTGGCAGGTTTTACCTGAATGATTCTAAACAGTGTACCTTGACTATTTTAGTGACATGCTGGCAATAACCAGTATGCCATACAATATCCCTTGTATGAGCATAAAATTGATGACAGTTTTTAGTAAAATTGAAAATGCTCAGATATCTAAACCTGATGTCTCCAAAGTTTTGTACAGTCTTTGTTTTTATTCCAAGTTATCTTGTGATTTTTATAACAAAAGCAATTTTATATATATACACACACACGTCTAGCTATACTATAGTACCACCCATTTCCACGAGAGGCTGTGGAAAACTTGACAATTTATTGTAATTTGGTATTTTTCTAATGGTAATTAATTACTTCTGTCTACTCTTCACTTGTTCCCTGCAGTACATCACATCTTCTGAAACTATTTGTTCCATTCTCTCTACTACCCTTAGCAGGCCCTGGAGGTAATTGAGCAATGAGATATTAGAATTTTTTAGCGATACAGCACTGAAACAGGCCCTTCGGCCCACCGAGTCTGTGCCGACCATTAACCACCCATTTATACTAATCCTACACTAATCCCATATTCCTACTACATCCACACCTGTCCCTATATTCCCCTACCACCTACCTATACTAGGGGCAATTTATAATGGCCAATTTACCTATCAACCTGCAAGTCTTTTGGCTGTGGGAGGAAACCGGAGCACCCGGAGGAAACCCACGCAGACATAGGGAGAACTTGCAAACTCCACACAGGCAGTACCCAGAATTGAACCCGGGTCGCTGAAGCTGTGAGGCTGCGGTGCTAACCACTGCGCCACTGTGCCGAAGGATCAACTGTGAGGAATGAGTGAATAAGCAAATGATTTTCTGCCTTGAAATGACATAACTCAGAGGGTATCTTATAGAAATGTATTAGATAATTAAGGAAACAGAGAAAATAAACCCAGTTTTGGCTATACCAGTGCAGCAGGATAAGACCATACAGGTTCAAAGCTATGAAGGACAGGTTTAGCATAGAAATATTTCTTTACACAGAGGGGTGATTAGTTGTTGGAATGGGTTTCTAGGAATGGTGGTTGAGGCCAGAGCACAAAACTCATTTAAGATGTAGCTAAATGTTAAATTGGTAGTAAGGTAGGATTGATCATTTGGAAGAATTTAATCAAATGGCTTGAAGGGCCTTCCTTGTTCAAACCTATCCTGTGACCTGCATCTGGCCTTTTGTACACTTTCACTGTCTAATCTTGAGGTATACTCATCCTTAATAACCAAATACATAAAATTGGAAGTTTTTTTTGTTTTATACAGAAATTAATTGAGCAATGCTAAGTGTCGAGGACATTTTTATTTATGTAAAAGTACTGTGTATTTTTAAAAAACAGCAAGACAGAAAAACTAGCAATTGAAGTAAAATAGTTATTATGCTAACTCAGCTTTGCAATAGAAAGAACTTGCATTTACACAGCGCCTTACAGAACCTCATGACATCCCAAATGAAGTACTTTGGAAGTGTAATTTAAGAACCTTGCCAGCCAATTTGCACACAGTAAGGTCCCACAAACAACAATGTGATTACGATCAGATAGTCTGTTTTAGTGATGTTGGTTGATAAGCTGTCTACTGCCCTGTTTAAAATTCAACTGCTAAACATAATTAAGAAGTAATGTAACCTTTAAAAGAAGTAATGTAACAACACAAGGACAGGAAGAGTTCTGAAAACTACACAATGTGGCAAAGAATGGTCAATGAATATGAAGACGTCAATGCCAATTTTGTCCCGGAGATAGATTGTTGGTCACGGAAAGGAGGAGGGGGCCTACAGTGAATCAAGGAGAGGGGGAACCAAGAAGTGTCGTCCGGAGGTTGACAGCATGCCAATTAAAACCTGATGAGAAGGAACCCTGAAGATCGGGTGGTAGTAGGGGTGCTGGAAGCCTTTCCAAAAGCTTTCGGAATGTTTCGCATACTAGTGTGATAATCCTCTATAATCATCCCCATCTTTAACTTTCATACAACCTTCCTCTACCAGCACTGCATCACTCCTAGATCTATCGGTGTTTGGACTTGAATTTGTGAATATTCTGAAAATAATCTTGGATAGGAGAGTTGGGTGCTATTTGTATTTGGCATTCAGATAGCAATAAAAACAGTTCTAAACCATGTAAAGTTGACTTACACCTGAAGAAAGCTTGTGTGTCAGGTAGATGCTTTTATTTAGGCTTCTCAGAAGTTTGATTTGAAGATTCTTAAACATTGTGATGGATTTCCATATTTAGCAGCACACCACAGCTGAACAAAAAAAGTTTAGGAAAACGCCTATCTCCCTGGACCTGTATATTTTAATCTAACATATTGTGGTACTAGCATGTTTTCCAGCTTTTATTAATGTCAAAAATGCTTCATTCTGAACAGTACAGAAAACAAGACCAAGGGACAGGAACAAAAAAAAGACATAATTATGCAAACATTGGGGATAGCTTTATTATTGCAATATTAATGCTAAACTATATTAAGCAGGTAAAGCATTTTACCAAATTATTCCTTCTGTCTACACTCTTCCCTCATTATCTGCTGTCCAAGGCCCAACCATCTTCAGCAGCTTCATCAATGACCTCACTTGAGCGCAATAAAATTACAGGGCTATGAGGATTGAGCCAGGGAATGGGATTGATTGGATTGCTCTGCAAAGAGTTGGCATGGACTTAATGGGCCAAATGGCCTCCTTCTGTGCTATTATGACTCTATGACTTTCCTTCCATCATAGGCTCAGAAGTGGGGATGTTCACTGATGATTTCACAATGTTCAGTCCAATTCAAAACTCCTCAGAAAATGAAGCTGTCCATGCCTGCATGCAGCAAGAATGGACAACATTCAGGCTTGGGCTGATAAGTGGCAAGTAACATTCGCATCACACAAGTACAAAGCAATGAACAACTCCAAAAAGAGAGACTCTAACTGTCTCCCCTTTACATTCAATGGGATTACCATCACTGAATCCCCCACCATCAAGATCTGTGGGGGTTAGCATTGATTAGAAACTTAACAGGACCAACCAAATAAATAGCATGGCCATAAGAGCAGGTCTGAGGCTGGAAATTCTGCGGAAAGTAACACCTCTTTACTCCCCAGTGTCTGTCCACCACCTACAAGGCACAAGTCAGGAGTGTGATGGAATACCTGTCACTTGCCTGGATGAGTGCAACTCTAACACTCAAGAAACTTGACACCATTGAGGACAAATCAGCCCACTTGATTGGCACCCCATCCACCACCTGAAGCATTCACTCCCCCCCAGCACCAATGCACTGTGGCAGCAATCTGTACCATCCACAAGATGTACTGCAGCAACTCGCCAAGGCTCCTTCAACAGAACCTTCTAAACCGGCATCCTCTACCACTTAGAAGAACAAGGACAGCAGATGCTTGGGGAGACCACCACCGCCAAGTTCCTGTCCAAACCACACAGCCGTCTAACTTGGAAATATAGCACCATTCCCTCACTGTCACTGGGTCAAAATCCTGGAACGTCCTCCCTAACAGCACTGTGGGTGTACCGACACGACAAGCACTGCAGTAGTTCAAGAAGGCTGTTTGGCACCACCTTCTCAAGGGCAAATAGGGTTGTTAATAAATGCTGGCCTTGCCAGTGATGCCCACATCCCATGAACGAATTTAAAAAACATACTTTCCCTTGGAGATGGAAATGATTCCACCTAACTCAGCATCACTCCCTCCCATTGTCTCTCCCACATTCTGTCTGCCCTATTTTACTTCCTAACTTTCATCACTCAATTCCATCTATTCTAATTTTGCTTTTCCTTTTTTTTTTATTCTGTTGTTTTTTTTCTGCCTCCCAGTTCCAACCATTTATTTTGTAGCTGGGATCAACTCTAATGAAAATGTGTTGCAGTGACATCATAGATGGACTGGCAGAGACTGGGCTGCATTGAGGGCGGTCTCAGTGACAACATTCTCCCTGGAGTACAGTTCTAGGTAGTGCTCAACCCAGCGGTCTATTTGCTTGCGTTGGTCAGTGATTGTGTCCCCTGATTTAGATTTGAGGGGGGCGACCTTCTTGATGGTTGGCCCAAAAGCTCTCTTAATGCCATCATACATTCCTCTGATGTTTCCGGTGTCTGAGGCCAGCTGAATATGACTGCATAGGTGTTGCCAGTAGTCATTTGCGCAGCGCCTGGCTGTTCTTTGTGCAGCGCTTCTGGCTGTTTTAAGTGCTACGGATGTTAACTCGCTGGCGGCTTTTTTGTAATTCAGCAGTGCAAGGCGCTTAGCGGCTATGACAGGTTCCAGCTCTTCAAAATGAGATTGAAACCAGTCTGCATTCCGCTTCACACGTTTGTCATAGGTGGGTTGAGCACTACCTAGAACTGTACTCCAGGGAGAATGTTATCACTGAGACCGCCCTCAATGCAGCCCAGTCTCTGCCAGTCATGGATGAGCTGGACGTACAGCCAACAAAATCGGAACTCAGTGATGCCATTGATTCTCTAGCCAGCAGAAAAGCCCCTGGGAAGGACAGCATTACCCCTGAAATAATCAAGAGTGCTAAGCCTGCCATTCTCTCAGCACTCGACGAACTGCTTTGCCTGTGCTGGGACGAGAGAGCAGTACCACAGGACACGCGCGATGTCAATATCATCACCCTCTATAAAAACAAAGGTGACCGCGGTGACTGCAACAACTACCGTGGAATCTCCTTGCTCAGCATAGTGGGGAAAGTCTTTGCTCGAGTCACTTTAAACAGGCTCCAGAAGCTGGCTGAGCGTGTCTACCCTGAGGCACAGTGTGGCTTTCGAGCAGAGAGATCGACCATTGACATGCTGTTCTCCCTTCGCCAGCTACAGGAGAAATGCCGCGAACAACAGATGTTCCTCTACATTGCTTTCATTGATCTCACCAAAGCCTTTGACCTCGTCAACAGACGTGGTCTCTTCAGAGTACTAGAAAAGATCGGATGTCCACCAAAGCTACTGAGTATCATCACCTCATTCCATGACAATATGAAAGGCACAATTCAGCATAGCGGCGCCTCATCAGACTCCTTTCCTATCCTGAGTGGCGTGAAACAGGGCTGTGTTCTCGCACCTACATTGTTTGGGATTTTCTTCTCCCTGCTGCTCTCGCACGTGTTCAAGTCTTCAGAAGAAGGAATTTTCCTCCACACAAGATCAGGTGGCAGGCTGTTCAACCTTGCCCGTCTAAGAGCGAAGACCAAAGTACGGAAAGTCCTCATCAGGCAACTCCTCTTTGTTGACGATGCTGCATTAACATCTCACACTGAAGAGTGTCTGCAGAGTCTCATCGACAGGTTTGCGGCTGCCTGCAATGAATTTGGCCTAACCATCAGCCTCAAGAAAACGAACATCATGGGACAGGACGTCAGAAATGCTCCATCTATCAATATCGGCGACCACGCTCTGGAAGTGGTTCAACAGTTCACCTACCTAGGCTCAACTATCACCAGTAACCTGTCTCTCGATTCAAAAATCAACAAGCACATGGGAAAGGCTTCCACTGCTATGTCCAGACTGGCCAAGAGAGTGTGGGAAAATGGCGCATTGACACGGAACACAAAGGTCCGAGTGTATCCACAAACCACTGACCACCTCCAGGCGCTTACCCATTGTCTCCCGAGACAAGGAGGCCTAAGAAGAAGAAGAAAAGAAGAAGACATCATAGATAACAATTTGGTCAATTTTGTTCTGTCAGAAATTGAGACAATTCAGCAGGGCTTACAGTCGGCTTTGCCAAAACATGTCCACTTGTCCTTTTGAGTGTTACAGTGGTATTTCTGCACTATGCCCAAAAATAAAAACAGATTAGCCTGTTCTTCGTCCTATGTTATGACAATGTTTGTTAATCCTGTTCTTCGGTCTCCTGTTCTGTGCAGAAGGAAGTACTTTAAACACTAATAAAGGCTGGTAAACATGTCTGTTTCTTACAAAGACAATTTTGGTCCTTTGGTGTCAACCATGGCTTAGTTAGTAGCACTCTTGCTTTTGCAGATTCAAGTCCCACCCCAGAAATCTGAGCACAAAAATCTATGTTGATACTGCAATGCGGTACTGAAAAGGTGCTGCGCTCTCAGAGGCACCATCTTTTCTGTGACAGTGGCGCAGTGGTTAGCACTGCAGCCTCACACCTCCAGCGACCTGGGTTCAATTCTGGGTACTGCCTGTGTGGAGTTTGCAAGTTCTCCCTGTGTCTGCGTGGGTTTCCTCCGGGTACTCCGGTTTCCTCCCACATGCCAAAGACTTGCAGGTTTATAGGTAAATTGGCCATTATAAATTGCCCCTAGTATAGGTAGGTGGTAGGGAAATATAGGGACAGGTGGGGATGTGGTAGGAATATGGAATTAGTGTAGGATTAGTATAAATGGGTGGTTGATGGTCGGCACAGACTCGGTGGGCTGAAGGGCCTGTTTCAGTGCTGTATCTCTAAAACTAAAACAAGACCCTGTCAGCTGTCTAAGCTGGATACTCTCAAGTGACCAAGAGCAAGGGAGTTATCCCAGTGCCCTGGTCAATATTTATCGCTCAATTAACATCAATTTAAAAAAACATTATCTGTTTGTGGGAGCTTGCTGTGCTCAAATTGGCTTGTGTGTTTCCTGCATTACAACAGTGACTAAAATTCAAATATACTTCATTAGCTGTAAAGTGCTTTGGGACATCTTGGAGTCATGAAAGGCCCTATATAAATGTAAGTCTGTCTTTCTTTCTGAAATTGTCTAAAGGATAAAAAAGAGCCTGAGAGACAGAAATTATCTTTCCTTCCCATAATCATGAATGGGAACTGAAATAAAATAATTGAACATGTAATAAGATCTATTCTTACTATGCTGTTCAAATCTTCCAGACCAATATGAATTAATCATATAGACTATATAAAATATTTGCTTTTCACTTGTATTTACATTGTGTTACATTTTTTCCTCTGACAGGTCTATGCTGACTATGAAAGCAATCCATTGCTACGCCAGGCAATTGAGTTTGCGTGTCGACAGTTCTATATTTTGCATCGGAAGCCTTTTATACTCCAGTTATTTGCGAGTGCAGCACCATTGCTGGAGTTCTCAGTAAGCAAACCAAAATCACTTTGCGTTTCATCCCTCTCCCTTCCCCCCCAGCATTAATTTAAAAATTGTGAGGGCAAAGTATTGCAGTTCTATTTTTGAAAGACTTTACATATTATCCCAGATGATTACTATCAAAATACTTTATCCAACTGCAATATAGTATTAATGCTAGAAAATGTAATGTTGAAGTCCAACAGAATAATAATTAGAACGTTTGCTTCTCACCATTTGATAATGGGCTTGTGTCCCAGTGCTGACTAATATCTGCCAGCTATACCAGTGATGAGTTTTGTTCATGCTTAAAACAGGCTGCTGACTAGACCTCAGGCAGAATTTTTATTAGTTCACGAGGGTGGGAAAGGTGCAGGTCATCATTTAAACATATCCCTTGGGTTGGCATGCCAGTTTTGCTCTGAGTTCAAAACGCAGTGTCGGGAGCGGGAAGATGCAACCTCCCCACTCTATGTAGAAGGCCACGTAAGTCCATTAATGAGCTTATTGTCAGCTCATTAAAAGATCAGTTTGCTATTTTCTTTCTAAGGTGTGGGTTTGATGCATCGTCAGAGCCACAGCAGGCAGGAGGAGGCGGTGACACAGCAGGGAGGGAGCTGAAACAAGGGGACAGAAGCAGAAGGCAGCATTGAAAAGGGAAGGCTCATATAAGGCCCTCATTCACAGGCAAACATTTATGTTCAGTGAGAAGAATTATCTTTCACATCTCTACACTCTTGACAAACACATTTTGGGCGGCCGGGATTGTGATGGTAGTGAGGGGTGGTGGCTGGGTGATGATGGATCCTTCTACTAATGGGACTCATGGGCTCTTCAGAGGGTTGGGGGTGGGGGTTTCAGGAAGACTGCACATTCCATTGCCAATAAAGGAAGGGCATTAGAGGAAATGGGATTAAGCTTCTCCAAGTATACTCCGACTAGTGATAAGGAGCAGCATTTGCTGGAGCAGAAGCAGACCCCAGGTCAACGTGGGTGAAGGAGTTAGGAAGGAGGGGCAGAAAGGCTCCAGATCGTTCACCTCACACAAGCTTCACCAGCACACTCCATCGCTGTGCTTCCCCTCACTTCCCATTTTCCTGTGTTTCGCCAACATGAAATGGAAACACACAAATCAGCCTCAGTGCAGCAACTTTCCCAGTGCTTTATCACTTAATATTTCACTATTATTTATATCAGAAACACCCAGGCGGTAGCGTAGTGGTATTGTCACTGGACTAGTAACCCAGAGACCCAGGGTATTGCTCTGGGGACATGGGTTCAAATCCCACCACAGCAGAAGGTGGAATTTGAATTCAATTAATAAATCTGGAATTAAAAAGCTAGTCTAACGATGGCCATGAAGTCATTGTCGATTGTTGTAAAAACCCATCTGGTTCACTAATGTCCTTTAGGGAAGGAAATCTGCTGTCCTTACCTAGTCTGGCCTACATGTGACTCCAGACCCACAGCAATGTGGTTGACTCTTACATGCCCTCTGAAATGGCCGAGCAAGCCACTCAGTTGTTTCAAACCGCTACGAAGTCAATAAAAAGGAATGAAACCTGACGGACCACCTGGCATCGACCAGAAACGACAATGGCAAATCCAGCCCTGTCGACCCTGCAAAACCCTCCTTACTAACATCTGGGGGCTTGTGCCAAAGTTGGGAGAGCTGTCCCACAGACCAGTCAAGCAACAGCCTGACATGGTCATACTCACAGAATCATACCTGACAATGTCCCAGACACTGCCATCACCATCCCTGGGTATGTCCTGTCCCACCGGCAGGACAGACCCACCAGAGGTGGTGGCATAGTGGGAGGGAGTTGCCCTGGGAGTCCTCAACATCGACTCTGGACCCCACTAAGTCTCATGGCATCAGATCAAACATGGACAAGGAAACCTCCTGCTGATTACCACCTACTGCCCTCCCTCAGCTGATGAGTCAGTACTCCTCCATGTTGATCAGCACTTGGAGGAAGCACTGAGGGTGGCGAGGGCACAAAATGTACTCTGGGTGGGGGACTTCAATTTCCATCACCAAGAGTAGCTCGGTAGCACCACTACTGACCGAGCTGGCCGAGTCCTAAAGGACATATCTGCTAGACTGGGTCTGCGGCAGGTGGTGAGGGAACCAACAAGAGGGGAAAACATACTTGACCTCGTCCTCACCAATCTGCCTGCCGCAGATGCATCTGTCCATGACAGTATTGGTAGGAGTGACCACCGCACAGTCGTTGTGGAGACGAAGTCCCACCTTCACATTGAGGATACCCTCCGTCGTGTTGTGTGGCATTACCACCGTGCTAAATGGGATAGATTTTAAACAGATCTAGCAGTGCAAAACTGGGCATCCATGAGGCGCTGGGGGCCATCAGCAGCAGCAGAATTGTACTCAACCACAATCTGTAACCTCATGGCCTGGCATATCCCCCACTCTACCATTACCATCAAGCCAGGAGACCAACCCTGGTTCAATGAAGAGTGGAGGAGGGCATGCCAGGAGCAGCACCAGGCATACCTCAAAATGAGGTGTCAACCTGGTGAAGCTAGAACACAGGACTATCTGTGTGCCAAACTGCGTAAGCAGCATGCGATAGACAGAGCTAAGCGATTCCATAACCAACGGATTGGATCTAAGCTCTGCAGTCCTGCCACATCCAGTCGTGAATGGTGGTGGACAATTAAACAACTAACTGGAGGAGGTGGCTGCACAAATATCTCCATCCTCAATGATGGGGGAACCCAGCACATCAGTGCGAAAGATAAGGCTGAAGCATTTGCAACAATCTTCAGCCAGAAGTGCCGAGTTGATGATCCATCTCAGCCTCCTCCTGAAGTCCCCAGCATCACAGATGCCAGACTTCAGCCAATTCAATTCACTCCGCGTGATATCAAAAAACGACTGAAGGCACTGGATACTGCAAAGGCTATGGGCCCTGACAATATTTCGGCAATAGTACTGAAGACCTGTGCTCCAGAACTTGCCGCGCCCCGAGCCAAGCTGTTCCAGTACAGCTACTACACTGGCATCTACCCTGCAATGTGGAAAATTGCCCAGGTGTGTCCTGTACACAAAAAGCAGGACATGTCCAACCCGGCCAATTACCGCCCCATCAGCCAACTCTCAATCATCAGTAAAGTGATGGAAGGTGTCATCAACAGTGCTATCAAGCGGCACTTGCTTAGCTATAACCTGCTCAGTGACGCTCAGTTTGGGTTCTGCCAGGGCCACTCAGCTCCTGACCTCATTCCAGCCTTGGTTCAAACATGGACAAAAGAGCTGAACTCAAGAGGTGAGGTGAGAGTGACTGCTCTTGACATCAAGGCAGCATTTGACCGAGTATGGCATCAAGGAGCCCTAGCAAAACTGGAGTCAATGGGAATCGGGGAAAACCCTCCGCTGGTTGGAGTCATACCTAGCGCAAAGGAAGATGGTTGTTGGAGGTCAATCATCTGAGCTCCAGGACATCACTGCAGGAGTTCCTCAGGGTAGTGTCCTAGGCACAACCATCTTCAGCTGCTTCATCAATGACCTTCCTTCAGTCATAAGGTCAGAAGTGGGGATATTCGCTGATGATTGCACAATGTTCAGCACCACTCGTGACTCCTCAGGTACTGAAGCAGTCCGTGTAGAAATGCAGCAAGACCTGGACAATATCCAGGCTTGGGCTGATAAGTGGCAAATAACATTCGTGCCACACAAGTGCCAGGCAATGACTATCTCCAACAAGAGAGAATCTAACCATCTCCCCTTGACATTCAATGGCATTACCATCGTTGAGTCCCCCACTATCAACATCCTAGGGGCTACCATTGACCAGAATCTGAACTGGAGTAGCCATTGAAATACCGTGGCTACAAGAGCAGGTCAGAGGCTAGGAATCCTGCGGCGAGTAACTCACCTCCTGGCTGCCCAAAGCCTGTCCACCATCTACAAGGCACAAGTCAGGAGTGTGATGGAATACTGTCCACTTGCCTGGATGGGTGCAGCTCCAACAACACTCAAGATGCTCCACACCATCCAGGACAAAGCAGCCCGCTTGATTGGCACCCCATCTACAAACGTTCACTCCCTCCACCACCGAAGCACAGTGGCAGCAGTGTGTACCATCTACAAGATGCACTGCAGCAATGCACCAAGACTCCTCAGACAGCACCTTCCAAACCCGCGACCTCTACCAACTAGAAGGACAAGGGCAGCAAATGCATGGGAACACCACTACCTGCAAGTTCCCCTCCAAGTCACACGCCATCCTGATTTGGAACTATATCGCCGTTCCTTCACTGTTGCTGGGTGAAAATCCTGGAACTTCCTTCCTAACAGCACTGTGGGTGTACCTACCTCACATGGACTGCAGCTGTTCAAGAAGGCAGCTCACCACCATCTTCTCAAGAGCAATTAGGGATGGGCAATAAATATTGGCTTGGCCAGCAACGACCACATCCCATGAATGAATTTTAAAAAAGCGACCCACACAGTGTCATTACCATCATGTTGGCCTCCGCTCACAGCCACTCCTATGAGTTGCTCCCCCTGTGGTTGAAGATGAGGTGGAGGCAGATTGCTCACTAGTGCCTGTCTGGGCCTGAAATGCCAATGATGGTCAGGCTCTGCATGGATGTGCCGGGGGTTGGGGCAGCTCCAAAGGCTGCTGCACCAGCAGGGCTGCAGTGGGAGCCTTTTTTCATTGGGTGTAACTCTGCTTCGCCCATCAGAGGGAGCATAGAGGCAGATGATGACGATGGAGGCCTGTGAGGGGTGGTTCCCTCATCACCACCTCTCACTTCCTCAGCCCTTTCATGGCGACCTTGATTGCTGGAGGGGACCACCAGCTGGGGCACAGTTGTGACATTTGTGCCACTGACCAGTCAATGCTGCAGACTGCGGCATGCATCCCATGCATGTCAGTGTATTTTTCCTGCATCCACTCTGAGTGCATATGGCTCTCCATGAGTTTGTCCACTCTCTGAATGGAGGAGTTCATGCTCTCAAAGCACTGAGACATTGTGGAGCACATCAGATGAATGGACTCCTCATCCCATGACTCTGCAGTGCCTCAGGTAACTCCTACATATCAGTACACGTTTCACGCTGGTTCTCCAGGTAGAGCAGCCTGTTTTGTGACTCCCTCGGCTCTGCATCTCCACCCTGCTGAGCAGGGTTGCACCTGTCTTCCATTCTCCAAGGGGCACTGGCCACAGCTGACACTGCCTCCCCGGAATCATACAGCTGTGATGTGTGTCACCCTGTGCCACCATCTCTAATAAATAACACGCAAAGACCCAAGGTGGTGCAAGTATCTGCGCTGGCGGAGGGTGTGCAGGAAAGATGTGTTGGTGCAGGCTCTGAGATGCCAACCTCCTCTGACTCCTCAGGAACTTGTTGGCTTTGGCTGGACTCCTGCCCCTCTGCGGCTCGCCCTGTGGGAGACATAAGCGAAGATGGTTATGAGAGACCGGACAGTCAACAGATGCTCATGCTGCTAAAAACAATGAAATCACAGCTTAGGCATTGGCAGATCATTGAACGAGGAGCAGTGCCATGCATCCCCTGAACCTGGAGATGTTGAGATGTTTTCACCCTGTCTACAGTGGACCCCCATTTGGCTGTTCCCAGCATCCCTGTGGCTTGACACTGGCCAAGTCAAAGGCCAGTTCCTCAAAGTGCATCAGTGACACTATTTGTGGCAGCTCATCTTCCAGGCGTGTCTTCTAGATCTCCCTGGCATTCAACTCCCTTTTGGTCTGCAAGGTGAAGAAGGATACAGTTCGGACAATGCCTCTTTCCCTCACCACTTGTAGCTTTTCAATCATATAAGCTGCTGCAATCTGCATTCCAGCTTCCTGTCCAGCAGCACTAGGGTTCTGACCTATGCTTATGGGTCATCAGGGCTGCTGAGTACACATCTCTCCCATGGTCAGAAGAGCTCTATGCACCCTCAGGATGCCCCTCTCTTTTGCACTCTGATGACTGCCGACCAGGAGGCATGCTATCTCGGTCTTTCTTTGGACTCATCTTTCCAGACTTGAGAAGGTCATTGAAATGCTTCCGACATAGCACCCACCCAGTTCCTTCTCACCACTCCTTTGCTGCTGACCTCGTTCGCCACCTCCAGCCATGCCCTCTTGGTGAGTTTCACAGGCTTTCTGTTGCAACTGGCTGGGAACAGGATGTTTCTTCTGTCAGTCACCGCCTCCAGCAGCACCTCCAGTGAGGCGTCCGAAAAATGGGATGCTGCCCTGACACGATGGGGGCCTCCTTTCTCAGTGCCCTTGGCTCTGCATCTACCTCCATTTCTTGGGCGAACGGCTACCTCAGCAATGGCTGTCGCCCATCCTTTAATTTGGGCCCAACGCTGTCTAAGTCCCACCTCCTTTCCACGTCCATCACCACTAATTGGGCAGCGAACGTGATTTCAAGCCAATTATCTTATTTCCGTAATGGAACCACATTGCTGATGGGGTGTGGGGTCAGGACCCAGAAGTGACCCAACCCTGGAATGGAAATCCCACCCCTCGTATTGTTTGAGAGCCATTACTCGTCTCCAGGAATAAGATCTTCCAAAGCCAGAACGGACTATCAATTTTTATTCAGTCAAATAAATATGTGAACAATTGATTCCAGTTTTTGGACTGTTTTTGAGCCATTTCTTCTCCCTTCTCCTCCTGAGTATTCAGGTTCAGTTTCATAGATGCCGAGCACCTAAGTGGTGATTCTTCATATTTGAGTTGCATTGTGAATGTTGGAAAAATAGCCAACTGCAAGGGCCTCAATAGCTAAGCTTAAGAAGAGATGGTGGTTTACTGATAATATCACTGGACTAGTAATCCAGAGACCAAGGCTAATGCTCAGGGGACAAGAGTTCAAATCCCACCATGGCAGATGGTGAAATTTGAATTCAATTAATAAATCTGGAATTAAAAGCTAGTCCAATGGTGACCATGAAACCATTGTTGATCATTGTAAAAATCCATCTGGCTCACTAATGTCACTTAGTCCTTACCTGGTCTGGCCTACATGTGGCTCCAGACCCACAGTAATGTGGTTGTCTCTTAAAAGCCCTCTGAAATGGCCTAGCAAGTTACTCAGTTGTATCAAGCCGCTACAAAGTCTAGGAAAAGGAATGAAACCAGACAGACCACCCAGCATCAACCGAGGCACTGGAAACGACAATGGCAAACCCAGCCCTGTCAACTCTGCAAACTGCTCCTTACTAACATCTGGGGGCTTGTGCCAAAATAGGGAGAGCTGTCCCACAAACTAGTCAAGCAACAGACAATAGTCATACTCATGGAATCATACCTTACAGACAATGTCCCAGATACCACCATCACCATCCCTGGTTATGTCCTGTCCCACTCTCAGGATGGATCCACCAGAGGTGGTGCACAGTGGTATACAGTCGGGAGGGAGTTGCGCTGGGAGTCCTCAATATTGACTCCGGACCGTATGAAGTCTCAGGGCATCAGGTCAAACATTGGCACAGAAACCAAGTCCCGTCTTCACATTGAGGATACCAACCATCGTGTTGTGTGGCACTACCACCGTGCAAAATGGGATAGGTTTTGAACAGATCTAACAAATCAAAACTGGGCATTCTTGAGGCTTTGTGAGCCATCAGCAGCAGCAGAATTGTATTCAACCACAATCTGTAACCTCATGGCCCGGCATATCCCCCACTCTACCATTACCGTCAAGCTGGGGGACTAACCCCTTGTTCAATGAAGGGTGCAGGAGGGCATACCAGGAGCAGAACCAGGCATACCTAACAATGAGGTGTCAACCTGGTGAAACTACAACACAGGACTACTTGCATGCCAAACAGCGGAAGCAACATGCGATAGACAGGGCTAAGCGATCCTACAATCAACAGATCAGATGTAAGCTCTGTAGTCCTGCCACACCCAGTCATGAATGGTAGTGGCTAATTAAACAACTAACAGTAAGAAGGCTCCAGTAATATCCCCATCCTCAATGATGTGGGAGCCCAGCACATCAGTGCAAAAGACAAGGCTGAAGCATTTGCATCCAACTTTAGCCAGAAGTGCCGAATGGATGATCCATTTCGGCCTCCTCCTGAGGTCTCCAGCATCACAGATGCCAGTCTTCAGCCAATCCAATTCACTCCACGTGATATCCAGAAACGGCTGAAGGGCACTGGATACTGCAAAGGCTATGGGCCCTTGCAACATTCCGGCTTGCACTCCAGAACTAGCTGTGCCCCTAGCCAAGCTGTTCCAGTACAGCTATAACACTGGCGTCTACCTGGCAATGTGGAAAATTGCCCAAGTATGTCCTGGACACAAAAAGCAGGACAAATCTAACCCAGCCGATTACCGCCCTATCAGCCTACTCTCGATCATCAGCAAAGTGATGGAAGGGGTCATCGACAGTTCTATCAAGTGGCACTTGCTCAACAATAACCTGCTCAGTGACGCTCAGTTTGAGTTCCGCCAGGGCCACTCAGCTCCTGATCTCATTACAGCCTTAGTCCAAACATGGATAAAAGAGCTGAACTCCAGAGGTGAGGTGAGAGTGACTGCCATTGAGAGTGACTGCCGGTGACATCAAGGCAGCATTTGACCGAGTATGGTGTCAAGGAGCCCTAGCAAAACTGGAGTCATTGGGAATCAGGGGGAAAACTTTCCGCTGGTTGGAGTCACACGAGCACAAAGGGAGATGGTTATGATTGTTGGAGGTCAATCATCTCAGTCCCAGTACATCACTGCAGGAGGTCCTCAGGATAGTGTCCTAGGCACAACCATCTTCAGCTGCTTCAATGACCTTCCCTCCATCATAAGGTCAGAAGTGGGGATGTTAACTGATGATTGCACAATGTTCAGTTCCATCCACGACTCTTCAGATACTGAAGCAGCCCATGTCCAGATGCAGCAAGACCTGGACAATATCCAGGCTTGGGCTGATAAGTGGCAAGTAACATTCGTGCCACATAAGTGCCAGGCAATGACCATCTCCAACAAGAGAGAATCTAACTATCTCCCCTTGAAATTCAATGGCATTACAATTGCTGAATCCCCCACTATCAACATCCTGGGGGTTACCATTGACCAGAAGCTTAACTGGACCAGCCACATAAATGCTGTGGCTGCAAGAGCAGGTCAGAGGCTGGGAATTCTGTGGAGAGTAACTCACCTCCTGACTCCCCAAAGCCTGTCCACCATCTGCAAGGCACAAGTCAGGAGTGTGATGGAATACTCTCCATTGTCTGGATGTGTGCAGCTCCAACAACACTGAAGAAGCTTGACATCATCCAGGAAAAAGCAGCCCATTTGATTGGCACCCCATCCACAACCTTCAACATTCACTGCCTCCACCACCGACGCACATTGGCAGCAGTATATATCATCTACAAGATGCAATGCAGCAACTCACCAAGGCTCCTTCAACAGCACTTTACAAACCCGCGACCTCTTCCACCTAGAAGGACAAGGGCAGCAGATGCATGGGAACACCACCACCTGCAAGTTCCCCTCCAAGCCACACACCATCCTGACTTGGAACTATATCGCTGTTGCTTCAGTGTTACTGGGTCAAAATCCTGGAACTCCCTTCCTAACAACACTGTGGATGTACCTACACCAGATGGACTACAACGGTTCAAGAAGGCAGCTCACCACCACCTTCTCAAGGGCAATTAGAGATAGGCAATAAATGCTGGCCTAACCAGCGACACCCACATCCCATGAAAGAATTGATTTTGTCTTCAGATGATATTTACAGATTTACGTTTTCATCTGGGTTTACTAAATAGTGATCAGAGAGAAAACCTAGCCAATTTTCTCCTCCTAACACAACGATACAGAGGCCTGTTGTAGCTACTTACCACTGCTCTGGCTGAGATCAGATACATATTGAACCGGCACCTTGTTGTTGTGTTTAGCTCAACCCGTTGCTGACTTAACCAACTGAACGATTCAGAATACTTTCATGTAAGAGTTTAAATGGAACAATACTTACTGCAGGAGGATCAAAGTCTGTTTTGGAAACAAAAATTTGCATCAAAGAAAATTTGTATTTGGCTTTTGTATTTAGGATGTTACGACCAGTGGATCAGCCAAAGGCGTGTCTTCTCAGTGTCTGTTTGACCTTTTGGTGTCTTTGGAGGGCGATACACATGATACATTGGACGTGTTGGAATTAGTAAAAGCTGAGAAACCACTAAAATCTCTAGGTAATCGTCATGAAATTTAGCAATTACCAAAGACTTGTAATAAGAAATGTATGCAATTAAAATATGTTACGGTGTGTTGTGACATAATATGATTATTTCTGCTGAGAATAGTTAGTGATAGTTATTAAATTGTAATACTGGTGACAATTTTTAATTCATAATGTTGCAGTCCATTTTTCCTAAATGAGAAATATCATATAGCAATAAGGAATCACCTGATGAAAGTATTTTTGCCCAGCATTATAATGTAACTGTGATATGATGAAATATCATCATGCACTCAGATTATTGTAGTGCAACAGACACAGATTAAATTTATGTCCTTGACTTTATTTATTGGCAGGGTTTATTCTCAGATTTCCCTTTCACTGAATATCGTTACATTCTTGTCTGTTATCCCTGAGCTTTTCACGAGTTACTGCAACCATGCTTAGTGCATTTGTAGTTAAAATGATAATAAATATTAGCCTTATTTTAGCTGCAAAAGCTAAGATTTTATTTGTAGAGTCAGACACTTCCTGTTTGTAACCTTGTAAAATAGTTGATATACAAGTTTATTACTTCAAATTGTTTCAAGGTTTGGCTCTTGATGCCTCAAATCTGACATTTTATTTGCCAACTGATTTTTCATGCACAATCTGAAAGAATCATAGGTGTAATACCCAGCAGGATCTGTATGTTTCTATTGTTTGATCAGTAAAATCAATTCACAACATTTAAAAGGTCAAAAAAGTAGAAATAGTTGTTCTAAGCAATTAAATTATGTTAAAGCTATTCATAACTGATGGAATGAATACTCTTGCTCCATGTTTAATTTATCAAGACAGGAGACTGAGTTTTTTGTCATTTTTGTGCCCTTTTGGTGGAGGGCCGGATAGAAAAGTATACTTTCTGCATCCTCGAGGAAAGGAACAGAACTTTGGATGCCCCTTAACCTTTATTTTTTGTCAGCCAGGTGTCTGATGTGTGAAATCTACCCCTAGATTATGTGTTTTTAAATGAAACCACTGAGGAATCAACACAGGTGAAGGTTCTGTTTATCCAATATGGAGAGCACACTGCCTCTCTGGAGGAACATGTTAAGGCATTGGGTTGAAGAATCCTCTGGAGTAAAGTAAAAAAAAAAATCCCAGGGATACCACTGCAGATCCAGTAAATGAGTTAGGCTGTTCACTTATCAACAATGACGTGGAGTATTTCAGACCTGTCTAACTCTGTGATCGAGTTACCTTATCTGCCACAGAGGGCTGACTTGGTTCCAGTCATCGATTGCCAAGGATTTCATTTGGAGTCATCTCAATCTCAAAAATGGAGGACAGGTTACTTTCCCTTCCCCCACCATCCCAAAAAGTGATTGATTTAACATTAAACCACTGAGCTGTGTGGAGTTGAATCCTTGTTAGGAAGACACCAACCAGAAACTCTTCACAAGCAGCACTGCCAGTATTTTGAGTTGGATGTATAACATAGTGCTGCTACAGAGTGTGAATTAGAGGTTTAAATAGGTGTATAAACTCACTCAGCATCAGAATCAGCTGATCTTCTCAGTCCTTGAGCACCTGACCTGCTGTATATTGAAGTAGACAATCAGCAAGATCAGTGTTCAAGAAATCAACTGATCTGCTGGTTCTGACACTCCCCTGTACACCTGACAGGATGATGAGCAGCTTGACACACTATAAAATGATTTAAATATATTGCCACGAACCTCCCCACTGCTACAGGATGGACACACATTGTGCATCTTTGAATAGCATTTGTTCTCTGTTGGAGACATGGGCTTCAGCAGCTGTTTGCCTCTCTTCAAGTCAGTTATGTTACATACCAAATACTGGATATATGACTGCATCTTTAAGGTAACACCATTGAACAGCTCACCATTAAAGAAGTCATGTGGTGGTGGTGGCGGGGAGTGGGTGGTGGTGGGTGCAAATGCAGCACTGAAACATGCAACTTCCATGGAGAATGTATTGTTAGAACTTTTTTTATTCGTTTGTGGGATGTCAGTGTTGCTAGCCCGGCCAGCATTTATTGCCCATCTCTACTTGCCCTTGAGAAGGTGGTGGTGAGCTGCCTTCTTGAATCTCTGCAGTCTTTGTGGTGTAGGGAGGGAGTTCCAGGATTTTGATCGAATGACAGTGAAGGAATGGCAATATAGTTCCAAAGTCAGGATGGTGTGTGGCTTGGAGGGGGAACTTGCAGGTGGTGGTCCTAGAAATCATAGAAAGTTTATAACACAGAAGGAGACCCTTTGGCCAAACGTGCCTGTACTGGTTGACGAAGAGCTGCCCAGCCTAATCCCACTTTCCTGCACTATTCCGTAGTCCTGCAGGTCATGGCTCTTCAAGTAGTCATCCAAGTACTTGTCAAATGTGAGAGTTCTGCCTCTACCACCCTTTGAGTTACAGGTCCCTACCATCCTTTAGGTGAGAAACGTTCCCTCATCTCTCTAATCCTTCTACCAATTACTTCAAATCTGTGCCCCCTGGTTTTTGACCCCTCTGTTCCGGTAAATATGTCGTCCCTATTTAGTCTGTCTAGGCCCCTCATAATTTATATACCTCAATTAAGTCACCCCTCAGCCTCCTCTGTTGAAGGAAAACAACCCTGGCCTATCCAATATTTCCTCATAGCTCAAATTTTCCAGTCCTGTCAACATCCTCGTAAATCTCTTCTGCACCCTCTCCAGTGGAATCACATGTGGTGACCAGGACTGTACACTGAAATCAAGCTGTGGTGCAACTAACATTGTATACACTTCTAGCGTAACCTCCCTTCTCTTATATTCTATGCCTCGGTTAATAAAGAGAAGCATCCCAGATGCTTTCTTAACCACCTTATTCACCTGTCCTGCTACTTTTAAGAATCCCTGGACTTAAACTCCAAGATCCCTCTGTTCTTCCACACCACTCAGTATTCTCCCATTTATTGTGTATTCACTTATTTTATTTATTTCGAGATACAGCACTGAAACAGGCCCTTCGGCCCACCGAGTCTGTGCCGACCAAGAACCACCCATTTATACTAACCCTACAGTAATCCCATATTCCCTACCACCACTAGGGGCAATTTACAATGGCCAATTTACCTATCACCTGCAAGTCTTTGGCAGTGGGAGGAAACCGGAGCACCCGGCGAAAACCCACGCGGTCACAGGGAGAACTTGCAAACTCCACACAGGCAGTACCCAGAATTGAACCCGGGTCCCTGGAGCTGTGAGGCTGCAGTGCTAACCACTGCGCCACTGTGCCGCCCACTTGCCTTGTTGCACCTCCCAAAATGCATTACCTCACACTTCTCCAGATTGAATTCCATTTTCCACTTTTCTGATCACTCTCTCTCCCCTTCTCTCTGTGTTGTTACCCCTTTCTCTGTGTTGTTCCTTCCTCTCTGTGTTGTCCTTGTTCTCTGTGTCCTCCCCTTCTCTGTCTGTTCCCCCCCCCCCTTACTTTCTCTGGCCACCCACTCTTTCTCTGTCCCCCGTCTCTCTGTCCACCCCACTCTTCTCTCTCTCTCTCTGCCCTCTCTCTCTCTGCCCACCCTCCCCCCCACCCCCATCTCTGACTATTGCAGAGAACAGGGATGCTCAGCAGATGGTTGGTCAGTTTTTTAAAAAGAAATTGCAAGTGTCAGTTTCACAGCTAACAGGTGCTGACATCGCAAACAGCGGTTTCCCAACTTTGGACAGATTCGGGGATTTCCGGCGGGTTTTTAAAAAAAAAAGTCGGAACCCACCGCTGTGAAACTGACACTTGCGATTTCTTTTAAAAAGCCGGTCTGAAAAAAGAAGACAATGGGAAATTTCCCACCTCTGAAATAGGCCCGCCGGCCAGATGGAAACCTTTGGCGGGCTGGACCCTGGCCCGCGGGCTGTATGTAAGACAACCCTGATCTATATCTTCTTGAAGTGCAAAGCTTTCTTCCTCACTGTCAACCACACGGCCAATTTACTTATCATCTGCAAATTTATTTTTCATATCCCTACATTTGAGTCTTAATCATTAATATAAACTACAAAAAGCAAGGGACTGAGTACTGAGCCCTACGGAACCCCAATGATAATAGCCTTCCAATTGCAAAAACACCCATCAACCAATACTCTTTGCTTCCTGCCATAAAGGTGGTGTTCTCATGCATCTGCTACCCTTGTTCTTCTCGGTGGTAGAGGTTTCAGGTTTTGAAGATGACCTTGAAGGAGCCTTGGCAAGTTGCAGCTGTGCATCTTGTACATGGTACACATTGTTGCCACTGTGTGCCGGTGGTGGAGGAAGTGAATATTTAAGGTGGTGGATAGGGTGTTGATCAAGCAGGCTGCTTTGTCCTGGATGATGTCAAGCTTCTTGAATGTTGTTGGAGCTGCACTCATCCAGGCAAGTGGGGAGTATTCCATCGCACTCCTGACTTGTGCTTTGTAGATGGTAGACAGGCTTTGGGGAGTCTGGAGATGAGTTGCTCACTGCCGAATTCCCAGCCTCAAACTTGCTCATGTAGCCATAGTATGTATATGGCTTGTCCAGTTAAGTTTTTGGTCAATCGTGATTGTTAATTATAGAATAAACAGGAATTCTCCCATTTTTTCATTCCCAAATTTCAAATGGAAAGAAGTGTCTCTCTTATTTTAAGGAAGCATTAACCCATATAAAATGAACAGCAGAAAAACAAACTCTACCGTAAACTGTATAATTATCTTTGATGTACTTCTAGATTTCTGCTATGGAAATGAAGATCTCTCCTTCGCTATCAGTGAAGCTATTAAACTGTGTGTTACTGTAGTTGCATATGCACCGGAATCACTTAGAAGGTACTGGAATATTATGTAAGAAATAAATATGAAAAATAATAAGTGTTCTTTCATTAATGTCCTTGTTACATGCTTGTGTTTGGTAATGCTCTCTTATAAAACAAGAAAGATATACACATAGCGAATGCTAAAAATGATGGAATATGAATTTTAAAATGAAGTATACAGCATATTTAGGTAAGTTGTACATCTAGCAGGCTAACAAAACAAGAGAAAATTACACAGATATGTAGTAGTAGTGATGAATTGTGAGCTTATTGTTCAGTGAAACAAAATAGAAATGATAGCATAAAAGCAAAATACTGCGGATGCTGGAAATCTGAAATAAAAACAAGAAATGCTGGAACCACTCAGCAGGTCTGGCAGCATCTGTGGAAAGAGAAGCAGAGTTAACGTTTCGGGTCAGTGACCCTTCTTCGGAAATGATAACACTCAGTAAACAGTGGCCCAGATTTTGCTGAAAAATAATAGCATCTGAGCGATGCCTATCATTATTAATGCACAAATCAGCCTTGCGTTGAGGAAGATACCCTCTGAATTAGGAATCGCCACAAGTTGCTGGCCGATTTGCATTGCTCCGCCGTTAGCTATGTGAAATGGCATCTTGCACTTAACCTCCCTGTGACTTTCGCATTCATTGTCCATTAAATGCGCCACAGAAAACTAAATCTAGTAATTAACAACTTAAGTACCCTTTTAACAATGTGATAATTGTTAATGACTGCCAATCAACCTTTTTGCCCAGCAAGTGAGCAGTGATAATTCTGGAGTGTCATTCCTTAAAGTTGTGAATTGTTTTAGGAGATTTTAAAAAGTCTTTATTTTCCTTTCTGGCTCTTTTCAGTCTCTCCTAACCCAATCTTTCTTTCACTTGCTTTATTTATTGTTCTCGACCTGATTTGACATTGAATTCACCCTCTCAAATTCACCCTCCTTCTCAGTCCTTCCTCTGTTTATTTCACAATCCTAGAATTTCATTGGTTAAGGAGATACACTGGTTGTATTGTTCACCAAGATCCCAGATACCTGTTGCACTTGCTGCATTGTTATCAACTCATACTTCCAACAACTTTGTGGACAAAACATTTTAAAACCTAAATGAGCATGAACATGTCTAACTAACTGGGAATGTCGTAAGATGCCCCACTCCAGCAAATGCTCCCTCCCATGCAACAATACTAAATTAAATGCTGTAATACATTTTACCTACCTGAGAAACAAGGTTTGGAGTATTGCTAGTGACAAATAAGTGCTTACTTACATCAGAAAGGTCATAATATTGCCATGTTAACAAAGAGATTGATAAGTTTCATATTAATTTCACCTCATCATGCATGTTGTATTATCAAATGCAAGGTGCTGAAGCAAGGTAAATCAAAGAGCATTGAGGGAATGCAAATAAAAGCATAGCTCTGCTGGAGAGCATATGGTGTTCAAATGGATTACAAAAGACTTCCCAATATTTTAAGAATCGATTGAAGCAAAACCTGAAGCTGTGGACAATTGGTACAAACACAGAGAGACAACCAGAATAGCATCCATTACAATTGCCTAGAATTTCTGCCAATCTGTGCCTGATTTTGGGGTGCCAATTCAGCAGGTGGGAGAAGGTAGTGAGCTGGGATGCATTACATTGGATCCTTGTTCACTTAGTGCCTACCCAATTACGACCATTATTTCCAGAAAACAGCACCTGCTTTTCAGCAGGGCATGTAAATGAACATAGGAACATAAGAATATAAGACTTAGGAGCAGGAGTAGGCCATTCAGCCCTTCGACTCTGTTCCACCATTTGGTACGATCATGGCTGATCTACATGTAGTCTCAACTCCACTTTCTTGTCTTCCCCCCATAACCCTTGGCTCCCTTGTCTATCAAAAATCTGTCTTAACTCAGCCATGAATACATTCAATGACCCAGCCTACACTGCTTTCTGGGGAAGATAATTTCACAGACTAACAACCCTTTGAGAAAAAAAAATTCTCCTCATCGCCATCTTAAAAGGGAAACCTCTTATTCTTAACTTGTGTCCCCTAGTTCTAGTCTCCCCAAAAGAGGAAACATCCTCCCCCTATCCACTCTATCAAGTCCCCTCAGGATCTTATATGTTTCAATAAGATCACCTCTCATTCTTCTAAACTCCAATGGGTATAAGCCTAACCTGTTCAACCTTTCTTCATAATATAAGCACTTCATCCCCGGAATCAGTCGAGTGAACCTTTGAATGAAATAATAATGACATGGTGAAATCATACATCCCATTTCTTGTCATTACCACTTGGTTTAAGATGAATGTTAATCACTCCACTATGGCTAGGTGCTACCCTGTTTTCATCTATTTTTTCCTTTTTCTTAGACGTGCCACTTTTGCAATCTGATTTTGTGTCCCCTGAAGGGCCACCCTGTTACCCCTCTCCCTTTCAGGCAGGATACAATGGATACAAGTTTTCAACTTGCCACCTGGGTGTAAACCTGGCATTGAAGATCAGCCACCCTTTGTAGAAACTGCCTGATCTCCATTGCCCTGGCAGCAAGTTGAAAATCTATCCAATGGATTTCCAGTTGGGTTTCTCCTCTACATTTATTTTCTGCATAAAATTACCTAGAAATTACAACACGATAGCAGGCTATTCAGCCCAACATATGTGTATTGGTTTATTCACCACATAAGCCATACAAGTACCTACCCTGTTTCCATGTTTCTTTTCCTTCAACCACCTATCTAACTCATAACCTGTGTAAAAGCTTCTCCTACTCTCTATCCTAAAGCTCATGTTTATTTATTTATTGATACAACACTGAAAGAGGCCCTTCGGCCCACCAAGTCTGTGCCGACCAACAACCACCCATTTATACTGTGCCGACCAACAACCACCCATTTATACTAACCCTACAGTAATCCCATATTCCCGACCACCTACCTACACTAGGGGCAATTTACAACGGCCAATTTACCTATCACCTGCAAGTCTTTGGCTGTGGGAGGAAACTGGAGCACCCGGCGAAAACCCACACGGTCACAGGGAGAACTTGCAAACTCCACACAGGCAGTACCCAGAATTGAACCCAGGTCCCTGGAGCTGTGAGGCTGCGGTGCTCGCCACTGTGCCGCCCACTGCTTATAATCTTATAATATGTTCCTGTCCCCTTATTGTAAACGCTTAATGACTGGAGATAGTCAGCTTCTATATATTGGGCTGGATTTTACCAAGCCCACGACAGTGGGATGACCCGGTCCGATCCTCCCGGCAGCAGTGAGGCTCCGTGGCGGCGCCCCCCCCCCCACCCCCCCACGACTGGGCGACGAAAACGGAAACTAAATATTTAAATGAATGACTTGAATAAATTTAAATAAATCTGAAATCTTCTGGGCCAGATGCGATCTTCAGCGCGCCAGCCATCACTCCCATGCCTTCACTTCCACATCCACGGAAAGCCAACGTGATACTTGTTGGGAGGGGGGAGGAGGTAAGATTTTCAGTGCGGGGTGGTGGGAAGGGTGGGAGATGGAGTCAAATAAATGTAATGGGTGCAGTGGATGGTGGAAAGGGGTGAACTTTAAACTTTGTGCAGTCTTGGCGGGGGGTGGGGATGTGTGGAAGGTCTGATTTAAAAGGTAAGTGTTTTGGGCGGAAGGGCAAATACTTAATGTAATTGTTATTGGGGGTGGGAAAGGGGCATTAAAAATGTATTTGATAAATTTTGGGGGGGATGTATCTTTAAAAATTTAAATGTCCCAGCAGGGCTGACTGCCCTTTAAAAATGGCGCCAGCACCTGCGCACATGCAGCTGGTGCCATTGCCAGCGACGGACAGCCTCCCCCATCCACATGATTTGAGGGGGCAGGCTGCCCTGTCTATTTAAATGAACCGCCGGGCGGGAGATCACAGCAGCTCTTTGGCATGTTTTGAGCTCACCACCGAGTTTGGCAGCAGGCTCTTAAAATCCAGCCAATTGTGTCCCATCTACCTCTGTCAAATCACCATGACTTCCTCTCTGTTCTAAAGAAAAAACCCTGAATTTTTCAAGTCTTTCTTTGTATCTGTATTTTGTCATGGCAGGAAGTATAATAGTGAATCTATGCTGTATATTCTGTATTGTCTCAGAGCTTCCTTACTAAAGATTTATATAGATTCACTGTTAAATATTGCTTTTTATATTCTAGACCTCTTAGCAAATCCCAGTATTTCTAACAGACTTATCCACTTGAGGTGCTACTTTTACGGTCTTTATGTGGACCTGAACTCTCAAATCAATCTGATCTTTCATGTCACCTAGCAATCCCTCATTCAGTCAATCTGCTCTTTCACATCACGCAGCTTTCAACGTGTAATGATTACTTCTATTTTTATGATAAAAGCTACCACTTCATGTTCACTGACATAGAATTTTGTCACTTTTTCCCCATTCAGCATCTTATCAATATGCTATGAGCAAAATTTTAATTTTATTATTATCGGTTCATTTTTGGACATCTGCATAAAGTATCTTTGGAGCAGCAATCCTGGCACTGCACAACCAAGATCAGATTTTTGGCCCCTATATACCTTCACATCTTTTTGCTGTTTAACTGTTTGTCAAAGTAGAATTGGCTTTACCCCTTTGATGTTGCCACACAGGATTTTGTCTGGTTTTATGCTTCTTATTTGTGCCATAGCCTTCAAATGCTGATGGTTCTAGAGGCACTAGTGCCCTGCTACTTGCAGAAACTAAAGAAACAAACCATTCAATTGGAGTCAGCATCTGGAGCACGGGATGAAATCACGGCTATCGCTTCACTTGCCATATCCTTACAAGCTTTGTTATACAGTGTTGAATCTCTCACCAGGTAAAATATTAATCCTGTTCTTATACTATCTTTTCAGTCTACACTATGAGCTGTAATTGTTGTCCTTCTAAATGAAAATTTAACATTTCATAAGCATTTATAGGTTTACGGTGGTTGATATTTTAATTTTAAATTAAGCAACACATCTGTTCCTGTCATTATTTTTAGTGGATTGATGTATGCTTTATTAAATAAGAGGTATTGCATGAACCCTTTTTAGGCATCAAACAAATTAATATGACAATTTTTTCTAAACTAACATCTGTTTTAATCTTTGTGGTTGCTTCAGTCGAGCAATATTTGTTAAAAAAGAAACTTTCTTTGAATTTGTCTAATGTTTGTTTTTTTTCATGGACTTTGGTACAGACCAATGACCGCTCCTCAGATGAGCAGGTCCGACCAAGGTCACAGAGGAGCTCCAACAGCCAACCATGCCATGTCCGGAGGGGTCAACACAAGGTCAGGAAGAACCCGTGATAATTCTTACACAGTCCTTTTCCTTTATAGGCCCAGTGGACTAAATGGTCTCCTAAATAGTAATTTCAATCATTCTATTAATTTGTCTCACTCTTTTGTGGTCTTTCACCATCCTTAATTCCTTGTCTCGAATTTTAAGCAGAAGAACTCAGTCCTAGAGCTCTAAAAAGAGAATTCTAATCCTGCAGAGCATTTACATTACAGTCGACAGCCAACATGCAGTTCATCCCCCATTGATTGCAGTCTGACATATAAATGACCTGACCTGCCTGACACCAGAAACTTATTTGATTGGGTGTCCTAATCTGCCATCAAAACAAAGACTTTGAAAATGTTTGGATTATAAGAACATAGGAACAGGAGTAGGCCATTCAGCCCCTCAAGCCTGTTCTGCCATTAAAAGGGATCATGCCTGATTTGTGTCTAAACTCCATCTAGCCGCCTTGGCTCCCTATCCCTTGGTACCCTTGGCTCGTACAAATCTATCAATCTCAGATTTAAAATTATTAATTAACCTAGTATCTACTGTCATTTGTGGGAGTGCCACACTTCTACCACTATTTGTGTGAAGCAGTGTTTCCTATTTTCTCCTGAATAGCCTGATATTGATTTTAAGGTTACGTCCACTTATCCTCGACTCCCCACCAGCAGAAAAAAATGATCTTTAACCTATCAATTCCCTTCAAAGCCCTAAAAACCTCAAACAGATCATCCCTTAATGTTCTGTGTTTCAGATAATACAAGCTTAGTTTGTATAATCTCTCCTCGTACTCTAATCCTTGGATCTCTCGTAACATTCTGGTGAATCTACACGGCACTCCTTCCAAGGTCAATATATCCTTTCTACTGTTGGATACCCATAACAGTGCACAATACTCCAGATGTGGTCTAACCAGGACCACAAGCTGTGGCAAAACTTCTACCCCCTTTATATTCTACCCCTATAATTATAAAGGGTAACATTCAATTAGCCTTTTTGATTTTTTTTGCACCTGCCTACTACATTGGGTGATCTGTGTACGTAAGTCCCTAAATCTCTTTGGACCGCCATTATTCCTAGCTTTTCATCATTTAAAAATACTCGTATCTATCCATTTATGGTCCAGAATGGCTGACTTCACATTTACCTATGTTGAAATCCATCTGCTACAGTTTTGCCCACTCACTTAATCTGTCAATGTCTCTTTGTAATTATATGCTGTTGTCTATACTGCTTATTATATCACCAATTTTTGCATCATCAGCAAACTTGAATATGTAACTCTTTTGTGTTACTTAAGTCATTAATAAATATAGTGAATAGTTGAGCTCCCAGAACAGATCCTTGTAGACAGAATTAGTCACAACCTTCCAATTTGAGGACATATACATTATCCCTACTCTCTGTCTTCTGCTGCCTAACCAACCTCCTAACCAGTTCAATAATTTGCCTTCAATTCCATTTGCCTTCAATTCCATTTGCTTTAATTTTAGCTAATAATCTCTTATGTGGATTCTTATTAAATATCTTGTGGAAGTCCGTATAAACTACATCTATAGGCATTTCCCTATCTATACGTTAGTTACTTCCTTTAAAAATTCAATTAGGTTCATTAGACAAGACCAACCCTTTACAAATCTCTCCAATCAGCTCAAATTTCTCTAAGTGCTCTGTCACTCTGACCTTAATTATAGATTCCAATAACTTACCCAGAGTCGATGTTAGACTAGCAAGTCTCTAATATCGTGGTTTCTGTCTCTCATCTTCCTTAAATAATGGAGTTACATTTGCAATTTTCCAATCTAAAGGGGCAATTACTGAATCAACAGAGCTTTAGAAGATTATGGTTTAAGCATCTGCAGTTTACTCACCTATTTCTTTTAAAACCTAAAGGTGGAAACCATCAAGTCCTGGGGATTTGTCAATCTTATGATTATGATGCTATCTGATGCACATTGACAAATTCCCTGGCCTGCATTCTGCATGCAAGTAGTCTATTATACTCTAGAGTGCCTTCGGAACCGGTCTCTGACAGACCTTATTAGATCAGGATGAAATGGGATTATAAACAACAAAACAACAGCAAAATAAATTTATATACTTTATAGGGAAGAGTGGTGCATGGAGTTCACTCATTCTAGACAAGAGCAAAAAAATGGTAATATCGAAGTACATTATTTGAAAATACTTGGGATTGATGAGTGACACAATCTCAGATCTTCCTTGCATACCTTTCTGTTGAGAAATGTCTGGCTTCAGCTTAGCATCCCCACCTGAATTCATTCTGTGAAGAAATGCAAATAACAGCCATACAACAATATGCTCCACCACAACACCTCAGTTTTTAAAAAGAAACTTTGTTCATGGAATATGGATGACCATGGATAGGCCTAACTTGTTACTCACTGCTACTTAGCCTGAGAAGATGAGCCTTCTTGAACCTTGTTCTGATACTCCCATAATGATGTTACATGTGAAATTGCAGGATTTTGACCCTCAAAGTCATTAGTTAGTTGTTTGAAAATTGTCGATGATTACAGATGATGTTGAAATTTCTTATTTTACTTTATAATATAACAATATTATTATTTATCTGCAGAGATAACCTACATTTGTTAGAAGAAGGCCAGGGTCTTCCAACTGAAGAATTGGACGAGCGTATAGCAAGAGAGGAATTCCGCAGGCCTCGGGAGTCACTCCTAAATATTTGCACCGAATTCTTCAAGCACTGTGGTCCCAGGTTGAAAATTCTCCAGAATATGGCTGGAGAACCAAGGGTTACTGCTCTTGAACTACTTGATGTGAAGTCACATATGAGGTATACTTTTACATTAAAGGGTTTATACTATTTATTCTAAATTTGCCACCTTAATGTTAAACTGTGTATCTTAAAATCTGCTAATACTGCATTAATGTTATTTTAAACATTTGTCAGAGTGCCGTCCATTTGTGGCTCCATTTCTACTTTGGAAAGGGAATGGAAGAATATGTATTTTGTTCTTGGACAGGATTTACATTATGTTCTTGTTAACTTCGGCCCAGTTTGCTTAAGTATTTCAGGAAAGCTTTTGAGATAGCTTAGTAATCTGTCTAACATCAGTTCAGAAGATTTTTAAAAATTTACATGTAATCATCGTCATATTTTGATTTCTAATCAAGCGTAACAGGTGCCCCTCACCCCTACTTTACAAGAAGAAGAAGGACATTTTCTTGTTCTGTTTAAACTCATTTTCAACAAAGCCATGCAGCTCTGATGTAAGTGAATCTGTTTCAGTAATGTACACAACAATGACAGAATGAATGCACTTATACAGGAATTTTCAGACATTCTCTGTACCCTTACTGTGAAGCCTGTGCAAGAAAGGTACCACATTCTGAAGGAGAATACCATCATATGGTTGTAGATTCAGTCTCCTAGCCTTCTCTCCCGAAGCTACATTATTATGCTCAAAACACTAAATATTGAAAATAACTCAGAATGTTCTTACACCCCTTGAAGAGGTAGAGTGAACCCATAGTATGTTGGGGTGGTATATATGTTTGTGAATCATCAGGAGCCTGTAAAGCTGTTGCCAGAATTGCAGTGTTGGTAGTAATCCCAATCTATCAACTCTCCTGCATCACATAGAGCATCTAGTATCGTGTTTAAGATCCTGCTGTTCTCCTGGATCTTTGCTGTTCATTGTCTTCACTGTAGTGCACAACCCGAGACAGATGTTCCAAGGTCAGTAAGTAAAAAGGAGATATCAAAATAGATCTTGGTAGCGATTGTACGAGATGTCTTCTTTGACCTGAGCACTTGCTCTGTGCAGTTTGAGGACAAGAATTGAATTTACTTTCCTGTTTTGGAAATAGTCAGTTTATTTACAATCTGTGGTTATAGTATACTGTGTACTTTTGAAACAAATTTAACATTTATTGTACCTTAGGTTGGCAGAAATTGCGCATTCCCTTCTAAAGCTTGCACCATATGACACCCAAACAATGGAGAGTCATGGACTTCGGAGATACATCATGGAAATGCTTCCAATCACCGATTGGACTACAGAAGCTGTACGGCCAGCTCTCATCTTAATCTTAAAACGATTAGATCGGATGTTTAATAAGATTCACAAGATGCCAACCTTAAGGTAACTTGTGTTGTAACCTAATAGACATTGAGGCAAATTCTAGTGTAGCAGGTAATCTAATGGCATCTGCAGTTAATTATATTGCCCATGCACAATTAGGTTTGAAAATCTTTTGCATGACAAGCTGCTGAAAGTGAGAGCTGATAACAGCCAGAGGACCATAGATATCTCTCTTCACTAGAGAGAGACAATTGGCGATGTATAGCTTGAGGGTCACCACTCCTCAAGCTTGGGGTAAGGTGAGAAGGCAAGCCTCCATGAGCTACCACAACCGGTATGGGGATTGAACCCACGCTGTTGGTGTCTTTCTGTATCACGCTCTAGCCGTATAACCAACTAACCTAACCGAGGAGGAAGTGTAATTGGGGTAGGTGAATTCAGTGTCAAATCAGGTACATAAAGAGAGGGAGAGAAAGATTCCTAATGCAGTTTTCAGAATACTTATGTAGTTAATTGTCTCATCTGTAAACTCCCAACTAGTGCAGAGATCCTTTAATAATCTAATTATTTTTTTTAAATGGTTTTATTGTGGTTATTGCTGAGATGAAGGATTAAAGAAATTACTAATTCAGCATAACAATAGTAATACAGGCTGGGTTTCAAGGTAAGGAGGAGATGAATATGGGCCCTTTCTTATTCCTCTTTTATATAAGGGTGAATGAACAATGATTTTGGCTCTAATAGGACAAACTCCAGTACAGGTGAAGCTTGTTACAGTAAAATGTGGTATTACAAATGTTCTATTGTAATCTTCTTGGTTATGGTCCAAATTGTTAATGTAACCCTACTATTTACAAAAGGAGGGAGGTGGAAACCGGGGAACTATAGACCTGATAGTTTGACATCAGTAGTACGGAAAATGTTAGAATCTATTATAAATGGTGTGATAACTAGACACTTAGAAAATAATGATATGATTGGGCAGAGTCAACATGGAGTTATGAAAGAGGAATCATGTTTGACAAACCTCTTGGAGTTTTTTGAGGATGTTACTTGCAGCATAGAGAAAAGAAACCAGTGGATGTGATGTATTTGGATTTTCAGAAGCTTTTATGAGGTCATAAGGTCATAAGAACTAGGAACAGGAATAGGCAATTCAGCCCCTCGAGCCTGCTCCGCCATTCAAAACGATCATGGCTGATCTCATCTCGGCCTCAACTCCACTTCCCTGCCCGTTCTCCATATCCCTTCAACCCTTTACTAATTAAAAATCTATCTATCTCCTCCTTAAATTTACTCAATGTCCCAGCATCCACCGCACTCTGAGGTAGTGAATTCCACAGACTCACGACCTTTTGAGAGAAGTAATTTCTCCTCACCTCTGTTTTAAATCGACTACCCCTTATCCTAAAACTATGACCTTTTGTTCTAGATTGCCCCACAAGAGGAAACATCCTCTCTATGTCTACTTTGTCAATCCCCTTAATCATCTTATATACCTCAATTAGATCTCCTCTCATTCTTCTAAACTCCAGAGAGTAAAGGCCTAAAGTGCTCAATCTCTCTTCATAAGACAAACCCCTCATCACTGGAATCAATCTAATGAACCTCCTCTAATGCCACCAATGCAACTACATCCCTCCTCAAGTAAGGGGACCAAAACTGTACGCAATACTCCAGATGTGGTCTCACTAATGCCTTGTACAGTTGCAGCAACACTTCCCTACTTTTATATTCTATTCCTTTAGCAATAAATGCCAAAATTCCATTTGCCTTCCTTATTACCTGCTGTACCTCATGCCAGCTTTCTGCGATTCATGTACGAGGACACCCATATCCCTCTGCACCAAAGCATTCTGTAGTTTCTCTCCATTTAGATAATAATTTGCCTTTCTATTCTTCCGACCAAAGTGGATAACCTCACACTTATCCACATTAAACTCCATCTGCCAAATTTTGGCCCATTCACCTAACCTATCCATATCCATTTGTAAATTTCTTATTTCCTTATTGCAACTTACTATCCCACCTATTTTAGTGTCATCTGCAAATTTGGCTATAGTACCTTCTATCCTTGCATCCAAGTCATTAATATAGATTGTAAATAGTTGGGGCCCAAGGACCGAACCCTGTGGCACCCCACTGGTTACATCTTGCCAACCAGAAAAAGACCCATTGATCCTGACTCTCTGTTTTTGTTGGTTAGCCAATCCTCTATCCAAGCTAATAAATTGCCCCTAACCCCATGTGATGTTACCTTGTATATTAACCTTTTGTGCGGCACCTTATCAAATGCCTTCTGGAAGTCCAGCTATACTATGTCTACAGGATCCCTATGATCCACTTTGCTTGTTACAACTTCAAAGGACTCTAGCAAATTAGTTAAACATGATTTACCCTTCATAAAACCATGCTGATTCTAAATGTCCTGTTATTACTTCCTTAATAATGGATTCTAACAATTTTCCAAAGACAGATGTTGATAAGGTCCCACACAGGAGGTTAGGTAAACAAAATTAGAGCACGTGGGATTGGAGGTATGGATTGAGAATTGGTTAACAGACAGATAACAGAGAGTAGGAATAAACAGGTCATTCTCAGCATGGCAGGCTGTTACTAGTGGGGTACTGCAAGGATCAGTGCTTGGGCCACAGCTGTTCACAATCTATATAAATTATTTGGATGTGGGAACCAAATGTAATATTTCTTGGATAGGCTAAGTGAATGGGCAAGAACATGGCAGATGGAATATAATGTGAATAATACTTTGGTAGAAAAAACAGGAAGGCAGAGTATTTCTTAAATGGGTGAGAGGTTGGGAAGCGTTGATGTCCAAAGGGACCTGGGTGTCCTTGTTCATGAGTCACTGAAAGCTAGCATGCAGGTGCAGCAAGCAATTAGGAAGGCAAATGGTATGTTGGCCTTCATTGCAAAGGGATTTGAGAACAAGAGTAAAAATGTCTTGCTGCAATTGTATAGAGCTTTGGTGAGACCACACCTTGAGTATTGTGTACAATTTTGGTCTCCTTATCTAAGGAACGATATACTTGCCATAGAGGGAGTGCAATGGAGGTTCACCAGACTAATTCCTGAGATGGCAGGATTGTCTTATGAGGAGAGTTTGCAGAAACTGGGCCTGTATTCTCTAGAGTTTCAAAGAATGAGAGGTGATGTCAGTGAAACTTATAAAATTCTTATAGGGTGGATGTAGATAGGATATTTCCTCTGACTGGTGAGTCTAGAACCAGAGGACATAGTCTCAGAATAAGGGGTAGGCCATTTAAGACTGAGATGAGGAGGAATTTCTTCACTCAGGGGTTGGTGAATCTGTGGAATTCGCTACCCCAGAGGACTGTGGAAGCTCAATCATTGAGCATGTTCAGACAGAAATCAGTAGATTTCTGGACACTAATGGCATCACGGGATATGGGGATAGTGTGGGAAAGTGACCTTGAGGTAGATGATCAGCCATGATCTAATTGAATGGCTGAATTGCCTACTCCTGCCCCTGTGTTCCTATGTACTGTCAGCTTAACCCTAAACCATGACAAAATGCCCTCTAATAAGAACCAAGTTGTTACTGTAACTAGCTTATGCTGTACAACAGATTAATTATAAACAGTAGAGGGTAAAGTTGCACAATTTGTCCAATTTTGTTAAAATCAGTGGAAAAGATTGAGGAATTTCAAGCGCAAGTTATACCTAGTGTAAATCTGGTTTCTGCAGTCTTTTACCTTGGTTTAAAAAATCATCTTGCTGGAAGCCAGCCCCACCCATAAAACTGGGCACCCCCCACCTTGATCAAATTGATGAGCATGCCGATGAGTCTCTAGTAAGCACCTTTATAAATGTTTTACAATATTAAATATTTAATTTACTAAGAAACTGATTAGTGTACACCATTGAAACTAGGAAGTGGTTCTATCTTTCAAAAAAAATGTTATTTTCAGTTATTTAAAATCAGGTTACTCACAAGTGATAGACTAGACACTTATTAAAATGCTTATTTTGTGTGATAAACCAAATTTCAGCTGTATTAATAAAACTGCACCAGTTTACCACTCTTAAATACATCAAGGAATATTTCCTAATGTAAGAGGTAAAAATGTTTTAAAGTACTGCTTCATGAAAGATTTTATGTACGTTTGCGATTATGCAAATGAATTTGAGCTGAAACATGAACCATAATTTGACTCTGAAAATTAGTGCAATTTCGAGCACAATTTGTGCATAGATTGCCAAATGTGCTCGAACTGGACACTCCACCTCCAGATGGCAAAAATGCATTATGCTGCAAATCCAGTTTATTAATTAACCTTTTTTTGAATTGCATACTTCAAAATGCACTGAAATAATGTATAACATGAACTAGGTAGTGCACTGGGTTAGCATATTCTCCTTTCAATCCTAGGATCTGATGTTAAATTTATTCCAAACTGATGTGATGAAAGCCTTCTCCTTCTGCCAGCTGTATGGGTTTCATGTAAAATGAGTTTGGCATGAAATTACAAAAGCAAAATACTGCAGATGCTAGAAATCTGAAATAAAAACAGAAAATGCTGATAATACTCAACAGGTCAGGCATCATCTGTGGAGAGAGAAACAGAGGGGGAATTTTATGGAGGCGACGAGGGTCTTGGCCGCAGACTGGAGAGCTGGCGAGAGACCTGCGGTGCCTCCTCCGGGAAGGCCTGTTGGAATTACATGCCAATCAGGCAGTTGAGTGCTCACCGGAAAACCTTTCATGGTATTAGGACTCTGGGGGCGGAAGTCCTTCCTACCGAGAGCTATCTGCCAATCAGAGGCCGGCAGCTGTTTTTCTCAGCAGTGCCAACGGGAGGCAGTGGCTGCTGCGAGAAAGACACCCACCTGAAGCCCAGATCACCAACCGACTGAGGCCACTGGTGAGAGATGGCAGGAGGGGTTTCGCAGGGTGGGGGTTGTGGAGGTGGATTATGTAGGGGGGTCAGCAGCAAGGGCAAGGGGATAGCTCTCAGCAGGCCCCCCCTTCCAGGTGCCGGGTCCCTCAATCAGGCACTGAGTGTCTTTGGACAAGGGATCCCGCCTACCCCCCACCTCGCCGGGAGCCAGCAAACAACCCGCATAGGTTTGCATGTCGTGCTCCCTGCATGACGACAGGCCTGCCCACCATTGAGTTCATACCAGCGGGGGTGGGAAAGGGTATTAATTGCCCCTTAAGGACCTCAATTGGCAAAGGAGCGCGAAGGCAGTCCATGTGCCTTCCCGCTATGGACTTAATCGGGGTAAGGTCCCCACCCGCCACCATCCCACCCGATTAAATGCCCTCCATGCCTGCAAACTCGCCACAGAGGAGAGCATAAAATTCAGCCCAGTGTTTCAGGTCAATGACATTCCTGATGAAAAGGATCATCGGTTGAACCGTTAAGCTGAATTTTTGCCATGGAGGTGGGAAACAAGAGCCGGGTTTGTTTTTGGGTCTGAACCCGCTTCTGGTGGGAAACTGATTAAAGTTAAGGTTTTTGCGTGGTTCAGCGCTTATTTGGTATGGAGGCGGGTTTCCTGTCTAATTAGAGTGGGGTGGGAACGGAGGTGGGTCAGATGAATTGTGGAACTTCATTAGACTCCCCACGGCAGTCATCACTGAGGCTGCTGGTTGTCCTCAGGGAGAGATCTGCACAGCAGATCTTCACAGCACCAGAGGGAATTTTGGGGATCCGGAGGCCTGGCACCCAGGGCAGGGCTGCCCCTTGCTTCATCGATGCCGACCTGGATCTAATGTTGAAGGTCATGAGGGAGAGGAGGTCCGTCCTCTTCCCTGAGGGTGGCAGGAGGAGGCCACCTCATCATGCAGCAGGGGCACTTCTCTGTTCATTGTCATTTCCCTCTATCTCTAATTCTTCCTCTTCCCTCATCTGCTCCTGCTGCACTCCCAGTGAGCTGCCTCCTTCCAGGGCCTCACCATCCTCAAGGTCCACACCTTTCTGGAGAGCCCTGGTTTGGCGAGTACAGCAGACCACCACAATAACACGAGACCCTTGCAGCAGGTTATTGGAGGGTGTCACCCGACTGATACAGACATTAGAATCTCATCTTCAGAAGCTCATTGGCCTGCTTAATGGTTGTCTTACTGAGCAGGTGGCATTGGTTGTATCGCCTCTGTGCCTCTGTCTGGAGGTTCCATAAAGGGTTGATTAGAGATACAGCACTGACACAGGCCCTTCGGCCCACCGAGTTTGTGCCGAACATCAACCACCCATTTATACTAATCCTACACTAATCCCATATTCCTACCAAACATCCCCACCTGTCCCTATATTTCCCTACCACCTACCTATACTAGTGACAATTTATAATGGCCAATTTACCTATCAACCTGCAAGTCTTTTGGCTTGTGGGAGGAAACCGGAGCACCCGGAGAAAACCCACGCAGACACAGGGAGAACTTGCAAACTCCACACAGGCAGTACCCGGAATCGAACCCAGGTCCCTGGAGCTGTGAGGCTGCGGTGCTAACCACTGCGCCACTGTGCCGCCCGTTGAGTAGCCATGTCTTCAAGGGATATCCTTTGTCCTCTAGGATTCATCCACGCACTTTGTGGAGTTGGAGTGAAAATCTGAGGCAGCCAGGATTGGCGGAGGATGAAGGAGTCATGGCAGATTTAGATTTAGATTTTAGATTTAGAGATACAGCACTGAAACAGGCCCTTCGGCCCACCGAGTCTGTGCCAACCATTAACCACCCATTTATACTAATCCTACACTAATCCTGGCAGCTGCCAGGAAAGCGAGCACACATGTGGTGGAAGCTCATGTTGTGGTCACAGACCAGTTGGATGTTGAGGGAGTGGAAACCCTTCCTGTTGATGGATCTCGGCGGCCTTGATGGCCACGTGGGTGCCTTGTTGGTCAGATGGGTGTAATCGATGATGCCCTGCAGCTGAGGAGATCCAATAACGGTGACCTCTGTCCCTGAAAGGCCATGTCTGTCATTAAATGAATGCGCTGTTCAGTTCTGGCAAAAAGGGCGTGAGTGATCAGCGAGATGCAGTAGTGTGCAGCTGTATTTTGAGATGTCACTAAGGTCCACAGCTGATCCTTGGAAGGAGTTAGAAGCTAAGAAGTTCAAGGTCACAGTGACTTTCACGGCCACTGGCTGGGCATGGCGACCAGTGCTGTTAGATGCAAGGTCTTCAGTGATGAGGGTACAGATGTCTGAGACAATCTGCCTGGAGAGTCGCAGTCTCCTTGCAGCACTGGGTCTCGGTCATCTCCAGGTAGCTCCCTCTTCAGCGGTAAATCCTGTGTTCAGGGTTTGGCCTCCATTGCCTTCCTGCTCCTTTTTCCTCCCCTATTCCGTCCTGATGCCAGAATTCTGCCCTTCCTGTGGATGGTGTTGCCTCTCACTGCCACTGGCCCAAAATCTGACAGTCATCCCCCACTGCCATCTGGAGCCTTCCCTCTCTGCAGGTGGCTACCCAGTTGTTCTTGTTAGCCTTGCCCATTGCTTTTCTGCCCCCATAATGCTTGAGGGGTGGTGACTCCATTCAAAGCCTGGACACTGGGTGCCTATTCTCCCTGTCACCTGTGCAGTGCTATTGCAACTCCCTTACCAAGTACCCAGCCCACTTTTGCCCTGCTGCCCTCTTCTCGGGCTGGGGTGATGCCCTGGGGTAGCCATGACTGGCTCTCCTCTTTACCTGCCTCCCTTCAGCTGGCCAGTTTCTGAAGGTGCAGGTAACTCATGCGTCCTTTAAAAATGTAAACATCACCTCTTGACAAGCTCTTAATGAGGTTTAATTGGTCTTAATTGGGAGGAAAGGGGGATACCTATCCCACTTCCTCCCCCCCCCCCCACACCCTGGTGATTATTGCCACGCTGAGAACAATGGCTTGAAATTGACATGCCGCTCAGCGCCGGTATTTTTGACCCCCACCAACGCCCCCCAGCCCACCCCACCCCACCACCCTCCCACCACCTCCGACTTCGAGCAGGGATAGGCACCAACATGTTACAGCAGGGGCATTTGACAAAGTTATTGACTCAATCACGGACATGTGGGCAATTAATGTGTGTTTAAAGTGTACAGCCAATCTAATGCCATCAAAACACAGTCCGATTTAAAACACATTTTTCCCTATAAAGTAAGCATGCAAACATCAATGGAGAACTGCACAACTGTATTAGCTAGCTAGCAAGCAAAATAATATGCAATGCCAATGCAAATTACTTTTGTTGACAGAATAGAGCTCGTTATACCATGTCACAGTGTGGTAGATGGATCTTATCGGATGATCTCTGTGGATTCACACTGTGTCAGAAGTGCAAATTCATCTAATAACCCATGAAATTCCAGGAGAGGATTGTTATTGTGGTTATTGAGATGTGGAAATAGAAAAATCAGCAATAGGAATACAGACCATTTCTCACACTGCTGTTGGCACAAGACAATTTAACCCATGATGGTCAATGTTTGTGCAAATTCTCCACCTGCTTGTAATATGTGTCTGAAGACAGGGAGGCCAACAAAAGGGCAGTGATCTCCAAATCAGGAGAATTTTATTGGATGGAGCAGACAGTACTTCAGAAGAGTCTGTAAAATAGAAAAGCAAATGACAGAAAGATTAATGGTAGCTATCTAAGACTAATTTATTCATCTAGACAGGCTGTTAAACTATGTCCTGGATTCTAAAATACAGTAACAACAGCATCTCTCATGGACGAAATGTCATTTACTCAGCAAAGCTAGTGCCAAAATTAGATAAACACAATTACAAATAACGAGCACCCTTCAGTTCCTCCAAAAAGCAATTATCTTAAATTCACATGTCTATTTCTCAGTCTATCACTGTTGATTCCAATTCAGCTCTGACAAGATCATTATTAACAAAAAACTTTTCTGAAAAAAGTTGAGCAGTTGTTATTGCATGTATTATTCAGTTACAAAATGTTTCGTCACTATCTGTAAGATTGTACTCCAAACTAATCAATTTATGTCCAAGCCAAATCTCTCTGTATTGCTCCCTCCCTTCTCTGTGTCATTTCCCCCGCCCCTGTGTCAACTGCCCCTCATGTCGTAGCCCCCCCATGTGATACACCCCTCTCTGTGTTGTCCCTGCTCTCTCTGTCTCCCTCTCTGTCTCTCTGTCCCCCCCTTCTCTCTCTCTCTCTGCCCCCTCTCTCTCTGTCTCCCCCTCTCTCTCTGACCCTCTCTGTCTTTCAGCCCCCCCTGGCCTCTCTGTTCCCCTCTCTCTGCCTCCCCTCTCCCTCTGCCTCCCCTCTCCCTCTGCTCCCCTTTCTCTCTCTATCTCCCCCTCTATCTCTGTTCCTATCCCTCACCAAAGCTGCCCAAAGTTCGGAAATTCCGTTCCCACTCTCTGCACCAGTCTGCTGTGAAACTGACAACTGCAATTTTTTTTTTAAAGCCTGTCTGGTGGGAAAGAAGAAGCCAATGACAAATTTCTCATCCCTGAAGTTACCAGTCACAGACTTCAAAAAATGTTACCATAGACAATGGTGTCCATGTATGGACATGATGCTGCCCCCTGCTTCAGGGGGTCTCAAAAATTAACTCTGTTTCTCTCTCTGCAGATGCTGCCTGACCTGCTGAGTATTTCCAACACTTTCTGTTTTATTTAGTATGAAATTAGTTGTCTTGCCCAGAGCGTAAGGTTGATACAGTTAGCTAAGACGAGAACTGAAAGATACCTGGGTTTTCCCTAATGCATTCCTAATCAATTCCACATAGAGTGTTAATGTGGGCATATCCACTTCTGTATGTTTATGCGCAAGGTTGAAATTTTACTTGAAGCTGCAGCTGTCTCTTCAGATTCAGCTGTTGCCTAACTTTTCTAAACACGAAATTCACCAAATAACTATTGGCTAAATTTTACAAAGAATATCAGCCTCCTCAACCCATGCTCCCATCAAGTGAAACCCTTCAGCAAGACTGAATCCTTGCAAATGTACCCATTGTGCTTAATACCATCAGATTTCCCTTGTCATTGCTCTTGTTAAGCCAGAGGTTATTTTGTTCGTTAACAAGGAGTGTTATACAACATAATGTACAATGGGGTCATTTGCAAGCTGGGGTGGGGGAAGCTCAGTCATATTAACTCCTAGGCCTTTTTTAAATCATCTAGGGTAGTCTGCTATCCAAAACCAACTGAAGTGACACAGGATCAGTGGACGGAAGCAAAAATTGGACATCGGGGACGCAAGAGAATGATCCCCTGTATAAAGTTAATGCTGGATATGAGCTTTGGAAAATATCATTGCAGCACCAATGACATCATTGGGCTGTGACTTTTCAATGTAAAATAAACCTCTGCCTGCCGGCCGGTGGTGGGTGGCCTTCCCGTGCTTGAATTAAGTAAAGGTGGTAGGTGGTAGGGAGCATGCCAGGAACACAGACTGACAGCCTTCTACCTCAACTTCCCAACCCTTTCCCCCACACTATCTTAACTCCAGCCCACATTGTTGCTGTTGTGCAGGGGAGGGGTTTGTGTTAAAATCTGCCCCAAATGATTTACAACTTGATAGGTTTTTCTGAGGTGTCTGCTGCCCCGTGAAGGGCACAAAGCATACTTCCTGTGGGGAAGTATTTTAAATTAGCACATTGTGCTAAAGGCTAACTGCTGTTGCTCAGTGAAGTTCGTCTCCAGATCGGTTTCCAGGTTGGGAGAGGCCGGGTTATCAAAGGCAGGAAAAACCAGCAGGAAATAACTGATTTACCTTCTGTTTCTTATACGTTTTAACTGATTACTCAATTATGATTTTTTTTTAAGAATATAATATTTGAGCCAATGGCTGCATGCATTTATATACATTTTGCATATGAGACACTCAAGTCTGCTACTTTGAAAAGTGACAGACATGTTGGATGCACGATTCCTAGCTATGTGTTTATGGTTGTAAGTGTGATAAATTAGCATAAAACATTGGAATATTTTGTCAGATTCTGGTTGATTTTGAACTTTGTTTCTGCAGGCGCCAGGTGGAGTGGGAGGCTGCCAGTAGTTTAATTGAAGGCATTTGTTTAACGCTTCAAAGGCAGCCAATCATTTCATTCCTACCACATCTCAGGTCATTGATTAATGTTTGTGTCAATTTGGTGAGTAGCTGGTAAGCAGTGAGATTTAACCAATGCGTGACGAACTTTAATAATATCTTTAAATATGTTAACAGACCTCTTCCAATGATGAGTTGAGGAAAAAACACCATCCAGTCCAACGCGGAGTCAAACAGACCAGAAAGTCCCAGCTTCAATTCCCAGTCTGTGCTGATTTATCTGATCTTGGATGAGGTAGCAGTTGAAGCAAGGCAATTGGTCTCAGACTATTCGTCCACACTCCCTGCTCCTTAATGTTTTTCAGTAACCTTTGCTGGAAACCCATATGTGTCTGGATATCAGATGAAACCAGGTTTGGAGGCAATGGCTGAATATCTCACTGGCCTTCAAAGAAGAAGTTAACTGACTGCCACAGAATCATATCCCAGCAAAAATCATCATCCTCGGTAGAGAAAAGGGGGAGAAAATTTATAACAAAGATGATACCATGGCTGTAACCCATGTCTTCTTGGGTACATTTGATAGTTCTTTCTTTCTGTCTCCAATTCTGTGCTCTCAACTCCCATTTGCTCAATGCATTGACTGAACAGACCTCTACTCATGCATACTTACAGCTGGAGTCATTGGAAACAAATAAGAGCAGGACATCAAGGCATTTTTCCCATCCTTAATGCCAATTTATTGAGATACATTGTAGCACGCTCAGCAATTGGGGATCAATTCTGGGAGCTACCTGATCTGTATGGCTCAGCTAATTCTGTTGCTGAGGCATCACAGCAGCCCCGTTTACATCTAAAGCATAACAATAGAGTAGCAAAAGCAATTCACAATTTCTGTTTAAAAGAAATTATTAAACAAGTGAGTTGAATAGTTTAATACTTCTAACTATGAAAATGAAATAGGACAGTGTACAGCATGCATTCCAATTATAATAACATAAAGGTAGAAAGAAAGCATACTCCTATTTTCAGTTATTTACAGAAAAGTATTAAACAAAAAAATACAAAAGACTTAACGAAATGGTTCCTTTCTGAATTATCACAATATAAGTTTTTTCATTTGTTATTTATAGGTAATGGGTGTTGTTGGACCATCTAGTGTTGCTGATGGTCTACCTCTTCTACACTTGAGTCCATATCTGTCTCCTCCTCTACCTTTCAGCACAGCTGTCGTTAGGCTTGTGGCATTACAGATTCAGGTATTTTTAATTTGTTGCTTAAAATCATGAAAGTAAAATTTCCTGGGGGTGTGAGGGTCTCACAATCTCCCACTAACTACAATAGAAAGCCTGGAGAAACAGCATAAATGCATATTTGTATAATTTTTCCAAAGTTTCCACCAAGGTTAGATTGGAAGATTGGGAGAACCCCGTGTACATTCTATCCCCAGTGGTACTTTGTACAAGCAGAACACTATTACTGGATGTTCAAAACAAAACATTATATAAAGACTCTTATGACCAGGTAAGAAAGGTGTCTAGGGGTCCCTCTCAGCCTTCACCTGGTCTTACTGTAACAGAGTTTAATTTTAAACACGCTGTGTTTTTAGCTCCCTCTTGGTAAATCCTTGTTCACTGCTTTCCAATTATAAGGCAAAGAAACCAGCACAAACAGGTTTTCATAGGTTCAAAGAAAAGAAGGTTGAAATTTATGAAACAAACTCTAATTCGGTTGACGCCTACGGATATACGACGCGCCCGCGCTAGCATGCATACACGATACACACGTGCAAATAGAGACAGAAAAGAGCAGAAGAAAAATAAAGTGGAAAAGTTTGAGGCAATATCTAAAGAGTTTTTGTACGGTTCTTCAAACTCACTGTAGAGTCCTTGATTGTAGGTATACCTTGCTTTTCGTTGGGCCCCAGTATTATTCTTAAACCTTGTTTGCTATAGGAGACTTTTCTCTCTTGGTGTTCATGTGTCTTCAATGGATTCAGAGGCTTGTGAGAAAGAGATGGGAGCAGACAGCAGAGATCTTATCAGTCCAAGAGCAAACAGTCTTTCTGAGTTCAAACTCTCTGGAGCCAGTTCAAAAGACCCCTGGAACAACCAGTTAGTTATGTGACCATCTGGTCCAACCAGTCCTGGCTCCTGTGGATTGCATCACCCTAGCAGGCCCTGGAATGCTTCCCCACCCCCTCACTGTCTGGTGATCAACATCCATGGTGGGTTGAATGTGTCAGGGAATGATCCTTAATCGACACAAGAACCATCTATTAAAATGCAAATGTCTTTTCCAGCCACGGCTGATCTGTTTAACAAGTCATTTTCTCACTCCAGCAACAGTTTAAAATCAATGTTTATGATAAAGTTAATGTGCCTCGTTCTTGGCAGGTGGGGGCCTAGCATGACAAGTCACAAACACAAATGTAAAATATTGTAAGAGTCACTTGGATATTTCAGTTCACTGGTTTGAACCTTTTTCAACAGAAGCATCAGGGAAAAATTTCCATACACCTTGAGATGAAGAAAACAGGCAGAATCAATTTACTGATTTCCTCGTCCATCTCTCTCTCTCTCACTGTTTAGATGCTACCTGTCCCTTTTAAATAGTTGCTCCTGCCCCAGAGCTGGTCCCAATGCTCCAAAAATCCGAAGCACTCCCTCCTGCACCATGCCTCAAGCCACGCATTGATTCTCCCTGTCTTCCTATTTCTACTCTCGCTAGCACATGGCACTGAAGTAATCCAGACATTACTAAGTTCAAGGTCCTCCTTTTTAACTTCCTCCCTTGTTCCTGAAAATGTGACCGTAGGATCTCAATACCTGCCCTATGTCATTGGTACCAACATGTACCACAACATCTAGCTCCCTCCCTTCCCCCATGCAGAATATTCTGCATCCTGTCCATGATGTCATTTATCCTAGCACCAGGTAGGCAACACAGGGGGCTGAATTTTTACAGCTCACCGCCAATCTCTGTGGTGAGCTTCTAAAACTGCGCGGCAACACGCGAGATGTGTGCCACAAAGCTGCTGCGATATTTCACGTGGTGCTCATTAACATGGAGAGGGCACAATGCCCGCCCCCAATGATTTCACAATAAAATCTACCAACCAGGTTTTTTTAATAAACAACAAAATTACTAATTTATAATAAAGCAAGACTTATTCAGTAAAGATGCAAAGCATTAACACACAGATTGAAATGTGCAAGTTCCCTTCCAAAACTAGCCCAACACACACACAGTTAATGAAAAAATAACGTTTTCTCTGCAGAGATCTCTTTACAAAAGAAAACTTTGACAAAATACCTGTTAATTCTTGAAGGAAAAGGAGAAGATATGGAATGATATAATTTGTCCCTTTATTCTGGTGTCCCAAATACACATGAACAGCTGTTACTGGGATTCTTTTGGAGCAGCTCGCTTCAAGCGACGTCGAGGATTTGTCTGGAAGGCTTTCCAGGAGAAGTGTGGCATCAGGGGTTTCAGCTTACACTGGATTCTCAGGGTTTCTCAGAAAGGTGGAGAAAGAATGAACTGGTCTTCTATCTTAGCAGGCTAACCCCCCTACTGACTCAAAACAATATCTAAAATGAAACCAACTCTTGACCACCATAAATCTTGACATGTCACTTCTCTGTAAACAACTCCCCTTGTCACCAAGGCTCTTGCTGTTCATTTAGCTTAAGTCATGTGACATCCAGTAAGGGTTTGTTTTTAAACAAAGTTCCCCAAGTCCTTCCAGTGACCTTTTTTTTAAAAAAACAAGTCCAGCATCTATGGAATCTTTTCAGGCCCAAATGAATCCATCTCCACAATCTTCAAACACGAGTCCTCAAAAAAAATTTTTTAATGTAAGTACTTTCATCATAAATGTTTTATTTAATTTTGAGTTCAAAGAATTGAGCTATTGCTGACCTCGCATAGAAAGTTATGGCTGTCAAGAAATAGAGAGTTGACTAGAGCACAAATGTCCGTATAATAGAGTTAAAAATGAATACTGTGAATGCTCAAATCCTGGAATAAAACAAAGTAATGTTGAAAATACACAGCCAGTTGGTAAATATTGGAGGATATCAAATGTATCAGTGTCATGGCTGAAGTTAAAATTTTGGGGCGTTATTTTAACCTATGCTGTCCAGTGGGCAACAACTCTTGATAAATGTCTCCACTAAAAATTGCCTATTTTACACCCTGCTTGATTTTACTTTCCATTGAAGTCAATAGAAAGTAAAATGGGCACTTGATCCAATCTGATCAGTTTCCCACTGGGGTGAGTTATTTTAAACTTACATCCTTTGATTCTGTTGAAGGGTTATACAAAAACTGCAACCTATCTTTCTCAGATGCTGCTTAACCTGCTGTGTATTCTCAGAATTGTTTTTGTTGATTAAACCCTTACGTTAAACTGAACTAACCATGAGTTGGCTTATCTAGATCTGACAGAGACCTATATCATAAAATGTAACCCTACAAATTTCCAACCATGGCACTGATCCTTTTTATACCTAAAGAGCCATCAACGGTGGTGTCTATTCTGTTTTAGAGCTATTTGAAATACTTTAGGAGCTATTTAGCATATTTTAAGTTACGTTTTTTTTTAATGATAGGCCTTGAAAGAAGACTTCCCTTTAAGCCATGTGATTTCCCCATTTACTAATCAAGAAAGGAGAGAAGGGATGCTCCTGAATCTTCTGATACCATTTGTTCTAACAGTTGGAACTGGGAGCAAAGGTCTGTTGTTATAATTATATTTAAGAGCAGCATAGTTACTTTTACACGTCATGCCTTCTGTTCAGTTTTTTAAAAAAACACTCACACCAGAAAAAGGAAGTTTAAAAATTAAGGCAATGTATGAAGATTGCTAGATAACATATTCATATTAGCAAATTGACATGACTTCCTTAGAGCATAACTTCTTTTTCAACAATAAATATCATACATGTATTGCAAATAAAATGCCATTATTTTTGATAGGTAGAAGGTAAAATAAAATCCAATCTAACATTACTCTTGAAAAGAGGTGGTTTGTAATTGTAGAATGTGTTGTTGACTGGTCGCCCAGTCCCACAAGCCATAGAATATTGGATTTCAAATTAGGGGATTAAATCTCGACTTGAACTAATATTCAGGCTTTATTGCTGTTGATGGACAGATTTAGCATCCTTCATTTAGACCATTAAAAGTGGCATCTTGTGATGGCAAGGAGCTACAACGTAAAGGTAGATGGTAACAGTCAAGGAGATCTATCCTTTTTTTAAATCAGATGCTTAGTTCCTGTTTGTTGATATGGATCATAGCTAACTGAGATTGTGTAAAGATCTGTGATCCAGAACAGCCATTCTCCCAGCTGAAGGAGGTCAGCTTGGAGGTGGAAAAGCAGAGTGAAGGGACAAAGAGGATATGGAGAGCAACTCTCATATTAAATTTATCTGTTAAAAGTTGTACTGGTGCTTTCCGATGTGAAATAAAACTGTGGTAATATAAATGGTGGCATGAATTTTCTCTCACTAGTGTAAAACTATTGAGTTGCTCGAAGTTTTTTTTTAAAATGACAATCCTCCTTTGTGGTTTAGATAGTCCTAACTTGGAGCAGCCTGAGGTTTTCCTGCTGTTACAGACTGTAATCAATATCCTCCTTCCACCACGAATCATCAGCACTTCTCGCAGCAAAAACTTTATGCTTGAGAGCTCTCCAGCACACTGCTCTACCCCAGGGGATGCTGGGAAGGACCTGCGGCGGGAAGGATTGGCGGAGTCCACAAGTCAGGCAGCTTACTTGGGTAATGTTGGAGAGCATTTTATCTTCAGCAATAGATAACAAAATATTGGTTTTAAGCAGACTTGAAACGAAGTCCATTACAGTGTTTTAACAAGTATTGAAACGTTTATTACCAAATATAGTCACGCTAGCAGTCAGTCATTGTTACAATTGAAGCTAAATTGATTTAGTATTATACTATCTAACTATGCCCTGGCTAATGATACTGAGACAAATATATATTCATGCACACTTATTACCCCAAAATAACTTACAGACAAATATTTAAATTGAATACCCGTGTAAAGAGCCATAATGCAGAACATCAAGAAGGCTGAAAAGATTAGAGAGAAAACAACGTAATTCAAGAAATTGAAATAAATGTTGCAAAGCTTGGGTTTAAAATCATATAAATTAAAGGAGGAAAGAAAGGCCATATAAGGTAAGGGGTTCTACAGTTCTGAGGTTCCACACTGTGAGGATTCACGTTGGAGGAAGAACATGCATCATTGCATATTTGAAGCATATTCAGTGGGAAAACCCATGGTAGATGTAAGAAAATAGAAAGGTATTTGGATGCTCGAGGCTAAGAATGAATGAAGTATCACCTATCAGACAAGAAGCTTTTGCTTGTACAGTGTCTGGAAGCATCCCAAATCGGACCTTGTAATTTTCACAGCATAAGGTTCATCCTTGGTGCTTCTCTGAGTCAGAGTTCAATTTAAGTGTAAATTAAGTGATTCCACACTGTCAGCAGGGAGCTGTGTTGAAAGGGAGCATGCAGCAGAAGTTGGGCTACTATACTGTGAAACCAATTCTCTGACACATTCTCCTTCAAGTGCGAATCTTCTCTGGGAGCACTGGATCAGTTACATTTCCCTTTCAATTCCAAATTAGGAACATTGCATACAACAGCAAAGAGACCATGGTAAATTTGTACAAACTGATGATTAGTCTACAATTAGTGTGATGCACAGCTTTGGGAACCCCACTATAGAAAGTGCATTAAAGCTATAGAGAGCATCAATGCAGATTCATCAGGATGGAATTAGAGATGAGAAACTCTAGTTATGTGGGTAAACTTGAGATACTGTGACTATTTCCATTGGAGCAGAGAAGGCTAAGATATGAATTAATGGAATTTTTAAAATTATGAAGGCTTTTAATAGGATATATATGAATAGGCTATTTTCTGTGACTGGGGAGTCTCAGTGACAAAGGGGGGAGTCACCTTAGAAAGAGAGTGGGTTTGGGAGCAGGCAGTTTGTTAAAAGGGATTAAATTGATGGCACATTGGGAAGCTGACAGCCGCTTGCCAACTTCTGCCTTTAATTTCAGCACATTTGGCTGCATGCGGGAAACCCCATGGGAGAGGTGGGTTGGCAATTATGATATGTAAAGTTGCCATAAGGTGGCTACTTTAACTGTGGATTTGAACTTTAACTGTGTGTGCATGGCTTTCGTGGAACTCGCCAATGAAATCGAGGTGATAAGATAGCAGGATTGGTGGAGCCTGAGCAAATGATAAGCAAAAATCATTTTAATAATTAAACCTCAAACCTGCTTCCTTGCCTATATGAAAGGCTTTTTCTCAGAGGACTGAGAGTGTGCTCTCCCTACTGTGGAGATAATTTCCAATAATTTGGAGGTAATTTCTACTACTTTGGAGTTTTGTGCATCTGATATAATCTTCCCATCTGTCAAATATCAGTGCCACATGAGTGCTGCTTACAGTCATAGAGTGATACAGCACCGAAACAGGCCCTTTGGTCTGCCGAGTCTGTGCCGACCATCAACCACCCATTTATACTAATCCTACATTAATCCCATTTTCCCTCTCACATCCCCACCTTCCCTCAATTCTCCTACCACCTACCTAGGGGCAATTTTTACAATGGCCAATTTACCTATCAACCCGTAAGTCTTTGGCACGTGGGAGGAAACTGGAGCACCCGGAGGAAACCCACACGGTCACAGGGGGAACTTGCAAACTCCGGACAGGCAGTACCCAGAACCAAACCTGGGTCGCTGGAGCTGTGAGACTGGTGCTAGCCACTGCACATCTCTTTACCTTGGATCTCAGTTGAGGATCAAGATGTGCTGCAGCACCAGCAGGAGCAGCCTTCTCCTCATCCTCTTGCTGCTCTACAGGAGAGGGATTGAGGACAGAGGTGCAGCCTGCAAGAGGTGATATCCCCAACACAGAGTTTAGAGACAGAGGATCAACTTCCTGGACAAGTTCTAGCATGGCTCAGCATTTGCCTCCTCTGAGCAGAGCCTGGAGCATCTTTTGCCCTCCCACAAGGGGATTTTGTGCAGGAGGCAGGGCTCCCGGCACTCTGCTGAGAAGGCAGAGGGGTCCTCACCTCTGCAGTTTTTCGGCCCCCTGGAGCGATCCTCCGGTCTTTTGGGATGAAATTTTAAGGAGGCGGGATCCCTGCCCCTTTAAAGACTTTATAGGGATGGAGATCCCATCCCCCCCCCACAAAAGCTGCTGACCAATCAAAGGGCCATCAGCTCAGCAGTATCGGCAGTGCCACTGGGAGCAGTGGCCAGTGCTAGTACTGCAGAGGCCTCGGACCCAGGCCCAGCGATGGAACCTCAGAACAGAGGTAGGAGAGGAGTGGTCACAGGGGCCAGCCTGGAAGGAGCCGATGAGGTGGGGTGGAGAGTGGGCATTCGGTCCAGGGGGAGGGGTATCCTGGGGGGTACTGATGTTCCCGGAGTGGGTCCTTCGAGGGCCATAAATTGCCAGCGAAGGAAAGACCACCCCCCAAGCCTGCAGGGAGGGTGCCTCGCTTTACAAGGCATCCTCCCCGCATGGCAGAGGCCCTCCCCCGCCGCTGGTAAGATCCCAGCAACGGCAGGAAGAGGGCCTTAATTGGCTGTCAATAGGCTACATAAGGGCCTTAATTGGCCTGTGGGCGGGCAGGTTGTCGTCGGCCTATCCCACCCCTGGGAGAATCAGAACTGGAATTCCAGCATCTGTGGCGGACGATTCTGCCCTGATTCTCTGGCCCCCACCCGCCACGAAACCCGCCGTCGAGATGAGAGCAAGTTCCGGCCCAAGGACTTTCCACTGCTGCCCCTATCTCCATCACCTCTCTTGCTAACTGGTGATGTTTGAGACAGCATGTGAGAAGTCAACACCTTGTCCTTCTGATTCCATTGAGGTATGTGTATCTGAGCTCGTGGATGGTCTGCTTGAGTCCTGTGACGGTGCAGTCTCAGAGTGAGTGACCTCCTCTAAGGAGTCTTCACCTGCCTGCTGAACCAAGCAGGATGCTTGATGTGCCCATGGGAGATGAAAAACCTGATTTAATACTGTCAAGGTAATAATATGTGAAGTCATCAACGTCTATATGATCATATTTGAATGGGTGCTGACATGAAGTCAACACAAGTGACAGCTGTATGCCATGTGGCCATGTGACATTTTGTTCAGTCACCAGGTAGCTGGGAAGCCCCCATCTGTTCCTGGCTAGGCATTCTGTCATTCAGCTTATCTCCAGTTCTGCCTTCTCTGCAGTCTCCAGTATGGCGATGGCTGGAGGGCCACCTCCTGTTCTTTGGCTCTTCCTGGTGTTCTGTGCTTTCTTTCCCTGCAAGGAAGGCAAGAAAAGACCTATGAGTGAGAGTAGTGGAATTTGTTGAGTGGATGGATGGTCAACATTTGTGGAGAGTAATTGTGAGGGATGGGTGTGACATTGCATTAAGATGAGGGTAAGTGTCAGTGGTGGATAGTCAGATGGGGAATTGATATGAGGAGTGATATGCAGGAATAGGTTTGGGAAAGCTGTTTGAGGGAATTTGCGGTTAGAGGCACATCAGGATATGCTTGAATGTGTCCTGCCATCACCTTTCCTGACCTGATTAGGTCATTAAACCTATTCCAGCACTACATCCAGGAGCATGGCACCGCACTCCTGCTGCTGACCTCCTCAGCTACGTCCAGCCACACCTTCTTGTCCTCTGCGGCTGGCTTACTCCTCCCGTCAGTGGGGAACAGAATCTCCCTGTCGGCCCGTATGGCCTGCAGCATCAGGAGGCATCATTGCTGTCTTGCAATGTTGTAACTCCATTGCTGCAGTTTCTTCCTGTGCTGGAATTCCTGAACAACCCTTAAATTTTCATCCCAGCAGGGTCTTTTTAAATACTTCAGCTGAAATAGACTCACGCAAGTCATCATCATGCACACTCATGCTAATTGGTCAGGAAACCCAGAAGTCAGAATTTGATGCAGTGGTTGGGGTTAAAAAGCCACTGACAAATGCCCTGCTGCAACTGCCAAGTTCTCTACTGCTAGCGAGTCGAAATGTTAAAATCCACCCCAAAGAATTACTAATTTAAAATAGTCTTTATAAAAATCGAGGATGGAAGTTAACAGAGCTTCTTTTACGTAGACTTGTTGGAGCATGGAATGCTTTGCCAAAGAGCAGCTGAAGGATAGAGCATTGCATCTTTTACAGGAAAAATTCAACAAATATTCGATGCTGAGGAGATGTAGGGTATATGAAGAAAAATCAAATTAATTTTGGATTGCTCCAGCAAAGAGCCAGCACACACTGATGGAGCAACCATCTCTTCCCCACCACAGCCACCTCGAGGGCATTGTGCGGAGGGGGTGAGACTCCCGGCGTGCAGGAAGGATCTGACGGGGAGGGCTCTTACCACCAGCCAAGCTACGTCTTGGTGCTTGTTTGAAAGTTGTGGTGATGACTTTGGCAGTCTGCTCGGGGAACCATCCAACCAGATCCACCATCTCCTTTTCCCATAGGGCCTTGAGAACATTCCGTGCAGACCACTGCCTGATGGATTAGTGGCCAAAGGTGTTTTTCTGCAGAAAGTTTTCCACGAAGGATAGGTGGTACGGCACGGTCCAGCTGGATAATTTTTTTTAATTTCCAAAATATACTTTATTCATAAAAAACTGTAAAAAATACATTACAGAACAGTTCCAAAAAGCACAAAGTCAAACAATACAAAGAGTGCAAAAGAGATCAGTTTCCTTCAATACAGGAGTGAGTTTCCTCACAACCCTTCCATTTCATTTTACATGCTATGTACTTTTTACAGCAAAACAAATATTTTCTGGATACAGTTGAGGGGTTTCCCATGGATCCAGCCCCTTAGTTCACCTTGGTGGGGGGGACCTTACACAGTGGTCCTTCCCCGTTGAACCTTTGCCACAGCTGCCCCAAGCTTTAGTGCGTCCCTCAGCACGTCCTGGACCTTGGAATGTGCCAGTCCGCAACATTTGGTCGTGGACAACTCTTTGCGCTGGAAGACCAGCATGTTTCGGGCAGACCAAAGGGTGGCTTTCACCGAATTGATAGTCCTCCAGCAGCAGTTGATGTTTGTCTCGGTGTATGTCCCTGGGAACAGCCCAGGAAGAGCACAGACTCCTGTGTTACAGAGCTGCTTGGGTTGAACCTTGACAAAAACCACTGCATCTCTTTCCACACCTGCTTTGCAAAGACACATTCCAGAAATAGATAATTGCAGCACTACGGAGCTAGTTTAGAAGCAAAATGTTGTCTGCGCCACTTCTGCACACTTCCAGTGCAGCCAGTGCTGAATCACATCTTGGTGAGAGTGCTGGCGTGGGCATTATGAATATGCACCATAAGTATGCAGAGTAGGAATATCATGATGTCACTCAGTGTCTAATGCTGATCTGACGCCAGTGCTGCCATTTTAGACCTTGCCACTCTAGTTAATACCCTGTCTTAAATAGGCGCAGCTGAATATGTGTTCAGCAGCATAAGGGGCCGCACCACCACCATTGCTATTTAAAGGTGTCATCCAATGTGCAGGTTAGTTACAACAACTTATATTTATATAGCACTGCCATGCAGACCCCCAACTGCCAAGAATAAGGCATATTAATTTCGTCATATGAACATTAAATTTAAACTGTTGCTGGAGTGAAGAGATGACTTTTTTGAAGATCACCAGACGCGTGCCGAGAGGAACATGTGCATACTAAGAGACAGTGTTTGGAGAGACAAAAGAATTGCCCACTGATTCAATTAACAGAGATTGGATTGGGCAATGGTGATCCACAACCGCCGCCCCCCCCCCCTCCCCCCCCCCACCGAGAGCTTTGGAATCCACAAATGTAGGAGTGGTTAAGCCAGTTAGTCACATGACTAACCTGCTGGCCAACTTGGGAGTTTTGAATTGTGACACACAGAAAGAAACAGACTAGTGTTTGCAACTGAAGCTGAAACAAGGAAGTCTCTCTCCTGGCTATCTCTCTCTCACTTTCTCCCAAGCCACTGGACCCACGGAAGACACATAAACCTCGAAAGAAAAGACTCCAACATCGAAACAAGTTGAAGTGTGCACTGGGCCCCAATGAATTGCAGGACCTACTGGCAACCAAAGACTCCACATTGAACTTAAAGGACTGTAATTATAATCCCGATATTGCCTCAAACTTTTCCCCTTTATTCTTTTCACTTTTTCTGTCTCTATCTGCCTGTGTGGTTATCACATATGCATGCTAGCATGGTTGCGTCGTATATACATCGCTGTTAACAAGATTAGAGTTTAAGATTAGTAAACTTCCACCCTTCTTGTTTAAATCTAAGGAAATCTGTCTGATTTCTTTGCCTGACAATTGGAGCAGTGAACAAGGATTCACTGAGGGAGGAGCTAAAAACACGCTGTTCCTAAAATTAAACCCTGTTACGGTTAAACCGGGCAAAGGCTGAGAGGGAGCCCCTAGACCCTTTCTAACCTGGTCGTAAAAAGCACCTTTAATGTAATAAAACGGCCCAAGTCACTTCTCAGGAGCATTATAAAATAAAGTATGACACCAAACCACAAAAGAAGATATTAAGTCAGATGACCAAAAGCTTAATCAAAGAAATAGGTTTTAAGAAGTGTCTTAAAGGGGGAAAGCGAGGTAGAGAGGCAGAGAGGTGTAGGGAGGTTATACCAGAGCTTGGGGCATAGGCATCTGAAGGCGCATCACCAATGGTGAAGCTATTAAAATCAGGGATGCACAAGAGGCCAGAATTAGTGGAGGGTTGTGGGGCTGAAGGAGATTACAGAGATAGGGAGAGGTAAGGCCCTGGAGGGATTTGAAAACAAAGATGAGAATTTTGAAATTAAGACGTTGCTTGACTGGGAGCCAATGTGGGTTAGCGAACATAGGGGTGATTGGGGAACGGGACTTGGTGCAATCTAAGACACGGACAGCAGAGTTTTGGATGACCTCAAGTTTACAGAGATTAGAATGTGGGAGACCAACCAGGAGTGCATTGTAATAGTCAAGTCTAGAGGTAACAAAGGCATTAATGAGAATTTCAGCAGCATATGAGCTGAGACACGGTGAAGTCAGGCGATGTTACGAAGGTGGAAATAGGCAGTCTTAGTGATGGCATGAATATGCGTTCGGAAGCTCATCTTGGGGTCAAATGTGACACCAAGGTTGAGAACAGACAAGCTTAATCCCAGACTGTTGCCAGGGAGGCGGGACGGGGTCAGTAGCCAGAGAACAGAGTTTGAGGTGGGGACTGAAAACAATGGCTTCAGGTCTTCCCAATATTTAATTGGAGGAAATTTCTGCTCATCCAGTACTGGATGTCGAATAAGCAGTCTGATAATTTAGCAACAGTGGAGCAGTGGAGAGAAGTGGTGGTGAGGTAGAGATGCATTTCTTCATCATAGATTTGAAAACTAACACTCTGCTTTCGGATGATGTCACCGAAGGGCAGCATGTAAATGAGAAGTAGGAGAGGGCCAAGGATAAATCCTTGGGGGACAGCAGAGGTAATGGCGCAGGGGCAGGAAGAAAAGCCATTGCAAGTGATTCTCTAGCTACAATTAGCTAGATACGAATGGAACCAGGTGAGAAAAGTTCCAGCCAGCTGGATGACAGTGGAGAGGTGTTGGAGGAGGATGGGTGTGGTCAACCGTGTCAAAGGCTGCAGGCAGGTTGTGAAAGACGAGGAGGGAATGTTTACCTTTGTCACTGTCACTGGCTAAAACCGGTGTCCATCATATCTTTTCAACTCTGCGTCCCTTTGGACTTAAGGGAGCAAAGACGACGGCTGTACTGGGGGAACGGCCAAGGTGAGAGAGACTGATTTTTTTATTGGGGACTAGGCCATCAAAGGTGGAGGTGAGGGTGCGGTTGAGCAAATCGGTAGCTGCAGAAATGGTGTGGTGAATGGAGAGATTTTGAAAGTGCAATTGTAAAGTGAATAGGGGGATAGTTTTTTCCAGGGACGGATACAGAATGAGGTAGGCTTGGGACATGGAAGGGGGATTTGAGTGGAGAGTGATACAAGGAAGTGATCAGATATGACCTTATCTGTAACTGATATAATGGGACTAGCAAGACCACATGAGGTCAAGGGGTGGCCATGAATATGGGTTGGGGGGTTTACATGGAGGGAGACTTATCACTTAGTTACTTGTTACTTTCTACTGGCTCTGCTATGTGCTTGAGTTTATGGAAGTACTGGCTGTTTGGAGGAGTTGCTTAAAGTTGTTGAAGACTGCAGGGAGTGGTGCTACATTGGGGAAGGTGTTGGTTGCTACTGAGAGGGCTCTGGGCACATCACTTGGTACCAGTCATGGATGTCATATCAGCAATCCCCCTTGGGCTGCAGCATGAAAGGGAGATGGTGCAGAGGCAGCAAAGAGGAGGGGAAGTTGCTCACAAAGGGAGGAGGAGGAACGGAAGAAGGGCTCTCAGCCAGAGGCTTTATCCACCTTGGGTCTTCTGGGAACACTTTTCTTACCTCCATCTAAGCCAGGAGCAGTGTGTTCATTGCATGTGATTCAAGAAGGAGTTGCTAACAAAACTCTGGAACCAGACTTGCAGCTCAGAGCTGTGCAAGGATGGTGCCATGGCCCTCAACTTGCTTGTGGGATCCTTCCAGGCTGGAACAGATGACATAGCTAACATTATCCAGTTCACTGTCCATTGTCACATCGGGGAGGTTAGAGGTTTGGTATGCCAGGAGAGGGGACTTCATTGTGTTCTCTGTGAATGGAGACAAGCAGTCAGAGCGTGCATGTGGCTTTGCCAGAATAGTGGGCTCCCCAAGTTGCAGGATGCCATTGAATGCACACATGTGGTTCTGCGGACGCCAGATCTCAATGCAAAAACGACAATCGCAAAGGTTGCAGCTTGCTCAATGTGCAGTTGGTGTGCAACCACACTCAGCACATGAATATGAATGCCCGCTATCCTTTCTTGCAGCAGTCAGGATGCACACAACTTGTGACAGTCCACTGTTCCGGAAATCTTTTAACCGCCACATCAAACCAGAGGGTTGCTGCAGATGACAAGGGCTATCTGTTTTCTTCAACTGGCTGATGACTTCTCTCGCAACCCAGTCACACATGGCCGGTACTCATATAATGAGAGCCATGCTGCCACAAAAACTACCATCAAATAGATAATTGGGATGCTGAAGCAGAGGTTCTGCTGCCTCGACCACTCTGGGAGGAGCCTTCCAGTACTCGCTGGAGAGGGTGTCCCAATTCGTGGTGGCGTACTGTATTCTCCAGAACCTAGCAATCATGAGGGCACATCCCTTGCTACTATGGATTTGGCGACAACCTCTGAAGGAAGAGGAGGAAGGGAGGAGACAGCTGGCACAACCACTTTCTGAATGGACTGTCCATGAATGCGTAATTAGAATCTGGTTTCCATGAACACAACCCAGATCCACATTGCCCAACAATTCCACATTTTATCATCCCTCAGTTACAGACCATCACAGCATGTTCTTCGCCACATTCCTTGAATAAAAGTGTTATGACCAGGTGAGAAAGAGGTCTAGGGTTCCCTTTCAGCCTTCACCTGGTCTTACTGTAACAAGACTTTATTTTTAAACACACTGTTTTTAGCTCCCCCTTGGTGAATCCTTGTTCATCACTTTCCAATTATAAGGCAAAGAAATGATCACCAACAGGCTTTCTTAGGTTTAAAGAAGAAAGGTGAACTTTTATTAAACTTAAACTCTCATTCGGTTGATGCCTATGGATACACGACGCGTCCATGTTAGCATGCATACGTGATACACACATGCAAATAGAGACAGAAAAGAGCAGAAGAAAAATAAATTGGAAAGGTTTGAGGCAATATCTGAAAAGTTGTTGTCACGGTTCTTCGAGTTCACTGTAGAGTCCTTGCTTGTAGGTGGATCCTTGCTTTTCATTGGGGCCCAGTATTCTTCTTAAACCTTGTTCATTGTAGGAGAATTTTCTCTCTTGGGATTCACGTGTCTTCAGATGGTTTTTGGAGTTCCATGAGAAAGAGATGGGAGCAAACAGGCAGAGAGGAGGTCTGCTTCAGTCCAGGAGCAAACAGCTTTCTGCCCAAACTCTCAGTTCAGACTTTATAATTCAGAAAAATCCCAGACTGCAAGCAGGTTAGTCATGTGACTAACTGGTTTGACTATGTCTGTTTGTGAATTATATTGGAGCAGGGGATAGCTCCTTTGTCTACAAACACTGTCTGTTAATATTCAAAAATGTCTTTCCAGCCAGGGGCCTGGCAACCCCTTGTAACAGGCCTTCTCTTCTTCCCAGCAACAATTTGAAATTTAATGTTCATGTGGCAAAACTAATGTGCCTCATTCTTGGCAAGTGGGGACCTGCATGACAAAAGCCACTACAAAACAACTATTCCATACCAACATTATCCAACAAAACATCCTTCAGCCTTTTTCTGTACGTCGCTCAATCAAAATCCTCTACAGCAGAGCTTGTGTGCAACCTAACACTCCAGAGAGCTAGCACACATGCTGTCCTTTCCCGGTGGCGTGGCTGCAGCCCACTCGTGCCCGTTGACTCACCGATCCTGTCTCTGTGCTACCCTGTAAAGTACACACTGTGCCAGTATCTGAGCTGGTGGCTGTGAGTATCAGATCAAGCGGCAGAGTTTCTTCATCATCGGTCTCTTCTTCATCTGGGCCTTCAGCCTGCCGCACCACTGCCTGGCTAGACAGCAGTTCTCGGGTATGTGAAAAGGCTGTGAATGTGAGGTATGAGTTATGGTTGATAAAGATTGTTGGAAGACGTGTGAAGGGGTGTGGTGAATGGAGCAGTGTGTGAAGCTAGTAGTGTAGTTGGTAAGATATGGCACGTGAAGATGTATTCATTGACCTTGACCACTTGTGTGAGGTCATGAAACTTCTTTTGGCACTGCATCCACATCTTCAGGGTTAGACTGTTGGTATTGACCACAATGGCTACCTGCTCCTGCTGCCTTTTCCATATCAGCCTGGAGCATCTCCTGGTCCCCTGAAGGAAGAGGATCTTATTGAAACATATAAGATCCTGAAGGGACTTGACAAGGTGCATGCTGAGAGGATGTTTCCTCTGGAGGAGCCTAGAACTGGGGGATACACTTTAAAAATTAAGGGTCTCTCATTTAAGACTGAGACAAGGAGAAATGTTTTCTCTCAGAGGGTCGTTAGTCTGTGGAATTCTTTTCCCCAGAGAGCAGTAGAGGCTGGGTCATTGAATATATTCAGGGTTGAGTTAGATCGATTTTTGATCGACAAAGGTGTCAAGGGTTATAAGGGGCTGACAGGAAAATGGAGATCAGCCATGATCTTATCAAATGGCAGAGCAGACTTGAAGGGCCAAATAGCCTACTCCTGCTCCTAATTCCTTGTGTTCTTGTGACCTCTCCTCCTGTGCAACTCCTGCACCAAGGCCTCCAGAATGGCATGTGAGTGCCTTGGGACACATTGTCTGGTCTTTTTCACCATTTCTGTGGATTTTTCCTGGTCCTCAACTCTTTTGTAATCAGTTCCAGCCTCTGCTGCAGCCAGATGCACCTTGCCTTTAAGAAGTGCAGACTGGCTTTAAGTAGTGCAGGCTAGCTTTAAGTGGTGGTAGCCTTGCACGAACTAGGGCCCCCTGCTGAGGCATGTCGCCACTCAACAGTGCATTCAGCGTTGGGCTGCCCACTACAATCATTATAATTAGCAGGCAAGGTGAAGTTTGCATACTGCCTGCATCACTTTGAGCGGACACGGATTAATCATGCATCGCGATCCCTGCTCTTGATTTTGGGGATATCCAATTTAGCCCCCATATCTTTAGTAAAAATAATATTGAGATGTTAAGTGAAAAACATTAGTTCTATTCAAGAAAATTGAATTAATTTATAATTTAGAGAGACCAGGATAAAAGTACTCACCTGCCTGCTGCTGGGTGGCATTTTGTTATATTTACGTGTGCCTACATTATATATGTGTTATCAATTGAGTAGTTAATGGAAAATAAACTACATTTTTAAAATTTCATCACTTTTTGGTGCTGTTTTTCACAAGCAAAGTGCTAGTTTTTCTCTTTATTTCTTTATTTTAATCCAGTCAACTATATTGTTATAAAGTTTATTTAGACAAAATTAATTCTCAGTAATGGCCTTATCATTTACTTATTAATTTTCACTCTATTTTAAATTTTCCTATGCCTGTTAGCATTAAAGGTGATTCTTGTCTGCTTCGAGCGTCATTTGGGCAGTCAATGGTACAAACTCAGTTTGCAAGTTAAAGAAATGGCACTGCGGAAGGTCGGCGGCCTTGCCATGTGGGATTTCATTGACTTTGTAGTGAGAACAAGAATCCCTATCTTCATTCTTCTGCGTCCTTTTATCCAATGTAAGGTAAAGTAAATTCTCAATCAGGTTTCTAACAGTGGATTTTTATAGAAAAATGTTTTTTTGTATGTGCCAATTGTCTTAAATAGCTACAGAAATAATCCCTGTAATCTGTGGATATTCTGAAAGGTTTTCTACAATCATTTGTTATATGCAAATACAGAGGGCTAGAGTTTCCAATTTGGGTGCAATTGCACAATGTCCGCAAAATTGTACCCATTTTGAAAAGTAGTTTTTTCGTCCGGGTTGCCACACAAACATATTTACATATCGGCAAATGCAAATTCTGCTTTGAACCAGTGCAGTTGAGCAGCATTTTAAAGTGTAATCTTTGAAAATAAAAATTTGCTTTAAAAATTTCCTTCATATATTTAAAAGTGCTAACTTGATGAAATTTGATTGAAACTGCTGAATATAGGTTTATCACAAAATATAAGCTTTTTAATCGGTGTCAGTCAGCCACCTCTGAATAACCTGTTTTAAATTACTGAAATTCACTTTTAAAAACTATGGCCGGAATTTTACGCCACCCCAGCGAGTCGGATGGTGGCGGGGAGGTGGCGCAAAATGAAGCGGGAGGCTCCGGGAGGCCTTCCCAACCCGCTCCCACCTCCGCCCCACTTTACATGGGCCAGGGTGGCGGGGGATGGGGGTGGGGGGGGTGGTGGTTGCGAGAAATGGGCCTCCCGCCCCAGTCCACTTAATGGCCACTTAAGGGCCTTCGCCTGCCTCCACGGGGATTTTACCCGTGGCAAGTAGGCTTCCGGGAGACGTGAAAGGCTGCCAAGTGAAACCTGGCAGCCTCTCAGCACACCCAGCAGGCCTTTACTCCTGGCTCCATGTCCTTAGCTGGGCTGCAGTCCCAACAGTAGCCACCGCTCCCCGTGGTGCTGCTGGGACGAAGAGCTACCGGCCCGATGATTGGCCGGCAGCTCAAAGGGGCGGGACTTCCTCCCTCAAGCGGGTGGAAATCCCGCCTCGGAACAATTAAAGCCCGGGAACCCGTAAAATACGGAATGGATCCCCGGGCCGGGCGGAAGCGGGTTCACCACCGACTTTTACGTCGGTGGCCAACTCCCGTCGGCCCGATGTAAAATCCAGCCCTGTATAAATATAAAAAATATATATATATAAAATGTATATTATATTGGGTGCATTACGCTGCTTCTTGGCAAATTAAAAAAGTTGCTTGCACCCAAAAGAACCAGCTTAATTTTATACCCTCCCTGAAGGCCTAAAAACAAGCGCAATTAGTGAGAGCTCCCAGTGGTGATTAATTCATGCCAGAACCGTGGCCAATTTTGTGGGCAGGATTATATAGGTCCCTCTGAGTCGGAGGCAGGGGGTGCCCGTAGAATCACGACAGGCAGTGGGGTGGGAGGCGCCCATCACCTCCTTGTCGATAAGCGATTTTCCTGGGGCCAGATAAGCTGACGACGGCCTTCCCGTCCAGAGGCCAATTGAGGTCCTTATAATGGCCTATTAATAGCCACTTAAGGGCCTCTTTCCACCACCACTGGAATCAAACCAGCAGTGGGGTACCTCCGCCACGCGGGGAGGGCATCCCTGTGGGCTTGGGAGGGGGGTCTCTACTCAGTGGACAATCTGTTGCCCATGGAGGACCCCCGTCAGCAAAACCTCCACCTCCATGGAGCCCCCTCCCCGGATGTCATGTCCACTCTTCCACCACCCCCTCGCCAGGGCCTTCCAGACTGACCCTGGCAATTCTGCTACACTTAACCTGAGGTCCGGGGTTCCAGCGCTGGGGGTGGGTTCAAGACCTGTGCCGTACCTGCAGTGGCCACTGCTCCTAGTGGCACTGGCAATACTGCTGAGCTGGCAGCTTTGTGATTGGCCAGCAGCTTTTCGAAGTGGAATTCCCGTCTTTAAAGGGACGGGATCCTGGCATGGGACACGTAGGCTTGAAAACACCGGAGGATCGCTTCGGGGGGCACAAAAAGGTCCAGGAGGGGTTCCCCCCAACTCTTCGGCTGGGTGCCCCATCTCTTCCACAAATTCCAGCCTTGTGTGTGGGCCCTTCTCGCATCCCAATGTTTTTAAAATAGTGCGAAAGATCGCGTTTCGCTGAACATCAATTGTGCTTAAAAGTTTGTGATCTTTTGCAGCAGTTAGACTGATTTCAACTGAAATGCACCGCGAAAACTAGTAAAATTGAGTGGAAACTCCATGCCAATTATACTATTTTCTTTCATTACGTAACCAAGTTAACCAATAACCAGATTATTTTATGGTGGTTGTTTCAGATGTGACATTTTGCTACCTTGCTACTTGTTGGCAGGCATTTGGCCCTGTAATTCTGTAATGCCTATCTGTTCCAAACATTGCAGCCCTTCAAAGCTGAATCTGCTCAAGGAACACCTGTCGGCTAGCATCTGAAATCCTTTGATCTCTTCCTGCTCCTCCGTGGATTGCTTCCATGACTTTTAATGTCTTGATGTACGATTGAACAAAATTTACCCCATGCCACAAAACCACAGGCTACAAATGCAACTAAAAGCTTGTTAAAGTCTATAGGCTGCAAGACCTTCTACCCACCAAATCACTAGCTCCCAGTGCAAGAGTTGCACGCGCCCAGAGCTCAATCTCTTAGTTTAAAGAGATAGATCACAGAAGTTTGAATGTTGGCTTGCTTCCAGCAAAATCAGCAGGTGCAGAGGCTGTTAAATCTAAACTTTGGTGTTCTTTACAGGGAGGGGGGAAAAGTTAAAAGCTAAGTCAATTTGTGCTACTCTTGTTCGTCTCTTAGCAGCCAGTTGCAGAGTATCGTGGGTAGTGCAAAATCAGCTGGTTGCACCGAACTGGGAATGGTATATGCTGCAGCAAAAACATAAAAAAGGGAGAGAAATATAATGTTTAAATAGGGGAGAAATCAAGAGGTTTCTCAGCAAAGGAAAATTTATACTTGTTTTCTCTCTGGAATCCCTCCAGCTGTTAAGTCAACCAGCAGAAAATCATGAGGAAGTGACTGCACGGCACCATATTGTAGATCAGCTTGAGCGCCGGTTCATTCCGAGACCACTCTGCAAGAGTTCACTAGTCACTGAGTTTCACAGTGAATTAAAAATCCTGAAGGAGGCGGTGCACAGTGGATCAGGTAATGGTAGACTAAGCAAATAAGTTTCCTTTCTTGTAAAGTATCACAGGTCACAAATAAAGAGTCCTAATAGTCCACCACAGTACCCAATTCAATCTTTGGTTGGAGACCCTAAGAATGAGGATATCTGGAAGTATGGTGATAATGCAGCCATGTTGAACTAATAGGAGAATGCCTTTTTAAGAATAACTTCTTCTAATGTATTTGCAATGGGGCCAATTCTGCAGTACCACACACCAGGAGAGTAGTTGCAACATGGGCACAGGAGAATCATGGAACTGGGAGAGCAGGCCCAGTATTCGTTTCCTACTAGGCTGCAATTTAATGGTCTGCTGCATTTTATGAGTCTTAGGATTTGCATGCCTTAGCCTCATCAAAGCCCATTAATTTGGTGGCCTTTATTGCTTAAGATAAAACTTCATTTTAAAGAGATTCAAATACATAGGTACAAAAAGCAGAAAGCATGCCAGGATAACTGGCACACACCATATGATGTCTGCAGACCTTAGCAAACTTACCTGCCAATAACTGAGGATAATTGCCTCAGCTTGCTCAGGACCAGCAAGGAGCCAGTTGCAGAGCTTCATTATCTGCACCAGGGACACCTACAACCAACAGTGGGACAGTAGATCAGTGGCTGGCTCTTAACTCTTTTATGTCCATACCCATCTACCACTAATCTTAATTAATGTGTTGCTTATGTATGTATCAAATAAATGATTGATGTATCAATCACCATGGCCTGCACTTTCATCTACTTTCCCAATGAATAACATAAGAAAACTGCCTAATGTCACTACACTGCTGCTTTTCTCAAATTACCAGAGGTTACTGGTAACTACAATATTAGCAACCTAAATTCCCATCCTGAGTGACCATGTTTGTGTTACAATGGTTTGAAGTGTGAAGCCCTTGGAAGGTGAGTATATGGTAAAGCTTTTAATTGTACATTTTAACTTCAGTATGTACTCAGCTGAAGCATGAGTATGCATGAATGCAGTGAAAGAACGGTAAGATTGTGTGAGGCCTTAGTGTAGGTAAGCAGTGAATATGGAACAGGTTGACAGGTAATATTTGTGCCATGCAATTTGGGCCGTGTAGGTGGTACTGGTTCTGTTGGGTAATTATACTTTGCTAAGTTCCTTAAGATATGCCATCATCTCCTGCATCTGTTTCTAGGTCATGCGGATACCATACACAGCATTGAGCTTGGCTGGCTTGTCTTTTTGCTCTTTCCCCCATGCAGTCACTCGCCTTTAAATGGCTACATTTCATTAACCTTTCCCATCAGCCGTTAAATTTGATCTGGAAACCCCATTTCCATGATTGGCCACAGCACAGAGGCATACTAATGTGCACAGGGAGTGTATTCTAATAATTTACATGACCTGACTTTGCAAGTTCAGACATGTGCTAGTGATGCACATAGTGCACAAGAAACAATATTCTCAGCACTGCAACAAGACTGCAGAATTGACCCCATATGTCTTGTTTGTGTTGCTTTGTGTTAATGTAAACCATTGTTTGCAATAAAAGTCTAAAAATTAAGTATCAGTGCCCTTAATAGTTCACAAACAATAGAAAAATCAATATAGGGCTGTTTAATACTCTTGAAATAAGTATAAAATGTAATAAGAATTTGATTTACAGTTCTAGATGGCTGTAATTATGCATTCAAAATTATTATTAAGCAGTAAATCATTTTAGGGAATAAATTTATGCTTAGGCTATAAGAGTGTTTTTCCAATTTTCAAGCATTAGTGTGAAGGCAGCTTAGGGAGCTCAGTAGTACCACCAACCCATCATTCATATTTTTCCTTTCAAAAATATATCCTTTTCCCTCATCATGTTATTAAGTGTTGTCACTTTATGAATTGCTCACCACCATGTATCCTCCTTGCATTGAGAGCAGGACAGTCAAGCCATCGATTTCTGAACAACTGCTATCAGTATGCTTTCTGATTAGGAGGTGAGTGAGATGAATTGTCTCAGCTGGTTTCTAATTGTTTGTCACAGAACTGAATAAACTTGCCCAGCTGAAATAAGCAGTGATATGACCTTATGATTTGGACTCAAATCACTTTTGAGCTACTGGGCTTCCTTTCTATCCTAGGTAGAAGCTCTTTGTCCTGTCCCCAGATGCAAACTAGTATAATTTCCCATTTTCCAGCACTCTCATCCTCTACATAATGAGAACAGGAAGCTGTGTCCACAGTTCCCCATTAACAAGATTCCTTTTACTAATATTTTCTGATCATTATATCTTTTTGTGCAAGACTCCTGTTACTGCCTTGCAGTTGATGAAAATACTAAGACTCTAATCAGAATCTGCAGTGCCATATTTGTCTCACATAACTTGTTCATTATATCTTTGCAGCATACCAAGGCAAACCTTCCATCAGCACTGTGGGAACCTCCACATCAGCTTACCGCTTGAGTCTGGTCACCATGTCTCGTTCAAACACGGGGACAGGCACTGTGTGGGAGCAGGACAGCCAGCCTTCTCATCAGGCCTCTCAGGACACACTAAGCAGGACTGATGAGGAGGATGGTGAAAGTGAGCATTTGTCATTAACAGAGCTTCAATTCAACTCGCATGATATTTGCTTTTAGTAGATTGAACATAACAGTCTAATCATCATTTTCACTTTTTTCATTTCAACAGTCGTAATTTGTTTAGGGCTATAAAAATTAGCATGAGCTGCTGTATCTTTATTTAATACAACATGAGGTCTAAGTTGAATTGTCTTTGAATGGTGCCTGCTAGACTGTTGAATGCACCTCTGTATTTTACAATATTTCCAATCAATAAATTATTTGCCAATGCAATTCTTCTGCGAGCTTCAGAATTCCAGACAATCCTGATTCAAACTTGTGCCCAGTCTTGCACATACAGAGCATGATGACTAATATTAGACCAAAAGTTGCAATATTCTCAATGTAAAATTTAATCAATATTTTCTGCTATTCAAAAAAACCTTCCTGCTTATTTTTTTTTTCTTTATTACTTATCAGTCACAAATCTAACTCAGTGTGTAAATTCAAGTGTGTGTAAATATGATACTGAACCATACTGAGTAGTTTGAGGTGTGATCCCTGATCAGTGCTAAAATGTTGCAGCGGTGAAGTTGTGACAATTAGTGTCGGTAGGGAAGAAATTCATCTTGCACGATAGTGTAAAATGGATAGTATCAGATTGCTCACCTGTTATATGCCCTGCCTGGTATTTTCAACCATTGACTGCAATGGAACTGAATATATGCTGGCCAGTATAACAGCTAGCCAATATAATAGGCCCATTTTGCACGACCGCACAAGATGAATTTCTACACCAGTATTTTTGGGCTAGAAACTGAAAAAATATGGCATAAGGCAGGAATTCCTGCTGATGATTGTTATTCAGTGAGGATCAGTAGAGCAAACAAATTCTTCTCAGAAGTCAGAATTCAGATTTACAAGTGCTAAATTAGGCCAAAATTGCGCAAAAGTTAACCAACAGCCTGAAAGGGCAAACTAAAAACTAACCTAATATCTACGGGTGAACTCATTAATTTGTGCTGATGATGGGTTTGTGCTGCCTGTTATCATTATGAGTTTATCATATGGTGAATCAGGTTTAGTGCAGTCCAATTTCACAAAGCACTCCTACAACAAGCATTAGATTCTTATTTCAATGTTTTAATTACCATTTTAAATACTTCTGGTATAAGCTGGATGCACACTGTCCGTCATATTGGAAGTTAGGATCCATTTTCGACTTGTAAAACAGGTGAGGCGCCAATAAATTTCTAGGCCAGTTATTTTTATATTTATCCAGTCAAGGACCACAGAGTACAATCTGACTTGGAACATAGATGTGGGTCACAGCTGATACTCTTTATAAAGAAAGACTTGTGAAGTAGTACAATGTATTTCATGACCTCAGGACATCCCAGAGCACTTTAAAGCTAACTAAATACATTTGAAGTGTAGTTGCTGTTGCAATGTAGGAAATGCGGCAGCCAGTTTGCCCATAGAAAGGGCCCATAAACAACATCACCAGATAATGGGGTGAATTTTACAGAGCCCCTGATATCGGGGGTCGTGGCAGGGGTGGGCTGGAAAATGCTTTCAGCAGAGGCCCGCCACAGGCCTCGATGCTGGGAAGGCCCAGTCTCGTGGCAGTGCCCCCCCAACCCCCACTCCCCCTACCCCACACCCAGCCGCTCGGTGACAGGAACAAAATTTGCATATGTTAATTTATTTAAATAAACAAATTGATTACTTACGTGCTCCTGCCATCTGTCCCGGTGCAATATTGGTGCCGGTGGCCAGCACTCATGCACCTTCATATCCCCGTTCGGGGATCCAAGGCGGAACACTGGTGGGAGGGGGGAGCAGGTAAGTTTTTAGTGTGGTGGGGGAGCAGGGTCAAACTTATCTGATTGGTGTAGGGGATGGTGGGAAGGGGTGAAGTTCAAAGTTTATGAACTTTGTTGGGGAAGGTCAGGTGGGCAGGAGAAGTATTTTGAGGAGGAGAGGGCAAGTGATGCATTGCATGGTTATTGGGGGGGGGGGGGTGGGAGAGGGACAAATTAAATGTTTGTAAAATTTTTCCTTACCTCTTTCTTTAAATATTTAAATTAAATGGAAGGACTTGAACCGCCACCCCCTCCTCGTCATCGGCAAGGGTGGGTGGGGGGGGTGGTGGTCCATCCTGGCCATTTAAATGAGCTGCCACGTTTAATATCATGGTGGTTCCACGACGTGTGGTCCGCACAGGCGTCCACCATAGTTTATATGGCAGCGGATGTGTAAAATGCCGCCCAATGTGTTTTTTAGTGATATTGGTTGAGAGATAAATATACTGGAAGAACTCAAGGAAACAGTCCAACTCTCCACACAGTGATTCATCAGACAACATGGAACGTGAAACATTAAGGAGTTAAGGGTTCAGATGGGCTATGTTGATGTAGCTGTAAAGGAAAGTACAGTGAGCATTACTTTGTTTTTCCAGTTTTTTCTTTTTATTCATTCTCTATTCTTCTCTCACCTCCCCACCCCGCCCAAAAAAGAAACTAAAAATACAACTTTTTGCCAGCTTTGCCCAATGGCTGAGTAAATGCACCATGTGGGGTGGGGTTGCAATAATTAGTCTCAGTATCTTAGAGTTTTGCAGAGAAAGAAAATCAGTTGAGTTTCTATTCTAAATCATTGTCCAGTAACTCTTGCTTGAAAGTGTACATGTGAACTACGTGCATTTTTCTTTTTTTATTTTACCAAGGGTAAATAATACATAGTTATGGAGCACTTAGCAACAGTATTTGTTCATTATTCAGTAAAGCAGTGCCACAAATGCAATGTTCTCATACCAACTTTCACTATATTGAGACTTGCGAGCACGCAGAAATCATTTAGCTGGATTCTGCATCTCCGTAGAAAGGCTGATAAAATTGGTGTCATGTTTGCATATCTTTTTATAGCTGAATACAGAGTTGCATTAACAAAGGTTTGCATTAAGCAGGAAGTTGTGTGCTGTAGCTAAAAACCCTGTGTGGGAAGAAGGGATAGATGTTTAAAAACTGGAGATGACTTCCAGAGGGAACCTTATTGGGTACAAGAAGCAAAGTTCATGTAGATTCTAAGTTAAAGTCTATCCAAGGGACAGTTTGTCCCTCTGATTCCCACCTTAGGTGGACTAGTTTGCATTTTCACTGGAAGACTGAAAACTCTTAGGCCTATAATCTGCATTATCTATTATCTTAAATAATAGACTTTTTGCCCTGAGAGAATTCAGTTATGACTGTTGCCAGGTTATTGGGTCACCAGATTGACAACAGCCCAGGTGCACAGAAAAGGCAATTTAAACTTTTCTGCTTTTAAAATATAAAAAATTGTAAAAAATACTTTTACAACTTCTATAGCCTCATCATAGAAGTATTTGTTATTACTAAACTGCTATTATTGGGGGTTCCAGCATGTTTCACGCAAGCTTTATTATTTCAAATACTGTCACTGATGCATCATAACTTTGCTATTTGATTAGGAAAAGAAAGGTATCTAAATAGGTTTTGCTTTCTCCCATGCAGATGACACCGTAAGCATGCCTAGCGTTGTTAGTGAACAGGAAGCATATCTGGCTAGCAGTAGTCGAGGGCGCCGTCGATTTTCCAGCCATGTCTCTAGCATGTCTGCTCCTCAGTCTGACTCTGGCCTCAGAATTTTGCCCAGCCACAGGTAATAGAGCCAACAATTTCTATAACTTTTATTTAAATACTATCAAAATTACTATTAAAAGCCAATGTGTCCTTTGTAAAATTTTAAACTTGAAGAATGGTGGTAAAGTCTATGAGTATAAATTCCAAAATAAAAACAAAAAGTGTTGGAAATACTCAGCAGGTCTGGCAGCATCTGTTGAGAGAGAAGCAGAATTAATGTTCCAGGTCTGTGACCTTTCATCAGAACTGGCAAATGTCAAAAATATAATAGGTTTTAAGCAAATGAAGTGGGTGGGGGAAGACAACAAAAGGGAAGGTGTGTGATAGGGCAGAGGGCAGAAGAGATTAAATTACAAAGATGTCATGGGACAAAGGCAAAGGGAGTGCTAATGGTTGTGGTAAAAGACATAGCATTAGTCTAGAGAGAGTGTTAATGGCAGAATAATGAACAGCTCTGTCCAAAAGCACATGAAAAACTAAGGTTAAGGCAGGCACATGGTTACAAAATGATAAAATACAATAAAATGATAATTAAAAAAGGCCAGTCAAGCTCTGAAATTGTTGAACTCAAGTGTTGAGTCCGGAAGGCTGTAGAGTGTCTAATCGGAAGATGAGGTGCTGTTCCCTGAGCTTGGTTTAATGTTCACTGGAAGAATGCGGCAGACCAAGGACAGAAATGAGGGCATGAGAGCAGGGTGGTGAGTTGAAATGGCAAGCAACCGGAAGCTCAGGTCATGCTTGCGGACTGAGCAGAGGTGTTCCGCAAAGCAATCACCCAATCTGTGTTTGATCTCCCAAATGTAGAGGCGACCACATTGTGAGCAGTGAAGACAGTATACTAAATTGAAAGAAGTACAAGTAAATCGCTGCTTCACCTGGAAGGAGTCAAACGGTCCCTTTGGAAAACTGACAGGGGAGGGCAGAAGTGTGGGATATGGGTTGGACAAGGTTGAGGGCCTTGTCAACCACAGTGGGGGGAAATCCTCAGTTGAGGAAAAAGGAAGACATATCAGAATCACTGTTGTGGAAGGCTGCATCATCTGAACAGATGCTTCGGAGATGGAGAAACTGGGAGGATGGAATGGAGTCGTTACAGGAAGCAGTGTGTGAGGAAGTGTAGTCAAGGTAGCCATGGGAGTCGATGGGCTTATAATGAATATTAGTGGACAGCCTATCCCCCGAGATGGTGACCGAGAAGTCAAGCAAGCACAGGGAAGGATCGGAGATAGACCATGTAAAGATGAGAGAAGGGTGGAAATTGGAAGCAAAGTTGGTCGAGTTATTCCAGTTCTTTTTGTGGGGTATGTCGAACATTCTTTGTTCCAAGACTGTTCAGGCCCCCTCCCCAAACTCTCTTTCCAGTACATTGATGATTGTATTGATGAAGTTTCCTGCTCTCACTCCTTCCTCTTCCTCCCAGAATTGCAACAGGATTCCCCTTGTCCTCGCTTTCCACCCCACCAACCTCCACATTCAAAGGATCATCCTCCGCCATTTCCGCCACCTCCAGCGTGATGCCACTACCAAACACATCTTCCCCTCCCCTGTCAGCATTCTGAAGGGACTATTCCCTCCGTGACACCCTGGTCCACTCCTCTATTACCCCCGACACCTCGTCCCCCTCCCACGGTACCTTGTCATGCAATCACAGGAGGTGTAATACCTGCCCTTTTACCTCCTCTGTCCTCACCATCCAAGGCCCCAAACACTCCTTCCAGGTGAAGTAGCAATTTACTTGTACTTCTTTCAATTTAGTATACTGTATCACTGCTCACAATGTGGTTGCCTCTACATTGGGGAGATCAAATGCAGATTGGGTGACCGTCTTGCGGAACACCTCCACTCAGTCTGCAAGCATGACCCCGAGCTTCCAGTCGCTTGCCATTTCAACTCACCACCCTGCTCTCATGCCCACATTTCTGTCCTCGGCCTATTGCATTGGTCCAGTGAACTTCAACTCAAGGAACAGCACCTCATCTTCCCATTACAGCCTTCCGGACTCAACATTGAGTTCAACAATTTCAGAGCATGACTGGCCTTTTTTTATTATTTTATTTTATTATTTTTTAACCATGCCTTAAACTTAGTTTTTCATGTTTATACTTTTGGACAAAGCTGTTCATTATTCTGCCATTAACACTCTCTCTGGACTAATGCTTTATCTTACACCACAACCATTAGCACTCCCTTTGCGTTTGTGCCATGACATCTTTGTCATTTAATCTCTTCTGCCCTCTGCCCTATTACACACCTTCCCTTTTGTTCTCTTCCCCCACTCTCCCAAATTCACTTACTTAAAACCTATTACATTTCTGACCTTTTCCAGTTCTGATGAAAGGTCACAGACCTGAAACATTAACTTTGCTTCTCTCTCCACAGATGCTGCCAGACCTGCTGAGTATCTGCAGCACTTTCTGTTTTTATTTAAGATTTCCAGCATCTGCAGTATTTTGCTTTCATTTTAGTATAAATTACTGTTTGTTTAAACATTTATCTGTCAATTTTCCTTCATCTCTGGAGCCCTTGTTTTGCAGCTTAGCGTTGTTAAATAATATCAACCAAATAAATAATTTAAGTGTACGTCTATGTAATATACCTTTGAAATAATGCTGGATTGGTGATGTCAGCCAGTGCTCCAATTATTGTCTGCACTATAAAGGGTAGATTATAGCATTAGGCATAAATATTTATTCATGATATCCAGTACCTTTGTGTACTGTGACCATGGGTCGAATTTTTAAACAGCCATGGAGGTGGGACCAGAGGCCGACGGGCCTGCAATTTTCTGTAACCGGCTGGTGGGCCAGTTTGCTGGCATGGTCCCCCTCTTTTTGAAGAGCCTGGTTGGGGGGTTTGTCTATTCATCCGAAGCAGAGGGTAGCCTATTAAGGCAATTAAAGGGCCTTTTAAGGCCATTGTTCTGAGGCTGACTAGAATTTTCCAGTCGGCCAGCAGGCCCCCTGTGGCAGCCGAAACCCGGCCAAATAATCAAGGCAGCTTCCCAGTGGTGACCGGGGGGAGCCAGTGCTCTGGCATCATTTTAAACACCCATTCTTTCTCCTACCCATATCAGCAGCTCCCACCTCTGTCAGTGTTGGCAGGCCTCCTACTGGCTCTTCAGCCTCGGGAGATCATTCTCTGTCCTTAATTAAATGGGGCACCTGGAGGACAATAGAAATTCAACCCAATATCATGCTTCTCACTTCCTTTCTGTAGTTAAAATTCAGGTAATTATTCCAGGTTGATAATGTCTTCTGGGATTTTTCTATGTTGTAGTAATTTTGCAGCACTGTTTGTGGAACATTGCTCCCACTTGTGTTAGCCAGCCTCAGTGTAATTTCAAATGAGTACATTGGAACAGGTTTTGTGCAATACAAAGTAAAATTGATGTATCCATTGAATGAAGACATACCCAATTTTATATTTCAGTCACATCATTGTTGCAACGGGGACATACCATCTCTATAAACTATTACTTGGCTTATTGATTTGATCTGTTGATCCTGAGGTTATATGATAGAAAGTTGCCTCGGTGTCAGCACTCAGTTCAGTTCTCCTACATGAAAATTCATTGAGTATTATTTATGCATATGTAATATATGTTATAATTTCTGTAATATCTTTGTGAACTATGTGCATGAATATGCTATGGAAATTCTAAAGTATTGAAATGCCAGGATTCAAATCTTTTTTAAAAGGCTATGCATGAATTACAAACATTTTTTTTTGATGAAAGCAGATCTCATTTAATATTTTATCCAAAGGCATGACGGCTGTGAAACTATGGAATACTAGCTTACAAAATGTTAGTGGAGTATGGGAGCTCAGATTCAGAACCAGTATGCTTCACCATATTTAGTTTCCTCTGGAGCTTGTTTATATAAAGTTATTAAAATGTTCACTCACCTGATGCTGCTCTAGAACTGAGCTCCTCTATTTCTGCCAGCCACATCCTGGCCTGTTGTATTCCTCAAAACTTGTTCCCTCTAGTTTTTGCCACATGTACCTCTCCAGAGAACTCTGTCTTCTTCAACATATCCATCATTTCCACACCTCACTTGACAGTACTGCCCAGGGAGTCCAGATATATGGATCATTAAAATGTCTTGAACAGGTACAGAAAATAATCAAAAAGGCTAGTGGAATTCTGGCCTTTATATCTAAGGGACTAGAATACAAGGGTGTAAAAGTTATGCTTCAGCTATACAAAGCCCTGCCTTAACCACACCTGGCCTTGGAGTCAGTGCAATGTAGGTTTACCAGAATGACAGCTGGAATCCAAGGGTTAAATTATGAGGAGCGATTACACTAACTAGAGTTGTATTGCCTGGAACTTATACAGTTAAAGAGTGATTTGATCAAAGTTCTCAAGATATTAAGAGGAACAGATCGGGTCACTAGAGAACAACTATTTCCTCTGGTTGAGAAGTCCAGGACGAGGGGCATAGTCTGAAGAATTAAAGCCAGACTTTTCAGCAGTGAAATTAAGAAGCACTTCTACACAAAAAGGGGGAGATTTTATGTAGGCGGCAGAGGTCTCGGCCACTGACGAGAGCCCCGCTTCGCCTCTTTATGGGAGTGCCCATTGCATTATATGCCAATCAGGCACTTAGGTGGACAGTGGCGGGCCTTCCTCGGGATTAAGGATCCCGTGGACGGAGTCCCACCTGCTGAGAGCTGACAGCTAATCAGAACCTGGCAGCCCTTTGACTGAGCAGTACCACTGCAGAGGCAGTGGCTGCTGCCGGTAATGCACCCAGCGGAGGCCTAGGACCGTCGAGGGACCCAGGCCACAGATGAGTCACGGCGGGAGGAGTTTTGCGGGGTGGAGGTCGCAGGGGAGGGCTTTGTAGGGTAGTCGGCAGCAACGGCATGGGGGTGGCTCTCAGCGGGCCCTTCCTGATGCCATGTCCCTGAATCAGGCAGTAAGTACTTTTGAACGAGGGCCCCCCGCCCCTTTCCCTGGGAGCTGGCAAGCAACCCGCAGAGGTTTGTTTGTTGTGCTCCCCATGCGGAAGTGGAATGAGGCCCTTAATTGGGCATTAATTGCCAACTTAAAGGCTTCAATTGGCGGCGGGGCGGGCCTAATTGGGATAGAGGTGGGAAGGTGGCAGGAGCCCACCCACCACCATCCTGCCCGATTAAATGTCTCCAAACTCGGCACAGGGGAGAGCATAAAATCGCCCCGCAAAAGGAGGTAGAAGTTTGGAATTCTTTTCTGTAAATGGCAATTAATGCTAGATCAATTGTTAATTTTAAATCTGAGATTTTTGTTATCCAAAAGTATTGAAGGATATGGGTAAAGGTGGGTATATAGAGTTAGGTTGCAAATCTGCCCTGATCTAATTGGATATTGGAACAGGCTGATGGGTTAAATGGCCTACTCCTGTTCCTGTGTTCCTTGTTAGAGAATCAGTGTTCTTACTTATAAGTTACTCCTCAAAATAACAGGGTTCACAGCATTAGAGGTAGACATTCACAAATTTATTAAGCATACGATTAAAATTGTTGAAAATAATTAAACAGGCACCTAGCAACAGCACTTATGGCAAAACCTTGGAGTTGGTTCGAAAATCCAAAAGCACATTACATTTTCAAGCTCAAAGTTTTCAGATTGATCAGAACTTAAATGAATTCTGAGCTGTCTCCTCTAATAGTCTTGTGTATCCTTTTTTCAATCCTGCTGCATGACAATTCACACGTTTCAGCAGTGCCTAATCCTCTTTTTACGTCTCTTATCAACTTCAGTTTTACAACTCCCTAACTTTGGTATCGTTTTTACCGTGCTTGAGCTGTCAATAAAATCATTCAACTGAAGACAACAACAACCACTTTATATAGCGCCTTTAATGCAGTAAAATATCTCAAGGTGCTACAGAGGAGCATTATCAAACAAAATTTGACATTGAATCACATAAGGAGATTTTTGGACAGGTGACGAAAACAGCAACGTTATCTCAACTTGATGGAACTGGAATACATGCAGAGGTTCAAGATTTAGTTAGGAGACAGAGTTATGCAGTGTGCTGTAAAAGGACCTCCAGCTGAACTTTAAGACAGGCATGGCAAAAATCAGAACAGCCTTGAACTTTATTTTGCTTTGGATTCTTTATGTAGTAATGGCTTGAGAAACATCAGTGAGTCTGCAATGCACTGATACATAAAGCAGGTGACGGATGTTTGCAAAAGCAAGCAATTACATCACTTTTCCCATTGGCAAGATAGAACAATGAGAGAGTACCCTGGATTTTTACACATGGCAGATTTTCCAAAGTCCAACGGGTCACTGGCACAAATGTAACCCTATACGTTCCTGCACACAACAGATATCACAAAGACATCAACTCTAATCAATTGTCTATGACCATCCTTCTTGTGATGTGGGCAAGACTGGCATTTGCTGCACAGCTCTAGTTATCCTGAGAAGATGGTAGTGAGCCGTCTTGAACCACTGCAGGCAGCAGTTTTTACACAACTGTGTGGTTTACTAGGCCATTCCAGACAGCAGTTAAGAGTCAACCACATTGGTCACATAAATGACCAATCAAGTAGGGATGTCAGGTTCCATCCTTTAAGGACATTAATAAACCTGTTTGGTTTTTATGGCAATCTGATAGCTTCATGACCACTTTTACAGTGTTTCCATATGTTCTTAACTTTTTGAGGAGTTATATTTAAATTGTGGAAATGGATTCATTTTTTGGAGGTTGAAGATTTCACAGTTACTGGACTCTTTTAATGTTTACCCAGGGGACACTTGAGATGTTGTTGTTGAAAACAACCTTTTTCTGGAAATCATGTGATTTAAGATAAATAAACAACAGAAACCCAGGACTAAGGGGAGATGTTTACAGAGAAGCGATAAGGCAAGATTTATGAAGGTCAGGGGGTTTTTGACCTGCTGTTTAGAGTTTCGCTTTTGGAGAGATTGGTTTTGGTTTTGCTTTGGACAGAATTGGGGGTGTAGACAGTGTTAAAAACAGTTGGAGAAAAGTTGCCAAGGGAGCAAACACCGACTCAGCTTGTTCCATCTCTTTGAAAAGCCTGCCAGCTTTTCGATCTCTTTAAGAAGCCCTGAAAATCAAGTGTAAGAAACAGACTGAAACTGTTGCTGCATTTCTGCTGAAAGGCCTGCTAAACTGATCCTCAATGTCGCCAGAAAAGACCTGTTCTAGGAAGATCCCAGTGACAGCTGTCTACATGTAATTGGGACGCCAGAAAAAAAGGACAACCGACATCTTTCCATATCTTTTTTTCTTCAAGAACTAGCAAGTATTTGGCCAAAGTATTTTTTGCTTTTTTTGTAACAAAACTCTGCAGAGAATGAACTTTGCTATTTTTTTCAGAGTGAGAGTGAGGGTGAGTGTGTGAGGGGCTAACTTAAAAAGGGAACGTTCACATTTCAGTCTGTGTGTTAATGCTTTGCTTCGTTACTAGATAAGTCTTGTTTTGATAATAAACTGATCATTTTGTTTTTATTAAATAAACCTTGTTGTTGTATTTTATTCTGGGATAAAGTATATGATTAACCGCATCAGTATCTGGATAAACATTTAAATATATGTTGTGACCTGTGGAGAAGTGGAACTAGAAATGACAGTGCACGCCTCCCGCCTGGGTCGTAACATAGAAAACAGCGAGTCATGGTAAATGGCCGTTTTTCAGACTGGAGGATAGTAGGCAAAGGGTCAGTGCTAGGTCCACTGCTTTTTAAAATATATATGTAACTGAATTGCATATTGGAATGCAGAGTAAAATTTCAAAATTTGCTGATGATACCAAATTTGGAGATGTGGCAAACAGTAAGGATGATACAAATCGACTGCAACATGACATCAATAGATCAGCAGAGTGGGCAGAAAAATGGCAGATGGAATTGAATATAGCAAGTCTGAGGTGATGCATTTTGCCAGAAAGGATAGGGAGAGGCAATATGAACTTAATAGCGCAGTTCTGAAGAGTGTGTAGGGACAGAGAGGCCTTGGGGTTCATGTGTATAGATCTTTGAAGGAGGCAGGACATATTGAGAGAGGATTTAGGAAAGCACATGGGATTTGGGCTTCATAATTAGAGATATTGGACTGAATTTTACAGACCCCCCCTGACGTTGGGTTTTGTGGAGAGATGTCAGAAGATGCCTCCGGGAGAGGGTCGCCACGCACCCCGATGTGGGGAGGGCCTGGCCCGATATTGCTGGTGGTGACAAGGCATCGAGGCGGCCCTGCACCTCCGCCCACCACTGCTTGCCGATGGGACCCCCATCTGCATATTTAAATACATTAAAATGAATGCATTAATCATATTTATGCCTTGGCTTTCCAGCCCGCTGCAATCTTCCTGCGCTGGCCAGCACCCCTGCGCCTTTGGATCCCTGTCCGGGGAAATGAGGCGGAAGACTTACAGAGAGGGGGGAGGAAGTAAGTTTCTCAGTGTGGGACAGTGAGAACCTGGCCAAAGTAACATCAGCGGTGTAGGGGATGCTGGGAAGGGTTTGAAGTTAATGTTTATGCATTTTGGGGGTGGAGGATCAGATGAACAATATAATTGTTTTTGCAGAGGGGGGTGGAGAGGTCAAGTTATTAATTTTATGGTGTTACGAGAGTTTCCATATTGTTTGTTAAAACTTGGAATCTATATTTTAAAACTGAAGAGGCTGAACTTTGGTTGTTTTTATAAAAGGAAGCTCAACAAAAGTTTGACCAGTAAACAAGTTTTTACTGGAAAGCATGTGATTTCAAGTAAACATCACAGGGGAGTTGATTTAAGAGCTTTTTTTTTGTTGTGGCAAGACAGAATATATGGGACTTGCCAGGAAAAAATAGTTTACTTTCACTTTGAACTGTTAAAAGCCAGTTGGTTTTTGGACTAAAACAGGCAGTTGAAGATCAGAAGAAAATCCAGACCACTGTTACCTCTCATTGAAGAATCCCTGCTCTTGAAAAGTAAAAGCCTGTATGAAATTGTACTGTTGCCTCCTGTAGTTTGCAGACATCCTGAATGTTTGCAGAAACCTTGCATCTTTGAAAGGACTTTGATCAAATCTGTGAGAACTGAAACCTCCGTTGCCGCACACCTGCTGTAAGACCTATGTGAAGCCTTCTGTAGCTGAATTTCTTTGAACACCTATCCAAAACAGACTGTTCATTAACATCGCCTGGAAAGATTCCTAGTGGTAGCCCTCTATTCGACCTTGGGACACCTTGCCAAATCAAAGGACTTGGGGTTAATGTAGGATTAGTATAAATGGGTCGGCACAGACTCGGTGGGCCGAAGGGCCTGTTTCAGTGCTGTATCTCTAAATAAATAAATAAAATAAAAAGCAAAATACTGTGGATGCTGAAAATCTGAAATAGAAACAGAAAGTGCTGGAAATACTCAGTAGGTCTGGCAGCATCCGTGGAGAGAGAAGCAGAGTTAATGTTTCAGATCAGTGACCTTTCATCAGAACCTTCATTCAGAATGCTGGAAGTTGCAAGGTAAACACATGGGACTTGTTGGGGTACACAAAGCTAATGCAGATAAGGGGACTCTGACTGAGAGTACAGCAGATCAGACTGTAGCTTTGATGGCAGCTGTAAAACCAAATACAAAAACCAGTGTGGGTTGAGAATAAGATACCTGAAAGTTATAGGGAATTTTTGTCAAAAGGAAAAGTAACTCCTAATTCCTCAAGTGAGGCAAACAAACTAGTTATGCTTAGGAATACCGGAGCAACCCAAACTCTTTTGCTGGGGCAAGGCATAACATTTCCAACAGAGAGCGCACTGAATGCAAAGGTTTTAGTGAATGGTATTGGCGAGGAGTATATACCCGTACTTTTGTATCGACTGCACCTAGATTGTGACCTAATGACTGGAATGCTATGGAATTGACATACTCCTAGGGAATGATTTGTCCAGAGCAAAAGTATCAGGTTCTTCTGTAGTCACAGAGAAACCAAGTGAAGTTAAAGAGACAAGTTCCATTGTCAGAAGTAAAACTGGCACCACAGACAGATAGCCGAATATCTGAAACTTTCTTGGGGGATTTAGATAATCCAAATTAAGTATTTAATAAATCGTCTCTGATCACAGCTCAGCAAGCTGAATCAGAGTTAAATTAAGTGGCACAATCAGCTCTGACAGAAGCTGAGGCAAAAGGAGTTCCAGAAGGCTATTATGTTCAAGTGAGGGTTCTGATGAGGAAGTGGAGACAACCTCATAGACCTGAGGACAAAGAATGGATGGTAGTTCAATAGATAGTGGTACTGTCTAAGTATCACCGGGAATTATTTAGGTTAACACATGAAATTCCTGTAGCAGGATATATGGGGATCCAAAGACTAAATCACATATAAATCAACATTATTACTGACCAGGTCTTTCCAAGGACGTGGTGCAATTGTTTAAAATATGCCATACGTGCCAGATTGTGGAAAAACCGCAACCTGCCATAAAACTGGCACCTCTAATTCCCATACCAGTCATTGGGGAACCATTTAGTAGGGTGTTGCTAGACTGCGTAGATCCCTTACTGAAAATAAAAGCAGGACACCAATATATACTCACTACCATGGATATGGCTACTCGATTCCCAGAGACCATTCCCTTGAGGACAATTACTGCTAAGGTAATAGTAGAGAAGTTAACCAAATTCTTTATTAGATAGGAACTACCAATGGAAATTCAGTCAGATCAAGGTTCTAATGTTATGTCTAAAATATTTCAAGAAATTATGGGTAATTTGGGTATAACACAGTTAATGTCTTCAGCATACCACCCACAGACACAGGGAGCTAGAGAAAGGTACCATCAAACCCTCATAACAATGAATAGGGCATACTGTCATGAATATTCCAATGATTGGGATAAAGGGCTAGACTTTCTTTTATTTGCCACTAGAGATTCACCTAATCAGTCTACAGGTTTTAATCCTTCTGAATTAGTTTATAGACATGAGATAAGAGATCCCCTAAAACTAATTAAAGAAAGGTTTAGAACAGAGGATGAATCTTCTATACTAGATTGTGTATCCATGTTCTGGGAGTGGCTCACAAAAGCTTGCAATGTGTCTCAGGTACAGCTTAAAGCATCCCATACTACAATGAAAAAATGGGCAGACAAGCATGCAAAGACCCGAACATTTCAATGAGGGGATGAAGTGTTATTATTACCTTTATAGGGTGAACCATTAAAAGCACGGCTCAGTGGTCTGTATAAAGAGGTCAAAAGAATAGGTCAGGTAAATTATTTGATTGACACCCCGGATCACCGGAAAAAGAGTCGACTGTGTCATATCAATATGTTAAAACAATGTTTTCGCCGGGAGGAAGATAAGCAAGCACAAGTATGTCAGGTAGTAGGGACCTGTGAAGAATGAAAGAGATAGTGAGGATGAGGCAGAAGGAGGCCTCGACAATTCTCAGATTGAACCTCCTACTATCTGGTTAGCTAATACTGAATTGCTAAGAAGATTGGATAATACACTTTTATATTTAGATGCAGAACAACGAGAAGACCTAACAAAGCTATTCATAGCATTGAAAAGAGCCTGGATGTACAACCTTAGCCACACATGATGTGGATGGAGGGGAATCTGTTCCTATAAAACAGCATCCTTACCGCTTAAGTCCAGACAAACAGGCCCAGGTAAAAACAGAAATCCAATACATGCTGGAAAACCACCTAATTGAACCGAGTCAAAACAGCTAGAGCTCATCGATAGTATTAGTGCCTAAACTTGATGGTTCAACCAGACTTTGCATAGACTACAGAAAAGTTAATGCAGTAACAAAGGCAGACCCATTGACAGAATGGGCAGTGCCATGTTTCTTCCAAAAGTAGATTTGTTAAAAGGATACTGGCAAGTTCCTTTAATACCCCGAGCTAAAGAAATATCAGCTTTTGTCACACTGGATGGATTTTCTAGTGCCACGTGACACCATACAAGTTAGGGCGTACTCTAAAAATTTCTCAGGGACTCATAAACCCAGTATTCGCCAGTGTTCCTAACTGTGTAGTTTATCTTGATGATGTGCTGGTCTATAATGACACTAGGAAGGAACATTTGAAACAACTGGGGGGGCTCTGTTTGGATGGTTGCAATTCGCTGATTTGGCTCACCTATGTGGAAGAATTTAAAACCTAGAATGTCAGAATATTCTGATGGAGTTTACTGTTGCAGCCCTATCACTTAAAGATTGTCCACATTTTGGGCAAAAATAATGTTATTGCAGATGCTTTGTTGCAAATCTAACTTCGTGTGAGTTATATGAGTAAACATGATACAAAGCAAAATCGTATTAACTACAAGTAAAGCGTGAATGGGGAATGAGTGTGGAAAATGTGTTTTAAAATGTTTTCAACTTCTGTTTTTTTATACATTGTAATGGAATGCATTCAAAAATGGCTTTTCATTTCACCAAGGGCAGAGGTGTTATGAGAGTTACCATATTGTTTGTTAAAACTTGGAATCTATATTTTAAAACTGAAGAGGTTGAAATTAGGTGTTTTTTCATAAAAGGAAGTTTAACAAAAGATTGACCAGTAAACAAGTTTTTACTGGAAAGCATGTGATTTCAAATAAACATAGCAGGGGGGTTGACTTAAGAGCTATTTTTTTGTTGTGGCAGGACAGAATTTATAGGACTTGCCTGGAAAACAAAAGTTTTGTTTCACTTTGAACTGTTAAAAGCCACTTGGTTTTTGGACTAAAAGAGGCAGTTGGCAATTAGAAGAAAATCCAGACCACAGTTACCTCTCTTTGAAGAATCCCTGCTCATGAAAAGCTCAAGCCTGTACGAAGTTGTACTGTTGCCTCCTGTAGTTTGCAGACATCCTGAATGTTTGCAGAAACCTTGCTCTTTAAAAGGACTTTCCATCAAATGTGTGAGAACTGAAACCCCTGTTGCTTGCTGCACACCTGCTGTAAGACCTACGTGAAGCCTTCTGTAGTTGAATTTCTTTGAACACCTACCCAAAACAGACTGTTCATCAGCATTGCCTGGAAAGATTCCGAGTGGCAGCCATCTATTGGACTTTGGAACACCTCGTCAAATCAAAGGAATTCTATCTCTTCTCTTCAGTTTAAGCTTTTGCTTTATTCCTTCTATTTCTTTGTAACAGCTAAAAACAAAAATGCCTTTTTTTTCCGGTTACCGGTTGTATATGTGAGTGTGTGTATGAGGGCTAGGATAAAAATACAGGGCTTCAATATCAATTCACTTACATATTTACATCATTATTGGTTAAGACTTTGTTTATAATAAACAGATAATTTTGTTGTTTATTAGAGAAACCTGGTTGGTGTGCTTTATACTGGGGACAGAAATAGAGTATTTAATTGGCTGTTTCGATAAGTGAGAAAATTTATTGATATGTTGTGATCTGTGGAGAAGTGGAACTGAATTGACAGTCCACTCCTCCTAACCCTGTCATAACAATGGTTATTTGGAGATGGGAGAGAAGCAAAATAAATTTATTTAATTTTTTTCATTCATTATATCTTTAAATATTTAAATTGAATGGTAGGTCTTAAAACCCATTAAAAATGGTGTCAGCGCCTGCGCACAGTCAGCTGATGCCATTGCCGGTGACGAACAGCCCACCCCCTCCACAAGATGAGGGGGGTGGGGCCTGCCTGCCCCGGCTATTTAAATGAGCCGCCACGCTTAGGATCGCGGTGGCTCCGCAACATGCTGCCCGTGCAGGTGAGCCACCATTATTTTCGCCCACCGCTGATTTCAGTGGTGGGATTATAAAATTCAACCCTTTGAGTACAAAAGCAGGGAAGTTATGCTGAACCTTTATAAAGCTCTGGTTAAGCCACAACTAGAATATTGCATCCAGTTCTGGTCACCACACTTTAAGAAAGATGTGAGCGGGTTCAGAGAAAATTTACAAGAATGGCGTTAACGTGTGTTTAATTGTATTTAATTGTGTTTAATTATATGCTGCTACTCACTGATGCTTGTCTCAGCATCTTCTGCCAGACCTACAGAGCAAGATGAAGAAAAAGTGTAACCAACATATTCACATTACAGCAATCATTAATAGCATGAAGACAATTCAAATCAAACTTATCAATGGCATCATCTGTGATTGTCATGTAGCAGAAAAAGCAGTGGGGGGAATATCCTCAGTTGAGGAAAAAATGAGACACGTCGGAAGTGCTAGTTTTGAAGGTTGCATCGTCCAAACAAATGCGACGAAGGCGGAGAAACTGGGAGAATGGAATAGAGTCCTCACAGGAAGCGAGGTGTGAAGAAGTGTGATCAAGGTAGTTGTAGGAGTCAATGGGCTTATCATGAATATTAGTTGATAGCCTATTTCCAGAAATGAAGACAGAGAAGTCAGGGAGGGGAAGGAAAGAGTCAGAGATAGACATGTGAAGGCGAGAGAAGGGTGAAAATTGGAAGCAAAGTCGATTAAATTTAACAGTTCAAAGCAAAAGCAGAAAATGGTACTGATATAGTCATCAATGTACCAGAAAAACAGGTGAGGGAGGGGGCCTGAGTAGAACTGGAACAAAGAATGTTCCACATCTCCCACAAAAAGGCAGGCATAGCTAGGACTGAAAAGCTCCAGCAGCTTACGGGTATCAACGCCCCTCCAGATCCTTCTTCCCCTTCACTTCCCTCTGACCCTATCCCCTCTCCTAATCTGACCCCTTGCCATGTATTCAGAATACCCTCTGACCTTTCCATCTCTGATGCTTAACGATCTGTACTTAACAAAGGACTCTGTTTTCTCCCCTTGTGCCACACCTCAGCGAATTTCGTGCTCTGCATGACGTTGAAATTATCTTCTGTCGTCTTCGCTTCCCGGCTCATTTCATTGACTAGGAGTCCTCCCCTCAACCAGTGGCCCCTTTCAGCCGCCTTCGGTATTCTCCCTCCACCCTCTCTCTGGCCTGTTAACCACTCTTGATCTTTTCATTGCGAACTGACCGTGTGACATTGGCTGTCTCAATTTCTCCTCTCCCCTCACTCACTCTAACCTGTCTTCCTCCAATCTTGCTGCAATCCGTTCTCTCAGGTCTAACCCCAACATTGTGATCAAATCTGCTGACAAGGTGGTGCTGTTGTTGTCTGGTGTACCGACCTCTACCTTACAGAGACTGAATGCCAACTTTCAGACACTTTTTCCTACCTCCCCCTGGACCATATCGCCACCACTGAACATCAAGCCACTGTCTCCAGGATTGTTACTGACTTCATCTCCTCTGGAGATCTTCCCTCTACAGCTACCAACCTCAAGAGTTCTGCAACCCCTGACAGCCCACTTCTAACTCCTTCCGAAAATCCACAAACTGGACTGTCCTGGCAGACCCATCATTTCAGCCTGTTCCTGCCCCACTGAACTTATTTCTTCCTATCTTGACTCTATCTTTTCTCCCCAGTTCAGACTCTTCCCACCTACATCTGTGACTCTTCTGATACCCTACATCATTTTGACAATTTCCAGTTTCCTGGCCCTAACCGCCTCCTCTTCACTATGGATTTCCAATCTCTCTACACCTCCATCCCCCGCGAGGACGGTTTGAGGGCTCTCCGTTTCTTCCTCGAACAGAAGCCCAACCAGTCCTTGTCCACCACCACTCTCCTCAGTCTGGCTGAACTTGTTCTCACATTGAACAACTTTTCCTTCAACTCCACTCACTTCCTTCAAATAAAAGGTGTTGCTATGGATACCTGCATGGGTCCTAGTTATGCCTAATTTTTTGTGGGATATGTCAAACATTCCTTGTTCCAGTCCTACTCAGGCCCCGTCCCTCACCTCTTTTTACGGTACATTGATGACTGTATCGGTGCAGCTTCCTGCTCTTGCCCAAGCTGGAAAACTTCAACTTTGCTTCCAATTTCCACCCTTGTCTTACCTTTACAAGGTCCATCTCCAACACTGCCCCTCCCCTCCTTGACTTCTCTCTCTCCATCTCTGGGAATAGGCTGTCTACTAATATTCATTATAAGCCTACTGACTCCCACAGCTACCTTGACTACACTTCCTCATACCCTGTTTCCCTGTATGGACTCCATCCCATTCTCCCAGTTTCTCCATCTCCAACGCATCTGTTCTGATGATACAACCTTCCACAACAGTGCTTCTGACATGACTTCCTTTTTCCTCAACTAAGGATTCCCCCTCCCCTCACCCCACTATGGTTGACAGAGCCCTCAACCATGTCTGACCTATTTCCCACACTTCTGCCCTCACCCCTTCCCCTCCCTCCCAGAACCGCGGCAGGTTCTCTTTGTTCACACTTTCCACCTCACCAGCCTCCACATCCAAAGGATCATCCTCCACCATTTCCGCCACCTCCAGCATGATGTCATCATCCAAACACATCTACCCTTCCCCTCCCCATCACCATTCCGAAGGGATTGTTCCCTCCGCGACATCCTGGTCCACTCCTCCATTATCGCGACACCTCGTCCCCTTCCCACAGCACCTTGCCATGCAATCGCAGGCGGTGTAATACCGGCCCTTTTACGTTCTCTGTCCTCACATTCCAAGGCTCCAAAACGCCTTCCTGGTGAAGCATCAATTTACTTGTACTTCCTTCAATTTAGCATACTGTATTCGCTGCTCACAATGCGGTCTCCTCTACACTGGTGAGACCAAACACAGATTGGGTGATCGCTTTGCGGAACACCTCCACTCAGTCCGAAAGCATGACCCTGAGCTTCTGGTCACTTGCCATTTCAACACACGTCCCTGCTCTCATGTCCACTTTTCTATCCTTGGACTGTTGCAGTGCTCCAGTGAACATCCATGCAAGCTGAAGGAGTAGCACCTGATCTTTCGATTAGGCACTCTACAGCTTTGTGAACTCAGCCTTGAGTTCAACAATTTCAGAGTATGACTGGCCATTTTTTATATTTTTATATTTTTTTAAATTTTATTTTTTTAACCATGTGCCTGTTTTTCATGTAGACACAGCTGCTCATTATTCCGCCATTAACACTCTGTCTGGATTAATGCTTTGTCTTCCACCACTAGCATTAACACACTCTTTGCCTTTGTCCCATAACAGCTTTGTTATTTAATCTCTCCTGCACTCTGCCCTATCATACACCTTCCCTTTTGTTCTCTTCCCCACCAAACAACACCACCCCCCCCCCCCCCCATTTACTTGCTTAAATCCTAATTCTTTTCTAACCTTTGCCATTTCTGATGAGAGGTCACAAACCTGAAACATTACTTCTGCTTCTCTGTCCACAGATGCTGCCAGACCTGCTGAGTATTTCCAACACTTTCTGTTTTTATTTCAGATTTCCGTCACATGCAGTATTTTGCTTTTATTATAGCTAGGACCAGTGAGTGGAGTAAATGTCAGGACGTTTGCCTCACCAGCAGCAGAATGAGAATGGGAGAGGACAGATCGCAAGCCAGCAGACCCCCTTAGGAGCACTGTGGAGCTCTGAGAAAAACATACAAAATTATACAAATTAGACAAAATTATGAGGGGCATTGATAGGTTAGATAGGAAGAAACTTTTTCCCTTAGCGGAGGGCTCAATAACCAGGGGGCATAGATTTAAGGTAAGAGGGGATTTGAGGAAACAAAAATTTCACCCAGAGGGTGGTTGGAATCTGGAACGCAATACCTGAAGTGGTGGTAGAGGCAGGAACCCTCACAACATTTAAGAAGTATTTAGTTGAGCACTTGAAACGCCATAGCATACAAGGCTACAGGCCAATTGCTGGAAAATTGGATTAGAATAGTTAGGTGCTTGATGGCCGGCACAGACACGATGGGCTCCATATCAAACTTTAAAATAGAACATCTTTTTGGTGATGGCTGATTACTAGGCTGCACACACACCTGGAAAACCTGAACAGAGCAGCCCAATTTCTACAAGGGGTTCTACAGCAGGCGTTGGATCCCTAATTAACATTTGCAAAGGGTCTGAGGCCCTTTTTGAGGCAGCTTCCCAAGACGCCTGATAAATAGCCTGATGAAACATTGGATTAGATGTCTTTCAGGTGTCCTTGCGGCACAAGACCCCAGTAAACCTTTTAATCTCTATCTCTTTATCTGCTGGCCTGAGGTCAGTTCCTATACTTATACTAATGGCACGCTCTGTCACTGAAACCATTATCCATACATTTTTTTTTTACTTGATTTCTTCAGTGCTCTTCTGACTCGCCATCCTACACAAACTTCAACTTTTCCAATACTCTGCACCTGCCCCACACTAAATCTTGCTCATCCGTCACATTTTTCTGATCACCATTAATTTCTGGTTCTGCAATGCACTAGATTCAAAATCCTGGTTCTTGTTTATAAGTCCCATCATCTTCCCAACCTCCTTCAAACCTTGCAAGCATCTTTGAAGCAGAGCTTTGGGCGCGCCCCTGGTCGTCTGATCCCGACTATCACCATACAGAAGTCTTCGGGTACGCAACCATCTTCCATCCTGCAAATGTGTCCGATCCACTGAAGCTGCCTCTGTTTGATTAGTGCTAAATCACTTGGGAGCTCTGCCTTTGAGACAACTGCTGGATTTGTGATTTCGTCCTGCCAGGATATACCCATAATGTGCTATCGAAAATTAATGTGGAAATTATTGAGCTTCTTTTCCTGATAGCTGTAAGTTGCCCATGTTTCACAACCATACAGCAAAGTACTGAGAACACAAGCCTTATAAACCATCAGCTTGGTCCTAAGGGTCAGCTTGGTGTTATCCCATGTGCGTTTCACAAGAAGTCCAAAGGTGGTAGCTGCTTTCCCTATGCGTGTATTGAGCTCTGAACCAAGATACAGATTGTCTGTCACCAAAGTCACAAGTTGCAGAATTTGCAAACCACTTCTAGTGGGGTGTTATTTAGTGTGATCGGGGTGGAGCTGCAACATCCTGTCCCATGATCATGGTTTTCTTCTCACAGTCAAGGAGAACAAGTTACAGGCATGGGAGGGACAGTCCATGAGTCTTTGTAGCTGAGTTTCCGTGTGAGCGACTAGTGCAGCATCATCAGTGTAGATGAGTTCTCTGATCAGGACGCCATATGTTTTTGTCATTGCTTTCAGCCTTGATAAATTGTAGAGCTTATTGTCTGACCTAGTGTGCAAGTAGATTCCTTCCATATCTGCAGGGAAGGCGAAGGTCAGGAGCATGAAGAAGAAGATGCCAAACAGGCATGAAAGCTCTAAATGTCGACTATCGCGCTTGGGAGTCACTAGCTGGTGAAAGAGGGAAATGATGACAAATCCTGTGGACTAGTGTGCATTACCATGATGCTACAGTAGCTTGGTAACAGGCACCAACATCATAAACAACGTCAGAGCGTCACTTGGCAGCTTTACGTGCAGCACTTTTGGCAAAACCTGCATCTCAAGGATTGGCCTTCACAGCTATCAGCAAAGGTGCACCAAGAAAAGACACCCCACCTAAGTGCATTGTTTGCTGCATGTCCATCATATTTTGTAGATGGAAGGATGCCAACCATCAACCAACCTTCAAACCTATGTGTCAGCCACTGTGTTACAATCCTTTGAGACCGTCTGCCTCTTCTGAATTCTTTCCTTTTGTGGATTCCTTTCCTTGCCCTTAAAAGCCTTCTCAAAACCTTTCTGGTTTTTTTTGTTTGGTCATCTCTTCTAATTCTTCTACCTCTGCTTGATTTCTCCATTCTCTTCTATGTAATGTCTTGGGACATTTCATTATTTTACAGGTATGTCAGCCATGCCTCAGTTGGTAGCACTTTCACCTCTGAAACAAAAGATTGTGGGTTCATTGTCCCACTTCAGGACTTGAGCACAATAGTCTATGCTGACATTCCAGTGCAGTACTGAGGGTTCTGCACTGTTGGAGGTGCCATCTTTCAATTGGGATATTAAACTGAGGCCCCATCTGTCCTCTCAGTTGAATGTCAAAGATCTTCTTCAAAGATTTTGAAGAAGAGCAGGGGAGTTATCCCTGTGACCTAGCCAATATTTATCTGTCAATCAACGTCACAAAAACAGATGATCTAGTCATTGCTGTTAGTGGGAGCTTGCTGTGTGCAAGTTGGCTATCACATTTCCTACATTACAACATTGACTACATTTCAGAAGTACTCCATTGACTGTAAAGTGCTTCACGACATCCTGTGGTTATGAAAGGCACTACATATAAATGCAAGTATTTCTTTTCTTCTTCTTTAATACATAAATGAAAGTAGTTGTTTGAAATACCCCTCTCCACTATTTTAACCCAATTATTTTAATCTCTGCCGAAATAGCAGAGAAAGAATTTCGGAAAAACAGATTAACTTTGTTGAGCTAATGTCCCCCTGCATAATTTTGGCCTTTTTTATTTTTAAATCTTATGCAACTGAAATTTTGTAATAAGATTTGTGGGTAAATTTATTTAAATATGTAACAGTATTCAATATATGATAGCATTTTGAGTCTCAAACTCAATGTACTTAGTACTTTTTCATACATGACACAGATCTGTAATACATATTCCACAGTATGATTAATATGATCAATGCCACTCCATGTTTGCAGAAGCATTTTTATCATACAGATTAATATGAACAGTGCCACTGACTTGTATGCAGAATTATTTCTATCCCACAGATTAATATGATCAGTGCCACTGTTCTGTATCTGTGTGCTTCAACAATGGTGCGGTGAATAATTGCCTTTTCAGACTCGGACGATGGGTAGAAAACCAATAAATTAGGTATCGGCCATGGCTCAGTAGTTAGCACTCTAAGTCAAAAGGTTGTGGGTTCAAATCCCACTCCAGAGACTCAAGCATATTATCCAGCTTGACATTCCAGTTCAGTACAGAGGGAGAGTTACACTGTCAGAGAGTTTTACATTTTTATTTTAATGTGTTTTCTTTATAATCATTGAATTAGCTTTTCTGCAGTTTTTTCAAATAGGTACTATGTGATTTTTCTTAGAGAATAACTGAAGTGGTGTTGAAAGGGTAAATAGTTCAATTTTCATTCTTTGACCCATTTGGATTTAATTTTGCCTGTTATTCAAGGTGAGTAGTTATCATTATTTTAATTTCTATTTTTTTTTCTCCATAAAGTTTCCAACAGTCTGTAGCTTTGAGTGCTCAGTTGCCCACAGTATCTCCATTTCACTGTTGTGCTCTGTTCAGGCACAGTAGGTACACTCAATAGAGTGAGCTCATGTCAGGAATTCAAAAATCCCATCAAACAAAGGCAACTCCCAAATTGGAGTGTCTGATGATTCTAGGACTTGGGACAAGTTGGATACTGCAAAAGAACAAAAGATAACATCAAAGTTGACAACAGCAACCGTTGCTAGGGCGGCACAGTGGCGCAGTGGTTAGCACCGCAGCCTGGGTACTGCCTGTGTGGAGTTTGCAAGTTCTCCCTGTGACCGCATGGGTTTTCGCCGGGTGCTCCGGTTTCCTCCCACAGCCAAAGACTTGCAGGTTGATAGGTAAATTGGCCATTATAAATTGCCCCTAGTATAGGTAGGTGGTGTGGGGATGTGGTAGGAGTGTAGGATTAGTATAAATGGGTGGTTGATGGTCGGCACAGACTCGGTGGGCCGTAGGGCCTCTTTCAGTGCTGTATCTTTAAATAAATAAAATAAACAACAAAAATCAGCATAGATGAATAATGAGGACTTTTCAAACTAAGCTTACAATATCATTTGAATGTTCAATATACATTTATTTTATGTCCTTTTTACTTTTTTGATGATTAAATCTTTGTGTTCATTTAGATGATGGAAATTGGTGCTGGAGCATTTCCACTTTTGTACCCAGTGTTGACACTGAGCACTCTCATTCTTGTACAGCTGAAGTTAAATGCAGTGTGACACTCCCTCTGTTTCAATAGTGTACCTGAAAGAGTACTCCCATTGTACTACTGGGGCATTTTCTAAAGCAGCTAATTCTTGTGGTTTTACCAATAAGATTGATAATTTGTATCAAATGAGCCATTTTGAGCTCTTAACTTATGTCCACTGGGTTAAAACTGCCCAAACTCATTTTCCAATCAGTCAGGGCCCAGAAGCAAAAAGGCAGCATAACAACCCACTGTAACACTAAGAGCCCTACTCTCTTTATTTCGCTGTACCTTTTCAGTTTCCACTCTCATCCCATGCATTATTTCCAAGTCAAGACAATAATCTGCTTTCAGTCCTCTGCCAATACTGCTATTGGGAAATTGGGGACTTGCTGTATCATCAAATATCAACATGAACTAATGTTCTTTATACTCTGTGGCACAATGTATTGATATACCACAACCCTGTACCAAAGCATTCCTTCTGACAGCATTATTCTTTTGTTTGTGACTGTGAACTATTCTTTCTTTTGCATTTGTTTTTTCCTGTTTTCCCTTGTCTGTTGATGGTGTTCACTAACAGTAGCTGGCTTGTAGGAGCCTGATGACCACTTTTCCACCACGCTAGAGCTGGCACTAGGATGCACGCAAGGATAACTTAGTGATAGCCTCCCTCCTTTAAGGGAGTACCTGGCATCTGCGGAAGGTGATTGTACAACACAGTGCTTTACACAGTAATATGAGTGGAATTAGCAGCTCAGTTTATGGGCTCTTACAGGCAGGAGTCCACATCCGACAAACTCCCAGTGCCTGGAATTGATGCCGTTAACAATTTACTTGGTAAACTTTCCAGACATATTGTGCTATTTAGATATGGAAGAAATGTGAATGTGTTAAATGCAGGCAATCACAACATAATTATTGTATCCATTTTCTAATTGTTCATCAAACAGTGCCACCAGCTAATTCACAATCAAAATAATGAGGTAAATAATAAGTAAAAGATCAAAATGCTTACAAATTAATTAAATCAGTTGTTTCTGTGACCACGACTAATGGTATATATTAATATTAAAATTGAATATACTTGTTTTGATTTATGATCAGAATGATATTGTCAGCATATTCAGCATTTGGGAGTGCACTTTCTTAAACCTTTGATTTGTTTCTCGTAATCTCAAATGTTCAGTGCACTCTTCTCTGAAAACTAAAGCAGCATTGTGGTTCTGAGAACAATGTTAGTGGCATTTTACCACTTTTATTTTAAATGCTATTTTCTACTTTTGTATCACACATCATTCTCTGGCCAGGTGACCACTCTCAATCTCTGACAATTGTTTGCTGTAACTAACTGCTAAAAGGCAATCAAAACTGACTTGTCTCACCCTCTGATTTTAAAAGCTCACCTTCACTCAGGGCTGTTGTGGGTATAAACCTACATCTTAAATTTCATTGCGTACATTTACTAAAATGGCATTCAGAAATTTGACTCTATTTTGTAGAATGCAATGAATGAAGTACAGACCTTTGTTAGCATATAGCACCCTAAAGAATGTACAGTTTTTGTGTGTTAATTTTCATTCATAGGGTAAATGGATCACTGAAACCCCTATGAGGCAGAAAACATAATTCTTTTCTGTAGCAAAACAGGCTTTTTTCTTCTTCAATTAACCATATTTTCTATTCATTCTTTGTGAAGTTTAGAAACTGATATTTTCCTCATGGACTGTATACCAATGTGGAATTTGATGAGTTTTTCATGTTTTTTAAGCATTATACTTAATTTGAATGCCTGGTCCCTAAACCAGTATAAGTCTATACTGATTTTTTGCAATGTATAATAAGTGCATGTTGTTCAACAGCATGTTACTTTGTGAATTGCCCTGTTTATAGACAAGGCATGCTACATTTCCCTAAATACTCATCTCCCTGCCCTGCAGTGAACCTAATGTCCTCGATGAATCCCAGGGGCTGGCTGCTGAGATTAATCTTTCTAGGTACAGTGTAATGTTGCATTTATGTCAATGTATGTGTTGGGAATCCTGACAACACTTCCATCTGTCATTTAATAAGTATTGTTATTTGGTTGTCATCTGACTTTTCCAAACAAAAACCATATTATCATTCACCTGCCTTTAATCTCATAATGTTTTTGTCTGTGGCGCCTGTGATTTAATTGAAAATCAGATGTGCTGTGAAAATGTTCCATTACACTGATGTTATCAACACATGGTCTCATAATGTTCATTTGTGCACACATGCCCCAGCTTTTTAAATGATCAAGTCTTTGATGGAAAATTGGATGGTAAAGGTGGAGGTGTAGCATAAAATATAGTAGCATAAAAAGGTAAGGCACAGTAAAAGCCAACTCATTTTGATGACCAATCTTTATCTCTACTGGAATAGATTCTCCATAATTTATTTGAACTACCCATGCAATAATTAAAATCAGAGAAAACTGAAATGCTCTCAGGAACCTGAAGAATCCAAAGAGTGAAATATCAGGATTTCAGTATGATTGTTGTCAAACATTAATGTTCTTTAAGCAGATGAAAACTTTTGATGAATCAGGCTGTTTACATTTCCACTGTTATTAAGTTTATTAAATATATGTGTAAATGAATAAGACATAATTTAGTACCGTCAAGGTCTTCTCATTTCTGAGTCACAGAAAGCATTGTTCTTGTGCATATGCTGTCATAGAAAGTGTTAATAAAGCAATAATGATGGAAAATAATGATGGATGCATATCACATTATAACCCCACTTAAATCTTTGTGCCTCTATTTGCATGCTTATTTATATGCTCCTGACTTGATTTTCACACCCATCTACTCTAGTACCATCAGAAATCCAGAGGAAAGTCCTGCCCAGGGTGCCTGCTCCAGACATTCGTCTTCGTAGATAATATTATGTTGTTAACAAACTCAACTAACTTGTGCTCTATATACCATCTTAAGTAATGGGCTATCTAGTGGGATACTGGGATAGGCAATTGTTTGGACAAATGAAGCCCACTGATTCTGTTTCATCTCCTATTGATCCTCTGGGCTTCACAACATAATGGGCTGAATTTTTCCAGCTCGCTGCCGATCTTGACGGTGCGGGGCGCATGTGCGAGCTTTACTCTGTAAACCCGCCACAATATTTAGTGCAGCGGCTCATTTAAATGGACGGGGTGGATCGCCCCCTCTCCCCGCCACACTCGATGACATGGAGGGGGTGAGCACTCCGTCCCCGACAAAGGCGTCCGGCGCCATTGCGCAGGCGCCAGCGCCATTTTTAAAGGGCTTCATGCCCTTCAACTTCATTTCAATTTTTAATGTTGTATACATTTTAAAATTTAAGTAAAAAATTCACTGAAAGATTCAAGCCCAATTCCGCCACCCCAATGAATAAACAATTTATTAATTGCCTTCTCCTCCCCCAAAAACCTTACCTTGTGATCCTGACCTTCTCCCCACCCAAAGTTTATTACCTTTCACCTTCAACCCCTTCCCACCATCCTCTCCACCAATCGCAATTGATTTCCTCATTCCCCTCACCCCACCTCCCCAACCCCAGCCTTGGATCGTGTGCCACCTTGGATCTCCAAATGGAGATCCAAAGGCACGGGAGTGCCTGGAACCGGCCGGAATATGGCTGCGAGATGGCCGACGGGAATAGGTAGGTAATTAATTCACTAATTTAAATATTTAAATCCTGCTTCTGTTGTTGAGTGGTGGTTGGGGGGGGTGGCTGATATGAGCCCTCTCCACTGCCAGTAATATGGGGCGGGGCCTTCCTGGCATCGAGGCCCATGGCGGACCTCTCCCGGAGGTATTTTGCGGGCCCCCCACCCACCACAACCTCCGATTTCGGGGGCCCGGTAAAATTCGCCCCAATGTATCATAATCTACCATTGCAGCAACTTTTGATCACTCCAAAATACTACTTTAAAGAACCTTTGCTTTTATCTACTTAACAAAATGCTGCTTAGTGGATGAGTGCCTATCAGACTCTAGTTTTAGTTTGAACATGACTTTAATTGCAAAGGCAACATCAATTGCATTTGAATGGGCTCTATCAGCCATCACAAAAACCTAACACATCAGTCCAGACTTTCCAACCGCAATAACTTTTTGTGGGTGCTTTCCTTGACCCAAACATTAATAGAACATATTAATAGAATATTAGTCACTCTGGCATGGAATTTACCTCTTCATTTTAATGAGTACACCATCTTACCCAAGACTCAAAATTGTTGTCCTAGCAAAGAAAGTAACCAGGGAGTGGTCCAATATTTCTTAGCCATATCAAATACTGTAGGTGGAATTTTCCCAAGCAAGGAGAGATGAGTTTGGGTGCATGCAGGGAATTAAATCCCGTAAAAGTGATCTTGGGTCAGGATCCCGACATAATCCTGCTTCTGCCAGGTTTCACCGGAGGATGAGCGGGGAACCCCATGACCACTCTCAGAGAGTGCTATCACTGTTTGGCAGATGATTACCAACTTCTTGGAAAGCACTTCACCTGTCTTGCACTTCACTCACCTTTAGCTGCACTTCCTTGCTGCCAGCCTTCACCACGGCATGGAAGCAGCTTATGCAGCTCTAACTTGTACCTCTGATGAAGAGCAAGAAGTGCAGCAACAACACCAGCAGACTTCTCCTCAACCACATGCCACTCGCCAGAGCAGAGAGAATGAACTCAGAGATCCAGCTCCAAGGAAGCACAACATAGAGTCTGCAGGCAGAGGATCAGCTCTCTTGACGTGTGAGCACCAGTGCCTCAAGAGGCTCAGGCTCTCACAGCAGATCGTTACTGACACCTGCAGCCTCCTGGAACAAGACCTCTTTCCCAGTGAATCTAGTGGGCATAGCCAGTGACCATCAAGGTGTCCATCACTGGAAGACCACCCCCTGGGTCTCTGCCTGGCCCCGAGATTGTGTGCTCTCTTCTGCAAGGGGTGAAAGCAGAGAGTTATGAGTGTTAGCAATGGCTTGTGTGGGTAGCAGGGAAGGACAACATCTGTAGATCATGACTGTGAAGCATGATTGGGAGTGGGCAAAGGATGAGGTTGAGTATGAGTGTTGGCTGCTCAGGTGGGGATGAAGAGGTGCCTGCAGAGAAAAGAATGAGTGCAGCTTCAAGGTGTGTTCTGAGGAGTGCTGCACAGAAGAGTGCTGGGAAAGTCAGAGTGTGGGACTTGGCACCTCAAAGTCCTGTGCCGCTCTCCTTTCCTTCCCTCCTGAGGTCCTGGATCCTCTTGATGCACTGTCTCCAGGGTGGGGAGACCATGTTCTGCTGCTGAGTTCCTCAGCTGCTTCCATCCATGCCTGGTTGGGAGAGCTCCCCTCACTGCCGAGCCTCAGATTGCACAGTAGGATCTCCAGGTAAGAGAGAGAGCAGCCTTTCCACGTTTCCTTTTTATTCCTGCAGTTTCTGCAGCCTCAAAAATCTAAGTGCTAGTGAGCCATTCTGACCCATGTCATGGGCCCTTTAATTAGAAATCCTCCCTTTGACAGATCCAGTGGGTCATCCCACGCACTCTCCTTGATTGGTCGAGTAACCTGGAGGCACGATGCTAATATCGTGGCTCAGTTAAAGAGTGTTGGCAAAGCCCGCTCCAACTGTCAGTGGGTCCCGCCTTTTGGCCAGGGACTTAGGTTGGGAAAATTCTACCCTATGTTTGGAAGCAAAAAATACACTAATCTATCCACAGCTACATGATTGACTACTGTGCCCTTTGATCCATTTGATGTCAAAAAACTGAAGAACCTTGGAAAGGAAGTAGTGAGCACCATGCTGAAAGGATTTGCAGCACCTTTGAAGTTCCAAGACTGTACAGAAATCTAGAAAATTAACAAAAGAAGACCAATAGCTTTGAAAAGCTGACAACCAAAGTACGGTCCTGATGTGAATACAATTAGTTAGATGGGCTCTGTAACTTAAGTGGTCGGTATACATAGTGGGCTAGAAATTGGATAGCCTCATTTTTTGGGTGCGGGGATCGTGATTCGCGACCTGCCCACACCTGTTTCGATCAAAGTAGGCAACAAGCAAATTTGGTGCACCCACCTCATCTGAATGACTGTAGCATTGGCCAGAGTGGCTCCCATGCTGCTTCTCTCTGCTCTATGCTGCCTGTGGCCTCTATGCTCTGTGGGGGGGGTGGGGGGTGCGGCAATGTTGTTTGCAGACCATGTGGTGCAGCCAGCCTGCTCTTAAAGGCTGACTCTATTATTGTAAGTAGGCTGCACACCTGAACTGAAGGCTGCTGGAAAATCAACTTGGAAGATTCCAGGAACCACAATGACACAGCAAACAAGGGAGCACTCACTGGTTCAGCAGCACCGGTGGCACTGTCTTGGAGGCCCCGGTGAGGGAAGTGGACTCCAGGAGGGATATTATGCTTTCCTAGGTGGGCAAGAAGTCCTCACACACCAGTCTGAGGAGAGAGGGAGGGAGGTTAATTCCCAGAACATGATAGCAGTTCTGTAAAAGTACAGTAATCTCACAAGGGTGGTCAAGGTGAATGAAAGTGTCTTTACATTACATCTCACACCTAGCGCACCAGCAACCTCTCACTCTGCTCAACACACTAGGCCCCAATCACTCAGCCAGGAGCACTCCTTGGCATTCCGGACTCACACTTAACATGCACATACTGCACTTCACCAATGCATGCCTTCCAATACTGCCAGCATCACACCCACCTTTTACTGTCTCCACAGATCTTCAGTTATTAAGTTATGGCAGGCACATCACTCATGCATAGTGTCCCACTATCACTGACAGTTTTGCCTCTCTCTTGCAGGTAAAAGTAGTGCACAACAACCAGGTGTTTCAGAGAACTGGGATGGTGGGAGGGTTCTAAGATGCCATCTGCTGAGCCCCCTGGAGGAGATGGTGCTCGAGATCAGGGGCTCAGAGGAGACAGCCGTGGCATCTGGCATCCAGGGTAATAGTGGGTATCTGCCTTATGCCATTCTGAACTCCCTCCTCATTCTGAGATGTGACGATGAAACTCCTGCTTTCCTGCCCACTCACCCTTCCATCACACCAACTCTCATCTTCTGCTTGTATGCTTTCAGATACCCAAAACCTGCTGCCTCGACAACCTCAACAGAGGCTAATACAGAGTCAGGATCTACACATGGCGAATTATCAGGCATGAGTGGGCTGCTGCCAGGCCAGGGGAAAAGGATTGCTTGTACACCAGCTCCCCGAAGGGCGAGATTGCAGACAGGGTCGGCTGCAGGGGACTCAGATGAGGACCTCAATGGGGTGGCATACAGAAGAACACTGATAAGCATACACACTGAGATGTTTGAAGCATTGGTAGGCTTGCCAGACAGCTTTCTGTCCGTTTATAGGAGCGTAGAGGAATCTAGCTCCAGTGTGGCAGAGGGCATCGTGACGACCTTGGAACCCATCCTTTCCAGTGTGGAAGCAGCAGCACTGGTAGACTGGCAATCACTGTTTCAGCTTCACCTGTAACACAGGTGGAATCCTTGCAACATCTCACTGCAGCAGTGGAAGCTCAGATGGAGGTCATGAGATTGATCGTAGCTGCCATGCAAGCTCAGACTGCTGCCATTGCGGTTGCGGATCTCAGTGCACAAAGGGGCAAGCAGGCTTTCACAACGGTCCAGCAATCTGACCTCCAACAGGTTACTGGGATTGGTGAGGTGCCGCCCTGTGGGAGTGGCAGTGGCCCTGTGGAGGATGAATCTGCTGTCCTCTCTCAAAATGATTGCATTCATCATCCCACTCCGACAGTGCCCTTGTTGTTGCCTGTCAATCAGCAAGTCTAGACTGCAGTCTGCCAAGTCGCAGTGGTGCAGTCTAAAGTCAGACCCTTGAGGCCCACAGCTGCTTGAGTGCATCCTGCTAGTCTCCCCCAGTGAAAGTCAGCAGCCTTCCACCAGCCATGCTGTAGCCAGTGGAGTAGCACCTCTTAGGAGCACTAGACCAGTCAAAGGCATCCGCAAGACAGGCACGAAGGGAATGCACAAAGGTGAATTGTTCATTGTTGTTTGTATAATTGGATATGTTGTATGAAGATTTTTGATGGTGGCTTTCAATGCTAAACATTGGCCATGGGGAGTGTGAAATGCATGTGATGGTGGTGAATGGTGGCTCCACGTTGGGATGGGAAAGGTGTTGAAGTGGAAGTGGAGCCCTGAAATTTGCACTCACAGTCTGTCCACTTACACAGGTTCCTCTTCTCCCTGCCTCTTCCTGCTCCGCCTGCCTCCTCGCTGAACTTTTCCGCTTTGCCTACTCTGTTCAATTTACTAGCCATGAGGTATGACAACAACTGCTCCCAGACCTGGGTCAGGTCTTCCTTTCTCCTCCTTGGCTATATTCAGAAAATAGTAAATAAAATCTCCAAGAACCCAGTCACAGTGGTTCCACTAATTGTGCCCCATCAAACCTTACTGAAAAACACCTCAGCTCTAACTTGTGGAGTGGCCTTTAGTTTGCACAATTTCAGGTCCCATCTAGTAGCTGCACACCCGATCGTTGTTGAGTGATGCACAGATTTGTGGGCTGGACCTGTGTGGACTAAGTTTCTAATCTTGGTGTCTCATTAGCTGGTTTGACAGCGTGATGTCAGGATAGTGTCCTTTCAAGGTCTTCCCACCAGTCTATTGTGGCAATTGCATGCAGAAAGCAGTCAGTGGCATATCGCATCCCCAGGAAATGGCAGTAGGGTGTCACGTGAACAAGTTTCTAGCCCAATATTCATTGGCTTGGATTGGAGGGGAAAAAATATACGTACAAGAAATCTTGATTGGAAAATTAAAACTACAGTAATTTTTAATGTTTGTGGTAGCAGGGAATGTCACCCATCTGCTGTGCAAATTTGGTAAGCACAGGAACACAGTCCATGATTTTCTGTCCCCAGTAAGATTGATAAGTATGTAGAGTCACTTTCTTTTAAGATAGTTTGTACTAGGATATAGCCTCACTTTTAGCAGAATTATTTCTTGAAAACGTATTATATCCGACAAATGATTGACATTTTTATGTCCCTTTGTTCTTGACTCTTCCACAATATTTGAACACCTCCACCATTGCCAGACATTATTTAACATAGTAGACTTTGACCTCTGTAGTGTTTGTTTCTGTTTTAGATCTGTGTAATATTTATCTTCTACTTTATCTTCTTAGTGAAAATGTCATTTGTGTGCATTTTCACACATTAGAGATGATTTATTTGGGTTGAAATGCAGTACAAATTATTCTACTGCTAAAGGGAAAGCACTGCCTTTGTAGAATTAATTACATGGATTTGAGTTTCAGTAAAACCTATTCCACACCAGACTGTTAGATATTATTAATCTCAGCCAAGTTATTAATGTAATGACAAAGGTAGCTGAATGCATCAGACACTTTAAGTATTTTAATCTTTGAATTTTACATGTTCTTAAACAAAATTCTTTACAATGCTTGAAAATTTATCATGGTGTTGTGTAAATGGAGTCTGAGGTGGATGTTTTAAGATGAATACATAATTAACTCAAAAGAAGAAATTATTTGCTTAAATTAACAGGAATCTTTAATATGAGACTGTTTTCAGTCAAACAAATCTTGAACAAAATCAATACATAAATTATTGTATTGTATTCGTACTACAGTCAGGATTATATTATTAGAACCATAAGTTAATCATAGTTTTCTGAAACATGAAGCAAGCACTACAAAAAAATATTTTTTCCAAACTAGTGATTTATTTATAATCCGATTAACATTTAATATGCTAACAGGGTAGCAAGTGTGCAAAGTGAACCTGGTCAGCAGAATCTTCTTATACAACAACCTCTGGGAAGGAAGAGAGGTCTCAGGCAGGTGAGAAAGTGAACTCTTATCTTTAGAGTAATGCTGTAAAACCCAGGAATTAAACATAATGAGTATTTTGTTTTTAGGAGTGAGAAGGGAGAAACTAATGATAATAAAATGTTAATTTAATATTGAGATTGTTCCTTGCATGAAAATTCAGTAACACAAGATCATGAACAAGAAATTAATAATGTAATTAAAATACAGTAAGCAGTCATGGTAACAGCCATATATTTCAGTGTGATGCAGTATAATTCAGAACTTCAGATGATCAGTGATCGTGGACAAAACATAATTTATGCAGCAGAGAGCAGGGCAGATGTAATACACTAAAATTATTTAAATAGTTTCCAAAATTAAGTTCAGACTATTGAAAAGATGGAACTTAACTATGATCTCTTACAGCCATACTTTTAGAGTATTTAGAAGCTTCTACATGAAGATTATACTCTGATGTATTGCTCACGTTTCCATGGGTCACTTTGATACTCTAAAATTGACATTTGTTTAAAGCAATACATGACTACTGATGCAGGGCATTAACACACTGATATAAATGTACACATAACTTATCTACAATTTAGAAAGGGCATCAGCTAGATGGCACAGTGAGTTCAGATACTTGACCATATCTTAGTCTCGGTGCTTAGGTAAGCTCCCCATCTGAATTTGGCTTGCCTGGTAGGAACTCACCAAAAGAGGACAAAAAAAAGTGAACGAGAGAATATTAAAGAGATGTGGAGAAGCTGGGACGAAATTTATCTCCTATATGAATGTTTATATCATTACGGACCCTTTGCATATCTCATTTTTAAGTTTTCCCTGTTCTGTTGAATTTTTGTAAACAGTTGAATTACAATCAGCTTTCCATTGATTTTTCAAGACAAGATTGGGTTCTATTTGTTTCAGGGTGAACACTCCCTACATGTTCTGAAGTTTAAAAAAATCTCAAAGTTTTTTTTGAAATACCAAAAATTGATTTCAAAACTTTTTTTTTAAAAACTAAAGATAAAGCTTGTGCCCCTTCTGGGTTTCACTGAACATGGAGCTTCATTTACACGCACAAGCTAGTATCATGAAACTGTCGGACTTTTGTGAAAACCCATCTGGTTCATTAAGGAACAAAATCTGCTGTCCTTACCCAGTCTGGCCTATATGTGACTCTAAACTCACAGCAATCTAGTTGACTCTTAACTGTACTGTTAAATGGCCTACCAAGCTTCTCAATTATCCAGAAGCTGACTCACCACCAGCTTTTGGATGGAAATTATAAATGGGCAATATAATGCTGGCCTGAGTCAACCGTGTGAGGGTTAAAAAGCTCGGGGAGTTGCAGATTGCAGCCGTCTGGTCTGAGAAGGGTCAGGTAGAGCTATGGGACCTGGACCAGCAGCTGAAGGCTGTCTCCCAGCCGGAGGCCATGAGCACCTTCCTGCAAGAGCAGCAGGCCAAGCTGCAGCCAGTCTTCACCTTCGGAGGTCACATGACAGAGGGCGTCGCTGTCGATTGGTCGCCCACGTTTGCCGGTGAGTCCGCTAAATCTTTTATTTAAAAAAAAACACGTCACCACGGCGACGATGGAGTAAAACCCCACCCTGAGAAAATGGCGCACGAGTGCCGGTGGCAAGCAGTGCGGCTATTTGCCTGCGGGAGGCAGCGCCTTCAGGTACAGATGAGATGACAGTAACTGGGGGGGAGGGCGGAGGAGAGCGAGGAGTTGGAAGGTGCACGGGATGCCCTCGTCTTTCCCTCTATTCCTGACGTGGACGTGTCAAAAGGCCTTGTCGGGGCTCCTGCACCCCCGCTCCAGGTACCAGCACGAGAAATCGAATACATTGAGATGTGGCTGGGTACGATAACAGAGAAAGAGAGACAGTGAGGGGAGGGGGAGAGAGAGACAAGCACACCCTTATCATACCCTTAACATCACACGCAACACACACACACCCTTATTCACCGAGGAGAGGGACATGACGGATGTTGAGGTTAGGGACAGATGTTTGATTACTCTAGGTCAAGTCGGCAGAAGGAGGGAGGAAGTGTTGGGTATTCTAAAAGGCATTAAGGTAGACAAGTCCCCAGGTCCGGATGGGATCTATCTCAGGTTACTGAGGGAAGCGAGAGAGGAAATAGCTGGGGCCTTAACAGATATCTTTGCAGCATCCTTAAACACGGGTGAGGTCCCGGAGGACTGGAGAATTGCTAATGTTGTCCCCTTGTTTAAGAAGGGTAGCAGGGATAATCCAGGTAATTATAGACCGGTGAGCCTGACGTCAGTGGTAGGGAAGCTGCTGGAGAAGATACTGAGGGATAGGATCTATTCCTATTTGGAAGAAAATGGGCTTATCAGTGATAGGCAACATGGTTTTGTGCAGGGAAGGTCATGTCTTACCAACTTACTTTGAGGAAGTGACAAAGTTGATTGATGAGGGAAGGGCTGTAGATGTCATATACATGGACTTCAGTAAGGCGTTTGATAAGGTTCCCCATGGTAGGCTGATGGAGAAAGTGAAGTCGCATGGGGTCCAGGGTGTACTAGCTAGGTGGATAAAGAACTGGCTGGGAAACAGGAGACGGAGAGTAGCAGTGGAAGGGAGTTTCTCAAAATGGAGACATGTGACCAGTGGTGTTCCACAGGGATCCGTGCTGGGACCACTGTTGTTTGTGATATACATAAATGATTTGGAGGAAAGTATAGGTGGTCTGATTAGCAAGTTTGCAGACGACACTAAGATTGATGGAGTAGCAGATAGTGAAGGGGACTGTCAGAGAATACAGCAGAATATAGATAGACTGGAGAGTTGGGCAGAGAAATGGCAGATGGAGTTCAATCAGGGCAAATGCGAGGTGATGTATTTTGGAAGATCCAATTCAAGAGTGAACTATACAGTAAATGGAAAAGTCCTGGGGAAAATTGATGTACAGAGAGATTTGGGTTTTCAGGTCCATTGTTCCCTGAAGGTGGCAACGCAGGTCAATAGAGTGGTCAAGAAGGCATACGGCATGCTTTCCTTCATCGGACGGGGTATTGAGTACAAGAGTTGGCAGGTCATGTTACAGTTGTATAAGACTTTGGTTCGGCCACATTTGGAATACTGCGTGCAGTTCTGGTCGCCACATTACCAAAAGGATGTGGATGCTTTGGAGAGGGTGCAGAGGAGGTTCACCAGGATGTTGCCTGGTATGGAGGGCGCAAGCTATGAAGAGAGGTTGAGTAGATTAGGATTATTTTCATTAGAAAGACGGAGGTTGAGGGGGGACCTGATTGAGGTGTACAAAATCATGAGAGGTATAGACAGGGTGGATAGCAAGAGGCTTTTTCCCCAGATTGGGGATTCAATTACTAGGGGTCACGAGTTCAAAGTGAGAGGGGAAAAGTTTAGGGGGGATATGCGTGGAAAGTTCTTTACGCAGAGGGTGGTGGGTGCCTGGAACGCATTGCCAGCGGAGGTGGTAGATGCGGGCACGATAGCGTCTTTTAAGATGTATCTAGACAGATACATGAATGGGCAGGAAGCAAAGAGATACAGACCCTTAGAAAATAGGCGACATGTTTAGATAGAGGATCTGGATCGGCGCAGGCTTGGAGGGCCGAAGGGCCTGTTCCTGTGCTGTAATTTTCTTTGTTCTTTGTAAAGCACTCTTTCCCGTGAATGAATTTTTAAAAAATTACCGTAGGGCAAGCAGAGCGCACAGTGTGTACAGAGAGTGCTTTAGGCAAGTGAGAAGATCAGGTTTCTCACGAATCAGACCCCAAAAATGGATTCTCAAACACCACTTGTATATTCCACCAACAGGAAAATATATGATACAGCAGCAGACTACTGCGGATACTGGAAATTTGAAATAAAAACTCAGCAGATCAGGTAGCATCTGTGGAGAGAGGAAACAGAGTTAACATTTCAGGCCAATGATCTTTTATCGTAAATAGACCCATCTGTCTTTCCAATCCTTGGAACTAGGCTGAGATCCTGATGCTGCCCTGGTTGTTGATTGAAAATGTTATCCCTTAGCCAACTTTAAATAAAATAAACTTAGACAGTCTAAGAGGGCAGTAAGATTGTATTACTGGTCCCAGATTACTAGCTACAGGAAGCAGAACACAGGTGACAAATCTTGTTAAGCAGCCTACTAGTAAATTATTTTGTGCTTGCTCAGATTAAACCTGATGTGACACTGCGTTAGAACAATAGTATGATCAATTAATGTGCAAAAGTGACCCCACGACAGTTTCATACCACTGGGTTCCAGAGACCTGATTTTAGAATTATACTGCAAATATCACATTGAAATGTTACCTTAATGAGAGCTAATAAGGATTTAAACAAAGATTATTTATGTAAAGTTGGATTAAAGTTCATTATTGGAACAGGTTAGAGAGAGCTTTACATTGTATTTGGCCACATTTGATGGCAACGCATATTTAAAAAATGTTCTACATCCCAACATTGACAGCTTTCACTTCGTTGAACTAAAACTTAGTTTTAATTCCTAACAAGTTTTATGAAAGTGATTAAACACATTTGGAATGAAATTGGTGTTGTTAAAATACTTTGTTAAAATGATTACTGCTCCTGTTAGCCACGGCGTGCTCTCCTCTCGCGTCCAAAGTTACAAACTGAAGTAAGAGGACGACAGGGTGCCCGTTTGTCTACAACCAGACGCAGCATCCAGCCAAAAGCCAAACCACTAGGTAAGATTCAGAATTTAGTTTTCTTCAGTGGTTATCTGATGTCTAAATATAGTTAGAAACCAGAATTATGAACACTGTCATATGAAAATGGAAATATTTTGAAACCTACAAAACCATTTGATAAAAGCAATGTTTAAGGGTATAAAGACACCAATTAAAAGACACATAAACTAGTTAAAAATCCCATCAGACATAGAACTTTAGTAGTATAATGTAGTGCTGTGCCATGACATGGAATGATCTGCAGTGCCCTTTATGATAAGTTCAAATTCTTTGCCAGGACTTAAGGCTGAGATGATGGGAACATGTGGCATCCTGATTCAAAGTGAAAGAAAGAATATCAGAGAGCATCTTAGCCCCACCATTTCTGTAGGATTCATGTTCTTTGGTTTGGGGTGAAATTGACAGGAAAAAGATTGCATTATTTTTCAGAATGATTTTGGTTTGAATGCTTCATGGACACTGAGATTGACAGTCTCTTAACAAAGTCATGACCACAGTTGATGCACAGGAATTGATCTGTAAACTTAACAGCCTGGCATATGTTGCATTCTGCTATCTTTTCGAACTTCCTCTTTTCCCTATCTAGCCAAATTACTGTTCCATAAGAACATAAGAAATAAGAGTAGGCCATTCAGCCCTTTGAGCCTGTTCTGCCATTGAGATCATGGCTTATCTTCTACTTCAACACCATTTTCCTGCACTATCCCTGTATCCCTTGATGTTTTTAATATGTAGAAATCTATTGATCTCAGTCTTGAACATACTCAATGACTGAGCCTCCATAGCCCTCTGGGGTAGAGAATTCCAAAGATTCACCATCCTCTGAGTGAAGAAATTCCTCCTCATCTCAGTCCTAAATGGCCTGCCCCTTATTCTGAGATTGTTTCCCCCAGTTCTAGACTCCCCAGCCAGGGGAAACATCCTTCCTGCATCTACCCTGTCGAGCCCTGTAAGAATTTTGTATGTTTGAATGAGATCAGCTCTCATTCTTCTAAACTCCAGAGAATAAAGGGCCAGTCTATTTAATCTTTCCTCATAGGACAAACCCTCCATCCCAGGAATTAGTTTTGTGAACCTTTGTTGCACTCCCTTTATGGCAAGTATATCCTTCTTTAGATAAGGAGACTAAAACTGTACACAATACTCCAGGTGTGGTCTCACCAAGGCTGTATATAATTTCAGCAAGACATCTTTACTCCTATACTCAAATCCCCTACTAATAAAGGCAAACATACCATTTGCCTTCTAATTGCTTGCTGTACCTTTATGTTTGATTTCAGTGACTCATGAACAAGGACACTCAAGTCCTTTTGAAGTTCAACACTTCCCAGCCTCTCACCATTTAAAAAATACCCTGTATTTCTGTTTTTCCTACCAAAATGGATAACCTCAAATTTCTCCACATTATATTCCATCTGACAAATTTTTGTCCACTCGCTTAGCCTCTCCAAATCCTCTTGAAGCATCTTTGCATCCCCCTCCCAACTCACTTTCAACTAGTTTTGTGTCATCTGCAAACTTATATTATATTATATTTAATCCCTGCATCCAAATCATTGATATAGATTGTGAATAGCTGAGGACAAAGCATTGATCCTTGTAGTACCCCACTAGTCACAGCCTGCCAACCAGAAAATTTCCCATTTATTCCTACTCTCTGTTTTCTGTATGTTAACCAATTCTCAATCCATGCCAGTGTATTCCCCCCAATCCCATGTGTTTTAATTTTGTTTGTTAGCCTCTTGGCCTGAATTTTACGAGTGCACCACAAATCGTGGCGGCCCGCCCATCGCTGAGCCCCTGCGATATTTCGCGCGGGGGCTCATTTAAATGACGCAGAGGGGGTGGCCGCTCGGTCCCCAGCAATGGCGTCCAGTGCCAGCGCAGTGGTGCTGGCACCATTATTAAAGGGCTTCAAGTCCTTACTGGTAGTTTAACTTTTAAAAGGCACATTGAGGGCAAATAAAAATTGAAAACTTTATCAACAGATCGAGGCCCCCCCCCCCACCCATGACCATTTAATGTTATTTACACACCGGAAAACCTTCTCTTACTAATCATCAACTTTTCCCCCAAACTTTATAACTTTGCCCTTCAACCCCTTCCCATCATCCCCTCAGCTAATGGAAAGATTTTTCCCTGTTTCACCCCTCCCCACCCTGAAAATTTCACTCCTGCCCCCTCCCCACCAGTTTCCCGCCTCGGATCTTTGAATGGAGATCCGAAGGTGCGGGACTTCCAGCCACCGGCCTGAATATCGGTGTGGGACAGCCGCCAGGACAAAGTAAGTTTATTTGCATGTGTTTTAATTACCAGAAAACTCCACTGTTCTTCAAATACTGCCATGCGAGCTTTTAGATGTGAGCCATCAACAGCAGCAGAACTGCAGTCAACCACAATCTGTAACCTCATGGCCTGGCATATCCCCCACTCTACCATTACAATCAAGCCAGGAGACCAACCCTGCTTCAATGAAGAGTGCAGGAGGGTATGCCAGGAGCAGCACCAGGCATACCTCAAAATGAGGTGTCAACCTGGTGAAGCTACAACACAAGACTAATTGCGTGCCAAACTGCGTAAGCAGCATGCAATAGACAGAGATAAGTGATCCCATAACCAACGGATCAGATCTAAGCTCTGCAGTCCTGCCACATCCAGTCGTGAATGGTGGTGGACAATTAAACAACTAACTGGAGGAGGTGGCTCCACAAATATCCCCATCCTCAATGATTGGGGAATCCAGGACATCAGTGTAAAAGATAAGGCTGAAGCATTTGCAACAATCTTCAGCCAGAAGTGCCGAGCTGATGATCCATCTCGGCCTTCTCCTGAAGTCCCCAGCATCACAGATGCCAGACTTCAGCCAATTCGGTTCACTCTGCATGATATCAAGAAACGACTGAAGGCACTGGATACTGCAAAGGCTATGGGCCCTGACAATATTCTGGCAATAGTACTGAAGACCTGTGCTCCAGAGCTTGCCACACCCCTAGCCAAGCTGCTCCAGTACAGCTACAACACTGGCATCTACCCTGCAATGTTGAAAATTTCCCAGGTATGTCCTGTACACAAAAAGCAGGACAAGTCCAACCCGGCCAATTACCACCCCATCAGTCTACTCTCAATCATCAGTAAAGTGAGGGACAGTGTCATCGACAGTGCTATCAAGTGGCACTTGCTTAACAATAACCTGCTCAGTGACGCTCAGTTTGAGTTCCGCCAGGGCCACTCAGCTCCTGCCCTCATTACAGTCTTGGTTCAAACATGGACAAAAGAGCTGAACTCAAGAGGTGAGGTGAGAGTGACTGCCCTTGACATCAAGGCAGCATTTGACTGAGTATGGCATCAAGGAGCCCGAGCAAAACTGGAGTCAATGGGAATCAGGGGGAAATCTCTCCGCTGGTTGGAGTCATACCTAGCACAATGAAAGATGGTTGTGGTTGTTGGAGGTCAATCATCTCAGCTCCAGTACATCACTGCAGGAATTCCTCAGGGTGCTAGTCTAGGCCCAATCATCTTCAGCTGCTTCATCAATGACCTTCCTTCAATCATAAGGTCAGAAGTGGGGATGTTCACTGATGATTGCACAATGTTCAGCACCATTCGCGACTCCTCGGATACTGAAGCAATCCGTGTAGAAATGCAGCAAGACCTGGACAATATCCAGGTTTGGGCTGATAAATGGCAAGTAACATTTGCGCCACACGAGTGCCAGGCAATGACCATCTCCAACAAGAGAGAATCTAACCATCTCCCCTTGACATTCAATGGCAATACAATTGCTGAATCCCCCACTATCAACATCCTGGGGGTTACCATTGACCAGAAACTGAACTGGAGTAGCCATATAAATACTGTGGCTACAAGAGCAGGTCAGAGGCTAGGAATCCTGCAGCAAGTAACTCACCTCCTGACTCCCCAAAGCCTGTCCACCATCTACAAGGCACAAGTCAGGAGTGTGATGGAATACTCTCCACTTGCCTGGATGGATGCAGCTCCAACAACACTCAAGAAGCTCGACACCATCCAGGACAAAGCAGCCCACTTGATTGACACCCCATCCACAAACATTCAGTTCCTCCGCCACCACGCACAGCGGCAGCCATGTGTACCATCTACAAGATGCACTTCAGCAACGCATCAAGGCTCCTTAGACAGCATCTTCCAAACCTGTGACATCTACCACCTAGAAGCACAAGGGCAACAGATGCATGGGAACACCACCACCTCTAAGTTCCCCTCTAAGCCACACACCATCCTGACTTGGAACTATATCGCTGTTCCTTCACTGTCACTGGAGCAAAATCCTGGGACTCCCTTCCTAACAGCACTGTGGGTGTACCTACCCCACATGGACTGCAGTGGTTGAAGAAGGCAGCTCACCACCACCTTCTCAAGGGCAATTAGGGATGGGTAATAAATGCTGACTTAGCCAGTGATGCCCACATCCCATGAATGAATAAAAAAAATGACATGCTGTTTGGTGGCCTATAAACAAATCACACAAATGTCTTCTGCCTCTTGCTGTTTCTTAGTTCCACCCAAGCTGATTCTACATCTTGATCTTTAGAATTAAGGTCGTCTCTCACTACAGTACTAATGCCCTCTTTAATTAACAGAGCTACCGCACCAACTTTTCCCAACTTCCTATCCTTCTTGAATGCCAAATCTACATACAAACTGCTATATTAAACTCGGATAATATAACAATTAGAACATTGTTTTGTTAAAGATTGCATTATTTTTCTGAATCCACCAACACTTTTAGCGCACAGAAGTCAGTAGGAATTATGGCATAGATTCCAATACTGCTCAAGTCTGCCCTAGAATATTTTTTACTGTCCTCTGCCACTGCATTTGCCTTCTCTTATTTGATAACAGTGACCCGAGAATAGGTTTCCACTGTGCATGCCCTCTTAATGGCCTCTTAAAGACAAATTGGGGGGAATTGTATGCTAGCGGCAGGGGACCCCCCTCCGAAGCCACAAGGTTTCTTGTGCTGTGCTTCCCGTGTGGCGGCGGAACTATCTACAGCACAGGTAATTGCGGCTGCGGCGGGAAGAGGCCCTTAATTGGGGGTTAATTACCAAGTTAAGGGCCTCAATTGGCGGCGAGGCAGGAAGGCCCAAATCCCACCCCGGACTAAATTTCAGTGGAGGCGGGATGGTGGCGGGGTCCCCCCCACCCCCCGCGCCACCATCCCACCTGATTTTATGCTCTACCTGTCTCCAAACCCGCTGTGGGGGAGAGCATAAAATTCCACCACTGCATCTGACTAAGCTTAATTGAATTCTTTTATGAGGTAACAGGAAAGGTTGATGAAGGTGGTGCAGTAAATGTATAAATGGTCTTTTGGAAGGCATTCGCACAAGAGGCTTATTAAGAAGATAGAATCAGAGAATTTTCAGGATAGGGAACACTGTAAATAATTTTTTAAGGGAGTTGGACGGGTACATAAGGATGAGGAACTTACAGGGTTACGGATAGAAAACAGGGACGTGGAACAAAGCACGTTTGCTTCTGCAAAGAGCCAGCACAGCCATGACGGTTTTTATGATTCTAGCAGAGAATGGCATATGGTGTAAGGTGTACAGAACTGAAAGGAAGACATTCAGAATAATGAAAGGGACAGAAATAAATCACATTAAGGCATAAGATGCTAATCAGATTGATTTTTCAGTTATGTTACAAGGTTATTCATCGTATTGTATAAATATATATTATAACAGAGGCTTTGACTTTATCATGCTCTTTTGGCATGTAACTGAAAGAAATGTTTTAAAAAGTGATCAGCATATTTTTACTTGAACTTTTGTTTCTGACAGAGCAAAAGAGGTCAGTTACCTTCACTGAAATACAGCAAGATACCATGGCTCCTCAGCAAGAGGCAACAATTGCAGAGGGAAAGGAAAGTGCAGCAGAGCAGGCAGAAGGCAACATAGCAGAATCTGCTGCAGCACCATCTTCAGCTACCACTTCACCTGTTTTAGCAACACAACCTTCTTCCCCTTTAAGTCAGGATCCAAGCTTTCTAGACAGCAGCCAGGTAAATGTTCTTAATAGAAAGTCTAGTCTAACACCTGCAAGAGATGAGTACGATAAAATAAAATCTGTACTCTAATCTCAAAATGGCTGCCATACTGCAAAATGTCAAAAATTTCATTAGAAACTTGTCGTTGGATTCATCCATATAATAAAAGAGCAAACTTGCATTTATATAAGATATTTCATGTTCTCAAGATGTTCCAAAGTATTTCCCACCCATTGAATTACCTTTGAAGGTAGTCACTATTATGTAGCCAAATTCACAAAGCAAGGTCCCACAAACAGCACTTTTAGAATTGACCAGGTGGTGTTGCCTGAGTGATAAATATTAACCAGGACACCAGGAAACTCCACTGTTCTTCAAATACTGCCATGTGATCTTTTACATCCACCTGACAAAGCAGACAGGCCCTTAGTTTAGTGTCTTATCTGAAAGACTTGTAAAAATGCAACATTCTCTTGGTATTGCACTGAAACCTAGATCTGAATTTTACTGGCTCCAGGGTAGCAGGAACGGAAGTGGGGTGGGGTTGGGTGGGGAAACAGGTATAATAATGAGGAGTCATGTCAGGATGGTTCCCTGTCGTTATCCTGCTGCCAGGGTCATTTTCCAGCGGCGGGCAGCAGGCAGGCTGCGAGGCAGATCAACTGCCCATTCTACAGAAGCGGGAAGCCAATTTGCATAATTGAGGATTCTATTAAGGGCCACCAATGATGGAACACCCCACCTCCCCCACTCCCTTCCCCCAACCACGTTGGGAGGCCACCAGCTTCATGGAGGCAACCTCTCTGCAGCATCCTGGGTTGGGGGCCATCAGAGCCAGAGGCTCCATGGCGCAAAGAGAGGGGCCGTAGGTATGAAAAGCAGCCCCTGCGGCCCCAACAATCCCCCCACCAGGGTTTCCCCTCTGTCCCACACAGCCCACCACCCTCTGCCCCCTAAATTTTAATTTTTACTTCATTGTCCGAGGGTCCCACCATTTTGAGGTGCCTTTGAAGTCTCCTGTCTGCCTCAGCAGCACCCACCTCACCCAGTGGGGCTGCTGAGGCTTCAAAGCGGCTGGCTTTCTGATTGGGCCGGCGACATGTGAAGCCCATCTGCCATCCTTAATTGGACAGTGAGCCTGCAGGCAGCTTGCAGTAAAAAAAAAATCGCTGAGCCAGTCCCACTTTTCAGCCCAATGTCAGGGTCCCAAAGCCCATGGTAAATTTCAACCCCTAGATTTATGTGCTTAAAGTCCTTGAGTGAGAGTTAAACTCATAAGCCTTTAACGCAAAAAGTAAGAGTGCTTCCACTGAACTAAGTTGATGAATTGGGATATGGCAATTTTTTTTCATTCTAACTGGGTTAATTTATGTAATCATTGAACTTTACGGTAAAAGAGGCCAATCCACCCACCACGCATGTCATCTCATTAAAAGAGCTATCCTTATAAACTGATTTTGTTATCTTTTCCCCATACTCTTGAATTGCTCTTTTTAAAATATTTATCCACTACCCTTCTAAAAACCATTATAGAGTCTGCTTCCTCTTCAAAAGCTTTCATGGATTCTCCTTCGGTATTTCTGAGGAAGCATTCCAACATGAATGAAAAACAATTCTCCAAATAAAAAAAATTCTCCAAACCTTTCCCTTAGTTCTTTTGGTTATTATTTAAAATTATGTCCTCTTCTGATCACACTCTGACTATTGAAAGACACTTTTCCTGAACTCAACTTTTCAAAACCCCTCATAATTATGAATTGCAAGTGTTTTGAATTCAGGTATTTGAATTGCAATCACCTCTTCCAGTCTCAAACTTTCTGTAACTGTTCCAGTGACGACAAAATGTAGTGTACGTTGCATAAAATTATATGATTGACTCATGCAAGTAAGGAGATCTTTCTCAGCTGTGATGCAACATTTCTGAAAAAGGACAAGGGATAGCAATAGAGAAAAATAATATAAGAATCTGTATATGGATAACAAGTGGAAGCTGGCATTGACACAAAAGATGCTATAATAGTAATGTTAGATAAGTATGTGCACAGCACATACTGTGCTCAGTACTGTGCTAAAATGGCAATCAGAGTTCAATGTATCATTGGACTGCAACTTGCGTATTAGAAAGAGTTAATTCCTGATTCGGGTGGGCATTCCGGCCTCCCAGCCATAGACTTTGGAAAGTTAAGGGCGCCCATAACATCAGCAGGAATTGGGCAGTAAGTCATTTCCACACCATTTTCAGGGAACTAAGCCTCAGAATTTGACCCAAAACTCTGGCATGCTATCCAATTTGGCTGTCATTGTAAGGGATCTCTGATGTGAGCTTTCAACTAATCTGCGTGGTCTTGAGCTTACTCAATGGAACATTGTGATTGCTGATAATGGTGTGGAGTTCCACTTGTCCATGCCTATATTGTAGCAGGCTAGACACCAGCTGACTGATCTGTAGAGCAACATAATAGGGAATAAAAGCAAGACAACTGCATTTGCTCTGCTGCTAGGAAAAAATACTAATAGAGGTAAAAACACAGAAAAGGAAGAGATAAAGGAGTTTACATTTGAAAAAGGTAGGCCAAATGATTTATTGTAATGTTTCAATGCTTTACTGTATTATAGTTGGATCTGTGTTTGCACAATTCTTCACAAAACAAGTTTGTTGTCAACTAGTCCTCTGATAGATACAAAGTCTTTTTAGACCTTGGTACAGAAGTTTGTACTCACAGAAAAGGAAGGAAAGTTACTCCAGTCGGCTCTTACAAACTTTCCAATGTTGGATAAGGAGCAAGAGAGTTGGGGGAGCAGTCTTTTGTCCACATTCTGCTGAAGAATGGAGGGTGGCATATGAGATTGAAAGAGGAAGAGAACCAACTTAATGCAGGGCAAACCACTTTCCTAAGATGTTGAGAAAAGGATGTTGAGACAGTGCTGGCCCTTGAATAATGCAGCTTGACTTTATGAATCTTTTGAGCACACCGCCCAAAGTTCATGTTAAAAATAGCAATGCACAATAATGCAGTACATTGCTGAACTATTCCTTGGTATGCACTAGGAGTGCATTTTGTAAAATTTTGCACTACCACCACGACCTGCTGTCCATTAAAATTTAGGGATGGAAAATTGTGGAAGGAGATGGGTTATTTTTATCGAATTAGTTCCCAGATGCAAGCTATTTTGTCAAGGTGATATTAAGCAAAGCCTATGTGCTTCACGCACAGGGAGGGAGGGTCTTTCTTTTAGGAATTTCCAGACCAACAGCCTCACAGGTCTCAGAGTGGGTTGTCTCAGCTAGGGATTACTGCAGAGTACTGGAGGATTGGAAGAAGGAATAAAACAGTCAATCCTTCCTTGTCCTGTTATAAAGCAGTGCTTATACTTTTCTTAGGTGAAGCCAACATGCTCAGAGACTGAAAACAAAGATTCTAAGACAGATAAAATGGTGACAGCACAGACAGAACCTTCAGAACAGGGCCAAGTCTCTGACAGTGAAGACTTTGCAGGCCTTGAAACAAGCAGCTTACTTGAACATTCAGACACTATTTTGCATATCAGTGAAGAGAATGGGACAGAAAATCTTCTTTCTGATCCATTCAGTTTGTTGGATGTTGTATCTGGTGAGACTAATGTAAATCAGGATGAATCTCATGTCTAAGGCAGTTCTTTGCCTGGAGAACTTTCCCTCATTCTTCATTATGACTGATCAAGTGTTGGGTTTCTTTGATAAATGTTACAACAGTAATCTAGCTTGTTTGGCTATAGTTGGTGTTTTATTGACTAGTCTTGTGTGCTCAATGTTTTATTGCCCTGATCTGTTGACAGATTCCAAGAACACTGATTTATTCTTGATGTTTAAAGATACCTGCCACAAACAGAAGTTTCATTCTCCTGATTTGTTAGTTGTAGGCACGTATGTTGAGAAAATCTTAATCTAGCCATTAAAACACCAAAGCTAGGAAACCAATTATCAGCTGTAAATGTATTGCTGCAATGATTTCATATCTGCTGCCTGTGTGTTCCAGTATCAACATTGTGTCATTTTAAAATAGAAACTTTCATAACATATGCCTTTTAAATGTATTTGTACTGCAGAAATGAAAGCTTGATGTCAAAGGTCAGCTTGTAGTGTCAAAATATTTAATGTACATATATACAATGAAGCCGAAATTATCTGCATTCCTGATAACTTGTCAGAATTCTTATTTATTTTTATTTAGAGATACAGCACTGAAACAGGCCCTTCGGCCCACCGAGTCTGTGCCGACCAACAATCACCCATTTATACTAATCCTACATTAACCCCATAACCCCTTTTGCAGACAAAGCCTTGCATGAGATGTTGTCTTAATAGGTGTCAGTGTCTAACATAAGCTTTACTTCAGTTTGTAGTGTACTTACTTTCTTTCCCTACATTACAATATGCAAAACCAAAATTTGGAGATTTTTAATTGTTGGTAAGGGAAGGCTCATGATGTATAATGGCAGATAATGGAAGTTCCATTGTAGTGTATTTACATACACATCTTCAGGTCACATAATTGAAGTACAGTATGTAACCTGTATTATAATTCGGCAAAAAAACTGATTTGTTAAAAATTCTACGAATATAACCCTTGCCAGTCTGTAAAGATGCCATTCGTCTATTGATTTCAGAACCTACATCAGTGCAGCCTCTCAGGCAGTTTATTTCATTGGTAAACAACTGGATAACATTTTTCATAAGACTTTGTTTTTAAAAGTAAGAAGTTCTTCTATTTCCTCCCATTATTTTCCCCGCATGCCATGTCTTGCCAGGTCATTCACTCCCTGCTGCCAAGAAGCTGGGCAGTCTTCTTTCACAAGTCTGAGTCAATTGCCAGTCTCAATAAGGCTCATACATCAGACTAGCAATGGTCCTATCTTTGCCCAACCATTTGTAGATGGGCACCGAGCAATGACTAGAGGGCTGATTTTAACTACCGGCAGGAGTCATGAAGGTAGGGACTGAGGAAGACTACAAAACATTTGGCCCTCTGCAACATTTGGGTGGCGCAGTGGTTAGCACCGCAACCTCACAGCTCCAGCGACCCAGGTTCAGTTCTGGGTACTGCCTGTGTGGAGTTTGCAAGTTCTCCCTGTGTCTGTGTGGGTTTCCACCGGGTGCTCCGGTTTCCTCCCATCTCCAAAAGACTTGCAGGTTGATGGGTAAATTGGCCATTGTAAATTGCCCCTAGTGTAGGTAAGTGTTAGGAGAATGGTGGGGATGTGGTAGAGAATATGGGATTAATGTAGGATTAGTATAAATGGGTGATTGTTGGTCGGCACAGACTCGGTGGGCCGAAGGACCGGTTTCACTGCTGTATCTAAATAAAAAAAAAATAAAAAAAACATGATGGCTGGGAGATTTTAACCTTTAGGACTCGTGCATAGACATGTAATTTCATGGCCCCATCCGTTTTCCACACAAATCCACAAGAAAGTGCTATGTGGCTGGCAAGCGAGAGGGATTTTGGGAGAAAGGAGGCTACAGCCAGGGACCCAAAGGAACAGACCCAAAAATGCTCGGGTATGCTTGCGCCGCACAAGTTTCGTCTAGTTTTTCATGCTCTACAGCAGCCCTTAAAAGGACAGCTGGAGACTGCTGACAAAACGTTGGTTACATTTTTTAAAGCTCACCTTACTGTGGTGCCAGAAGGACCTGAAGTGCCTCCACATTAAAATTGTGGGCAGTTGCTGGTCCACACTGCCCACCCCAACGATTGCTACTCAGGTCACCAGATTTATGCTAATGAGGCCTGAGAATGAATTTAAGGTAGTCCTTGCAGCTCACATACCAAAAGAGAAAGTTCAACAGGCTGACCCTTTCACACCAATTATTGCGTGCTAATTGAATTCAGGCCCCGGTGTTTCGTGACTAGTAAGTATTTGTCTGCATATTGTGCTTAGAAACACAGCTGATTTTAATATGTAATTTTCAGAAATAGTAAATGGAACATCTGAACATAGAAGTTATTGCTGTGAACTGAGAACTTTGAATGATGTTAGAATTTTTAAAAAAACTATGTAGTGCAGTCATTGCTACATGATGTATTTAGGAGAGTGTGTTGATCTTCATGCTTTTTGGGTGAGTGTGCAATAATGAAGTACAATTAATGTAATTTTATTGAAACTTGCCTCAATGCAGCAGTTTCCCAAAGTAATGTATTTTCCTTTATATTGTACCTCAACTATATCTGCCTTTCTTGTCAATCTAAATAAAAGTACATTTACATTACTCGACTCTAGTCTTTCTATGTAAAAAACAATGTAATACTGAAATAAGTAGTACATGTATTGGCAATTCACTATTTTTCTCTTTTAGCAGCATTGAAATGTGTTCCCCAAAGACTAAAAGTACAACCAGAAATTAATTCTTCAACACAACCAAGAATTATTTTCCTGATATCAGTGGAGCTGCAGATGAGATATTACTGTGTATTCTGAAGTAGTGTTGACTGAACCTGTGCATTTTGTTTCTCATTACGTTACTACAAAGAGCAAAGAACATCACAGGAACAGGCCATTCGGCCCTCCAAGCCTGCGCCGATCTTGATGCCTGCCTAAACTAAAACCTTCTGCACTTCCGGGGTCCATATCCCTCTATTCCCTTCCTATTCATGGATTTGTCAAGATGTCTCTTAAACGTCTCCACCCTATCTGCTTCCACCACCTCCCCCAGCAACAAGTTCCAGGCACTCACCACCCTCTGTGTAAAGAACTTGCCTCGCACATCCCCTCTAAACTTTGCCCCTCTCACCTTAAACCTATGTCCCCCAGTAACTGACTCTTCCACCCTGGGAAAAAGCTTCTGACTATCCACTCTGTCCATGCCGCTTATAACTTTGTAAACCTCTATCATGTTGCCCCTCCACCTCCGTCGTTCCAGTGAAAACAATCAGAGTTTTCCAACCTTTCCTCATAGCTAATGCCCTCCAGACCAGGCAACATCCTGGTAAACCTCTTCTGTGCCCTCTCCAAAGCCTCCACGTCCTTCTGGTAGTGTGGCGACCAGAATTGCACGCAATATTCTAAGTGTGGCATAACTAAAGTTCTGTACAGCTGCAGCATGACTTGCCAATTTTTATACTCTATGTCCCGACCGATGAAGGCAAGCATGCCGTATGCCTTCTTGACTACCTTATCCACCTGCGTTGCCACTTCCAGTGACCTGTGGACCTGTATGCCCAGATCTCTCTGCCTGTCAATACTCCTAAGTGTTCTGCCATTTACTGTATACTTCCCACCTGCATTAGACCTTCCAAAATGCATTACCTCACATTTGTCCGGATTAAACTCCATCTGCCATTTCTCCATCCAAGTCTCCAACCGATCTATATCCTGCTGTATTCTCTGACAATCCTCATCACTGTCCGCAACTCCACCAACCTTTGTGTCGTCCGCAAACTTACTAATCAGACCAGCTACATTTTCCTCCAAATCATTTATATATACTACAAACAGCAAAGGTCCCAGCACTGATCCCTGCGGAACACCACTCGTCACATCCCTCCATTCAGAAAAGCACCCTTCCACTGCTACCCTGTGTCTTCCATGACCGAGCCAGTTCTGTATCCATCTTGCCAGCTCCCCTCTGATCCCATGTGACTTCACCTTTTGTACCAGTCTGCCATGAGGGACCTTGTCAAAGGTTTTACTGAAGTCCATATAGATAACATCCACTGCCCTTCCTTCATCAATCATCTTCGTCACTTCCTCAAAAAACTCAATCAAATTAGTGAGACACGACCTCCCCTTCACAAAACCATGCTGCCTCTCGCTAATAAGTCCATTTGTTTCCAAATGGGAGTAAATGCTGTCCCAAAGAATCCTCTCTAATAATTTCCCTACCACTGACGTAAGGCTCACCGGCCTATAATTTCCTGGATTATCCTTGCCACCCTTCTTAAACAAAGGAACAACATTCGCTATTCTCCAGTCCTCTGGGACCTCACCTGTAGCCAATGAGGATGCAAAGATTTCTGTCAAGGCTCCAGCAATTTCTTCCCTTGCCTCCCTCAGTATTCTGGGGTAGATCCCATCAGGCCCTGGGGACTTATCTACCTTAATGCTTTGCAAGACACCCAACACCTCCTCCTTTTTGATAATGAGATGATTGAGACTATCTACACTCCCCTAGGCTCATCATCCACCAAGTCCTTCTCCTTAGTGAATACTAATGCAAAGTACTCATTTAGTACCTCGCCCATTTCCTCTGGCTCCACACATAGATTCCCTTCTCTGTCTTTGAGTGGGCCAACCCTTTCCCTGGTTACCCTCTTGCTCTTTATATACGTATAAAAAGCCTTGGGATTTTCCTTAATCCTGTTTGCCAATGACTTCTCATAACCCCTTTTAGCCCTCCTGACTCCTTGCTTAAGTTCCTTCCTACTTTCTTTATATTCCTCAAGGGATTCGTCTGTTCCTAGCCTTCCAACCCTTACGAATGCTTCCTTTTTCTTTTTGACGAGGCTCACAATATCCCGCGTTATCCAAGGTTTCCGAAACTTGCCAAACTTATCCTTCTTCCTCACAGGAACATGCTGGTCCTGGATTCTAATCAACTGACGTTTGAAAGACTCCCACATGTCAGATGTTGATTTACCCTCAAACAGCCGCCCCCAATCTAAATTCTTCAGTTCCTGCCTAATATTGTTATAATTAGCCTTTCCCCAATTTAGCACCTTCACCCGAGGACTACTCTTCTCCTTATCCACAAGTACCTTAAAACTTATGGAATTATGGTCACTGTTCCCGAAATGCTCCCCAACTGAAACATCGACTACCTGGCCAGGTTCATTCCCCAAATCAGGTCCAGTACGGCCCCATCCCTAGTTGGACTATCTACATATTGTTTCAAGAAGCCCTCCTGGATGCTCCTTACAAATTCTGCCCCATCCAAGCCCCTAGCACTAAGTGAGGCCCAGTCAATATAGGGGAAGTTAAAATCACCCACCACTACAACCCTGTTACCTTTACATCTTTCCAAAGTCTGTCTACATATCTGCTCCTCTACCTCTCGCTGGCTGTTGGGAGGCCTGTAGTAAACCCCCAACATCATGACTGCACCCTTCCTATTCCTGAGCTCCACCCATATTGCCTCACTGCATGACCCCTCCGAGGTGTCCTCCCGCAGTACAGCTGTGATATTCTCCTTAACCAGTAATGCAACTCCCCCACCCCTTTTACATCCCCCTCTACCCCGCCTGAAGCTTCTAAATCCTGGAACATTTAGCTGCCAATCCTGTCCTTCCCTCAACCAAGTCTCTAATAGCAACAAGTACTAATCCAAGCTCTAAGTTCATCTGCCTTACCTGTTATACTTCTCGCATTGAAACAAATGCACTTCAGACCACCAGTCCCGCTGTGCTCCGCAACATCTCCCTGCCTGCTCTTTCTCTTGGTCTTACTGGCCTTATTTACTAGTTCCCCCTCATTTATTTCACTTGCTGTCCTACTGCTCTGGTTCCCACCCCACTGCCACACTAGTTTAAACCCTCCCAAGTGACGCTTGCAAACCTCGCAGCCAGGATATTTGTGCCCCTCCAGTTTAGATGCAACCCATCCTTCTTGTACAGGTCCCATCTGTCCCTGAAGAGATCCCAATGGTCCAGATATCTGAAACCCTCCCTTCTACACCAGCTGTTCAGCCACGTGTTTAGCTGCACTATCTTCCTATTTCTAGCCTCACTGGCACGTGGCACAGGGAGTAATCCCGAGCTTACAACCCTAGAGGTCCTGACTTTTAACTTTCTACCTAACTCCCTAAACTCCCCCTGCAGGACCTCATCACTCTTCCTGCCTATGTCGTTGGTACTGATGTGTACCACAACCTCTGGCTGTTCACCCTCCCCCTTCAGAATGCCCCCTGTCCATTCAGATACATCCTTGACCCTGGCACCAGGGAGGCAACATACCATCCTGGAGTCTCTTTCACATCCACAGAAGGGCCTATCTGTGCCCCTGACTATAGAGTCCCCTATAACTATTGCTCTTCTCCGCTTTGTCCCTCCCTGCTGAACCACAGTGCCAGCCGTGGTGCCACTGCTCTGGCTGCTGCTGTTTTCCCCTGATAGGCCATCCCTCCCAACAGTATCCAAAACGGTATACTTGTTTGCGAGGGGTATAGCCACAGGGGATTCCTGCACTGACTGCCTGCCCCTTCTAGCGGTCACCCACCTATCTGCCTGCACCTTGGGTGTAACCACTTCTCTAAAACTCCTGTCTATGACACTCTCTGCCACCTGCATGCTCCTAAGTGCATCCAGTTACCGCTCCAATCAATCCATGCAGTCTGTGAGGAGCTGCAACTGGGTACACTTCCTGCAGATGTAGTCATCCGGAACGCTGGAAGCGTCACGGACCTCCCACATCTCACAGGTGAAGCACTTCACCCCTCTAACTGACATTTCTAGCACTATTTAGTAAATAAAAATAAATACTTATTAAATCCTTACTAAATTGTTATAATTAACTATATGGTCCCTAGTGCTAGATTCCTACTATAAATATTAAATGCTAAGTAAATACAGTAATCTCCTCCCTCTGGTTTAGTTATTCTACTTACTAATTAATTAGGGTTTTAATCAATTTTTATCAATGTTTTATTTTCAAATTCAGTACAAATCTCCTACCAGCCAATCAGGTCACAGCTTTCCTGTGACGTCCTTCAATGAATACTTCCTTCAATTAATATTCCAATTAATTACAACTCTAAATTTAAATAATCTAGTTATCAATGGCCTTCTGTATATATTTTTATATGTAATATTTGGTCCTACGTGACCAAGTACGGAGAGGTCCCTACCTCATAAAACCATGTGGATAGACTAGATTTGCAGTAAATTACAATAATATAGGCTAAAATCACTGTAAATTTGACCAGCCAATTCTACATAGTTTATGTTTAAGGCGCTGAAGTATAGAATTGTTCTTTCATAAGGATGTCTTAACTTACACATTACAAAGAGGACAAGACACCTAATAATTCCATTGTTAGAACTATGGCATAGAACCCAAAATTACTCTTAAGGACATTTTAACAGCCCTGAACAGTAAATCAACTTACTTACAGCTCCCTGTTAAAATAAAAGTGTCAAAGCGTGTTACAGTATTAGGTATGAAGAGAGACTGAAAAAGTTGGGGCTTTTTTCAGCAGAGCTGGATGTGGATAAAAGATGATAGAAGAGGTTTTCAAAATTATTGAGGGTTATAAGGTGAATAGTATTTCCACTAGTTGGAAAGGCAGGTACAACAGCACAAGATTTAAATTAGATTTAAAAATATCTACAGAGAGGGTGATTGCAGTGTGGAATTCTTTGTCACAAAATGTTATTGAAGCAGTCTACAACAGCTGGCATGGACTAGGTAGGCTGGTGTGTGCTGTTAACATTCAATAATTCTACATTGCCTAGAATTAATTTTTGTCCATTGACTATGAATGAGTGGTATCTAACCCTTTCTTTAGCACATATGCCGACCTGCTATATTTTTTCTGAATCCAATTTCCATGCAAAGGTTCAGAAAAACAGATATATATTTACACAAACAAAAAAGGTCGTTACGATGAACTAGTTTGAAATACAGTGACTATTGTTACGTAGGCAAATGTGGCAGCTGTTCTATACCCAGAATATCCTAAAAACAGTTATGAGATGTTTTGGTGGTGTTTGAGGAAGGAACGTAGGCCAGGGCACAAGGGGAACTCTTCGTTCTTCATCAGATTGTGCCATGGAATATGTAGAAGTATAAAGCAGTGGCTTTAGCATCATACACTTAGGAATTGGTTAATCTACAATAATATTTAATTACAAAATGAAACACTGTACAATCATTTTTGTAACATATGTGAAAAGTATTCCCTGTATAAATGTGTATTTAAATGATTAGTGTTAGAGTCTCCATGATCAATTAAATCATAGTGCCTGAGCCTACTGCTACTTCAACCTATCACGAGTCACTGAACATCACCTACCAACATTTAATTTTCCCAGGACATTTTATTTAATTTCTTGATATTTTATCTTCCGATTCCATAAGACATTTTAGTTTATCTTACTTTTGAGCTTTTACATATGCTTATTGCAAGAAAATTTACCCATGGGAAATAGTTACTTTTGTTAGTTCCAACAGTTTATTGACAAAATGTGTTCCACACCCCCAAGGGACAGTGCCAAAAAAAACCTCAGCTACCATCCCCAGTGAGTAGTTCAGTTTATATCAAATAAAATGCATACATGCAGATGGATAGATTTGGATCTTTGTATCTTTTCAATTTTCCAGTATTTTTAATCCTTTTAAATGGCCATGGATTATTTAATAATTTATTCCTCAGAAATTAAAAAAGGAAATCCTGAGAATTTAATTTTAACACCACTGTTTCATCAGGCACATTTTCCATAAACTTCAGCTCATCCAAAGGCTCTGCTGCCCCTATCCTAACTCGCACCAACTCCTTTTCACCCATCACCCGCGTTCTGTGGCTGACTATAATAAAAACAAAATACTTTTCGTCACTGGAGATCGGAAATAAAAACAAAGAGCTAGAAATACTCAGCAGGTCTGGCAGCATCTGTGGAGAGAGAAGCAGAGTTAACATTTCAGGTTCAAGCTTTTGGTCACCTATGGCTTAGTCTCAAATTTTAATCTGAAAATGTTTCTGTGTTAAAGTAATCAAAGCAAATTGCCCAGATTTAAATATTCTGAAACGTGGAAATCTACTCTGGTTGTTCATTGTCACTAGGACCATTGCCTTATAGTGAAGTCAATTGTTTTTTTATAATGACATTTCATGATTGATAGATATTTTGGCTTTAGATTCCAGGGTTGTGTTTTTTTTTTAAAAACTTAGTCATGGCAAAAGTCTTTTTAGTGTATAGCTGATTGCGCTTTTTCAAATTTCATGGGGAAGTTAAATCTATTTGTTATGATTGCAACAATAATCTAATTCATTTTAAGGCTCTTTAGGTTTACATTTGTAAAATATTCTGTGAATTTTTGATTTAAAAAAGTTCCGATTTAATTTTCAACACTGTAATGCCAAGTGACAGTGGCTGCTTCAACTTTTTAAAAAACACCCCCTCCACCTCCCGCCCCACACCCCACCATCCTGCCTCCAACAATGGTGCAATGAGCATGTCAGTGGATGATACTGCTCGATGGTTGAGTCACTCACTAGGGAGAGCTCAGGCTTTGCTTTAGATAAGAAAATGTATATTTGCACACCTCTGGCTCTTAATATTTCAAAAAATTCTGTATTAATTCATTTATTTGAATTTACAATATTTTTAATTCCAATCCTTTTTATTGCTAATAATACACTTTGTCTCAGGAATTCCTTTTATTAATTGGCACAATGCTTAATGGCTTTTTGAGCTTTTATCTCATCACTTTCCCACCTCACTCTCTGCCATCCTGATTCAAGCAGAGAAGCGACATTTACCAGTTGAATTTCCTACTGAAAGTTGCACTATTCCTTCACAATGATGGCAAAACGGAAGTTTGGCTCCTTTCCCTTTGCAGAAATGTAGACAGTAGTTGTATATTATTCTGCTTAATTTTCCACAAAGCTTGAACTATTGCAAATTAAATCGCCAAAGCTGAGGAAATAGCGTCTTAACAGGGAAACAACCAATGTTCTCCATCACTGTAGCCCTGTTATCACTGGGGGATTGAAATTTATATAATTATTAGGGAAAAAAACTCTCTGCATCAAATGGTATTACTTTAAAAGTCCCCCCCCAAAAAAAAAATCCTAATTTAAACAAAACCTAAGGGTTGCTAAAGCAAAAGAAAACAAAATGGGAACCAGGCAATCAGAATTTCACTAGTGATATCCCGATCTCCCATCATAACCACAGTAGCAATACCAGAGAAATGGTGTAAACAGCCATTACACTGGAATTCCCTGCAGCATCCCAGTCAATCGATTAAATCCATTCGATACCTGTAGGGAGATATTTTTGACAAATTTTGATTGGATTTAAAGGAACAGCCATTCATCACAGTAGACAAAGCATTTAGAAAAACAAGCGGTTAAGCTCCACCCACAAAGAATATTTTGATACACTGATGTGAACAGGCTGGGTCTCTTTTTCTCTTGAGAACACTGAGGGATGACCTACTAGAAGAGGTCTTTAAAATTAAATGAAAGGTTTTGATAAGCAAAGAGGAGAGTTTCCACTTGTGGGAAAAACAAAATTAGAGATCATCAATATATCACCAACAGGGAAGTCAGGAGAAATGTATTTATGTTATTTATTCATGGGATGTGGGGATCACTGGCAAGACTAACATTTATTGCCCATCCAACTGCCCTTGTGATGTGATAGGGAGCCTAACTGGTTAAAATGAAGTCAGAGTTTAATAACATCATACATAATAATAATATACATTTAAGGTATATGAGGGATAAGTATATGAGGGAGAAGGCTTGAATGAAGCATAAATGCCAGCTGCTGTACATGCTATGTAAAGTTTTGTCACTTAGATACTAGAGGAACAACTTAAAATTTGAATGCCGCTGCCCGATATGGTTTAATTTATGATGGTCACTTCCTTTTTAAATTTGCATAGTGGGATTGCCTGAATTTTAAATATCCCACTAACATTTTTTGTCCAAAATATGAAAACAGCTGTCCTGTTTAAATCAGATTCTGTTTGCAATTCTTGAGAGAAAAATCAGTTTGGATTAATGGACAGTGGTTAGAAATTCTAGGAAAATTAACACATTCCTATAAGTTGACACTCATCCAAGATAAGAAAAGACCCTACCACTTAAAAGGCATACAGCGCCAGGGTCCAAAACTGCTGTAAGCACATGTATCTAGCAGTGTGTTGTTTAAATCATCCAAACCAACCCAACCAAGACTGCATTCAGCTCCTGGTTTACATCAATCACAAACCCAGGAGATAATGGTAAATTGTTGAAATGGTCAGGGTCATATTGTCTTGATGGTGACATCAGTGCAGAAGGCTGGAAGCAACAGTGCAGATGGCTCTACAGGAATTAAATCAATCGTAGCAAATTCAACTGTTTAGCACTAACATGGCTGGATTTATAACTTTAAGCACAAATTAGAAACTCCAAGATAGACTTTTTTTTAAATTAGGTGCAGTATTATTACAGATGACTGAAAAAAGTTACAGCAGCAGTAAACTCCTTTCTCACTCTGGCATTCCTTACCCTTGCCAAGGTGCACTCCAGACCCTCCTATCCAAGTTTAAATGTTTTAGTCCCAATGCCAATAATCTTATTGAAAGCATCCTCTTGGTATTATTCCACTGGCATTTGAAAGGCCAGTGCAGACAGAATGAGATCAGGATTCAGTACAGTCCTGGCAGGCAAACAGATCTTAAACCACCTTACGAAGAATTGAATAAGAACAAAATGGAAGTCAAGAAAGTCTGATGAAGTATTTCAATGAATCTGATGGTATCCTCTGCTCGTGTTTTGGTCCTCCACGTTTAACAAAATTGGTATTCTCCCTCAAGCTCCATCCCCAGAAATGACAGCCAAATATCTGAACGAGAATAATTTGTTGTCTGCTCCACCACTCAACAGCAACTGAAAAGGTCAAAGAGAAAATTAATTTGTTGCCCCACCCCAATACTTTAATGTTATAAGTTATCTTTCTATCGCCTGAGATCTTCACAGGTCACTCAGCCTTCGCTGTGCAATTACCAAGATGGTTTTTTTTTACCCATTGATGTAATCTCAGATCATAGAACTCAAGGATAGAGAAGCAATTTTAGGAGTGAAGAGCCTCCATCAGATGAGACAACTAGCATTACTCCCCCCTTTAGATGTTGTATTTTGCAATCTATTCTAGCAGTAGCTGTGTAGCTCTCATCACCAGATCACACCCTCTTGTCTCCTTTAAAATTTTCATTGCCTAGCACCCCATCCCACCCCAATATATCTCGAGTGAGCAACTCTTCATTCTTAGGTGAATTTAAAGCCCTTCTAAATCTCTCCCTCGCTATATAAACTCTCCTACTCAGTCATGGGCGCCCATTTGCAAACTATCTTCCAACCGCTCTTCCCTCTCCCTAATTCATTCCCATTTTTCTACAGCTCCCGGTTCAGATCTCTCCAATTACTTTTCCAATCCACTACAGCACTAACATGGCCTAAAGAAAAGACACAAATAACATGCTCTGATTCACATTCTGCATTATTCCACCTTTGACCTTGTTGAAGCAGGGTGGTATTAAGTCTAGGTGGTTCATGAGAAAAAGAAATTGGACATAATGAGCTGTTTTTGTGTTAAAACATTCTATAATCCCACAACCATTCTTGGTGACTGAATCCAAAAGCTATTGCTGCGAGCTCTCACCAAAAAGCAACAGGCCTGAACCCAACTGAAACAAATTTTCACTTTTACTGCCCAAGGGTTGTCATCCCATCAGCTTGGTGGAATGAAACAGTTTCCCTGCAATTTACCTCAGTTCAAGGCATCTCAGATTTGTAAGTGCTGATATTCAATTGGAAGTGCAAATAGAAGAAGAAAATAGGGAACAGAAAATGTGAGTTTCCATGGCAAAATTCTTTCTAACATATGCATTATTCAAATTACACTTTAGTAGATAGGAGGATTAATAATCAGCACATGCAAACTAGCTTGAGTTTTTATTCTGATATCTAGCACATTAAGGCTCAATTTACAAACACCAAGAAATAATAAGTGCTCAAACTTTATACCAATCCATGGACTTTTCCTCACCCCAGTAATACTGTCCAATATGTAGAGAGGAGACAATGGATGCTAAGGCAACCAAACACTATGACGCTTAGTAAACTTACCCCATTCTCTGTCCAGTCTACACAGAGTACTCGGTCTTCATGTGCATTCATATCATATAAGGGAGCCTTACAACTAAAACAGAAAAAGATAGATGAAGCAATTTATGCACCTGCATATTAACTATGCAAACAGGTTAAAACCATGGAGCCAAACTGGGGATTCAAAACATTAGCAATTTGATCCAGACCAGCCATTTTTCTTTATTTAAAACCACTTTTATACTGGCACTTATTCAAGAAAGATTACAGGAGCTAAATATCTATGTACCAGCTCCTAGTGTTCACTGAATCAGACTCCTTTATTCCAATGGCAGATTTGTAGACCACTTCTTGTAGCTTATGAGTTTTAGCTTATTGATGCCAAGTGCCCCAGAGTAAAATAAACATTAATGTAAAAGCAGTTTTATAGTTAAGTATACATACATGATTCTCCACAGAAATGGAAAGACAGCTTTACCTTTTGGGAGCTACTAACACAGCAGCATTGCTGAAGGCATTGGAGCAGGAAGAGGCAGTAGCAGTATCATGACTCGGGTGCATTAGTGGAAGCTACATTAATGACTGCTGATTCTGGGGCTTGGACAAAATGTCTGATACTGCAGGGGAGGATTCATGGCAAAGATACTTCCCTTCACTGTTCCATGATAAGGTAACCAGCATTGGTTTTCTCCCAGTCATATTTATTGAATCTTTAATTCTCTGAACCCTAAAAGGCCTTCTGGCCCAGTTTTCCCTCCTACTGTCCTCAGGATATGCACTTCTGAATTTACCCCCATCTTATTGTTTTGTTTCAATTACTCACTCCCAATGCACCTCTCTTTCTCCTTGGATATTTTCCCATGCTTACCACTTGCCAAGAAAATCGGATCCCTCTTACTACTGCCCTTTCATCTGGACTTTCAAAAATAGAAGCTAAAACTATTCTTATATTATTGAAAAGGTTGGAATAATCCACACCTTTGAATGGTTTTGTGCACAGCCATTTCACTGGCGAACTCTTGCCTCATTGCATTTGTCATCATAATAACATCGCTAAAACATGGAGAGTTTATGACCATCCAGTTTAAAATAAGTTACCACTTAAATGGTCTTACATCAAAACTATTCATATGCTAACCAATACTTGGCTGTACAATGGTCTGTTCTGACAGCAAATGTTAATCAGGGTGGAATGCTGCAACTGGCATAAGCCTAACTGGGCTAAGGGAGGGAGGGATAGGAAAAGGTCAGTGGAGTGTACTGGATTGATACGCAGTGATTCCTCCCAGGAGTGCATATGTGGACACCAAGTATGGACAAAGTCAGCTCAGCTGTGCCTCCACAGTTCAACAGTTGAACACATGCTGTCCAGGCCCTACACATGAAGAATGGCCACTTGGCTGAAATGCTGGAAGTCTGATTATGCTAGTGAACTGCACCTGATACTGCTAATGGAACTGCATCTAACTGGGGAAAACAAGTGACTGGGCATGAAACACTTTTTTCGGATAGTGTTAAGTAATTTTACTCAAGACTGTTTACTCATGTTCACTTGTGAGGCTTGTTGTAATCTCCACAAAAGAATCAAGATGCACATTAGCATGGGCTCACATTCTGGAGACTGGTTTTCTTGCTGCCACTGTGAAACTACACCTGTCTGGTAAAAGTGAGATTTATTCTGAAGTTTTTCTACTAGTGGAAATGGTTAGGGAGATGCTAAAATATTGGTACTGCAGAAATAACTTTTGAGATTTTGATCCAGCCTCTGTGGATCTCCATCCTGCTACAAACAGCCAAAGTCAATTCTCAAGATACCTTCTTATGTCCCAGAGCTTGACCAATTTGTCGAAAGAGCCTGAAATCAACTGATTCTCATGTGTGGGTGACCATTTGACTGCCGTTACCCATCCATTGTGCGAAGTTAGGGAGAGCAACACCAGAGATCCATCTGCAGGGGATAGAGAAAAGAAAATAATTACAGAGTGTGGTAACACTAGCCCCTTCCAGTTTATTTTTCCCAAAAAACAAGTACCTTATTAACTAAATCTATATTCTTCATATATTATGGAGAAATGAAAGAATCATTCAGGTGGCCTGGTGGCAATACTGTGCCAAAGGAACAGACAATGGATTTGTATCAGAGCCTTTGTGGCCTGGGACGAGGTTGCTTAATTAGGCAGCTGCTTTAGTTGCTGACATTATCTAAAGTCAGAGACAATATCGATATAAAGGTCTTCTGCAATCCCCTTAAGTTAATGGATGCTTTGACAACCAGTCAAAATAACAAAACCAAATAAAACAGCAGAATTGCCCTCGATCATCAGCATTGTTGTGACAATGTAAAAAACAGAAATGGTTTTCTGAACATGCTTTAAATGCAGGCCAGTCACACTTCTTATTGCCTGATATGCACTGGATGGGTCAATAGTGAGGTCCACAATGTATAATTTTCTAATATCTACACTGCAACCATTTTTTTTCAGCTACTGAATAAATAATGAAGTTGCCAGATCAATTTTGGTCCATTAATAACAAAATGGCCCAAAAAAATTGGTTGGCAACAGATTCATGGAAGCAGATCTCTATATGATGAGCTCCATCCATTCTCTCTATTAGAAGGTGCTAAGTGGAAACAAAGCACTTTCCACAGCAATTTTCAGCCAGGACTGAAGAGTGACCAGTTGGTCACTCTAACTGGTCTGAGAAACCTTTTTGACCAGCGAGTGGTAAAATCTGCTCAGGTACTTGCCTGAAAGTGCACAGATGGACATTAGATGTGGCCACAATCATGCTCAACTGTGATACCTGCCTTCATCAAATAACCTGCTACTGTGAACATTCCAAATCCACACCAACAATGGCCCCTTGGCTTATCAATGCTCATAGAACCATATCTCAACATGATTCAGTGCTTTCTGATAGTGGTAGTGGGTGGAGGGGTGATGGTCAGTAAGTGAAATCTATATATAGTCCACTCCAGATTGTGCAACTCTGTGGATTGATCAAAGGTAGTTTCATCCTTGAAATCAATCCTGAAAATAAACAAACGTTCTACATTCAATGCTGTGACATAGCAATGCACCCTGACTGACTAACTCAATTACATTCATACTCTATGCAAGGAATACATGAGGGTGGAGTCAACAGAATGGTCAAAGAGTCAGTATCTTGTAGGAGAAACCACAACGCATTTTGAAATTACCCTTTGAGCGTGGGTCCCACAGCCTGATGTGCCTGTCTGTGCTGCCTGATGCCAACCTTTTGCACAATGGGGAATAAGAGATGCAATTAAACACTTTGCTCCCACTCTGCGAAGAAAAGAAAGACAATTGAGAAACTGAGAAATATATGAAGATCTTCTGTTTCAGAAAGCACAGAAATACAAGTTATTTCAAGGAGAGACTTAGCTTGAAGTACCAGGTGAGATAAGGCTACTAGATCACAAATTAGATAATCTGCTCATTTTGGTGTGATAGTCTAAAACACAAAGGTAGAGCTGCAATCTTGACAATCTTTAGACTTTTAGGCTTTAACTAACCAAAGGAAAACAGCTTTTGGAAAGACAAAGAACGATCATGAGAACAAGTGAGCAAAGATAAAACAAAAAAGCAGAGACATACACGTGATAACTTCCACAAAAGTAAAAGCTAACCTGTAACACACCAGCCTAGGTTTAAATAGTGCTCTTAAAATGCAAAAAAAAAGTGCTGTTAAAAAAGGTTCAGCTTCATAAGAACTGAAGAACTAGGAGCAAGAGTAGGCAATTCAGCCCCTCGAGCCTGCTCCGCCATTCAATACAATCATGGCTGAGCTCATCTCAGCCTCAACTCCACTTTCCTGCCTGTTCTCCATAACCCTTCAACCCATTACTAATTAAAAATCTGTCTATCGCCTCCTTAAATTTACACAATGTCACGGCATCCACAGCACTCTGAGGTAGTGAATTCCACAGACTCACGACCCTTTGAGAGAAGTAATTTCTCCTCATCTCTGTTTTAAATCTGCTACCCCTTATCCTAAAACTGACCCCTAGTTCTAGATTGACCCACAAGAGGAAACATCCTCGCTACATCTACTTTGTCAATCCCCTTAATCATCTTATATACCTCAATTAGATCTCCTTTCATTTTTCTAAACTCCAGAGAGTAAAGGCCTAAACTGCTCAATCACTCTTCATAAGACAAACCCCTCATCCCTGGAATCAATCTAGTGACCCTCCTCTGAACTGCCTCCAATGCAACTACATCCCTACTCAAATAAGGGGACCAAAACTGTATGCAATACTCCAGGTGCAGTCTCACTAATGCCTTGTACAGTTGCAGCAATACTTCCCAACTTTTATATTCTATTCCTTTAGCAATAAATGCCAAAATTCCATTTGTCTTCCTTATTACCTGCTGTACCTGCATATTAGCTTGCTGCGATTCATGCATGAGGACACCCAAATCCCTCTGCACTGAAACACTCTGAAGTTTCTCTCCGTTTAGATAACAATTTGCCTTTCTATTCTTCCGACCAAAATGGATAACCTCACACTTATCCATGTTAAACTCCATCTGCCAAATTTTGGCCCATTCACCTAACCTATCCATATCCATTTGTAAATTTCTTATTTCTTTATGGCAACTTACTATCCCATCTATTTTAATGTCATCTGCAAATTTGGCTATAGTACCTTCTATCCCTGCATCCAAGTCATTAATATAGATTGTAAATAGTTGGGGCTCAAGGACCGAATCCTGTGGCACCCCACTAGTTACATCTTGCCAACCAGAAAAAGACCCATTTATCCCAACTCTGTTTTCTGTTGGTTAGCCACTCCTCTATCCAAGCTAATAAATTACCCCTAACCCCATGTGATCTTACCTCGTGTATTAACCTTTTGTGCGGCACCTTATCAAATGCCTTCTGGAAGTCCAGATATACTACATCTACAGGATCCCCATGATCCACTTTGCTTGTCACAGCTTTTAAGAATTCGAGCAAATTAGTCAAACACGATTTACCCGTCATAAAACCATGCTGACTCTGATGGATTGCATTTTGATTTTCTAAATGTCCTGTTATTACTTCCTTAATGATGGATTCTAACAATTTCCCAAAGACAGATGTTAAACTAACTGGTCTATAGTTTCCTGCTTTCTGCCTCCCTCCCTTTTTGAATAAGGGCGTTATATTAGCTTTTTCCCAATCCACTGGAACCTTTCCCGCATCCAGGGAATTTTAGAATATTATAACCAATGGATCCACTATCTCCGCTGCCACTTCCTTTAAGACCCTAGGATGGAGGCCATTGGGCCCTGCGGACTTGTCTGCCTTCAATGCCAATAGTTTGCTAAGAAATTTTTCCCTAGTGATGATTTTTCCAAGTTCCTTCCCTTCTATAACCTCTGCATTACCTGTTACTATTGGGATGGTACTAGTGTCTTCCACTGTGAAAACGGAGGCATAGTACTGATTTAGTGTCTCTGCCATTTGTGTTCCCCTCTATTATAACTCCCCAGTCTCATCCTCCAAGGGACTAACATTCACTTTAGCTACTCTCTTACCTTTTATATACTTATAGAAGCTTTTGTTATCCGTTTTTATATTTTGCACTAGTTTTCTTTCATAAATTTACCCTTGCTCTTTTTATTACTTTTCGAGTAACCCTTTGTTGACCTTTAAAAGTTTCACAATCTTCCAGCCAGCCTCTGGCCTTTGCAATATGGTATGCCTTAGTTTTTTGTCTTTATGTTATCCTTAACTTCCTTGCTCAGCCATGGATTTTTTTTCCCCCTCTTAGAATATTTCTTCCTCTCTGGAATATATTTTAGTTGGGAGGAACTGAATATCTCCTTAAACATCTGCCACTGCTCATCAACTGTCCGACCTCTTAGTCTTCCTGCCCAGTCCACTAGGGCCAAATCTGTCCTCATGCCTCTGTAATTAACTTTGTTTAACTCCAGAATGCTATTGTGGGACTCCTGTTTCTTGCCCTCAAACTGAATCTGAAATTCCAGCATGCTATGATCACTCTTCCCTAGAGGATCCTTAACTATGAGATCAATTAATCCCACCTCATTACACAATTTCAAGCATCACTAGAACAAAACTCTGTTTTCTTTTGTAGGAAAAGAGAAATAATGGTCACTTCATAGCACACACACGGTCAAGATTCACACTTAACGGCTACTTGGATAAGGTATTATAGACCAAACTTTACATAAATGGCAGCTTTAAATCATAAACAGAATAAGTACATCTGGGAAGTAAAAGCAGGAAATGCTGGAAATACTCATCAGGTTTGGCAGTTTCAGGTCAATGGCCCTTCACCAAAATTATGAAAGGTTACAGACCTGATATGTTAACTGTTTCCCTCTACACAGATTCTACCAGACCCGCAGAGTATTTCCAGAATTTTCTGTTTTTATTTCAGATTTCCAGCATCCACAGTATTTTGTTTTTGTACAACAGTGAAGTGCTGCTTTGAAATTATGTGGTAATTCAATAAAAAAATGTGTTCAACAGTTTTTATCCACAGCTTTCATGGAGGGTTTGGATTACTTTGCAGTGTTTCAACAATGAGGTACTGGATCAATAGAAGTGGCAGGAAAGATTTGTTCCTTTAATTCGCAACACAAAACAATGTGCTCCAGGTAGCAGAGGAAGAAATCCAATAGATCGTAATTTCTTCTCATCTGGGGAGGGCAGAAATATATATGCACAATTCAGTCCAAGAATCTTACGTTTTTCACAGCCAACAACAGCAGCTGCAGCAGCCAACACCTTGTTCCTGGACCTCCCCAATTAATCCAGTTCCCTCAAACTGGTAGTTCTGATGATAATGTGTGCATTTATCCATTGTGGCCTACACTAAAGATTTGATTCCAGAATCTCTGTGTAAAGGCTACCAACTCACCAGGGTACATTTCTGGGCTCCAGTCTCAGCATCCCAGATCTTTATGGTATGATCCCAAGATGCACTACAGAGCTCCTCTGTATCAGACCATAAGACTGAAGAAACGGCTTCATTATGACCAGACAGTGTCATCATAGGAGTCTATGAAAAAGGATATCTAAGTTAACAATGGTGCCTCCTAGTGATAGATCATTGAGCTAACAAGTTCTTTTCTAAAAGATAAAATATTTGTTACAAAAATGGAAATAAAAATATATAAAATTCCAAAAGGATCCTGTGCTATGAACTCTAAAAAACCAAAAATGTACAGTTACTAAAGACACTGAACATCTCCAATAGCTGCTTCCAGCTCAAGTTATACCCTCAAAAGGTATTCCCAATTAGCTTCTTCACGCAATGACACTGTCATTTTAATCATAAGTGAACTTAAAGTGCCAATTCAGCCTTTCTTCCACCTTCCTCAAGATGAAGGAAGCTACCAGCTGTTACTTCAAAAGTAACTAGTCTAAAGCCAACGCAGCTCTGCTCACTGGGACTTCAATTCAGACTCTCCTGCTTTAAATAAAACTGATGAGTAAAGCATGCGCTGACTGCAAGAAAGCTGGTTACCATAGTAACTGCTAACTTGCTTCAGTGTCAAATGAGCAGAGGATCGCCGCTTTAAAAATGTGATTAAGATTAAAACTAAAGGTGCCAGTGAATGAAGAAGCTAAATGGGAAAGCCTACTCAAGCAATGCTAATGCATTTTTATATCTTTCTAACATTCAAATGAAATGACAAGGAAGTATAAAATTAAGCTTAAAACCTGCAAGTGTTAGGTTTAATCTTGATTATATACTATGCTGGCAAATACTGAGGATTTTAACACGATATATGTGAGACAGTACCCAAGTAGAAATAAGACTCAAATGTTCAGGCCAACTTCAAGCAATGCAGAAACCAAAGTCGTATTTTAAAATGCCCAAAATAAGTCTGCTTCAATATCGACTGTTTTTCACCTGAAATGACATGGCAACTGTTTATTTTTTTGCTGGAAGCTGATCCAGTCTGGCTGATGTACATATAAAACTGAACTCATGGAACCTAAGACGACATTCTGCTTTGCAAAGTGGACTGAAAATGCTACCCATTTGCTTGTGATTTCCAGTCTCATGACTCTTTCAAGATGAACATAAACCATTCACTACACTAGACAGCTTCTATGCATGGGGACTGTTATGTGAAAAACACAGGAAAATCTGCTACATGCTGTGACAATAGGAGTCTTTCAGTTGCCATGGAAACTCAATTATCTCTACTTTCCTTTTCCCCTGTGGAGGAAGCCTAACCTATACCTGTCACTTCCTCCTAATGGTATAATTGAAAGAGGGAACTCAAGACACAAACCTTCACCGGAGTGCTTCACCATGCCACATCAGTCTAATTAATGTTTTCAAATCCCGAATGACATAATACGCACATTTAAGACATCACTTTCCGTGAAGACCTAATTATTTCCTCCCCCCCAACAGGTTACAATATAAACGAACTGCTTACTCTGGTTAATCCCAGTTGTTCAGTCTTCTGCTTTTTCCTTGGTCTAGATTCAGACTCCTCCACCATTTCTTCATCCTCATTGGGAACTAATAAAATAAAGATGGTTCAAAAGCACAGGCTATTGTGAAAGTAAAAGATGGCTCAAAAGCCCAGAAAGAAACTTACATATTCAATTCTCCCAGACGATAAACTCCTAATCTTGGGCGCTGTAGTAAAGTGAAACAGCAGAGACTGGAAGAAAAGGTCACCTTGGGCTTTACAAGATATGATGGCAAGTTTCAGTGACACTGGCAATGGCACACAAATATGTCACCTGTCAATCACCCCAGCCAGGATTGGTGCACAGCCGTCAAGACATAAGACAGGAGAGAAATAATGAATGCCTGTTTGAGGATATGCTCACCCTGTTTTGCCAATACAACTCAACATAGGATTTATCATCCAAATCTCAACATTACACCAATATGCAAGTGTTAAAACTACATACTGCCACAACATCTTTCAACTGTTTGCGTCTGATGAGTCAGATAGATGTAATTGCATTGAAGATTGCAAAGTTGTCTGGCACATAGGGTGCCTAAAATGAACTATGGAGGCAACTCTCCAAAATAATGATGTTATAAAATAATGTACAATTGATTGACAAGCTCAAAAAAACTGAAGCAAACCCAACATTTGACCCTATCCTGTAATGGAAGTTGTGCATTCTTTGTATTAAGAAAAACTGCAGATTGGCAATTTGCACCTTGCAATTCATCAGGAGTGACTGAATGAAAAGAAAAAAGTGGCAGTTCAGGAGCTGGGCTTTGGACCTAAATTCTGTGGACAAATATATAGTGAAAGAAAAGCAAAACCAATAGATAGAAATTTTCCATTACCCGTCGACCAAATCTTTATCATCTTGTCCCACGAACCACTGCAAAACTAAACAAAAAACGTGGCATTAAAACACATGGAAGTGTAGATATTCTGCAAATCTAAGATAAAACAGGAGTAGTTGCAACATCTTTAGCTAATCATAAAATCTTATAGCACAGGAGGCCGCCATTCAGCCCATCGTCCTTGTGCTGGCTCTTAAGAGCTGTCCATATTAATCCCATATCCCAGCTGCTTCCCCATAACCATCAAATCAGTCCTCTGTAAGTACATGTCTAATTGCCTTTTGAAAGTTATATGGAATCTGATTCCACCACACTTTCAGGTAGTGCATTCCAAAGCTTAAGCCTCTATGAAGAAATTTTTCATTTCCCCTCTACATCTTTTGCCAATTAATTTAAATCTATGATCTTTGGTTACCGACCCATTTGCCAGAAGAAACTGTTTTTCCGTCAAAATCCCTCAATCAAATCTCCTTTTAGCCTTCTCTGCTTTAAGCAGAACAATCCCAACTTCTCCAATCTCTCCATATAACTGAACTCCCTCATCCATAATATCATCCCGATAGACCTCCACTGTACCCTCTCCAGATCTCTGATATTCTTCTCAAAGTGTTATCCAGAATTACATACAATACTCCAGGTATAAACAGTGATTTGTAAAAGAAGCTTGAATAACATTTGTGATTTGACATTTTGCAGTGGTCTAACATTCTTCCCGAGGCTCTGGCGTGGCTGGTGACAAATCACTGTCTAAAATGCCAATGACCAACATGACCGTGTTCTACAGAAGAACATAAGAAATAGGAGCAGGAGTAGGCCATACAACTCCTCAAGCTTACTCCGCCAAGAAAGATCATGGCTGATTGTCTTGATCAACTCCACTTTCTGTGATTTGTGTACAGGAACACCCAAATCATTTTAAGTGCCAACACTTAATAGTCTCACACCTTTTAAAAAATATCCTGCTTTTTCATTCTTCCAACCAAATTGGATAATTTCACATTACACTTCATCTCCCACCCTCCAGCCCAATCCCTTTGCAGCCTCATTGCATCCTCCTCACAACTTTCTCCTTGGCTTTGTATCAGCAGCAAACTTGGACATATAGCACTCGGCCTCCTCATCCAAACCACTGATATTAGATTGCAAATAGTCGAGGCCCAGGCACTGATTCTTGTGGTACTCCATCTGCCAACTTGAAAATGAACTGTTTATTGCTACTCTGTTTTCTGGCCATTAATCAATCCTTAATCCACGTTAATATATTATTTGCAATCCCATATAAGCCCTAATCTTGCGTAATAAAACAATCGCATAATACTGAAACAATTTACTCGATTATTTGGCAAGTCATCCTAAAAAGGAAAATAAAAGTACTAGTTAACATAGCTTCAACACCTTACATAGCAACATAGAAGTACTGAATGAAATAAAGCTCATTCAAATTAGTTTTGGATGCCAAAATGTCAGTTACCCAGCTGGCAAATTAACTCCCTTCAACACCAAAATTTTAACAGGAGTAGCTCTATCGATGAAATTAATTATCAAATCAGTAGTAGTAACTGGTCTCACCATCCTTGGCTTAGAGAGAGGAAAATTAGCAAATTAGCACTCTTGATCCTTTCCCAGTAACTGTTGCTGGAAGTGGATGTCAAGTGAAGACACAATCAGGCTCACTACAAATCAGCCAACAATCAAAGTTCACGCTTAAATCATGGCCACATGAGAAAAGTACTAAAAGGAAGCCATTGGACCAACAGGGAGGGAGGTCACTCGAGAAAATGGTGCGTAAAGTATACAACCAACTGGACGCACAATGTGCATTTACAAAGCACCTTTAATGTAAAAAAAAACTTCCAAGGTGCTTCAAAGAAGTGTTATCAGACAAAAATGGACAATGAGACAAAGGAGACATTAAGAGGGATAACCATAAGGTTCGTCAAAGAAGCGTTTTTTTTTAGGTGAACCTTAAACGAGAGGTAGTTGGACAGGTGTAGGGATTTCAGGAGGAAATTCCATCGTGTATGGCCTCCACAGCAGAAGGTGTGGCCACCAATGCCAGTACAAAGTGAAAGGGAGATTGTCAGGCTGGAGAAAATTAGAGTTATAGGATTGGGGCAAAGCATGAAAGGATTAAAACATAACAATGAAAAATTTAAACTACAGGTGTAGGGGACTGGAATCCAATGTAGGTCTGCAAGGAAAGAGGTGGCAGGTCTTGTGCAGGATGGGATCAGGACAGCAGAGTTTTGGAGGACCTGAAGTTTACAGAGGATGGAGAATGAGAAACCAAGCAGGAGATATTGGAACAGGCAAATCTGGAGGTGCCAAAAGCATGGATAAAGGTTTCAGTGTCAGATGAGCTGAGGCAGGGCCAGAGGTAGACAATGCAATGGAGGTGGAAGTAGGTGGTCTTTGTGAAGATGATATGGAGGCAGAAGTTCAAGTTGGGGTGCAATAGAGTGCTAAGTCTGTGAACCGTTCATCCTGAAACAGTGGCCTAGGAAGGAGGTGGAATTGGTGACAAGGGTATGCAGCAAATGGTGGGGCCGAACACAACAACTTCAGTCTTCTCCATTTGTAACAGCAGAAAACTGTGGCTCATCCAAGACTGGGTAGTGAACAAGCAGTCTGAACAGTTATCTGCTGTCGCACAATGCGGTCACACAGATGCCATAAACAGAATGTATCAAACAGTGTGAAGTTAAAAATTTGGTCAGCGTGGGAATTTGGTGCTGCTTTTGCCTCCAATACTTGTAGCTTGAGTAAACTTGAGGCAGTAAATATTTTAAATTCTGTCCAGTGTTTTAGAACTTTCTGCAAGTTGGTGTCTTCAAAGAAACTTAAAAACAGACTAAAAAGTAGATATAAATATTATAGACTAAAATATGGCAGAGCAGGCTGCGTGTTTGGGCTGCAGCACGTAGGAGTTTGTGGACAGTGAATGAATACGTCTGCAGATGTCACCAGCTCAAATCTCTCTGGCTCAAGAATCATTGAGCTGAAGTGGAAGTTGGAGATACTCCAACACACAAGAGAGGGGGAATAGTATCTGGACAGTTTGTAGCAGACCTCGGGAGGCGGTGGCGTAGTGGTAATATCACTGGACTAGTAATCCAGAGCCCAAGCTAATGCTCTGGGGACATGGATTCGAATCCCACCACGGCAGATGGTGAAATCTGAATTCAATTAATAAATCTGGAATTAAAAGATGGTCTAATGGTGACGATGAAACCATTGTCAATTGTTGTAAAAACCCATCTGGTTCACTAATGTGCTTTAGAGAAAAGGAATCTGTTTACCTGGTCTGGCCTACATGCGACTCCAGACCCACAGCAATGTGGTTGGTTGACTCTTAAATGCCCTCTGAAATGGCCTAGCAAGCCATTCAGTTCAAGGACAATTAGGGATGGACAATAAATGCTAGCCTAGCCAGCAACGCCCACAAACGAATAAAAAAAAGAGTACAAGGATCAAACTGAATGAATTGCAGGTGCAAATTCTACTTGAAGACGCGGCAGCCATTATTGAGACACGGCTGCAAGATGGTCAGGACTGTGAACTAAATGTACCAGGTTATAAGGTCTACAGAAAAGACAGGGAAAATAGTAGAGGGGGAGGAGTATCCTCAGTGATTAAGGTTGAAATTACTTGAATGATAACAGACAGTGGAGACTTTATGGATAGAATTAACAAACAGAAGAGGATTTAAGAGTGCAGTGAGAGTTGTTTACAGGCCCCCAGGTAGTAGCTGTGAAGTGTTGGAAATGTATAAATGCAGAGATTAAACATGCATTAGCAAAGGCAGAGTGATTTAAATGGGGGGCAGGGGGGAATTTTAACTTTCACACAGATTGGGATAAGCAGACCAACTCATGTCAGAAAGGTAGTGAATTTCTTGAGTGCCTTCAGGTCAGTTTTCTGTAATAATACGTCCTAGAACTAACAAAGAGGGAGGTCATACTAGATGTGATAATGAGTAATGAGCCAGATTTAGGCTAACAGTGAGTAAACATTTATCTAATAACGGTCCTACTATGATCGAGCACAACATAGCATTCGAAAGGGAGAAATGCAAAAGTTATTAATACTCTAGATTTAGGTACGTCTGACTTCAACACAATGAGACAAAGATTGTCCACAATAAACTGACATGCTTAGCATTCTTCCATCTATGAATGATGATGATGGACACGCAGCAAACAATCCATTTAGGTGGGGTGTCTTTTCTTGGTGCACCATTGCTGATGACTGTGAAGGCCAATCCTTGAGAGGCAGGTTCTGCCACAGGTGCTGCACGTGAAGCTGCCAAGTGACATTGTCAATGTAGCAACTGGTCATCATGGTAGAGCACACAAATCCACTGGATGAGTCACCATTTCCCTCTTTCGCCAGATGCGATAGTCGAGATTTAGGGCATTCATGTCATGCTTGAAAGCATCCTTCAAGCAGAGCTTTGGGCGTCCAACTGGTCGTCTGGCCCTGGCTACCTCACCAGACAGAAGGTCCTTGGGTACGCGACCGTCTTCCATCTTACAGACATTTCCAATCCACTGAAGCCGCCTATTTGACTCGTGCCAACATACTTGGGAACTCTGCCTTTGAGAGGGCTGCCACATTTGCGATTTTGTCCTGCCAGGATATACCCATATATGTGCCGCAGACAGCAAAGATCGAAATCATAGAGCATCTTTCCCTGGTAGCTGTTAAGTCGCCCATGTTTCACAGCCATACAGAAAGGTGCTGAGAACACAGGCTTTATAAACCATCAGGTTAGTCCTAAAGGTTAGCTTGGTGATATCACATGTACATTTCTCATAAACTTCAATTAACTGAGCACAACAGATAATGGGTAAAATGACAGCAGATTAGTGAAAGGTGGTTCAAAATAGAATTTGTGACATAGAAACAGATTATATACCTTAGGGGCAAGAGCTCTACTTGCCCAAAAAACCATGGATGACTAGAGGTAAGAGATAACATAAAATTAAAAGAAAAAGCATAAAAAAGCAAAGGTCAGCACAGGGTCTGGCAATGGGGGAGAGATACAAAGAACAAAAGAAATAAAGAGCTACAAAAAGGCAGTATAAAAAATTACAAGAGATATCAAATCAGCACAATTTTTTTTTCATGAGCAAAAAAAAAGGGCAGTCAGGAGCAATGTGGGTACCTTGAAAACTGTTAAGCGATATTGTAAATGAAAATAAGGAAATGGTGGACATGCTCAATAGTTACTTTACTTCAGTATTTACTGTAGGTCACCATGCTGGAAATCCCAAGGAAACCAATGTTGAATCAAGGATGGGGACACACGAAAATTAAATGGAAGAAAAATAATAGTAATGAACATAACGGCATTAGAGCAACAAATCCCCACAATTGCATTGTTTCCACCCCAGGGTTTTAAAGGAAGTAAGTGAGAATATTGCAGATGCCCAAATTATAATCTTCCAAAGTTCTCGATTCAGAAATCTTTCCTTTAAATCGGAAAGTTGTGCATGTCACTCCGCTATTAAGAAAGGTGAGAGGGGGAAACCAGGGAATTATACCCCGTTAGCCCAATATCTGTTGTTGGGAAATTACTACAGTGTACAGTTGAGGAAAGAGTGACTGAATATTTTGAAAATTTTCAGCTGATTAGAGAAAGCCAGCAAGGATTTGTAAAGGGTAGGTCATGCCTGTCAAACCTGATTAAATTTTCTGAAGAGGTGACTGAAGTGGAATGGCAGAATGTCTTTGGATTTTATCACATCTGATAAATTCCTCATAAGAGACTGTTTGTTAAGTTGAAACTCCTGGAACCAAAAGCAAATTATTGACCCGATTAAGAAATTAGCTGAGTAGCAGGAAACAGAGTAAGGATAAGGGGCAGACACTCTAATTGGCAGGATGTGGTGGCCTGCAAGGATCTATATTGGGGCTTCAACTATTCACCATATTTATTAACAACTTAGATGATGGAATAGAAGGCCACAATCCAAGTTTGCCAATATTAACAAAACAGACAATATTACAAGCAGCGTAGATGGAAGCTAACATTACAAAGAAAGATCAATAGCTTAAGTGTATGGACAAAATTGTGGCGAAGGATGGTAGTTTTTAGTGGGGGCTGGCGGGGAAGGTTATGATAAGCCTGTTGAATTCTCTCGAGAATCAAGTTTCAAATGGATGCAGGCCTGAAATGATTGTAGATTCTGTTGAAGACACTGGGTTACTTCTAGCTCTCATTGCTGTATAATTACCTCTCACCTCCTGATAGCAGACATTCTCATTTCTTCCGCATGATGACTGCACAATGGTCCAGAATGTGGCTACTTCATACCTCCTTTGTTTCAGAACACAACATTCAATTCTGGAATGTTTTAGGATAAATATAAGATGGGCTCCATTGACATCTTTTAGCTTTGAAGATTTGTCCTTTATCTTTGTCAGACAGTTTAAAACACCAAAGGCCAATCCCCTTTTCGTTGGTGGCCATTTTGGACCATTGTTCACTCTTTCAAATAAAGGTTCATTTTTTAAAGGCAAAGCCCTTTTTTTTTTTAATAACTTCAGAATTAGTCCATGATTGTTGAATAATCGCACTTCCAGTGTGTATGACTTAAGTCATTTATATATATCAAAAAACTCAGTGGTCCTGGAACTGAACCCTGGAACACCCTTGTCGACCATCTGTCTGCCGCTAAGCTATATCACTCTCTATCTCTAATAGAAACCTCCCTGCCTCTTATTACCCACTTAGTATTTGTATGCTGGTAGAAGATTTTTGGGTTCCCTTTTATGTTCACTTCCATTCTATTATATTCTCTGTCAGTCTTATTTTCCTCTTCACTTCCCCACTCAACCTATTGTACTTGTCCTGGTTCTCGCTTAAAGATTTCACCTGGCATGCATCATACACCCTCTTTATTTTGGTTTCATCATAGTCCCTATCTCCCTCGTCATTCAAGGAGCCCTGGCTTTCGTTCTCCTGCCTTCCCCTCATTAGACCGTACCTAGCCTGCACCCGAAACATCTCCTCCTTAAAGATCACCCATTGTTCCGTTACAGTTTTTCCTGTCAATCTTTGGTCCCATTTCACCCTGGCTAGGTCCCCTCTCACCCCATTGAAGTTAGCCCTTTTTCAATTTAGAAGTTCTACTTTAGGTTGTTCCTTGTGCTTCTCCATTACTAATCTAAACCTTATGACATGATGATCACTCTTACCCAAGTGTTTTCCCCACAGGCACTTGGTCCACCTGGCCACCACATTCCCCAGCACCAGATCCAGCAATGTCTCCTTCCTAGCTGGACTTAGAACATTCTCCTAAACACATTTCAGAAATTCTTCCCACTTTACCCTTTACTCTAACACTATCCCAATCAATATTTGGGTAATTAAAGTTCCCCAATATCACCACTCTATAATTCTTGTACATCGGTGCGATTGCCCAGCAGATTTGCTCCTCAATCTCTCACTACTTGAAGGCCAAAAGAAAATCCCAGTACTGTGATCATACCCTTTTTGTTCCACTGCTCTAACCAAACAGATTCTGTCCAAAGACATGCTGCTTTTTCGAACACTACAATGTCTTCCTTAATGCTGCCACCCACTCCCTTTTTCCCTTCCCTATCTTTTCTGAACACTTGTATCCTTGAGTCTTGAGAACCCAGTCTCCAGCATTTTTAGGCCATGTTTCCGTTATTGCCACTGCATATATTCCCACACACTATTTTGCTTGTAGCTCACCAATCTTATTCACCACACTTTGTGTGTTTACATACATGCCTTGCAAACCTCTCTTTGTATTTCTCTTAGTCCTTCTTAGTCTGCTCCTGGCTAATATGGTATTACTTCCTTGTCTAGCACTATCTAACACTTATTGCACCTTGTTCCCCTTTGCGGTTTCTAAATACTGGTGCCCACTCCCCTAGGCTATCTTGAAAACTTTGATCAAATTACCGTGACACAAAGTGATTATTCAACATGTCCACTCTATCCTTACTTTTATTGATGATACTACCATTATCAGTTGTCAAGGGGCCCTAGTTTTCCAAATATAATTGTCAAACACTTTTGCACTGATTTTAATATCCCCTGCAGGTTTCCTTTCACACTCCCTTTTTATAGCTATGTTATAATTATGTCACCTTTTACTGTTCTTTACATATCTCCCATTTGCCAGGATCTGTGCTATATTTTGCATTTTTGTATGCTTTTTCTCTTAGTCTTATGTTGTCTCTTAACTATCAGGTTGTCCAAGGCTGTTGTTTTGGCAAGTAGAGCTTTTGCCCCTTATGAGTATGAATTGGTTCTGTATCACAATAAATTCTTTGAACACCTCCATTGTTCTGTTGTTCCGGCTTCTGTTGTTTTATTCATTAATAGATCCATCCAGTTTACTGTGGGCAGTCTCTGTCTGAACAATTTGAAGTCAGCCTTACCTAAATCTAGAGTCTTAGTAACTGTTTCACATTTCTCCCTTTCAAACACTATGATGAACTTGGCCATAGTATGATTGCTATTAGATAAAAGTTCACACACCGTTAGGCTGTTAACTAAATCTGGCTCATTAAACATTACTAATGCAATATGGCATTACCCCTCTTGGCTTTAGAGCGTACTGTTGCAGAAAACGATCCTAAACACAAGAAATTTACTACCTTTCTGACATGTGCTAGTCTGCTTATCCCAATATATGTAGAATTACATTTCCCTATTAAAACCACTCTGCCTTTGTTACATACTTATCTAATCTCTGCATTTATACATTCTACCACTTCACAGCTGCTGGCAGGGGGCCTATACACAACTCCCACTATATTTTTAAATTCTTTTCTCTTTAATTCTGCCCATGACCTCCAGTGTTTAATCTGCTGAGATCTCTTTGCAGCCTCACTGTGTCCTCCCCCCAGCTTACCTTTCCACCTACCTTTGTATCAACAACAAACTTAAGATACATTACTCTCTGTCTCATCTAAATCATTAATATAGATTGCAAATAGCTGATGCCCCAGCACTGATCCTTACGGCACTCCACTATTCACTGCCTGCAAACTTGAAAATGCCCCATTTATGCCCACCTATTACTTCCTGTCTGCTGACCAATCCTCTACCCATGCTAATATATTACACCCAACTCCATGAGCCCTTATCTTGCCTATTCACGTTTTGTGTGGCAGCTTATCAAATGCCTTTTGGAAATCCAGGTATACTGCCTGCCACGACTCCCGATGCTGAGAAGGCCCCGGCGCATTTTACTGGTGACGGCAAGGCCTCGGTGCGGATCCCCCAACCAACCCCACCCCGGCGAGTGACAGGGGTTTCATTTTATTATAATTAACATAAAATCATTCAAATTAACCTACCTTGTCCCATGCTGATATTACAGCTGCCAGCCGCAGCTCCCGTGCCTTCGGAACTCTGTTCGGAGTTCCAAGGCGAGACACTGGTGGACAGGGGAGAGGAGTGAAATCATCAGGGAGGGCGAAGGGTTGGAAACATTTTTTATTGGCTGTGAGGATGGTGGGAAGGGGTTGAAGAGCAAACGTGACGAGGTTGGAGGGGAAAGTTTGGGGTGGGAATAAAGTTAATGTTTGTGATGTAGGCCAATAAAATAAAATTGGGGGGTTGGAAAAGGGCCTTCAGCTTTTAATATTTTTTTTTAAAAAAAAGAAAATCTACAGTTATGTCACTTTAAAAACTCAATTTTTCCTAAGGGCTTGAAGCCCTCTAAAAATGCCCTGGACGACTGCTCCACCCCTCCATTTAAATTAGCCCCCATGCGAAATATCGCATTCAAGCGGGAAGACCAGCAATATCGGAGCATGTCGCTGCAAATAGCGGCACGCTCAAATTTCAGCCAAAATATTTGTTCAATACCTCTGCCATTTCCTCACTCCCCATGATAATTTCTCCTGTCTCTGCTTCTAAGGGACCAATGTTTACTTTAGCTACTCTCTTCCCTTTTATATACCAATAAAAGCTCTTACAATGTGTTTTTATTTTACTGGCTAATTTACTTTCATTCTATTTTTTCCCTTTATCAACAACTTTTTGGTGGCCCTTTGCTAGTTCCTAAGACACCCCCAATCTTCAAACTTGCTACATGTTTTTTTGCAATATTGTAAGGGTCTTCTTTTAATCTAATACTGATCTTAACTTACTGAGTGAGCCATGGATGGGTCTTTCTTGCTGGGCTTCTGTTTTTCAAAGGAATGTATTTTTGTTGAACATTCTGAATTGTTTCTTTGAAGGTTTCCCATTGTTCATTTACCACCATACCCTTTACTCCAATTACCCAATTTACCGTAGCCAGTTCTCTCCCATACCTACGTAATTGGCTTTGTTTAAGTTTAAGATTCTTGTTTGGGATTGGAGCATGTCATTTTCAAACTTAACATTCAATGTATTATAATCACTATTTCCCAGTGGATCTTTTTCTATGACATTACTAATTAACCCTGCTTCATTACACAATATTAGATCTAAGACAGCTTTATTCCTAGTCGGTTCCACAACGTACTGCTCCAAGAAACTGTCCCAAAAACACCTACAAACTCATCTTCTAGACCATTTTTGCCAATTTCATTGCCCCAGTTAATATGAAGATTAAAGTCCCCCACAATTATTACATTGCCTTTGTTACAAGCTCCAATAACTTCTTGGTTAATGCTCTGTCCAGCAGTATAACTACTGTTTGGAGGCCTATAAATTACTCCCATCAGTGTTTTCTGATTCTTGCTATTCCTCATTTCCACCCATACTGATTCTACATCACGATCTTTTGAGGGCAAATCCTTTCTCACTAATGTCCTTATGTCATCCTTTATTAGCAAGACTATCCCTCCTACTTTGCCATTCTGTCTTTCTGAAATATTGTATACCTTAGAATATTTATTTCCCAACCTTGATCACTTTATAACCATGTCTCTAATGGCAATTAGATCTAAATCATTTAGTGTGGGAAAAAAAACAAACAATGACATCACTGAAATTCTGTGCACTGATTGGTCAGTGGGCAGCAGCTGTTATTGACTGGGGATAACTGAGATTGATTGAAGTTTAAAAAAAAGGTTCCTTTAAATTAAAGCCCTAGGCCAGCTACCTGTAAAGTTTTAGTATTTACTGGCTATACTAGTGCCGTTTGCATGGAGCGAGGCTGTAAGTTAAGTGTGGGTATTTTCGTTGGCTGGGTGCAGTGGAAGGTGCTCTTTGATCTTTTTCTTTCTCAGCCTCAAAGGTTCAGGGGATAAAAGTTTATTGTAAATAGCTGGTAAGTTATTACTTTTACAATGAAAAAAAAACTTGCTAGTGTAAGTAATGGCAGGGCAGCTTGGCCAAGCGGAATGTACCTCCTGTGCAATGTGGGAAGTTGTGGATGTGCCACGTGACCTTGGCGAACATGTCTGCAGTAAGTGCCTCCGGTTGCAGAAGCTTGAGCTTCGAGTTTCGGAGCTCGAGCGGTGGCTAGAGTCACTGTGGTGCATCCGTGAGGTGGAGGACTACGTGGATGGCATGTTTCAGGACGTAGTCAAGCCGGTGCCTAGGAGAGCAGTCGGGAGGTGACCGCCGGATGGACAAAAAAAAGTCAGGGCAGGTAGTGCAGGACATCCCATTTTCTAACCGATATTCAGTTCCGAGTACCGATGAGAGGATTCCTCTGGAGAATTCTGATTCAGCTGTGCTGGGATGGAGAAAAAAGGGACAAGAGGGCAATAGTGGTAGGGGATTCTATGGTTAGACGAACAGATAGGCGTTTCTGTGGTCGCAGACATGATTCCAGGATGGTATGCTGCCTCCCTGGTGCAAGGGTCTTGGATATCATCGAGCGGCTACAAAGTATTCTGGAGGGTGAAGGTGCACAGCCGAGGTCGTGGTCCATGTTGGTACTAATGACATAGGTAGAAAGATGGATGAGGTCCTGCAAAAAGAACTTAGGGAGCTAGGTAGCAGATTAAAAAGTATGACCTCAAGGATTATAATCTCTGGGTTTCTTCCGGTGCCACGGGCTAGTGAGTATATTAATAGGAGGATAGAGCAGATGAATGCATGGTTGAGCTGATGGTACAGGAGGGAGGGCTTTAGTTTCCTGGATCACTGGGTCTGTTTCTGGTGAAATCTGTACAAGATGGACGGGTTGCACCTGAACCGGAACGGGACCAGCATCCTTGCTGGGAAGTTTGCTAGTGCTGTTGAGGGGGGTTTAAACTAATTTGGCAAGGGGATGGGATACAGAGCGGAAGCACAGTAGGGGGCGTTGTACAATCAAATATAAATGAGAAGCTAAGTCAATCTGGAGGGCAGAGTAAATGTAGACCTGTTAAGGCTCAAGCAAATAATGCAAGGCTGGATTGTATATATTTTAATGCAAGGAGTCTTACTAGTAACGCAGATGAATTGAGGGAGTTGATTAACACATGGGAATATGATATTATTACTATCACTGAGACATGGTTGAGGGAAGGGCAGGACTTGCAGCTCAATATCCCAGGGTACAGAATCTCCAGACATGATAGGGGAGGGGGTAAAACAGGCAGTGGCATTGCACTATTGATTAAAGAGTCAATTACTGCAGTAAGGAGGGATGATATTTTAGTTGGTTCCTCTAATGAGGCCATATGGGCAGAATGTAAAAACAAAAAGGGGGCTATCACTTGGCTGGGAGTGTACTACAGGCCTCCAACAAACAGTCAGGCAGTGATAGAGATATGTAGGCAAATCTCAGAGAGGTGCAAAAATAATAGGGTAATAATAGTAGGGGATTTCAACTTCCCCTATAATAGAGGGGATAGTATTAGTGTAAAAAGCTTAAAAGGGGGCAGAATTCTTCAAGTGCATTCAGGAGAGCCTTTTGAGCCAGTACGTAAAGTCCTACAAGAGGAGCGGTACTGGACTTAATCCTAGGGAATGAAGCCGGACAAGTGGTAGAAGTGGCAGTGGGGGAGGATTTCGGGGATAGTGACCATAACTCTGTAAGATTTAAGGTTGTTATGGAAAAGGACATCGAGGGACCAGAAATAAGAGTACTGAATTGGGGGAAGGCAGATTTCAATATGATAAAACAGGATCTGGCCAAAGTGAATTGGGAGCAGCTTCTTATAGGAAAGTCTACATCAGACCAGTGGGAGTCATTTAGAGAGGAAATTGCGAGGGTTCAGTTCCAGCATGTTCCCATAAAGGTGAAGAGTATTTATTTATTTATTTAGAGATACAGCACTGAAACAGGCCCTTCGGCCCACCAAGTCTGTGCCGACCAACAACCACCCATTTATACTAACCCGACAGTAATCCCATATTCCCTACCACCTACCTACACTAGGGGCAATTTACAATGGCCAATTTACCTATTAACCTGCAAGTCTTTGGCTGTGGGAGGAAACCGGAGCACCCGGCAAAAACCTACGTGGCCACAGGGAGAACTTGCAAACTCCGCACAGGCAGTACCCAGAATCGAACCCGGGTCGCTGGAGCTGTGAGGCTGCGGTGCTAACCACTGCGCCACCCAATAAGTCCAGGGAAACCTGGATGTCAAGTGATATAGAGGACTGGAGAAGAAAAAAAAAAAGGAGGTGTATAGCAGATTCAGAGTGCTGAGAACAGCAGAGGCCCGAGAGGAATATAAAAAGTGTAGGGGAGTACTTAAAAAAGTAATTAGGAGAGCGAAGAGGGGGCATGAAAAATCACTGGCAGACAAGATAAAGGAAAATCCCATGGCGTTTTATAAGTATGTTAGGGGCAACAGGATAACCAGGGGAAAAAGTGGGGCCTATTAGGGATCTAAGAGGCAATCTGTGTGTACAGCCGGAGGACATAGGTGAGGTTTTGAACGATTACTTTTCATCTGTGTTCACTATGGAGAGGGATGAAGTAGGTGTAGTGATCAGGCAGGGGGATTGTGATATACTTGACCAAATTAGCATTGAAAAGGAGGAAGTATTAGCTGCATTAGTGGGCTTAAAAGTGGATAAATCCCCAGGCCCAGATGAGATATATCCCAATATAATAAAAGCAAAATACTGCGGATGCTGGAAATCTGAAATAAAAACAAGAAATGCTGGAAATACTCAGCGGGTCTGGCAGCATCTGTGGAGAGAGAAGCAGAGTTAATGTTTCAGGTCAGTGACCCTTCTTCAGAACGGGAGATATATCCCAGGCTGCTATGTGAGGCAAGGGAGGAGATAGCGGGAGCTCTGACACAAATTTTCAAATCCTCTCTGGCCACAGGAGAGGTGCCAGAGGACTGGAGGATAGTGAATGTGGTACCATTATTCAAGAAGGGTAGCCAGGATAAACCAGGTAATTATAGGCCACTGAGTCTAACATCAGTGGTAGGGGAAATTATTGGAAAAGATTTGAGAGACAGGATTAATCTCCACTTGGAGAGGCAGGGATTGATCAGGGATAGTCAACATGGCTTTGCCGGGGGAGACTGTGTCACAAATTTGATGGAATTTTTCAAGGAGGTGACGAGAGGTGTAGATGAGGGTAAAGCAGTTGATGTCGTCTAACATGGACTTCAGTAAGGCTTTTGATAAAGGTCCTGCATGGGAGATTGGTTAAGAAAGTAAGAGCACATGGGATCCAGGGTAATTTGGCAAAATGGATTCAAAATTGGCTTAGTGGAAGGATGGTCGATGGTCATGGTCGAGGGTTGTTTTTGCGAATGGATGGCTGTGACCAGTGGTGTACCGTAGGCATCGGTGCTGGGACCCTTACTGCTTGTAGTGTACATTAATGATTTAGACTTAAATATAGGAGGTATGATCAGTAAGTTCGCAAACGACACGAAAATTGGTGGTGTTGTAAATAGTGAGAAAGCCTTAGATTACAGGATGATATAGATGGACTGGTAAGATGGGCGGAGTTACGGCAAATGGAGTTTAATCCTGAAAAGTGTGAGGTGATGCACTTTGGGAGGACTAACAAGGCAAGAGTATATACAATGGATGATAGGACCCTAGGGAGTACAGAGGGACCTTGGGGTGCTTGTCCATAGATCACTGAAGGCAGCAGCGCAGGTAGATAAGGTGGTTAGGAAGGCATACGGGATACTTGCCTTCATTAGCCGAGGCATAGAATCTAAGGGCAGGGAGGTTATGATAAAGCTGTACAAAACGCTAGTTAGGCCACGTCCGGAGTACTGTGTACAGTTCTGGTCACCACACTATAGGAAGGATGTAATTGCACTGGAGAGGGTGCAGAGGAGATTCACCAGGATGTTGCCTGGGCTGGAGCATTTCAGCTATGAAGAGAGACTGGATAGGCTGGGGTTGTTTTCCTTGGAGTGGAGAAGGCTGAGGGGGAACCTGATTGAGGTATATAAAATTATGAGGGGCATTGATAGGACAGATAGGAAGAAACTTTTTCCCTTAGCGGAGAGGTCAATAACTAGGGGGCATAGATTTAACGTAAGGGGCAGAAGGTTTAGAGGGGAGTTGAGGAAAAATTTTTTCACCCAGAGGGTAGTTGGAATCTTGAACACACTGCCTGAAGGGGTGGTAGAGGCAGGAACACTCACGACATTTAAGAAGTGTTTAGATGAGCACTTGAAATGCCATAACGTACAAGGCTACGGACCGTGCGGGGAAGTGGGACTAATTTTGGATGGGTGCTTGATGGTCGGCGCAGGCGCGTTGGGCCAAAGGGCCTGTTTCTGCGCTGTAAAACTCTATGATTATGACTCTATTAACCTCTATTTGTGCCACTAGTTCATCTATCTAATTGCAGATGCTTTATGCATTCAGATAAAGAACATTTAATTTCATTCTTTACTCATGACCTTATTCGCTGATGTACAACTTTTGTTAAACTCCTTGTTCCTTCCCGTCCCATTCTGCCTGACTTTACCCAAAATGCTATACTGTTCCAATTCCTCGACCTTTCTCTGTGGATTTCTAAATCTCCCTTCACCCGAAACCCCAACCTCTCTCAGGTCACAACCTCAAGCCTTATCTGCTGGCGCACTCTTAAGTTTGTACACTCTGTCCCATCCTGCCACACTCTGATTATCATTACCCTTATTGTTATCTTGGTGAGCAGTCGGATGGACAGTATGCGTTCCGAGCCATTTGAGGGAGGCTCTATCATGCTGAGCAAAGAGTTTCTGATGGCGAAGCCCACTCCATGCTGTCTTGGTTCTTCAGGATCCCTGCCCTGCCAGAAGGAGGTGTAGTCTTGCTCTGCCAGAGATCCACTCGCGGGGAGGCGTGTCTCCTGAAGTGCTGCAATGTCCACATTGAGTCTACGGAGCTCGTTGTTAATGATGGCGGTCTTCCGGGAATCGTTGATTTGTGTAAGGTCTTCCAACAGGCCAGGACACATAATTCTAACGTTCCAGCTTGCAAAGCGAAGGGCTGGTACCTTCTTTCCTTTTTTCATGTTGTTTGGTACGGTGTTGCAGTCCACCTTTCGGGCAATGACCCTGAGCTCCAAACACCCATTGAAGCAAGTGGACTGTGGCAGGACAGAACCTTATTGACCGGGGGCTGCCCGGTTTGAGGCGGGCAGTAGCTGTCCAGTGAGGTGCAATGACCTCTCCCACCGACAAAGGCAACCCGTGGCGCCCAATCTCTACGCCAATTTAGCTGGACTTATAACCCGTAACTGCTGCCTTCCGTGTTGTTTCAGTCACTATGAGGCAACTATGGACTAACCTCTCCATGGCGCATGCCTGGGCGAATGTAAGGAGGTTGAGAGTTGCCCAATCGTCAAAACCCCCCTCTCGGCCTTTCTGGTGGGGTCCAAAGGAGTGCAGAGCACCACGTTTGGCACCGGTATGGCTGCAGGAACTGCCGGAAACATGCCAAAGGTGACATGACCGCCTATGGTGTTCCGCTCCGGATTTTCTGTCAGGGTTTACTCCCTTAGCCTTGGTCTCTCCCAAGACACCCACAAGGCAGTGGGGTTGTTAGGGCCCCTGCACGGGTAGGTGGATGCCGGTGGGGGGGGGGGGGGGGGAGGGGGGAAGGGGGGGTGGGGGGAAGGGGGTGCGAGAGAGGTGAGCGGGTTGGGGGGAGGGGTGCAGGTAATAAGCCATTTCCTCAGTTCCCACCATCGACGCCTGGAAATCTCCTTCGCGTCCTTCGGGAGGTGAGCGACATCCTCGTGCGCCGGTACCAGCCCATCAATATTGGCGATCACGCTCTGGAAGTGGTTCAAGAGTTCACCTACCTAGGCTCAACTATCACCAGTAACCTGTCTCTAGATACAGAAATCAACAAGCGCATGGGAAAGGCTTCCACTGCTATGTCCAGACTGGCCAAGAGAGTGTGGGAAAATGGTGCACTGACACGGAACACAAAGTGCTGAGTGTATCAAGCCTGTGTCCTCAGTACCTTGCTCTATGGCAGCGAGGCCTGGACAACATATGTCAGCCAAGAGCGACGTCTCAATTCATTCCATCTTCGCTGCCTCCAGAGAATACTTGGCATCAGGTGGCAGGACCGTATCTCCAACACAGAAGTCCTCGAGGCGGCCAACATCCCCAACTTACACACACTACTGATTCAGCGGCGCTTGAGATGGCTTGGCCATGTGAGCCGCATGGAAGATGGCAGGATCCCCAAAGATACATTGTACAGCGAACTCGCCACTGGTATCAGACCCACCGGCCGTCCATGTCTCCGCTTCAAAGACGTCTGCAAACGCGACATGAAGTCCTGTGACATTGATCACAAGTCGTGGGAGTTAGTTGCCAGCGTTCGCCAGAGCTGGCGGGTAGTCATTAAGGCGGGGCTAAAGTGTGGCGAGTCGAAGAGACTTAGCAGTTGGCAGGAAAAAAGACAAAAGCGCAAGGGGAGAGCCAACTGTGTAACAGCCCCGACAATCAAATTTTTCTGCAGCACCTGTGGAAGAGCCTGTCACTCTAGAATTGGCCTTTATAGCCACTCCAGGCGCTGCTCCACAAACCACTGACCACCGCCAGGCGCTTATCCATTGTCTCCCGAGACAAGGAGGCCAAAGAAGAAGAATTGTTATCTTGCTCTCTTGCCTTCTCTCTCTTTAAATTATGACATCTTCCCTCACTTGATCCCTCGCCCTTCAGCTGTCTGTAACCATTTAGTATAGAGGTTCCAATTGTTGGATTAACACATTAATTTGAACAACAGATTCATTGGTTTTAAATTGGATAAAGGTGATTAATGTTTTACTTGTTCACCACAAAGTACACTTCATTTTTCTGATAAATTCTTCCCATTATGAGCACCAAAAAAAAAGCATTTAAGTAGGGGTATGCTTAATATCCAGTCACAGCAGTAAGCACTCCCAGCAGCAGAAAAAGCTCTATATCTTTTCTCCAACAACATGCCTAAGTCGCAACCTCACAATTTACATGTTAAGATCAAGACTACTAATGCAATAAGCAAGAAGTTTACTTCAAACAATCTTCAGTGCTGACTTTAAGGACTGGCAATGAGCTACAGAGCATTCTATGCAATAATATATGGTACAACAAAGTAGTTGAACACATGCCATGCTGACCATCTCCCAAATTCTTCATCGCAGTCATGATATCGGGTGAAATGATCATCTGGTTGCCAAACACAAAGGAGGAAAATTGGAGGAAATGAATCCCAGAACACTCTCACCAACCTAACAAACTTCTCAAAACAGCATTACTAAAAGCCTAAGAGCAGATAATGGGACTATCAATATCTACTAAAAGGTAGAAAAAGACTTAAATAAAAACTCAACAGAAAACGCTACATAATGATACCAGGATTTCTCAGGTTTGTTGCAGCGCACTGCAGATGAAATACATACATCCCTTTTATTGCTTATCCGCTTTACTCAACCTGCTAGCCTTTTATAGTGCCTTTGAATAGGATTGCGAAAACTAAACTAGGTAAGTGTTAGTCTGCAGATCTATATTGATAATATCTGAAAGTCATTTATACAAAACAGCAAAAATCTCAATTAAACAACTCACTTTAGTTTTGGTGCTGTCCACAGCAATTGACTCCACACTCGCAGCATGTCCTCGACAGGAGTGCAATGCTTTCACTTTGTTCTTTTCTGAGTTCCATTCCCACAAAATAACACTCTGGTCTTGAGAGGCACTGAGCAGCAAACTGCAGGGACCAACTAACAGAAAGAGCACTTCCAAAGTTAGCCAAAACCAGACACCATTTATACAGCAAATATACAGCACATGGAAGCACAAGCATATTTTGTCAAGAAGTGATGGAACACGCGTCCATGCCTTGAGTATGAAAGTAAAACTAGGTAAGTAGAGAAGAAAGGAACATTACAGTGCCCAAAAATAGTGTATTTAACTTGAATTACCAGCAACATACGGAGAGGAAATTTTGAGAGGAAATAGGTCATTTATAAAATCTTTCTAATCTCTAATGTTTTGGTTTCCTGACGTTATACCTTCAATTTTAACCTAAGATTTCTGTTGATCGTTTTACTAGAACAATCCACTGAGGTCATTTTCTGAACCATAGTCACTCACTTCACATTTGCCCAAATTTTGTGGTTTGTAGTGAAGGGACGATGCTCACCGCTAATCTCAAATAAAGCTACCCAAAAAGATCTAGGAACCTCTGAGGCATAGATTTCACCTTTCCCGAGATTAGTTTAATTCTGGTGCCATCTACAGGGGATACTGCTGGCGTCTAGCAACAGTCATGTCATCAAGCAGGCTAAGCAGCCAATAACATTGAATAATGCTCACAGACAGCAAACCAGGAAGTAACAAGCAAGTTTTATCATTCACTTTTTATAATTTTATAGAAAGCAAAACAAAGATTGGGACATACAAATGAGATTAACATAGAAGCTGAAATATGAAAATTTAAAAATAAATTTTGAAAACCTATGGAATTTGTATCATAGAATGGAGAAATTATACATTCCACAAATATAAAATTAGTTTTCAGGGCCAAAGATGTTATTTCACATAATTATGACTTAATACGCTGTTAGACACCCAATTACACCTGATTCAACAAGGCGTCTTTTTTTAATGGTTTTTACACCGAGAATAACAGCATTAAAAGTGGAGGTTCATGTCAATTCAGTGATTTTTTGATTTCCATCTGCGAGGAATTCAACACTGCATCCTGTGGAGGAATAGGGAATCGCCGACAGCAACGTTTGAATTTCTGCATTTAACTGCTCATGTGCAAATGTAGAAGTTGTTATTCTTACAAAGTACTGGCAATGAACGTTGATGGTTTTACCATCATTACAACCACAAAGTCTAAGCCACTATTATATTGCAAAAGCAAGGCATCAATCAGGTCAAGAAGATAGAAATGGTTTAAGAATTAAACTTAAAAGTATAGATTGAGCCTGTGTATCTTCCAAATAGCAAGTTACTAAAGGGCACATTATACTACACTCCTAACTTTCAAAGAATGTGGTTTTAAGAAAGGAACCTTGTGAGAACTACTCAAACCCTAAACTCAAAACATTACAAAGAATTTTCTTAAAACATCAAGGGAAACTAGATGCAATAGTGTAAGAAATCAAACTTCGATGCAAAGGTGACATTTGATAGGTGATGTTAAATGTCACCCCAGAATATGCCTCAATGACAGCTATTCAGATGCACTCAAGAAGTAGTGAATTTCAAAATTACAGTCTGTTACACAATCAAACATTATGCCAAATCAGGCAGAGTTAATAGAACTATCATTACTAGCCAACAACGATCAGGGCAATCAAACATTCAAGCAGTTTCTACCTTCATCTGTGCTGCAATATTTGTTACTGCCACAAGAGACTCTCAGCGAGCTACCTAATACAGTAAAACCTCCTCTAATGGCAGAAAACAGAATATTGTGATGGACTGAATGAGCCCTACAGATAAAAAGAAAATCTGCAGAAACAGATTCTTCAAAAATAGACTCAACATGACCAGAGCTTGGCTGTAGCTGTTTTGACTTAAGACGATGAAAGCATTCACCTTTCCTGATCCATGCTATATCTTTGACTACTTCAGTATGTCCAGCAAGAGCCACGAGAGGTCGGCCATCTAAAGTCCAAATGTGAGCAATTTTATCATACGATCCCGTGAGAATCCTGAAAGAGCATAAATTAACCACATCAATTTTTGAATAATCAAGCATTACTCAAAGCTGGTCCTTGAGCTGATGAAAGGGCACTATTTACAAGCAGAAGTGCTGACAAACTTACAAGAGCTAAGTACTACCGATGCTGAAAATCTGAAATGAAAACAGAAAATGCTGTAGCGGCACAGCAGGTCTGGCAGCACCTGCGGTGAGAAAAACAAAGTTAACATTTCAGAACTGATGAAAGGGTACCAATTTGAAACATTAACTTTGTTTTTCTCCCCACAGTTGCTGCCAGACCTGCTGAGCATTTGCAGCATTTTCTATTTCTACTGAGTTTGATAAATTCATTTGCTTGCAAACATACAACAGAACATTGAATGGTGTTAACATGTATTGTTGCATTACTTGACCAAGCTAATGTAAACAACACAGGTCTCTTCTCCCATCCCAAACACTTTCATAAACATGGTACTCTTTTTAAGGAACAGAGTCTAGAATTTTCTCGAGTGCAGGAAGGGAAGGAGGAAAAGGAGGCAGGCAATAAGTGGAGCACCATCACCAATCCAAGAACATTCATTTCAACACTGGATAATTTACAACTGATGGGATTTAGCCCAAATGGCACAATCTATCAGTATTAAAAAAGGTCAGTTCCACCTCTGTCGCTGTTATACATGTCTATTATGTTTGGTGCCATAGATTAGTTAGATCACAGATCATTCATCGCTCCAATTACACTGAACCCCAGTGGAAAAGTTAAAAAGTTTGAAAAAGAAAATGACAAATAACCAAGCTGCTCGACTAAGTTTTAAGCCCTGATACCAAATGAACAATCACTGGTCCTCACTCTTTTCAAAAATGCTGTTTATATCTTCAGCAATGGATTTTCTGGCCCAGGTTTCCACCAATTTTAGGGATCCCAGCACAAAATAGCTTTGAGTGACACAGTTCTTACCATTCTCCCTGTGCCTCCACTGCACTGACCCAGTCATCATGGAACAAGCACTCTTCTGGCTGAGGGGCATTGTATCGTTCCACATATTCAATCTCAACCACCTCTTCCTAGTATAGGGGGAACAAAATGCTCTTTTTTCAATTAGTCATTACCCAACTACATTTTTTTCTGCAGTTTTCATAAAAAGATATACTTACAGTAAAACCAGGGACCAAATAAGGTAGAATGTCTAGATTGGAAGAGGGCTAATTTCAATGCGATAAGAGATCTAGCCAGGGAGAAATGGAACCAGAGACTGGGAGAAAGCTATATCGGAACAATGGGTTATCCTTAAGAAAGGGATGCTTCAGGGACAGGCTAGGAACATTCCAACAAGGGCGAAAAGAACCAAGAACAGGGCTCATTGAATGGCAAGGGAGGTAGCAACTATGATGCAACAAAAAGTGTCAGGTAAACTCATCAAGTTAGAACTAGGCCATATACAATTAAGTTGATAGGGGAGGTGAAGTGGCAAATAAGACTGGCAAAGAGAGAATATGAGAACAGAATGACCATCAACATAAAAGAGAACCCAAAGATCTTCTACCGGCATGTAAATAGTAAGCGAGTTCTAAGAGGTGGCGTGGGCCCTATTAGGGACAGAAAGGGTAATATATGCTTAGAGGCGCAGGGCAAGGCTAATGTACTTAATGAGTATTTTGTATCAGTGTTTCTAAGGAAACTGAATCTGCAAACATCAATGGAAGTGAAGAGAGTGGAGGCAATGGATAGGGTAAAAATTGAGAGGGAGGTGGCACTGGAAAAGCTGGCTATGCTTAGTGCAGATAAGTCACCTGGTTCAGATGGCTTGCATCCCAGGCAGCTAAAGGAAGTCGGGGATGGAGATAGTGGAAGGGCTTGCCAGAATCTTCCAATCTTCCCTAGATATGGGGAGGTGCCAGAAGACTGAAGAGTGGCAAATGTGGCACCCTTATTCAAGACTGTTAAGGACAGTCCGAGCAACTAAAGGTCAGTTAGTTTATCAGTGGTGGGCAAAGTTTTAGAAACAATAATCAGGGAAACAAAAAAAACTGAGACACTTAGAGAGGTTCGAGTTAATTAAGGATAGCCAGCATGAATTTGTAAAAGACAGATTATGCCTGACTAATCTAATTGAGTTTTTTGATGAAGTAACAGAAAAGGTTGAAGGGAATGCAGTGGATGTTGTTTATCTGGATTTTTAAAAAAAGTTTGATAAGGTACCACATAAAAGGCTGGTTAACAAAATTGAGGCTCATGGATAAGAGGGTCAGTATTCATTTGGATAAAGAATTGGCTTAAGGACAAAAAACAGGGAGTCGTAGTAAATGGTTGTTTTTCAGACTGGAGGATGGTAGACAGTGGTGTTCCCCAAGGGTCAGTGCTCGGAACCACTGCTTTTACAACAAACAGGGAGTACAAAAGCAGAAAAAAAGTTCTGAACTTTTATAACTCTGGTTAGGCCCCAACTGGAGTACTGCGTCCAGTTCTGGTCACCACACTTCAAAAATAATGTGAGGGTCCTTGAGAGGGTGCAGAGGAGATTTACCAGAATAGTTCCAGGGATGGAGGATTTTAGTTACAAGGTGAGGTTGGAGAAGCTGGGGTTGTTCTACTTAAGAGATTGAGGGGAGATTTAATAGAAGTGTACAAGATTATGACAGGCTTAGATAAGTTAGACGAAGAAAAACTGTTCTCATTAACTAATGATGCAAGGACTATGGGACACAGATTGAAAGTTTTGGGCAAAGAATGCAGGGGGAATAAGAGGAAGTGCTTTTTCTACACAGCGGGTGGTAATGACATGGAACTCACCGCCCACAAGTGGTGGAAGCGGAGACAATCAATGACTTCAACAGGAGGTTGGATGGCCACTTGAGAGAAGACTTGCAGGGCGACGGGGATCGAGTGGGGGAGTGGGACTGACAGGATAGCTCCATGGAGAGCCAGCATGGACTCAATGGCCTCCTTCTGTGCCATAAATGACTATGCTCAGTTTTCAAACACCAACTTAAAACAACATTGCATTCTCCTAATCAGAGAGATGGAGGGTGCTGCATTAATAAATCTTCACCAAAGCTGTTTGTGGTGACTTACCGTTGAAATGTTTTCCAATTCCATGTGCTTACCCAGTGGCAGCCGTAGGAACTGGCCCTTAATGAGAAAATCAAAGTCTGCATGCCTGTGATTAGCTGCAAGAACAAAATAAAACTGATGATCCTGTCACTTCACATACCACAGCACAAACAAAACACATCACATGCTCCCCCACCCTTAAACGAGCCACTCAACACCCAGACTAATGATCAGGAACCACAATTCTTCCTTAGCCCTAAACTTAGAGACAATCACACTCAAAGTACTGAGGACTGAAGTCTATGTGGGATGATTGGTCAAATTTCCAGCATTTTTTCCCCACAAACTGCTTTTTAAAATTTTTTATTTAGAGATACAGCACTGAAACAGGCCCTTCGGCCCACCGAGTCTGTGCCGACCAACAACCACCCATTTATACTAACCCTACAGTAATCCCATATTCCCTACCACCTACCTACACTAGGGGCAATTTACAACAGCGAATTTACCTATCACCTGCAAGTCTTTGGCTGTGGGAGGAAACCGGAGCACCCGGCGAAAACCCACACAGTCACAGGGAGAACTTGCAAATTCCACACAGGCAGTACCCAGAATCGAACCCGGGTCCCTGGAGCTGTGAGGCTGCAGTGCTAACCACTGGGCCACTGTGCCGCCCAATTTTGTCAATCAGTGAATTGGTTCAGTTCTAGTGTGGCAAGATACAACATAAAGCTTCCTTTACATTATGCTGATATTAAAAGAACACCCCCTACTGCACCAATATAAATCTCTTTCACATTTACCACACCATCCATCATTTCAATCTCAGTGAAATAGCAGTCTGGGCAGTTTTGTGCTGTAGATCCAAGCCACAATTCACATCACAAGGACTATACATGCCATGGATTTTGGTTAGATTTCAAGCTGGAAGGAATGCAGTCCCCAGAAGATATATTTCGTGGAACAAAACAGTTCTGTATCACTGAACCTGGCTTATCTTAACAAGTACCAGCTAGCAGACATCAACTGAAATAATTGTCTGGCGCTCAAAAATAGCATAAACTCACCGTGTTTCGTTTCCAGTAGCTTATTGATGACTTTACTGAGGTCGCTAACTTCAGACGCAGCTGGCACAGAGAATGGGGTGTCATCTACTTCATACCTATATGCAGAAACACATATCTCGGTGTTACGAGGACAACTTATTTTTTATATTAAGAGCAAAATACTGCCGATGTTAGAGCTCTGAAATGAGAACAGAAAGTGCCAGAAATACTCAGCAGGTCTGGCAACATCTGTGTCGAGAGAAACAGAGTTAATGTTTCAGGTCCGTGACCCTTCATCAGAACTGGCAAATATTAGAAATGTAACCGTCTTTGAGCAAGTGAAAGGGGGAGGTGGTAAAAGAAGAACAAGGAAGGAAGGATGGTGATAGGATGGGGAGTGGGGGGGTGGGGGGGAAAGAGATTAAATGACAGACGTTATGGAACAGAATGTAAATGGAGTGCTAAACAGTTGTAGCGAAAGACAAAGCACGAGTCCAGAAGGAGCGCTAATGGCAGAAGAACGAACAGCTCTGTATGAAAGCAAAACATGAAATATAAGTTGAAGGCTAGCGCATGGTTAATAAATAAATGAAAATATGTATACATAATAAAAAAAAATTTTTAAATGGAGCTCATGGTTTGAAATTATTGCACAACATTGAGTCCAGAAGGCTGTAGAGTGCCTAATCGGAAGATGTGGTGCTGTTCCTTGAGCTATTTTTTTATATTATTGGAAGACTTGTTTTATTTTGTGGCCCCAATATCATGCACCCACTACAACCAAGACAACAGATATGACTGCTAGCATAAATGTTTGCACTGAGGCAGAAACTGGAAGCAGAGAGAATACTCCATTGACTACTTTCCCTCCCTCCCCACATGAAGCTGTTTCATAGCATTATAAATAGTACAACATGGAAGGAGGCCATTCAGCCCATTAAACTTGCACCGGATATTTTAATAAGCAATCCAATTTGTTCCACTCCTCCACTCTTACCCCATATCCCTACAATTTTTTCCTCCTTCAATTATTTATCCAATTCCCTTTTGAAAGCTACTACTACATCTGTTTCCACCACCCAGACAGTGCATTCCAAATCCTAACCACTTGGTATATAAAAAATTTTTTCCTCATGTCACCTATGGCTCTTTTGCCAATGACCTTAATCTGTGCCTTCAGCCACTGGAAACTGTTTCTCTTTGTTTATTCTATCTAAACACTTCATAATTTTAAGCACCTTTATCAAATCTCCTCTTTTAAAAAATTTTATTTTAGAGATACAGCACTGAAACAGGCCCTTCGGCCCACCAAGTCTGTGCCGACCAACAACCACCCATTTATTCTAACCCTGCAGTAATCCCATATTCCCTATCACCTACCCACACTAGGGGCAATTTACAATGGCCAATTCACCTATCAACCTGCAAGTCTTTGGCTGTGGGAGGAAACCGGAGCACCCGGTGAAAACCCACGCGGTCACAGGGAGAACTTGCAAACTCCGCACAGGCAGTACCCAGAATTGAACCCGGGTCCCTGGAGCTGTGGTGCTAGTTTTCTCTGCTCTAGGGAGAACAGCCCAGCTTCTATCCATGTAACTGTAATCCCTCATCCCTGGAACTATTCCAGCAAATCTCTTCTGTACCTTCTCCAAAGCCTTCACGTCCTTTCTAAAATGTGGTACCCAGAATGATACACAATACTCCAGCTGACACCGAACTAATGTTTTATACAGGTTTATGAGAACTTCCTGTTTTCTGGACTCAACTGCTCTCTTTGCCTCAACTCCACTTTCCTGCCTGATGTCCATAACGCTCCACTCTCCTATAGTTCAAGAATTCCCCTATCTCACATATTCAATGACTCAGCCTTCACAGAGTAGAGAATTTCTAAGACTCTCAACCCTTAGAAGAAATGTCTCATCTCCATCTTAAATAGGAAACTGCTTATGCTGAAACTGTGCGCCCTAGTTCTAGATTCGCCCATGAAGGGAAACATCCTCTCAGCATCTACCCTGTCAAAGCCCCTGAGAATCTTATATGTTTCAATAAGATCGCTCATTCTTCAAAGCTCCAATGAATATGGGCCCAATCTGCTCAACCTTTCCTCACAAGACAATATCTTCATCCCAAGAATCAACCTACTGAACCACCTCCAATGCAAGTATATCCCTCCTTAAATAAGGCGACCAAACCTGTATGCAGTACTCTAGCTGTGGCCTCACCAATGCCTTGTACAGTTGTGGCAGGACTTTCCTACATTTATACTCCATTCCCCTTGCAATAAAAGCCAACATTCCATTTGTCTTCCTAATTACTTGCTGTACCTGCATGGTAACTTTTTGTGTTTCACGTATGAGGACATCCAGACACCTCTGTACCGCAGCATTCTATAGTCTCTTTTTAAAAATGAAATGTTGCTTTTCTATTCTTCCTACCAAGTGAATAAGCTCACATTTTCCCACATTATACTTCATCTGCCAAATTTTGACCCACTTAACCTATCTATATCCCTTTGCAAACTGTATCCACCTCACAACTTGCTTTCCTACCTATCTTTGTATCGTCAGCAAATTTGGCCACAATATACTCGGTACTTCATCCAAGTCATAAATATACATTGTAAATCATTGAGACTCCAGCACTGATCTGTTGCACCCCACTAGTTACAGTTTGCCAACCTGAAAATGACCCCATTTATCCCAACACTCAGTTTTCTGTTAGTTAACCAATCTTATATCTATGCTAATATATTACCCCCAACACCAGGGGCACTTACCTTGTGTAGTAACCTTTTATGTGGCACCTTATTAAAGACCTTTTGAAAATCTAAATGCACTACATCTACTGATTCTCCTTTTCCACCCTGCTTATTACATCCTCAAAGAACTCCAATAAGTTTATCGACCACAATTTCCTTTCATAAAACCATATTGACTCTACTAAATTATATTACGATTTTCAAAATGTCCTACTACCACTTCCTTCATAATGGATTTCAGCATTTTCCTAATGACAGATGTTAGGGTAACTGGCCTATAGTTTCCTGCTTTTAGTCTCCCTCCTTTCTTGAAAAGGGGCGTTACGTTTTGCAGTTTTATAATCTGCTGGGACATTTCCAGAATCTAGGGAATTTTGAAAGATTACAACCAATGCATCCACTATCTTTTAAGACCCAAAGATGAAAAGTGCATCAGATATGAGGGACTTGTTAGCCTTTAGTCCCATTAGTTTGCCTAGTACTCTTACTCTAATAATAATTATTTTAAGTTCCTCCCTCCCTTTTGCTCCCTGATTTTCTACTATTTTTGGGATGCTTTTAGTGTCTTCTATTGTGAAAACAGATACAAAATATTTGTTCCAAGAGTCTGCCATTTCCTGGTTTCCCATTATTAATTTCCAAGTCTCATCCTCGAAGGGACCATTTAGCTACTCAATTTCTTTTTATATACTTGTAGAAACTTACAGTCTGTTTTTAATATTTCTTGCTATTTTTGCCTTTTTTTTTTTAAAAGTCATCCTTTGCTAGCTTCTAAAATTTTCCCAATCTTCTGACCTACCACTGATCTTCACAACATTGCATGCCATTTCTTTCAATTTGATACTAGACATGATGGTTCAACTTTCTCGTAGTCTTTCTTTCTAAATGGAATATATCTTTGTTGAGTGTTATAAAATATCTCCTTAAATGTCTGCCACTGCTTATCTATCAACTTATTTTCCCAGTCCACTTTAGCCAATTTTGTCTACGTACCTTTGTAATTGCCTTCATTTAAGTCGAAGACACTAGTTTCAGATCCAAGTTTCTCACTCTCAAACTGAACGTTAAATTTTATCAGGTTACTACCATTCTTCCCTCGAGGTCCTTTACGATGAGATCATTAATGAATCCTGTTTCATTACACATTACCAGGTCTAAAATAGCCTGTTCTCTGGTTGGTTCTGCAACGTATTGTTCCAAGAAACTCTGTCCTAAATACATTCTATGAACTAGTCCTCAAGGTTACCTTTGCCAATTTGATTTGTCCAAACTATAAGATTAAAGTTGCCCATGATTATTGCAGTATCTTTCTTACAAGCCCCCATTTCTCGATTTATACTCTGTCCTACAGTGTAGCTACTGCTAGACAGCCTATAGAGTACTCCAACCAGTGACTTCTTTCCCTTGCTATTTCTTATCCCCACCCAAATTATTCTACATCTTGATCTTCCAAGCCATGATTATTTTTCACGACTGTACTGATCCCATCCTTCATTAACAGAGTGACCCCAGCTCCTTTTCCTTTCTGTCTATCCTTCAGAAATGTCAATTACCCCTGAATATTTAGTCCCTAGCCTTGGTCATGTTGCAACCACATCTCTGCAATGGCTATCAGATCATACCCATTTATTTCTATTTGCGACATCAATTCATCTATCCTGTTACAAATGTTGTATACATTCGGATAAAAAGCCTTCAATTTTGTCTTTTCAACATTTTTCCCTCCCCTGGCCCTATTTGCTGGTGCACTTATGTTTCTATGCTGTGCCACACTCTGGTTATCATTATCCATATTGCTAGCCTGCACTATTGCCTTGTCTTTCCTCTTTGGCTTTCGAAATTTCCCGAAATTAACCCTTCCTCTCACTATTTAGTTTAAAGCTCTCTCTACAGCCCTAATTATTTAATTTACCAGGATACTGGTCCCAGCATAGTTCAAATGAAACCCATTCCAACATAACATCTCCCTCTTTCCCCAGTACTGGTGCCAGAGCCCCATGAATTGAAACCCATTTCTCCCACATCAATCTTTGAGCCACACATTAAACCCTATATGATCTTACTTTCCTATGTCAATTTGCTCATAGCTCAGGTAGTAATCCTGAGATTATAACCTATGTGGCTCAGCTTTTTAATTTCACCCTTAGCTGCTCATACTCCCTCAACATAACCTCTTAGTCCTAGCAACGTTGTTGGTACCCACATGCTCCATGACAACTGCATCTTTCCCCTCCAGCTCCGAGGAGATGTCCTTAATCTTGGCACCAGGCAGGCAATATAGCTTTCAGGACTCTTGCTCTCAGCTGCAGAGAACAGTATCCCCCTAACTAGAATGTTGACTACTACTACTACATCCCTTTTTACTCTCCTAACCCGAATGTCCCCCTGCACCATGGTGCTGTGGTCAGTTTGCTAGCCCGCCCTGCAGACCCTGCTCTCGCCCACACAGGGTATGAGAACCGTGTACCTGTTGGAGAAGCGCAAGGTTTGAGGCTAAAGAAATACTACCTTCTCGATCACTATTCTTGCCTCACTCAAAGTCATACCCTCCTGTCCCTGATCACCGACCAAATCTGAAGTACTGAACCCAAGGCGTGTGACTGTCTCCTGGAACAAAGTGCCCAGTTAACTTTCTCGCTCCCTGATGCATCGCATCATCAACTCTGAGCTGAATTTTCTCAAGCTCCAAACACTGCAGACATGGTTGCAGTGGATCATACTTCAAGGGGCTTCAAGGGGATTTAGACAAGCAATGAGAATGGGCAAGAACATAGATGAAATATGTGAAAAATGTGAAGATATCCACTTTGGTAGGAAAAATAAAAATTCAGAGTATTTCTTAAGTGGTGAAAGATTGGGAAGTGTTGATGTCCAAAGCAACTTTATTCATAAGTCACTGAAAGTTGACATGCAGGTAATTAAGGCGGCAAATCGTATGTTGGCCTTTATTGCAAGAGGATGTGAGTACAGGAGTAAACAAGTCTTCCTGCAATTGTATAGAGACGTGGGGAGACCACACCCAGAATATTAGGTTCAGTTTTAGTCTCCTTACCCAAGGAAGGAGTGCAACGAAGGTTCACCAAACCTTCCTGGGATTGTCCTATGAGGAGAGATCGAGGAGACTGGGCCTATATTCTGTAGAGTTTAGAAGAGTGAGGGTCATCTCATTGAAGCATACAAAATTCTTACAGGGCTTGACAGGGTTGATGCAGGAAGGATGTTTCCCCTGGCTTGGGGGGTGGTCTAGAACCAGGGAACCCCAGTCTCAGAATAAGAGATAGACCATTTAGGACTGAGATAAGGAGAAATTTCTTCATTCAGAGGGTGGTAAATCTGTGGAATTTTCCACCTCAGAGGAGGCTCAGTCAGTATGTTCAAGACAGAGATCGATAGATTTCTAGATATTGAAGACACCATGGGATATGGGGATAGTGCGGAAACATGTCATCGAGGTAGATGATCAGCAATTATCTAGTTGAATGGCGGAGCAGGCTCCAGTAACCGAATGGCCTAATCTTGCTCTTATGGTGTCCACCAACTCCTACGTGCTACAGCTGCTACATGTTACCTCCCCAAGGATCTCTACTGTACATTATTTAACTAATTAGGTTTTCAAGTTTAGAAATGTCATTCCCTTGTCTATTTATAGTTCTTAATTCAGGTAATAACCTTATTTAATTTATTAAATGTAATGAAATGCTTTAGGCATTTACTGTAACGTAGCCCACAGTCCTAATTTAACCCGGTTTATTTATTTTATATACATCAAGCAGAACCTGGGAAGTGGGGGGTGGAGATAGCAGAAGGGCTTGCCTTAATCTTCCAATCGTCCAGAAATGCAGGGGAGGTGCCAGAGGATTTGAAAGTGACAAATGTGACATCCTTGTTCAAGAAAGGGTGCAAGGACATTCCTAATGACCAGAGGCTGGTCAGTTTAATATCAGTGATGGGTAAGGTTTTTAAAAATAATAATCAGGGAAAAAAATAAATTAACAGGCATTTGGACAGGTTTGAGTTAAAGAGAGTGAGCAAGGCTTTCAAAAGGCAAATTGTGTTTGATTGATCTGATTTTTTTGATCAAGTAACAGAGAAGGTTGATGAAGGGAATGCAGTGGCTATTGTTCGTATGGATTTTAAGAAAGTGTTTGTCAAAGTACCACATAAAAGTCTGATAACAAAATTGAGGCTCAATGATTAGATGGGTCAGTGTCAGCTTGGATAAAAATTGGCATAAGGACAAAAAACAGCAAGCAACGGCAAATGGTTGTTTTTCTGACTGGAAGATGGCAGACAGTGGCGTTCCCCAAGGGTCAGTGGAATGTCCTTGCATCCTTTCTTGAACAAGGATATCACATTTGTCACTTTCCAATCCTTTGGCACCTCCCCTGCATTTCTGGACAATTGGAAGATTAAGGCAAGCCCTTAACAGCATAAGAGCAGGAGTAGGCCATTCAGCCCATCAAGCCATTCAACATGATCATAGCTGATCATCCACTTCAATGCCTTTTCCCCCACACTATTCCCATATCCCTTTATGTTATTGGTATTTAGAAATCTGTTAATTTCTGCTTTAAACATACTTAAAGACTGAGCTTCCACAGCCCTCCGGGGTAGAGAATTCCAAGGTTTCACAACCCTCTGAGTAAAGAGATTTCTCCTCATCTCAGTCCTAAGTGGCTTCCCCTTTATTTTGAAATTATGTCCCCTGGTTCTAGACTCCCCAACCAGGGGAAACATCTTAGCTGCATCTGCCCTGTCTATCCCTTTAAATATTTTGTAGGTTTCAATTAGGTCACCTCTCATTCTTCAGAATTCTAGAAATATAGGCCCAGTTTCCCCAATCTCTCTTCATAGGACAGTCCCGCTATCCTAGGAACAAGTCTGGTGAACCTTCGTTGCACTCCCTCTACAGCAATAATATCCTTCCTAAGGTAAGGGGATCAAAACTGCAAACAGTACTCCGAGCGTGGTGTAACCAAGGTTCTATACAATTGAAGCAAGAATTCACTACTCCTGTACGCAATTCCTCTTGTGATATAGGTTAACTTACCATTAGCCTTCATAATTGCTTGCTGCATCTGCATGTTAGCTTTCAGTGACTTATTGACAAGGACACCCAGGTTCCTTTGTACATCTACACTTTCTAATCTCTTACCATTTAAGAAATACTCTGCACATCTGTTCCTCCAACCAAAGTGGATAACATCACATTTTTCCACATTATATTCCATCTGCCACATTCTTGCCCACTCACCAAGTCTGTCCAAATCCCCTTGAAGCTGCTTTGCATCTTCCTCACAACACACATTCCCACCTAGCTTTGTGTCAACCATGAACTTGGAAATATTTCATTTGGTCCCCACATCTAAATCATTGATATATATTGTGAACAGCAGGGGCCCAAGAACAGATCCTTGTGGTAACCCATTAGTCACAGCCTGCCAATGTGAGAATGACCCATTCATTCCTACTCTGTTTTCTGCCTGTTAACTAATCCTTAATCCATACCAGTATATTATCTCCTATCCATGTGCTTTAATTTTGCTAACCAACCTCCTGTGGGGGACTTTATCAAAAGCCTTCTGAAAATCCAGGTATATGTCCACCGACTCCCTTTTAATCAATTCTATTAGTAACATCCTCAAAAAACTCCAACATGTTTGTCAAACATGATTTCCCATTCATAAATCCATGCTGACTATGCCCAATCAGATCATTATCATCCAAGTGTCCATTTATCACATCCTTTAGAATAAATTCTAGCATTTTCCCTACTACTGATGTAAGGCTAACAGGTCTGTAGTTCCTGGTTTTCTCTCTCCCTCCCTTCTTAAATAGTGGGGTTACATATGCTATCTTCCAATCTGCAGGAACCATTCCCGAATCTATAGAATTTTGGAAGATGATCACCAATGCATCCACTCTCTGCATAGCTACCTCTTGTAACACTCTGGGATGTAGAATGTCAGCTCCCAGGGGCTTATCAACCTTCATCCCCATTAATTTCGCCAGTACAATCTTATTAATACTAATTTTCTTCAATTCCTCATTCTCCCTAGTACCTTGGATTCTGAATTCTGGGAGATTTATTGTATCTTTCTCAGTGAAGACAGACACAAAGTAATCATTTAGCTTTTCTGCCATTTCTCTATTCCCCATTATAAAATTCTCTTGACTCTGCCTGTAATGGACCCACATTTGTCTTAGCCAAACGTTTCCTTTTTACGTACTTGTAGAAGCTTTTACAGTCCGTTTTTATGTTTTTTGCTAGTTTACATTCATATTCTATTCTCCCTTTATCAGTTTCTTGGTCCTCCTTTACTGTACTCTAAAATCCCCCCAAACCTCAGGTTTGTTACTATTTCTGGCAACTTTATAGGCCTATTCTTTTAATCTTGCACAATCCTTAACTTCCTTTGTTAGCCATGGTTGACTGTCTTTTCTTTTAGGGTTTTTATGCCTTCAGGGAATGTATAGTTGCAGTAAAGTCAAGATTAAGGGAGATGGCGGCGTCCAGGGCGGTGGACGCGTAAGGCTGGGAGAGGAATTCACCGCAGAAAGAGTGTGAACGGCTGGCAATCCGGGATAGAAATGCTGATGAAGACCCTGCCAGTGGGCCAAGCTGGACAGGAAAGCCACATGGCTGTGTTCGGGGAGCCTGTCCACGGCGGCGATCAGGAGGAAGAGCGGCCAAATGGTGCCGGCAGCAGCTCCCGCTCACTCGGCGACTCTGCGCTGTTTTCACACAAACTTTCCCCACAACTCCGGCTCGGCTCCCGGATCCCGATCCCAGTAGCAGTACATCATTGTAAAAGGGACAATGGTGGGAGCTGATGAAATGTTTTATTACCTGCACCCCTCCCCGCTCACCTCCCTCGCACCCCCTTCCCCCCACCCCCCCTTCCCCACTGCCATACCCCCTGCAGCTCCCCCTCACACCCCCTTCCCTCCACCCCTTCCCACCGCACCCCTCCTCCTCGCACCCCCTTCCCCCCCCCACCGGCATCCACCTACCCGTGCAGGGGCCCTAACAACCCCACTGCCTTGTGGGCATCTCGGGAGAGACCAAGGCTAAGGGAGTAAACCCCAACAGAAAATCTGGAGCAGAACCCCGAAATCAGTCATGTGTCACCTTTGGCATGTTTCCGACAGTTCCTGCAGCCATACCGGTACTAAACGTCATGCTCTGCACTCCTTTGGACCCCACCAGGAAAGGCCGAGAGGGGGGTTTTGACGATTGGGCAACTCACAACCTCCATACATCCGCCCAGGCATGCGCCATGGAGAGGTCACTCCATAGTCGCCTCACAGCGACCAAATCAACACGGAAGGCAGCAGCTACGGGTTATAAATCCAGCTTAATTGGCGTAGAGATTGGGCACCACGGGTTGCCTTTATCGGTGGGAGAGGTCATCGAATCTCACTGGACAGCTACTGCCCGCCTCAAACCAGGCAGTTCCCGGTCAGCAAGATTCTGTCCCGCCACAGTCCACCTGCTTCAATGGGTGCTTGGAGCTCAGGGTCATGCCCGACAAGTGGACTGTAACACCGCACCAAACAGCACGACCAATAAAGGGAAGAAGGTACCAGCCCTTCGTTTTGCAAGCTGGAACGTCAGAACTGTGTGTCCTGGCCTGTCGGAAGGCCATCATGAACAACGAGCTCAGTAGACTCAATGTGGACATTGCAGCACTTCAGGAGACACACCTCCCTGCGAGCGGATCTCTAAGAGAGCAAGACTACACCTTCTTCTGGCAGGGTAGGGATCCTGAAGAACCAAGACAGCATGGAGTAGGCTTCGCCATAAGAAACTTTGCTCAGCATGATAGAGCCACCCTCAAATGGCTCGGAACGCATACTGTCCATCCAACTGCTCACCACCTCTAGTCCAGTACACCTACTCAGCATCTATGCTCCAACACTCTGCTCCCCACCTGAAGCTAAAGACCAGTTCTACGAGGAACTCCATAATATCATTAGCAGCATCCCCAACTCCGAACACCTGTTCCTGCTGGGGGACTTTAATGCCAGGGTTGGGGCCGACCATGACTCACGGCCCTCCTGCCTTGGGCACTATGGCATTGGAAAGATGAATGAGAATGGACAGAGACTGCTTGAGTTGTGTACCTATCATAACCTCTGCATCACCAACTCATTCTTTCACACTAAACCCTGTCACCAGGTTTCTTGGAGGCACCCAAGATCACGTCGTTGGCATCAGCTGGACCTCATCGTCACAAGGCGAGCCTCTTCAAACATTGTTCAAATCACACGCAGCTTCCACAATGTGGACTGCGACACCGACCACTCCCTGGTGTGCAGCAAGGTCAGACTCAAACCAAAGAAGCTGCATCACTCCAAGCAGAAGGGCCGCTCGCGCATCAACACAAGCAGAATTTCTCGTCCACAGCTGTTACGTAAGTTTCTAAATTCACTTGAAAAAGCCCTTCAAAACACTTCCACAGGGGATGCTGAGACCAAGTGGGCCCACATCAGAGACGCCATCTATGACTCAGCAATGACCACCTATGGCAAACATGTGAAGCGGAATGCAGACTGGTTTCAATCTCGCACTGAAGAGCTGGAACCTGTCATAGCCGCTAAGCGCATTGCACTGCTGAACTACAAGAAAGCCCCCAGCAAGTTAACATCCGTAGCTCTTAAAGCAGCCAGAAGCGCTGCACAAAGAACAGCCAGGCGCTGCGCAAATGACTACTGGCAACACCTATGCAGTCATATTCAGCTGGCCTCTGACACCAGAAATATCAGAGGAATGTATGATGGCATTAAGAGAGCTTTTGGGCCAACCATCAAGAAGACTGCCCCCCCTCAAATCTAAATCAGGGGACACAATCACTGACCAACGCAAGCCAATGGACTGCTGGGTGGAACACTACCTAGAACTGTACTCCAGGGAAAATGTTGTCACTGAGATCACCCTCAATGCAGCCCAGTCTCTGCCAGTCATGGATGAGCTGGACGTACAGCCAACAAAATCGGAACTCAGTGATGCCATTGATTCTCTAGCCAGCGGAAAAGCCCCTGGGAAGGACGGCATTACCCCTGAAACATCAAGAGTGCCAAGCCTGCTATACTTTCAGCACTGTACGAACTGCTTTGCCTATGCTGGGACGAGGGAGCAGTACCACAGGACATGCGCGATGCCAATATCATCACCCTCTATAAGAACAAGGGTGACCGCGGTGACTGCAACAACTACCGTGGAATCTCACTGCTCAGCATAGTGGGGAAAGTCTTCGCTCGAGTCGCTCTAAACAGGCTCCAGAAGCTGGCTGAGCGTGTCTACCCTGAGGCACAGTGTGGCTTTCGAGCAAAGAGATCCACCATTGACATGTTGTTCTCCCTTCGCCTGCTACAGGAGAAATGCCGTGAACAACAGATGCCCCTCTATGTTGCTTTCATTGATCTCACCAAAGCCTTTGACCTCGTCAGCAGACGTGGTCTCTTCAGACTACTAGAAAAGACTGGATGCCCACCAAAGCTACTAAGTATCATCACCTCATTCCATGACAATATGAAAGGCACAATTCAGCATAGCAGCGCCTCATCAGACCCCTTTCCTATCCTGAGTGGCGTGAAACAGGGTTGTGTTCTCACACCTACACTGTTTGGGATCTTCTTCTCCCTGCTTCTCTCACATGCGTTCAAGTCTTCAGAAGAAGGAATTTTCCTCCACACAAGATCAGGTGGCAGGTTGTTCAACCTTGCCCGTCTAAGAGCGAAGACCAAAGTTCAGAAAGTCCTCATCAGGGAACTCCTCTTTGCTGACGATGCTGCATTAACATCTCACACTGAAAAGTGTCTGCAGAGACTCATCAACAAGATTGCAGCTGCCTGCACCGAAATTGGCCTAACCATCAGCCTCAAGAAAACGAACATCTTGGGACAGGACGTCAGAAATGCCCCATCCATAAATATTGGCGACCACACTCTGGAAGTGGTTCAAGGGTTCACCTACCTAGGCTCAACTATCACCAGTAACGTGTCTCTCGATGCAGAATTCAACAAGCACATGGGGAAGGCCTCCACTGCTATGTCCAGACTGGCCAAGAGAGTGTGGGAAAATGGCGCACTGACACAGAACACAAAAGTTCGAGTGCATCAAGCCTGTGTCCTCAGTACCTTGCTCTGCGGCAGCGAGGCCTGGACAACGTACGTCAGCCAAGAGCGACGTCTCAATTCGTTCCATCTTCGCTGCCTCCGGAGAATCCTTGGCATCAGGTGGCAGGACCGTATCGCCAACACAGAAGTCCTCGAAGCGGCCAACATCCCCAGCATATACACCCTACTAAGCCAGCAGCGCTTGAGATGGCTTGGCCATGTGAGCCGCATGGAAGATGGCAGGATCCCCAAGGACACATTGTACAGCGAGATCGTCACTGGTATCAGACCCACCGGCCATCCTTGTCTCCGCTTTAAAGACGTCTGCAAACGTGACATGAAGTCCTGTGACATTGATCACAAGTCGTGGGAGTCAGTTGCCAGCGATCGCCAGAGCTGGCGGGCAACCATAAAGGCGGGGCTAAAGCGTGGCGAGTCGAAGAGACTTAGCAGTTGGCAGGAAAAAAGACAGAGGCGCAAGGAGAGCGCCAACTGTATAACAGCCCCGACAACCAATTTTATCTGCAGCACCTGTGGAAGAGTCTGTCACTCTAGAATTGGCCTTTATGGCCACTCCAGGCACTGCTTCACAATCCACTGACCACCTCCAGGCACTTACCCATTGTCTCTTGAGACGAGGAGGCCAAAGAAGAAGAAGATGATAAATGACTTGGATATCGGAATACAGAGTAAAGTTTCAAAATTTGCCAATGATACCAAGTGTGGAGATGTGGCAAACAGTGAGGATGATACTAATCAACTGCCACAGGACACAGACAGACTAGCAGAATGAGCAGACAAGTGGCAGATGAAATTTAATACAGTCATGTGAGGTGATGCATTCTGGGAGAAAGGATAGGGTGAGACAATACAGACAATGCCACAGTTCTAATGAATGTGCAGAGATAGAGGAACCTGGGGGTTCCGTGTGCATAGATCTTTGAAGGTGGCAGGACATATTGAGAGAATAGTTAGCAAAGCATATGGGATCTTGGGCTTCATAAATAAAGATATTGAGTACAAAAGCAGGGACATTATGCTGAATCTTTTATAAAGCTCTGGTGAGGCCACAATTGGAGTATTGCAGCCAGTTCTCGTCACCACACTTCAGGAGGGTGGTGAAGATCTTTGAGAGGGTGCAGAGGAAATTTACCAGAATGCTTCCAAGGAGGAGGGAATTTAGCTACAAGGTGAGGTTAGAGAAGCTAGGGTTGTTCTCCTTGGAGCAAAGAAGATTGAGGAGAGATCTGATAGAGATGTACAATATTATGACAGGTTTTGATAAGGTAGACAAAGAAAAGCTGTTCCCATTAGCTGATGGTACAAGGGCTAGGGAACACAGATATAAGGTTTTGGGCAAGAGGTACAGGGGGAATGTGAGGAAGAACTTCTTTTACACAGGAAATGGTAATGAACTCGCTGCCTACGAGGGTGGTGGATGCAGAAACAATCAATGATTTCAAACGGAAATAGGTTGGGCACTTGAACAAATAAACTCTCAGGTCTTTGGGGATAGAGTCGGAGAATGGGACTGGCTGGATTACTCTACAGACAGCCAGCAAGGACTCGACAGGCCAAATGGCCTCTTTTTGTGCCATAATGACTATGATCTCTTACCTCCACCTCACTGAAATCCCACACTCACCAGATTCTCTTGCACTCAGGTGAAATTGCTCTGTGCTAATACTCTTATTAATTGACTTACTATTTTACGCATCCTGATTGAAATTTCCCAGCTTTTAGTTTAAGCCAATGCCCTGGTTTAGACAGAAAAGGGGAGAGGAAAAGAGAAACACTCACCAACCAATTACCTGTCTACCAGTGATGTCATACTATTAATTTTTTTCACTCTGACTTTTCAAACTCTTGATTCAAATGCGGCTTTTCTGCCTCTGAGCACTCCGTTCCCGGGCCTCGCCACCTCTCCGAGCGCTCTTCTCCCGGGCCTCGCCGCCTCTCCGAGGATCCTTGCTCAGGATCGCATGCACTTGATTAACTGTTTAATTAACCTATCCTTCCATTTTCAAAGATTTGTACACAAACTCCCCCAGGTCCCTTTTAGTGCATTCACTTTATCATACGATTTAAACTGTATTGTCTCTCATTCTTCCTACCAAAATACATCAGCTCACACTCTTCCGCATCGGATTTCACCTGCACGTGTTTGCCCAATCCAACCAGCTTATGCCCTTTCAAGTCTACTACTATTTTCCTCACAGTATATTACACTTCTGCATTTTGTTTCATCGCAAATGTTGAAATTGTGCCCCATCTCCAAGTCATTATCAAATTATCAAAATAATGCATCAAAAACAGCAGTGGTTATCGTTCTGAACCCTAGGATATACCAGTCTCTGCCTCCCTCCAGTCTGAAAAACAACCATTCACCACAACTCTCTTCTAGCCCTCAGCCAATTTTGTATCCACGCTGCTACTGCCCCTTTTATCCCATGGGCCTCAATTTTGCTAATATTATGTGCTACTTTATTGAACACTTTTTGAAAGCCCACATACACATCAACTGCACTGCCCTTATTCACCCTCGTTACCTCTCAATAAAACTCATTCAAGTTAGTCAAATACGATTTTCCCTCAACAAATACGTGATGGCTTTCCTTTATTAGTTCATGCTTGTCCAAGTGGATGTTAATTTTCTCCTAGATTGTTTCTAAAAGCTTCCCCACCACTGAAGTTAAACTGACTAGTCTGTAATTGCTATGATTATCCTTCTCCCCTTTTTTGAACTAGAGCATAATATTTGCAATTCTCCAGTCCTCTGGCACCACCGCTGTATTTGCAGAGGATTGGAAGATTGAAGCCAGCACCTCTGCAATTTCCACCCTTGCTTCCCTCAGTAACCTAGCATGCTTCCAATAATAAAAAGAAGAAATGCTGGAAATACTCAGCAGGTCTGGCAGCATCTGTGGAGAGCGAAGCAGAACCTAGTATGCTTCCAATTCTGACTGGGTAACTTAACCACTTATTTTTTTAGATCTCATCCAGTATCCTGGCAACCTTGTTTTTTTTACCACAGCTTCTGCAAAGTCCTCTTCGTTGTGTCATGCTAGACCCCCATCTGCTAAGAATGAGGCATATTAATTTTGTCATACGAACGTTGATTTGAAAACTATTGAAGTGAGGAAAGGACTTGTTTAAAAAAAATCACCAGGCCCTTGGCTGGAAAGATATTTGCATATTAACAGACAAAGGGATTACTTCCCTTATCCAATTTAATCCACAATGAACTTTGAGCACCAGGTATTGTGTAAGAAGAGGCATTCCAGGGTTGGCTAAGACCAGAGAATCCACAAACAGATGTGGTCAGACCAGCTGGTTCGTGACTAGTCTGCTTGGCAACCTGGTTTTTCTGAACTGTACAAACAGTGAACTGAGAGACTGCAGTATGCTCCTGGACTGAAGACCTCTCCTGTCTGACTCTCGCTCTCTTTCTCACAGAACTCCAAATCCACTGAAGACACATGAACTCCAAGAGAGAAAGGTCTCCTACAGCGAACAGGATTTAAGAAAAATACTGAGCCCCAACGTAGAGCAAGATCTACCTACAATCAAGGACTCTACAGTGAGCTCAAAGAACTGTAACAAAAACCCTCTTCAGAGATTGCCTCAAACTTTTCCACTTTATTTTCTTCTGCTCATTTCTGTCTCTATCTGCATGTGTGTATTGCGAATGCATGCTAGCGTGGGTGCATTGTGTATCCGTAAGCGTTAACTGAGTTAGAGTTAAGTTTAATAAATTTCAACCTTTTTTCTTTAAACCTAAGAAAAGCTGTTTGCGCTGGTTTCTTTGCCTTATAATTGGAAAGCGGTGAACAAGGATTGATCAAGGAGGAGCTTAAAACACGGTGTGTTTAAAAATAAAACCGTTACGGTAAGACCAGGTGAAGGCTGAGAGGGAACCCTAGACCCTTTTCTCACCTGGTCGTAACACTTGGTAAAGACCAATGGAAAGTACCTTAGCCATGCCTTCTGCCTCCACCAATGGATCTCCATTTTGGTCCTTAATCAATCCCACTACTGCCAATATGCCACCTGAAGACCGTTTAATTCTGTTTTATGCTGGTACCAATCTATTCTCAAAGGCCGGGGGTTTGCAGTCAGTGGCGAAGCAAGGCCGCTCGCCACTGACCTTGAAGAAAGCCGAGAGATCCAGCAGATTTTGTGGCTGTGGATTGCAGCATTCTTGAATGGGGATTCCTTAGCATGGAGCTGTAGTAATGTCATCTAGCTGTTCAAGCAGCCAATCATATTAAAGCATTCTCACGGAGTGTCATTTAGGTGTCAGCCGTGTCTCAGCTGATTGCACTCAGTCAGAAGATTGTGGGTTCAAGTCCCACTCCAGGACTTGAGCACAAAGATCAATGCTGACACTCCAGTGCAGTACTGAGGAAGCGCAGACGGGGGTGCCATCTTTTGGATGAGACATTAAACCAAGGTCCCATCTTCCTTCACAGGTGGGCATAAAAGATTCCATCGCACTATTTCGAAGAGGAGCAGGGGAGTTAATCCAGGTGTCCTGGCCAATATTTAGCCTTCGATCAACATCACAAAAAACAGATTATCTGGTCATTATCACATTGCTGCTTGTGGGAGTTTGCTGTGCTCAAATTGGCTGCCACATTTCCTACGTTACAACAGTGAATACCTTCAAAAGTACTGCATTGGCTGTAAAGTGCTGAGATATCCAGTGGTCATGAAAGGCACTATATAAATGTAAGTCTTTCCTTCTTTTACAGACAGCCAACCAGGAAATGAAAAACACTAAAATCAAATCACTTTTTAAAAATTCTACATGGAGAATAACAAAGATTGGGATGTATACATGGCGTGATGGTCGAAGCTGAAATATTCTGAAAAACTAATTATTAAAAAAAGTTTTAAAAACCTAGTGATTAATCACAATGGAGACATTTAACACTGCACAAATATAAAATTATTTTGTCAGGGACAGTTCTATTGCTCAGTAGTTACATAAGAACATAGGAAATAGGAGCAGGATGAGGCCATTCAGCCCCTCAAGCCTGCCCTGCCATTCAATAAGATCATGGCTGATCTGTCCCAGGCCTCAACTCCTCTTTCGGGCCTGCTCCGCATAACCCTCGACTCCCCGAGATTTCAAAAATCTACCTACCTCCTCCTTAAATACATTTAGTGACCGAGCCTCCACAACTCTCTGAGGGCGAGAATTCCAGAGATTCACCACCCTCAGAGAAGAAATTCCTTTGCCTCTCAGTTTTAAATGTGTGAACCCTTATTCTGTAACTATGTCCCCTAGTTCAGTGGAAACATATTCTCAACATCTACCCCATCAAGCCCCCTTAAAATCTTATATGTTTCAATAAGATCACCTCTCATTCTGCTAAACTCCAATGAGTAAAGGCCTAACCTGTTTAGCCTTTTTTTTGATAAGACAACCTCTTCATCCCAGGAATCAGCCGAGTGAACCTTTTCTGAACTGCCTCCAATGTTAGTATATCCTTCCTTAAATACAGGGACCAAAACTGTACGTAGTACTCCAGGTGTGGCCTCACCAACACCCTGTACAGTTGCAACAAGATTTCCCTATTTTTAAACTCTAACCCCCTAGCAATAAAGGCCAAAATTCCATTTGCCTTCCTAATTACTTGCTGCACCTACATGCTAACTTTTTGTGTTTCATGTACGAGAACACCCAGCTCCCTCTGTACTGCAGTATTTTGTAGTCTTTCTCCATCTAAATAATAATCTGCCTTTTTATTCTTCCTACCAAAGTGGATGACCTCACACTTTCCTACATTGAACTCCATCTGCCAAGTTTTTGCCCACTCACTTTAAAGGCCTGCTTGGGTCTACCAAAAAAACCCCGACCCGAGCCCAACAGACCCAGATCTGATCCGAGCCCGATCCAGCACAAATCCTTCCATTTTTTTCCCGCGCCCAACCCGACCATCAGTTAACTTACCTTCCGTTTTTCACTTTGTTGCTGAGCTGCACAAGCTTAAAATAATTGTAACAAAACCATCTTTCTAGTCCAAAAATTAAATTAACATTGGAGCCACTAACCTGTGATAGAGCGTGTCCGATCCGGCCCAACCCAAGCCTGAATGCCGGACCCGGAGGTGCAACCCGACCCAACCTGAACTTGACACATCATCAGGTCCCGTTGGGTTTGGGTCGGGTAGCAGGCCTTTAACTCACTTAACCTATCTGTAGCCCTTTGCAGATTCCTTGTGTCCTCATCACAACATGCCTTCCCACTTATTTTTGTATTGTCAGCAAATTAGAATACACTACACTCTGTCCCTTCCTCCAAGTCATTAATATAGATCCTAAATAGTTGAGGACCCAGGACCGATCCTTGTGGCACCCCACTAGTTATGGCTTTCCAACCTGAAAAAGACCCATTAATCCCGACCCTCTGCCTTCTGTGTGTTAGCCAATCCTCAATCTATGCCAACACATTACCCCCAATACCCTGAGCTCTTAATCTGTGCAGTAACCTTTTATGTGGCACCTTATCGGAAGGTTAGTTACTCACATAACCGTTAAAAACCCAGTTACACCTGACTGAACAAGGCGCAACTTTTTATGGGGTTTCAAACAGCGACGTGACATCAGAAAAGGGAAGTTCTCACCAAATCAACTGATTTCACTGCTGGCTCAGGGGGCAGGGGTGGGCGCCAGCACAGCCTGTGGCACAGCACATCGCAGTTCAGGATTTCCGCATTAAATCTGTCCATACACTAACTGAAGTTGCAGTTAGCTTCAGAGGGACAACAGTTCCAGAGAGCTAATGGCAGCAAATGATGAGAGTTTGCCGTCAACCTCCCTTCTATCCCACCCCACAAAATCCAGCCATACTGTCTCTTTGCCCCTCTGATTTCACTTTTCCTCCACTTTTTTTTTTTAAAGTTCAGCCTGATTCTCCCTTTATTATCAAGCTGATATCTGTCATATGCCTCCTTTTGCTGTTTCATCCTATTCTCTAACTCCTTGGTCATCCAGGGAGCTCGGGTTTAGGTTGCTCTCACTTTCTCCCTTGTGGGAATGTACCTCGACTATACTTAAAAGCCGACTCTATTATATTTCTGCCTGCCAGTCTTTGACTCTAATTTACCCGAGCCTCATCTAATCTTGCCACCTGCCTGCAGCACTACATCTTGGTTTTGCGGAAATCCATCTCTCACCACAGCTTGCTGGAGCCCAATGCAGCTATTTAAAAAAGTATATTAAAATAGTGCACCCAACAACAGTGAGTAAATGTAGCATTGAGCAATAAACATCACAACATTTAGATTAATTAACACTGGTCTGTGCCCAATCATAATCCAAGTTAACATTACAACTGTTCATTTCCAGTGGATATGCAGTTCAAAAGAGAGAAAACTTGCTTTAAAAATGTAGCTATATAAATTGGAGGAGGCAAGTGTTGCAAATTGTCTTTCAATTCTCATTGTTTTATCTGTTGCAATCGCATGGACACACTCCAGAGTCCTGAGTCAACGTAACATAGTATTTCTGGTTAGTCACAAAGTTTAAACATTCTAAAACTAGATGTTTGCGATTCCCTTTTAGCCTTCAGAATTCCTTGCACTGATGTTGGGAGAAAGCTCTCAAGACCATTGCTATCTTTTTGTGCCATCCTCCTTTGATTTGCGTATACTTACTAGCTTGTATTGGTTAAATCTATACAGTTTTAAAATCACGCAGGTTGCCTAGCCAGATTCTGGACATATATCCATCAATCTCTCGACTGTATATTGCTCTTTTAAGTTTTAATGGAAACATTTTCTCAGCCATTTACAGCACAATCAATGGATTCAAGAGTAAGTTGGATGGCCACTTGATGGAAATAGACTTGCAGGGCTACAGGGATCGATCAGGGGAATGGGACTAACTGGAGAGCTCTGTGGAGAGCCTCAAGGACCTGATGTGCCGAATAGCCTCCTTGATCTTAAACTGCTGAATTAAAATTTTATTTGATGTAACCAGTAATACCTACCTTAAAACTTTTGTCTTCACAGACCCACCCCAAGTCCTTATAATGGAGCAATGGCTGATAACATCACATTTGATCAAGAAATCCTGCTACACACAAAGAATTGCAAACCATCTAACTTAATTTTATGTTTGTTTTACAAATACTTTGCTTTGTTGACTGATCTCAGTTCTAAAAGAGTAACAATACTATTGTTAGCCTTAGTGAACCCGCACTAGGGTTGAAAATCAGCCAGAGTTCATATTCCTGATCACTGTCCAGCAACAACTTATGTTGTGAAGTACTTTAGATTAAAACAGGATTGGACTTGGCTGCAATGTCTCAACTCTCTCCATGGTGGGATGTTCATATAGTAGCAATAAAGATTCTATTCAAAATTGTGCTAGGAAGGCATGGATAGCTGTAGCTCCCAACAGTGTTGCCTCTCACTGATGTATAAAGGAATAGCCCTCAATCCAAGTCGCAGCAACATTCAACAATCTCATGAACTATGGAGACAGATACAAAAATAAAGCTGAGGAAGGAAAAAAAAATAAAACAGAAAAGAGGCTGGAAGGGAAAAAACTGCTCACAGAGATTAAAATGACTAAGTAAACATGAAGACTGAGTAAAAGCAGAGAAGTTAAATTAACGCAATGTAATAAAATCATAAAGTGCTGGAAATACTCAGCAAGTCTGGCAGCTTCTGCGGAGATAGAAACAGAATTGACGTTTCGAGTCAGGAGATGATCATATCCAAGTCGAAACATCAACTCTGTTTCTCTCTCCACGGATGCTGCCAGACCTGAATATTTCCAGCACTTTTGGTTTTTATTTCAGATTTCCATAGAGTCATTTACAGCACAGGAAGTGGAAGTTCAGCCCATCGAATCCATGCTGGCTCTCCACAGAGCTATCCAATCAGTTCCACTCCCCCGCTCAATCCCCATAGATTTCTAGCATCCGCAGTACTTTGTTTTTATTTTAGTTAAAGTAATGCTTCCATACAAATGTATTTGTTTCTACCTTTTCCTCTCTGCTCTATAGGTAGCAATTTTTCTTAGCCTCCTTTCCCCATCAAACCTAATAGTGCCTGGCTTCCAATCGACATCTTCCCAGAACATCACTATGAGGCAAAGAGCTCATCAAGAGGGGAATCAGGATGATACTTTCATTCCTACATTTCATGATACAACACACTGAAGCATTCAATCCTCAAGTAAAACACTGCTTGTATTGCGTTCCTCATCCAAGATATAGTGTTAGTTAACCCAGCATAGATGATGCACCATCAGATTACAAGGCACTCACTTTTTCAATTAGAGACGAGGAGGCCCTCATTGAGGATTCATAAACCAACTCAATGCTCCCCAGATGACTCAGTGTAAAGATGCACTGTATAGGGTGATGGTAAGCCACGTTGATCCTTGCTGTAAATATACTGCGATAACCAATCAACCGAAATGAAAGCAGATGTGCTGCAACAGACTTCACAGAGTCCCTCATGTGTCGGGGGAATCAGTGTAGCTGCTCCTCACCATTATTCAATGACTGCTGCGATAAGTGTTGTTACATTTAGATAAATGATTCGGCTCAGAGTTGGAGTGGATCGGGCTTAGCTGCGATGCCCTGTGCAATTGAACGAACTCACCATCAAGACTCAAAATAATGGCGGGGGGGGGGGGGGGGAGGGGAAGAGTTCCCTGTATCAGCATGGATTCCACATATGGCGAGGAGGGTAAGAGTTTAAGTAAAAGGCCTGAACTGAGAAGTGGCCACCGCACCGAACACGTTTCCAACCAAACCAGTCACTCACCCGTGCGAGCCCGCTGAGGATGGGACAAAGCATTTATCGCCCGAGCCGGGTGAACTTACCGCCTGTCCTCCGTGTAAAACCTCGCCTGCACCTGGGCCATGTTGGCTGCCTGGCGACTGAAGCCGCGCCTGCGCCCCGGTTACCGGCTGCTGCCCTCTGTCACAGAGCTTCTCGCACCACGTGGCCGCAAGAGGCACAAGCAATCGATCGCCGCGCTAATCCATCAGACCTTCTCCTATCCATTGGTCAAGACTTTTAAAGGCACACTGTATCTGGAAAAATATACAGCACTTGCTATTAGATTTCCAAATCTAACTTTTGAGCACACGAAAGAAAAGCTGTGCGATAGGAAATATAACACACCGCTTCAAAAAAAGACAATAAACCAGAAAATTAGTTAGTGTTGCTTGGTCGATGGTAAACTACTATAGTCTATAATACAGGATAAAATTAATCACTGGAAGAAACATGAGTTAATTACGAAATAAAGATTTCTAAAGAACACTGCCGAGTGCTTCCAGCATTTTTTTGCTTTATATTAGGATTTCTAAAAAGGCAGGGTGTGCGCTTGAGCAACCAACAGAGGATAGAATGAAAAAGAACCTGCATTTATGTAGCAACTTTTGTGGCATAAGGGTCTGAAAGTGTTAATCTTGAAATAGTGTAAATACCTCCTACCATGATGATGTAAAGGATCATGTGAGAGGAACTCAAAGATGGGATGTAGCATAGCTTTGGAGGAGTCACTCAGACTCGTGTGAAGATGTGCATAGTTATACTGATGTTCTAACTACTCGACTACAAAATCTCTCTAAGCTAGACTAACTAAGGTGGCGGTGAATCGAACAAATATACAATTTGGTGATCAGCAGTGAGATCAAGACCAAGAGAGGTTCTTAATATGCTACACCCAGAAGAATTTGCAAGAATTTAAAAAAGGCTGACCTGAAAAAAGCACCAAAATTGCTGGGCTCAAGAAGAGGCTGTATAATAGCTCCAGAGCTCTGGACACAGAAAGGCGGGGAATCGGCAGTAGAAATCCTATCTGGCGAGCACAGGCTTCATGTTGGAGAACCAAGCAAAGATCAATGATCTGGGAGCAACCCTGAAAGAGGGTAAAAATCCATCCCATAACAGTACTAGGCAGGCAGCAGCAGGAAAGTCCTTAGTGAGGGCTGCTTCGAGGTTGGCACCATTACACGTGGCGTCCAAAGCAGAAAGAAGCAAGCAACGAGGCTGCAAATACTCGATTATCCATGAGAAGTGAGTTAAGGAGTGTAGCAGTAACACTACAAAACAGAGTTTAGTACAAGGAGGAAATTAATCCTTAGTCTAACGGCGAGATTTCAAAGGCTGAAACACTGGCCATAGCAGGAATCAGTGCGGGATACTTCCAGTACTGGAGGGAACAGCTCAAAAGTGAAAGTAAAAAAAATTGAAGCAATGGAGCTTAAATTTTCAGTTCCAGAGAGCACATGGAAGGACCAAATCAAACCCAAAATTATTTGCTCTGGTAAAAAAGGTTTCTCAGATACAGAATTGCATCTACGTTGGACAGCCAGTCTGAAGTAGAGCAAGTTAATACACTGTTGTATTCTATTGGGGCTATAGCAGATGATGTGATTGCCAGACAAGATATGAATGAGACATCAGCTAAATTCAAAGAAGTTTTAAAAGCTTTAGATTCTTATTTCAACTTGTGGAACAATAACATTTTAGAAAGAGCATGATTCAACAGAAGGGTCCAGAGCCAGGTGAAACAGGTGACCTTTACAGGCTTGCTGAAGCATGTGAATATGGAGACCTTATAGCATAATCGATAAGAGATCCCATTATAGTTGGTATTACTGATGAATCCCCAGCAGATTTTTTGCGGTCTAAAGAAGACCACCCCTTTGACAAAGCTATTCAGTTGGTGAGACAAGCAGAGGTCCACAAGAACACAGCAATCCTGAGAGGTGAAGAAAGGCCTTGGTTCAGGAAACCTCCAGCAACCATACAGTTCCTTAACAAGAGGACTGTGAAAGAGGCACCAGGAAAAAGGTACACTGGAGGGGGGTGGGAGGGGTGGTGGTGAGGGGAAAGCAAAAGATGCCATTAAACCCTGCCAGCGATGTGGGGCCAAAAGTACCCACAGGCTCAAACAGTATCCTTTAAACAAAGCAGAATACTTCCACTGAAAGAAAATAGGGCATTTTAGTAAAAATGCCAAAGTAAAGTCTCTACTCCCACAAGTTCTAAAGAGAAAGCATTCAAGCAGAGAGTAGTTAATTAAGTTAAACAAACTCCTGCAGAAGAGTAATTGAAACACTTTCTTGGTGAGATAAATGATCCTTAATCAGGCATTTTGGTCTGCATATATATATGTCAACGGACATATCACTAATTTTAAACTCGACACCAGACACAAAGAGCAAAGAGGTTATCAACACATTTTCTGCAACCAACTGAAACCCAGTTACATGGAACAGGAGGGGTTGAACTTGAAGTAAAGGCAACACTCCGGTACAAGCGAAAGCAAATATTAGAAACATTGTATGTTTTAAGAAATCAGGAGTTCTCACTCTTAAGTAGAAGAGCTTGTATTGACCTTCATCTTATGGAGAAAGTAGAAGAGGGCAAGCAACAAATGACAGCAGATGCATTGTCCCGAACGACAGTCAACCATCCTACTCGACAGGATGTTAACTCTATTAATGAAATTGAGTCACATTCGCAGGTCACTGCATCATAATGGCCTGCAAGTTCAAATAGATGCCCCAATTCATTCAGATGCAGAGGCAAGATGAAGAATGCATCTAAGTCCGCCAATATTGCAAGCAATGTTGGCCACAACAGAGTCCCAAGGGTAAGAAGTGTTCAAAATCTTCTTTGAACACAGAAGACACTTTACCATAGTGGATGATTTGCTGGTATATGATATGATTCCAGTCACTCCGGGTAGATATCTTGGAGAAAATACACCAGGGTCATATGGGCATAACTAAATGTTGAGCACGGGCTCAGGCATCCGTGTGGGGGCCAAGAATCTTGAAGGATATTGAAGAATTGATTTTGAATTGTGGCATATGTGCAGTCCACAGACAGGATCAGAGAGAACCTCTTATTTCGACTCAATTCCCAACTAGACCGCGAGAACGGTTCGCAATAGATCTATTCTTTTTTGATGGAAAATCCTATCTAATTGATAGTCGATTACTTTTCAAAATGGATTGAGGTTAAACGTATGTACACCAACAACAACTGAAGCAGTCATTCGAGTGTTACAAGAAATCTCTGCAACACATGGTATACCTGATCAGGTAGTGTCCAATAATGGACCCCAATTTGCAAATGATTACTTCAAAAACTTTGCAGAAATCAATGGATTTGTACATATAACAAGTTCCCCTAGGTATCCACAATCTAATGGAGAAACTGAGCAAGTAGTCAGAACTAATAAAGCACTGCTAAAGAAAAATCAAGACTTCCAATCAGTACTTCTGAACTACAGAATTATTCTATTATTATGCAGATTAGCACCATCTGAAATGTGAACGGGAAGAAAACTTAGAATGCAACTTCTAATTTTACCCAAAAAATTACTTCCAGGGCTACAAAGCAAGTATTATCAGAGAGTTCAGGACAGAGAAAAGTCTTAGGGCGGCACAGTGGCGCAGTGGTTAGCACTGCAGCCTCACAGCTCCAGCGACCCGGGTTCAATTCTGGGTACTGCCTGTGTGGAGTTTTCAAGTTCTCCCTGTGTCTGCGTGGGTTTCCTCCGGGTGCTCCGGTTTCCTCCCACATGCCAAAGACTTGCAGGTTGATAGGTAAATTGGCCATTATAAATTGTCCCTAGTATAGGTTATTGATAGGGAAGTATAGGGATAGGTGGGGATGTGGTAGGAATATGGGATTACTGTAGGATTAGTATAAATGGGTGGTTGATGGTCGGCACAGACTCGGTGGGCCGAAGGGCCTGTTTCAGTGCTGTATCTCTAAATCTAAAAAAAAATCAAACTATAACAGGAAACACTGTACCGGGAGCCTACCAAAGTTGTCAGAAGGGCAAAAGGTATGGGTACACGACCAAAACAGAGAAGGAGTCATTCTCCAGAAAGAGGAGAATCAACAGTGATCTTATTTACTAAGAACTTCAGAAGGCACTTTATGAGGAAACAGAAGGAATCTTATTCCTTTATATCAAAGACATCAAACGCTCCTAAATTTGGATGAATTAGATGTTGAACCTGAAATTCAGAAAGCTCAGAATAATACAAACCTCAATGAAGACCATCCAAGTCTAGAAACAAGAGTTCAGAGAAAGACTACCAATCTTCCCCACTTGACGACAACAAGATCAGGGAGAGTTCTGAAGACTCCTAACAGTTGAATTTATGATGTTAGAGATTTGGGAGGAGATGGGGTAGTCATAAATAAATAAAAAGTGAGTGTATGTAAATATATATTGGGATAAAGACTTGGGGGGAGATGTAGTATTAGGGTCTGAAAGGTTTAATCTTGAGAGTGTGTAAAGAATATAACCAGGTATCTTTAAACAACAACAAATTAACTATTTATTAATGGTGTTTAAGATTTAGTTTATAGAGATAAATTTATGTCTAAAGACCTTATAACTTCTTTTTTATTCTAACTCCCCATTCACACACACGCATTCAAAATCTAATGGTTAGCCAGTTTTAAAAATAGTGTTTTTAAAAATTAGCTGTTTCTTAAGAATAAATAAATAACTGGGCTGCAAGTCTGTGTGGGCTACGTTCCCGATGGGTGAGGTATCCTAATGTAAAAATAATCAGATGCCACTTGAAGACTCCAGGCGGATTTAATGAGCAGCCTTTACTTGATAGGCATTCAAAGCACTTCAGCTGCAGCAGGCATCATACAGTTGTTTCAACACAGAATATGTTACCACCAAGGTGGGGGGAAATGCATTGTCAATTCACTCCCAATACTCCACATGTCGCAGCATATTATTAAAGTTTTCACACGTACCAGAAAATTAGCCAAATTAAACATTTTACCAACCCCCTCTGTTTAAAACCATGTACCTTGAAGACAGAGTGAGATGATTCTTTGAGAACAGTGCTACAGCAGGCCTGTTCCCTAGGCAACAGCAATTTCAATTTTGACTATGTGCAGGGACTGGCTGAAACCAGTTTTGAGAGAGACCAGTGAAGCATGCTTGCCTTAAAAGAAGAGAATTCTCTCAGCAGAAATTCTACAATGAGCCACAGGCTGTGTAAATTGCCTAAGGGAAAAAAAGCCCTTTGAAGGTCCCTGCTCTTCTTTGAGTAGTGCAGTAAGATATTGCTGGAGGTATCAAAATTCCCGTTCTTAACTTCCAATCTAAGAAGTCTTTGCTTCAAGATTGACTCTTTCTTGACTGATTGTGTATCCTGGAATTCACAGTAAAGTTTCGACTGAAAGAGTACCAATTTTAAAATTCAAATATAGACCTGTCATTATATTCCATGTTGAAAGAACTGGGATATGCCTGCTGCAGCTGAAGTGCTTTGAATGCCTATCAAGTAAAGACTGTTCATCAAATCCACCTGGAGACTTCAAGTGGGATCTGATTATTTTTTACACTAGGATACCTCGCCCATCGGGAACATAACTCACAAAGACTTACAAACCCAGTTTTTATTTATTCTTAAGAAACAGCTAATTTTTAAAACATCATTTTTAAAACTGGTTAACCATTAGGTTTTGAATGTATGTGTGTGAATGGAGGAGTTAGAATAATTGGGAAGTTGTAAGATCTTTAGACATAGATTTATCTTAATAGTGCTTAAAATTTAGTTTATTAATAAATAGTTAATTTGTTGTTGTCTAAAGATACCTGGTTTGGTCTGTTTTATTCTGGGGCTTACTTTCTTTCTTTTGGGCCTCCATATCTTGAGAGACAATGGATACGCGCCTGGAGGTGGTCAGTGATTTGTGAAGCAGCGCCTGGAAGTGGCTATAAAGGTCAGTTCTAGAGTGACAGGCTCTTCCACAGGTGCTGCAGAAAAATTTGTTTGTCGGGGCTGTTGCACAGTTGGCTCTCCCCTTGCGCCTCTGTCTTTTTTCCTGCCAACTACTAAGTCTCTTCGACTCGCCACATTTTAGCCCCGTCTTTATGGCTGCCCGCCAGCTCTGGCGAACGCTGGCAACTGACTCCCACGACTTGTGATCAATGTCACAGGATTGCATGTCACGTTTGCAGACGTCTTTAAAGCGGAGACATGGACGGCCGGTGGGTCTGATACCAGTGGCGAGCTCGCTGTACAATGTGTCTTTGGGGATCCTGCCATCTTCCATGCGGCTCACATGGCCAAGCCATCTCAAGCGCCGCTGACTCAGTAGTGTGTACAAGCTGGGGATGTTGGCCGCTTCGAGGACTTCTGTGTTGGAGATACGGTCCTGCCACCTGATGCCAAGTATTCTCTGGAGGCAGCGAAGATGGAATGAATTGAGACGTCGCTCTTGGCTGGCATACGTTGTCCAGGCCTCGCTGCCATAGAGCAAGGTACTGAGGACACAGGCCTGATACACTCGGACCTTTGTGTTCCGTGTCAGTGCGCCATTTTCCCACACTCTCTTGGCCAGTCTGGACATAGCAGTGGAAGCCTTACCCATGCGCTTGTTGATTTCTGCATCTAGAGACAGGTTACTGGTGATGGTTGAGCCTAGGTAGGTGAACTCTTGAACCACTTCCAGAGCGTGATCGCCAATATTGATGGATGGAGCATTTCTGACGTCCTGCCCCATGATGTTCGTTTTCTTGAGGCTGATGGTTAGGCCAAATTCATTGCAGGCAGCCGCAAACCTGTCGATGAGACTCTGCAGGCACTCTTCAGTGTGAGATGTTAAAGCAGCATTGTCAGCAAAGAGGAGTTCCCTGATGAGGACTTTCCGGACTTTGGACTTCGCTCTTAGATGGGCAACGTTGAACAACCTGCCCCCTGATCTCGTGTGGAGAAAAATTCCTTCTTCAGAGGACTTGAACGCATGTGAAAGCAGCAGGGAGAAGAAAATCCCAAAAAGTGTGGGGGCGAGAACACAGCCCTGTTTCACACCACTCAGGATAGGAAAGGGCTCTGATGAGGAGCCACCATGTTGAATTGTGCCTTTCATATTGTCATGGAATGAGGTGATGATACTTAGTAGCTTTGGTGGGCATCCAATCTTTTCTAGTAGTCTGAAGAGACCATGTCTACTGACGAGGTCAAAGGCTTTGGTGAGATCAATGAAAGCAATGTAGAGGGGCATCTGTTGTTCACAGCATTTCTCCTGTATCTGACGAAGGGAGAACAGCATGTCAACGGTCGATCTCTCTGCACGAAAGCCACACTGTGCCTCAGGGTAGACGCGCTCGGCCAGCTTCTGGAGCCTGTTCAGAGCGACTCGAGCAAAGACTTTCCCCACTATGCTGAGCAGGGAGATTCCACGGTAGTTGTTGCAGTCAGCGCGGTCACCTTTGTTTTTATAGATGGTGATGATATTGGCATTGCGCATGTCCTACTTACTAAACACTTAATAAAGTGCTTAATTTGGCTGTTTTCTGGTTAGGTGGGAAAACTTTAATAATATGCTGCGAGCTGTGGAGTGATGTGACTGAATAGACAGTGCATTGCTCCTGCCTCTGTTGTAACAGTATGTAAATACATATTGGGATAAAGACTTGGGGGAAGATGTAGTATTAGGATCTGAAAGGGTTAATCGAGTGTGTAAAGAATGCCTCCAACTACGATGGTGTAAGAGATCATGGCTGGAATTTTACGGTGGATGGATGAGAGCCAGACTCCGACGTGAAAGTCGGTAGTGAACCCGCTTCCGCCTAGCCCGGGGAACCGTCCCGTATTTTCCAGATCCCCGGGCTTTAATTGTCCCGAGGCGGGACTGCCACCCACTTGAGGGAGGAGGTCCCGCCTCAGTGAGCTGCCGGCCAATCAGCGGGCCATCAGCTCTTAGTCCTAGCAGCGCCACTGGGAGAGGTGGCCACTGCTGGGACTGCAGCCCAGCCAACACCATGGATCGAGGAGGGAAGGTAAGTAGGGGCATGCCTCACCAGTGGGATCGGTCCTTCCCTGGTGAGGCTGGAGTGGTCGTTTGGGGGGAGGGGGGTGTCGGGTCCCGGGGGTAGGTTGGGAGGCGGGGGTGGCCCTCAATCGGGTACCCTGCGTCCGACTGCCATGACCCTGCGGAAAGGCCGGCAGCTATCGCTGGGCAGCCTTTCACATCCCCAGCACACCCACTTGCCACGGGTAAAATACCCAGGGAGGCAGGCGAGGGCCCTCAAGTGACCATTGAGTGGCCACTTAAGGGTTTTGATTGGCCTTGGACAGGCGGGCCATTTCCCACCCCCCGCCCAACGCCGTAAACTTGTTCAGAGGTGAAAGCGGGGCGGGTATACCTCCCGGAGCCTGCCGCTCAATTCTATGCTGCCCCTACGCCACCATCCGTCCCACTGGGGCGGCATAAAATTCTGGCCCATGTGAGAGAGACTCGAAGATGGATAGTCACTCAGACTAATGTGAAGATGTACATAGCTCTACAATAACATATTGATGTTTTAACTACTCTAGACTACAGAACCTCTCTAAGCTAGACTAAGGTGGCAGTGTACCAAACAAACATACAACAACTTTCATAGCCTCAGGATGTCCCAAAGAATTTTACAAACAATTAAGTATTTTTGAAGTGTAGTCACTGTTGAAATGTAGGGAAACACAGCAGCCAATTTGCATACTACAAGCTCCCATGAAAAGCAATGAAATAAATGTCATTTGTTTTAGATGTTAGTTGTGGGATCAATGTTGACCAGGACACCAAGAGAAGGTCCCTGCTCTTCTTTGAGTAGTGCAGTAAGATATTTTATGTTCATGTGAAAGTACAGGCAAGGCCTCTGTTTAATGTCACATCCAAAACAGGACATCTCCAACAATGCACCACTCCCTCAGAACTGAATTGAGATGTCAGCCTAGATTATGTACTCAAGTCTGTGGAGGAGTTGCACACAACCTTTTGACTTGGGTAAAGGAAATGCATGAATGTGATTTATATGGATTTTCAAAAAGTATTTGCTAAGGTACAGCATAACAGACTTACGGTAAGATTAATTGCATGCGAAATGGTGCAGCGGGGGCTCAGAGAGGAGAATATGTCCGCATAATAGAGGATTGTTTGGAAGGCAGTTAAGCAGGGATAAGCATGAAAACAAGTGTGTCAACTGGAAAGATGTGATGAGTAAGTATACTACAGAACTGTTTGTTGGGACCACATAGGAATTAAGATATCAAAATTTGCTGATGACAGTTGAGAGAAGTATTGTATGTTATGACAAGAACTGTGAAAAAATACACAAATCGGGGGGGCTGAAGTATCAGATAGGAGACAGTTGCAACTCAATGAAAAAAAAAGAAGAGAAATATTACATTTTCGAAGTAAGAATTAGGAAAGGAAGTACACATTAAATAGTAGGATGTTAAATGGAGCAGGTGGACCTTAATTTGGAAGCAGCGGCTCATTAAAGGTAGCATTTCAAGTATGCCAATGAAAAGACCAACAGAATCCTTGTATTGAATCTGAAGGCATAGAATTTAAATTTGATGAGGTCATAACTGAACTTGTATAAGATTTTAATTAGGCTGAAGTTGGAGCATTGTGTAGTTTTGGCCATCTTGTTAGAAGGACGTAAAAAGCAATGGAAACCAAAAAGTGCAGATTTATTAAAATGTTATTGGGGATGAAAGTTTATCATTAGGAGGATATACCTGAAAGGTTAGGGCTGAGAAGGTTGAGGAGGACCTGACTGATAATTCAAAATTATAAGGAGTTATGATTTGGTAAATAATAGATTGGTCAGGAGATCGTAGCAAGAGAACACAAATTTAAGATAATCATAAAAACAATGAAAGAGTAGTTTAGAAAAAAAACATTTACAAAGTGGTAAGAATGTGGAATTTTCTACATTCTAACCTGTTGAAGTAAAATTCATAGGAACCTTAACAACAGGAATTAGTTGCTTGAAAAAGAGGAATATTAAAGGTTATACAGAGCAAACAAGAGAGAGGGTCTCCATCTCTGGGGATAGGTTGTCTACCAATATCCATTATAAGCCCACTGACTCCCACAGCTACCTCGACTACACTTCTTCACACCCTACCTCCTGTAAGGACTCCATTCCATTCTCCCAGTTTCTCCGTCTCCGACGCATCTGCTCTGATGATGCTATCTTCCATGATGGTGCTTCTGATATGACCTCCTTTTTCCTCAACCGAGGATTTCCCCCCACTGTGGTTGACAGGGCCCTCAACCGTGTCCGACCCATTCCCCGCACCTCTACCCTCACCCCTTCCCCTCCCTCCCAGAACCGTGACAGGGTTCCCCTTGTCCTCACTTTTCATCCCACCAGCCTCCATATCCAAAGGATCATCCTCCGCCATTTTCGCCACCTCCAGCGTGATGCCACTATCAGTCGCATCTTCCCCTCCCTTCCCCCGTCAGCATTCCGAAGGGATCGTTCCCTCCGCGACACCCTGGTCCACTCCTCCATTACCCCCACCACCTTGTCCCCGTCCCGGGGCACCTTCCCTTGCAATCGCAGGAGGTGTAATACCTGCCCATTTACCTCCTCTCTCCTCACTATCCCAGGCCCCAAACACTCCTTTCAGGTGAAGCAGCGATTTACTTGTACTTCTTTCAATGTAGTATACTGTATTCGCTGCTCACAGTGTGGTCTCCTCTACATTGGGGAGACCAAGCGCAGACTGGGTGACCGCTTTGCGGAACATCTCCGCTCAGTCCGCAAGCAGGACCCTGAGCTTCCGGTTGCTTGCCATTTCAACACTCCCCCCTGCTCTCATGCTCACATCTCTGTCCTGGGATTGCTGCAGTGTTCCAGTGAACATCAACGCAAGCTCGAGGAACAGCATCTCATCTACCGATTGGGCACACTACAGCCTGCCGGACTGAACATTGAGTTCAATAATTTCAGAGCATGACAGCCCCCCACTTTACTTTCATTTTTAGTCATTTTTAGTTATTTTTTCTTCTTTTTTTTTACATTCCTTTTTACATTTTTTACAATCTTTTTTTGCATTTATTTCATTTCATCTTAGTTTGTTCAGTTTGCTTACCCACTGTTTTTTTCAGGTTGTTTTTCTTCAGGTTTGCACTTGCTGCTGTTCAATATTCAGTATATTCACACCTAATCTGTACTAATGCTTTGTCTTTCAACACACCATTAACATATTGTTTGCCTTTGCTCCGTGCCCTTTTGGTCAGCTATCTGGCCTGGTCCAATCTGCACCTTCTCCTTTGTTATCTCTTGCCCAACCCCCACCTCACTGTTTATAATCTGTGACTTTTCTAATATTTGTCAGTACCGAAGAAGGGTCACTGACCCGAAACGTTAACTCTGCTTCTCTTTCCATTGATGCTGCCAGACCTGCTGAGCGATTCCAGCATTTCTTGTTTTTGTTTCAGATTTCCAGCATCCGCAGTATTTTGCATTTAAACAAGAGAGAGGGATTGGATTAGATGTCTCATGGAGCAAAATAGACAAGGTGGCCTCGTGCAATGCAGTAACATTCTTTACTCACTTGGAGTATTATTTAATATTGTTATGGACAGGTGGTAAGAGTGTGGGTGGTTCCCACTGTTCATCTCCCAACTGACCGCATTCGTGTTTTGTTTAAAATGATGAGTTAGCTCCCGAGTGTTTTACTTCCCAAGTAAACAGACAGTGACAGGTTTTCTTGTAGGTTTAAAACAGAAGAACTATTTATTGAACAGTATTAATTTCCCGAAATGTTCACAACATCACTCACACAAGCACTCTCAAAAGAAGATAGATAGAAGGTAAAGGCTAAGAGTTCAAGGCATGGTAGGTGTTCGTGGTTTATGGTAAACCTGTTGAATCTTCTAGAAAGAACAGTCTCTTTTGAAGGTGCAGGCCTGGGTTGTTTGTGGTCTTGACTGTTTGTTTGAGGTGTCGTTTTCTGGTGGTTAAGATTTCAGATTGGTCACTTTCAATTCCCTGCTGCACCAAGTTGAGTGTATAATCAGCAGCACATGACTTCTTATGGAGTCATAAAATCATTTATGGCACAGAAGGAGGCTATTGAGCCCATCAAGTCTATGCTAGCTCTCCACAGAGCTATCCAGTGAGTTCCACTCCCCCGCTTGATCTCCATAGCCTTGCAAGCTTATTTCCTTCAAGTGCCCATCAAATTTCCTTTTGAAGTCATTTATTGTCTCTGCTTCCACCACCCTTGCAGGCAGTGAGTCCCAAGTCATTACCACCACTGCATTAAAAAGTTCTTCATATTCTTCCTGCATCGCTTGCCCAAAACCTTCAATCTGTGTCCCCTAGTCCTTGTGCCATCAGTTATTGTGAACAGTTTTTCCTTGTCTAACTTATCTAAGCCTGTCATAATCTTGTACACCTCTATTAAACTTCCCCTCAATCTCTTTTGCTCTAAGGACAGCAACCCCAGCTTTTCCAACCTAACCATGTAACTAAAATCCCCCATCCCTGGAACCATCCTGGTAAATCTCCGCTGCATCCTCTAAGGATGCTCACATCCTTCCTAAAGTGTGTTGGCCAGAACTGGATGTAATACTCCAGTTGGGGCCTAACATATGCCTCTATTTATGAAGCCCAAGATCCCGTATTCTTTACTAACCTTTCTCTCAATTTGTCCTGCCACCTTCAAAAATCAATGTACGTGCACCCCCAGGTCCCTCTGTTCCTACGCACTCTTTATTTAGAACTGTGCCATTAAGTATATATTGCCTCTCCCTATTCCTTCTGCCAAAATGCATAATCTCACATTTGTCAGTATTAATTTTCATCTGCCACCTGTCTGCCCATTCTGCTAGCCTATTTATGTCATGTTGCAGGCAGTTCACATCCTCAGTTTGCCATATCTCTAAGTTTGGTGTCATCAGCAAATTTTGAAATTCTACTCTGTATTCCAAGATCCAAGCCATTTAAATACAGCAAAAAATCAATGTTCCCAGCACCAACCTTTGGGTAATACCACTGTCTACCATCCTCCAGTGAAAAACAGCCATTTACTACAATTTAATGTAATAGTTCTGAAGAAGGGTCACAGACCTGAAACGTTAACTCTGCTTCTCTCTCCACAGATGCTGCCAGACCTGCTGAGTATTTCCAGCATTTCTTATTTTTATTTCAGATTTCCAGCATCTGCAGTATTTTGCTTTTATTTATTACAACCTGCTGTTTTCTGTACTTAGGCCAATTTTTTAATCCAATTGGACACTCCTATTCCTTCAGCCTCAATTTTGTTAACCAGCCTTTTATGCGGTATCTTATCAAATGCTTTCTTAAAATCCATATAAACAACATCCACCACATTCCTTTCATCAACCTTCTCTATTCACGTCATCAAAGAATTCAATTAAGATTAGTCAAGCATGATCTCCCTTTCACAAATCCATGCTGGCTCTCCAGGTGGATTTGATGAACAGTCTTTAATTAACTCAAACCTCTTCAAGTGACTGTTGATTTTTTCCCCCTGAGTATTGTTTCTAAAACCTTACACACCACTGATGTTAAACTAACAGACCTGCAGTTTCTTATGCCAATCACCTTAAATCAGTGTCTTCTGGTTCTGGATCCTACTGCCAATCGAAACAATATCTCCTTATCCACTCTGTCCAGACCCCTCGTGATTTTGAACACCTCCATTAAATCTCCTCTCAACCTTCCCTTCTCGGAGGAGCACAGCACCAGCTTTCTCAATCTATCCATGGAACCGAAGTCCCTTATCCCTACAACTATTCTTATAAATCTTTTCAGCACCCTCTCTAATGCCTTCACATCCTTCCTAAAATGTGGTGTCCAGAATTGGACACAATACTCCAGTTGTGGCAGAACCAATGTTTTATACAGATTCACCATAGCTTCCTTACTTTTGTACACTTTTAGCCGGATTTTCAAATGCCAGTAGGGTCAAGAGTGGGTGCAGATGCGATTTAAAAATTGTGGTCCCAGAGGGTGTCTCTGGATTCCCACGCCTCTGGGGCAGACTCCAATTTTTAAAGTGAGGGAACGGGGAACCAGCTTGCCTCAAATTAACAACTTATTCAGCTCCTAGAGGAGCTTAAGAGGCTGGGGAGGTCGGGACTGCAATTTTCAAATGAGATTCCAGCAAAGTCAAACAGTCTGGTGCATGTTAATGCACAACTGTCAGGTTCACAGTGGGGCGAAGGTTTGAAAATTATGGACCCCTCAGGGGTCTTGCACAGGATCATGCGCATTACTTCAGTTTTGGATGTTTGAACACTTTCTTATTCTTTTATGCTGCTGGCCCTTTAAGTAGCTTTCTGCTCTCTTTACCAAGGCAGCGGCAGGCCCCATCATGGCTGCCGCCTACCTTTTCCACTTGTGCTCTACCCACAGTTCACTCCTCCTGGAGAAGCACGGCACCACTAATTGGGGGCCAAGGTTGTCTCCTGCCCAATTATGGCATTTACATTTCAAAATAGCGTCGCATAAGTGACACAGTTGAGGCACAGGGTTGAGACTCAAAGTACACGGGCATCGGGTTCCCAATCCCATTTTGAAAATCTGGCCCCATTCCTATATTTATGAAGTCCAGAATCCCATATGCCTTTTTAACCACTTCCTCAACCTGCCCTCAGGTGTCTCTGCTTTAGAATTGTATCCTTTAGTTTATATTGTCGCACCTCATTTTCCATACCAAAATGCATTACTTCACACTTCTCTGCATTAAATTTCATTTTCCGCAGGTCCACCCATTCCACCAGCCTGTCTATATCCTCTTGAAGTCTACCACTATCCTCCTCACAGTTCACAATACTTGCAGGTTTTGTGTCATCTGCACATTTTGCAATTGTGCCCTGCACATCCAAGTCAAGGTCATTAATGTAGATCAAGAAAGGCATTGATCCCAATACTGACCCCTGGGGAACCCCACTATATATCTTCCTCCAGTCTGAAAACATACCATTCACCATTGTCCCTTTTATTCCATGGGCTTTAACTTTTCTGACAACTTTGTTATATGGCACTTTATCAATTGCCTTTTGGAAGTTCATGAACACCATATCACCCTCATCAACCCTTGCTGTTACCTCATCAAAAACTCAATCAAGTTAGTTAAACATGATTTGCCTTTAACAAATTCATGCTGGCTCTCCTTAATTAATTGCCGATTGTAAAAGTGACTTAATTTTGTTCCATATTAATGTTTCAAAAAGCTTTCCCACCACCAAGGTTAAACTGGCCTGTAGTTGCTGGACTTATCCTGACACCTTTTTTTGAACAAGGGTGTAACATTTGCAATTCTCTAGTCCTCTGGCACTACCCCTGTATCTCAGGAGGATTGGAAGATTATGGCCAATGCCTCCACAATTTACACCCTTACTTCACTCAGTATCCTTGGATGCATCTGATCTGGTCCTGGTGACTTATTAACTTTAAGTACAGCCAATCTTTATTATACTGTCTCCGTATAAATTTTTGGCCCATCCTCTTTCACTATGACTTTGGCATCATCATCTTTGGTAAAGACAGATGCAAAGTACTAATTTAGTACCTCAGCCATGTCCTCTGCCTTCATGTGCAATTCCCTTTTTTAGTTCTTAATTGGCCCCACTCCTCCTTTTACAATTTATATGCCTATAGAAGACTTTTGGATTCTCTCTTTGCTGCACTCATTTCTTTTTTACTTCTGCTCTGAACTTTCTATATTCAGCCTGGTTCTCACTTGCATTATCAACCTGACCTCTGTCATATGCACCCTTTTTCTGCTTAAACTTACTCTCTACCTCTTTCGTCATCCAGGGAACTCTGGATTAGTTTGTCCTACCTTTCTCCCTTATGAGAATCAACCTCGACTGTACCCGAGCCATCTGCTCTTGAATTGCGGTCACTGTTCCGTTAGTTTTGCCTGCAAATCTTTGGTTCCAGTTACCTGGGCCAGATCAGTTCTCAGCCCACTGAAATTAGCCCTCTCCCAATTAATTATTTTTACTGTGGATTGCTCCTTGTCCTTTTCCATAGCTAATCTAAAGCATATGATATAATGATCGCCGTCCCCCAAATGATCCCATACTGACACTTGATCCACCTCATTCCCCAAAACCAGATCCAGCAATGCCTCCTTCCTCATTGGGCCCATGAAAGAAGAGAGAGTAAGAGAGGCAGAAAGGTTTAAGGAGGGAATTCCAGACCTTAGGCCATAGGCAGCTGAAAACACAGTCACCAATGGTGAAGTAATGAAAATAAGGGCTACATAAGAGGCTAGAACTGGAAGACCACAGAAATCTTGGAAAGTTGAAGGGCTGGAGGAGGTTACAGAAATAAGGAGGGCCAGGGCATTGAGGAATATGAAAACGTGGGTGAGAATTTTAAAATAGAGACCAGGAGCCAATGTAGATGAGCAAGCACAGGGCTGATAGGAAACAGGACCTGATGCGAGTTAGGATATATACAGCAGAGTTCTGGACGAGCTCAAGTTTACAGAAGGTACAGGACAAAACAATGCCCAACTGCATAAAACATAGTGGAAGATCGTGCTGCTCAAATGGTCAGTTTTGAACACATTGTTCAAAAAACAAAAACTAATCTGTGCAAAATGTCCAGTTTTCCGAAGTCATATTGCAATAAAATACATGCTTCAGGTTTTCTTTTGTGGTGGGGAGGGGGCTGGCCCCCCGATAGGAAAATAAAGGAAATGGTAGTTCGTAATCCAAGAGTTTAAAATACAGAATATTATTCTTTCATGAGATGTCGAAGTTGCTGGCAAGGCCAGCATTTGTTGCCCATCCTTAATTGCCCTTGAGAAGGTGGTGGTGAGCTGCCTTCTTGAACCGCTGCAGTCCATCTGGTGTAGTTATACCCACAATGCTGTTTGGACGGGAGTTCCAGGATTTTGACCCAGAGATAGTGAAGGAATGGCAATATATTTCCAAGTCAGGATGGTGTCCTTGTTCTTCTACGTGGAAAAGATTGCGAATTTGGAAGGGGTTGTCGAAGGAGGTGTGGTGAGTTGCTGCAGTGCATCTTGTAGATGGTACACACTGCTGCCACTGTGCTTCGGTGGCAGAGGGAGTGTATGTTGAAGGTGGTGGATTGTAGTTGTACTGGAACAGCTTGGCTAGGGGCGCAGCTAGTTTTTCAGCTCAAGTCTTCAGTACTTGGGGATGTTGTCAGGACCCATAGCCTTTGCAGCATCTAGTGCCTTCAGCCATTTCTTGATATCACATGTAGTGAATTGGATTGGATGAAGACTGTCATCTGTGATACTGGGGAACTCGGAGGAGGCCGAGATGGATCTTCCACTCAGCATTTCTGGCTGAAGATGGTTGTAAATGCTTCAGCCTTGCCTTTTGCACTGATGTGCTGGGCTCCCCCATCATTGAGGATGGGGATATTCGTGGATCCTCCTCCTCCTCTTAGTTGTTTATTTGTCCGTGACCATTCACAACCGGATTTGGCAAGACTGCAGAGCTTTGATCTGATCTATTGGTTGTGGGATTTGTCATGCAGACAGGGGCACATTAATTTTGCCACATGGACATTAAACTTCAAATTGTTGCTGGGAAGAAAAGAGGGCCTAGCACAAGGAATTGCCAGGCCCCTAGCCAGAAAGACATTTTTTGCATACTAGCAATGTTGGAACAAAGGAACCAGTCCCTGCTCCAAATACAAAGAAGACATGGTCAGACCAGTTTAGTCACATGACTAACTGGCTGTTGCAGAGTTTTGAACTGAGAGTTTTAAATTGACCACAGAGAATTTGAACCCAGAAAGCTCCTGGATTGAGAACATCTCTCTCCTGTCTGCTCTCATCTCTTTCGCACCGGCTTTGGAATCCATTGAAGACACATGAACCCCGAGAGAGAAAAGTCTCCTACAGTGAACAAGGTTTAAAGAAGAATACTGGGCCCCAATGAAAAGCAGGAATTATTTACAAGAACTACCTACAAAAGGACTCTACAGTGAGCTTGAAGCACAGTAACAAGAAACTCTTCAGATATTGCCTCAAATCTCTCCTTTATTTTTCTTCTGTTCTTTTCTGTCCCTATCTGCCTATGCATGCTAGCATGGGCGCATCATGTAGCCATAGGTGTTAACTGAATTAGAGTTTAAGTTTTAATAAATTTCACCTTTCTTCTTTAAACCTAAGAAAGCCTGTTTGTGCTCATTTCTTTACCTTATAATTGGAAAGTGTGAATAAGGATTCACCAAGGGGGAGCTCAAAACACAGTGTGTTTAAAATTAAAGCCTGTTACAGTAAGACCAGGTGAAGGCTGGAAGGGAACCCTCCAGACCTCTTTCGCACCTGGTCGTAACAAATTGCTTAGCTCTGTCTATTGCATGCTGCTTCAGCTGTTTGGTTGCAAGTCATCCTGTGATGTAGCTTCACCAGGTTGACGCCTCATTTTTAGGTATGTCTGGTGCTGCTACTGGCATACTCTCCTGCACTCCTCATTGAACCAGGGTTGATTCCTTGGCTTGATGTTAACGGTAGAGTGAGGGATATGTCGGGCCATGGAATTACAGATTGTTTGAATACAATTCTGCTGCTGCTGCTCCACAGTGTCTATTGAATGAACAGTACAGCTGGTCCTTGAACAAAAATCCTTTTTCCAAACTTTCAGCATCAATTTATATTAGACTATTTACACTATGCATCCATGTCCAGGCTGGGTCTTGGGTGGACTCCTTCTGTGAAGTTGTTGTGATCACTTTACTGTCAAAATCCATCAAATTGAGAGTCTTTGTTAGTTGACACATGGCCCTCTCCCCTAGTGTGACCACACAATGGACCAGGATCATCCATTGATGTCTGGATGGGTATAATCAGTCACCATGTGGCTCCTTCACACCTCCTGTGCTTTAGAGGAACCCATTCAATTCAGTAATGTCTCGATGTCGGGATGGGTGTAATTGACACCTTTTAGTCTGGATTGTATCCTTTTGTCTTTTCGAGACAGTGAGACAATTTGAATATACAGGCCAAGTCAGCTGATCTTCAGCAGTCATTTTGCGCACATTGAAATATACTTTTCCTTTAAAAAGTAGACAAAGATTCCACATTGAATAAAGTAGGAATATGATGTGTCTTTACTAAACATGACAATATTTGTTACAACAGTCTGTAAGGATAGCAAAAACTGGAATCTAAAAGTCTGGTTTGTAAAATGTCAATTTTTCCCCTTGTGTTTCATTAGGTGAAGGCAATAGTTACGGTGGTTATTAAAGTTTTTGATGAATTATTATATTATGCTCTGTGCCCTCCCTATCCCACTTCCTTTCCCATTTTGGATTTGGATATGACAGGCTTTAAGAAAAAAAAATAAATCAAAGCTCTAGCAACATCTCAATGCTGTTTTACATCTGTAATTAGAAATTTATTGGCATATATCTATCTAAATTTCCAATCTCACTTCTGCCTTCTACTTATATTTTAAGCCACACTCGTCATTCTTGAAGGCATTAAGAACTGGATAAACCAAAATTTCCTCCAGCTTAAAGTTGGCAAAACCAAAACCACCCTTTTTGGCTCCCGGCAGCATCAATATGCCTTTGCCCAGAACTACATTAGGGTCCCCAATTCTCAATGCCGCAGAAGTTAAATCACAAGGCACTTAAGTCAGCATCTGAGCAAGGTTACCAACTGCTATGCAATTCCAGAATTTTCCATTTCTATTCCACATTTTCAATACTCGTAATTTTCCCTTTTGTTAAAACGTTATGGCATTGCCTTTGATCAGAAATTTTGAAAAACTAACCTACTTCATTGAGTTGTTATCCTCTTGTGGCAAATCTGATGAAACATTATTCTGAATATATACTTTCATTAAAAAATGTGGGCAACAATTCATGTCAAATGTAATTGCATTACCTCAGACTCAGTTAGTACTTTTCTTGATCCGAAACTGAGATTCTTACAGCATATTTGTTCCATCAAGACCTTCACGATCAATGACTGATTTTGAACTGCAGGAATTTATTTTGTAGGGAAATACAACAGTCCACTTGCAGGCAGCCAGGTCCCACAAACAGCAGTAAGATAAATGATCTGTTCTGGTGGTATTGATTGAAGAATGAATGTTGGCCACCTCTCAGGAAGAACATCTAGCTTATCTTCAAACAAGTGCCATGAGGTCTTTTACATCCACTTGGACAAACAGGCAGGGACTCAGGTGAATGGGGCATACCATTTTTCAGATGAGCCACAATGAGAAATTCCCTCTTGAGCCATTGAAACCCTACTTTTAGAACAAGTTGATATCTGGCTTTGAGGCAAATTGGTTTATTTGCAATAACCTGAATCTTATGTTCCAGAAATGGGGCAATTTTCAATGCCAAAGAAATTAAATCACAAAATGCACTTAAGTCAGCATCTGAACAAGGTTACCAACTGCTATGCAATTCCAGAATTTTCCATTTCTATTCCAGATTTTCAATATTTGTAATTTTTTTAGTTAAGAATGTTATGGTATTGCCTTTGATAAGAAATTTTGAAAGACTAATCAACTTCATTGTATTGTTATCCTCTTATGGCAAATCTGATGAGGCATTATTCTGAATTCTTTCATTGAAAAATATGTGCAACAATTCATGTCGAATTTAATTGCACTACAATATCCATAGGGAGATTCCTGACTGAAGCATACTTGACCAAATTCTTCTTTGTTTTCATCAATGATCCAATGTACCTCAATGAAAACTTGGTTGCTGATATAACCTATTGCCTGCATCTTAATTTCCCGATTGAAAGGCAAACAGCCAAATGACTACAAGCAGAGGCAAATCGCTACAGGTAGAATTGGGTACTACATGGGCACAGGGCCTGTTGTCTTCAATTGACAAAGACTAAACTGGCAAAGTTCTTAACACACGAGATTGTGAGCGTGATGTAATGCATCATGGTAGCCTTGAACAAAAATCATATATATCTCATCTCACTTACAGAGCACTGCAACCATTCTTAAAACATAATTTACTACGTGTCTAAAAGAAAAAAAAAACAAATTACAATTAAAAGTGGCTTTATTTGAATTGTTTCACTTCTGCTGGTAACTTTCGTAAAACATTGCAATCTTCTGCAAACATTGATGTATTAAACATTGTCTGTGATCAAACTTTGCTGAATCAAGTGTACTTCTGTTTAATGGCACATCAGGTAGACCTGTGTAATTATAAAAGCACAATGTATGTACCTGTGCTAGAATCAGGGTCGTGTATTGGCAGTTCTCAGTTAGCTTGCTAGCAGGGCAACAGAAGAGTTGGTCCTGCCTTTGGCGAAATAAAGTCGTTCCATCTGTTTGACACTACTGGAGTATCTATTTTTAATACAGAAGATGTTCTGTTGGTTTAACCACTTGATCATCTCCTCATGGAGGTGCATTTCTCTTAAGGTTTTTGAACTGCATGTATTCTGAAGGTCCTTAAAGCTTCCCCCAAAAAAGAAAAAAAATGGAAATCATATTTAAAGATAAAATACACAATGTATGTTTACCTTCAGTTATCTGTTTAATTTTTGTAGCTAATCAGATAATGATAAAAGCTTCTAAGTCAAAATGTGGAATAATATTGAAATAAAAGCTTGTAGTAATTCTATGCCCCTCACCATTAAAGAGATCCACACCCCGAAAAGTGAAAATTTCTAGTGATATTTCCACCATGGTTGTACTTGCATTGTTCATCGCTAATTATAGGCCTATGTGTAAGACATGGAATAATGCCCTCACAATCACAAGGTCTGGTTAAAGGTGGCTTCTGGATCCCAGTGTCCATTTCAGTGCAAAGCATCTCAATCACAATTACACTGGCTTACTTGGGTAAGAGCAGTACATTTCTACCAGCACTCTCCTGCCTCTCCCAACAGTCCAGGACCTGAGAGAGAATTAATCTTCAAATACAATGTACTTTTCTTTGAATCCAATGTGTTAAATAAAAAGGTTTTCTTTAATTGAAACTCTGGATTCCTGCTACTTTATGCCATGAGCAAATGTTCCAAAACTGCTACTGCCAGGTACCCAGTAAAGCAAAGAAATTGGCAACACATCCATTTATGTGTCAGGCTTCAGAAGAATACTTTCTGGTAGTGAACACTCAAAGGCTATAGGTCCCAGAGCTTAAACCTAATTGCATTTCATAGCTCTGCATGCTATGACTTTTATTGGAAAATCCTGAGAGGCTTCCCTCTGCAGTTTTGAAGATACTATGAGACCTCAAATCTGTCTCTGGCACCAAACAAACCACTAGCCAGTACAAATCGGTCCACATTTTTCCACTGTTTTTCCAAAAATTTGTGAATAAATATATTAGTCTGATTGGATCCAGCATGCTTAATTCATGTACTCTCATCACTGTAGATCTGGTACCAGCACCAGAAAAATCTATAGTGAAAACTGACAAGCAGCAGCCTTGTAGTAGAAATCTGTACTTATGATGATCCTTATTTTGCTGGCACAGGCTTCAATACCAGCTGGTGACAAAGTGCTGATTTGTTATTTGTGTCTGTTGATATTTCAAGGATACATATTAGGTAGACCATCAAAACTGAGAATATTTCTTTAAGCAGCTCTGAGCAGCTAATTTTTGTTAAAATGTTTAATTGCCCCCACTTACGAAGCGGGTTGAGCAGAAGGCTCATGCATATGACAATAAAAAAGTTCTTGCCTTGCAAAATAGGCAAACATATTCCTGTTACTGAAGTGGAAGAAAAGCTTAACTTGGTCTTTGCCTGCCACCAGGATCTCCCATATGTTCCATGATAGCTCAGGAATCTCCCCACACCAGGGTACTATTGAGCACTAATCACTGGGAACCACCAGTTTCTTTGGTTGCATACATGAAGTGGATAAAGATCTTCAATCTCCTGGTCCAGCTATCTCAGGCATGCAGGACCCAGTTGCAGGTAGACTTCCATCTTCAGATTCTTCTTTCACTTGGCTAATACAACTCTCCTGGGCTAGAATCACAGTTAAAAATAAAGTCAAGTGAAGAGCAACAATATGGATCAAAACAACAGAAGTCTCATTAATAAGCATGTTTTCTTCTAAGTGGGATAGGGCACCCGGGGACCCCTACCTCCATTTCACATGAATCAACTCAAGAGTTTGGCACGACCAATGAATCTTTAAGTCTAGAAAGTGCTCCCTAACCACACCATCAGGCCGAAAGGAAGGTAACTGCTGGTGAGATTTAAGGTTTCATTGCAACTGGATGATTCAAGATTCAACACCTTAGAGACCAAGATTTCCTTTCAACAGATCAATTGTTGATGCGGAGTTCTTTTACAGAGTTAAAATTATGCTACACAAAGTTGTCCTTTGATGGAAGTTATCAGAGACAAGTATTGCTCGAGTTCATCACCAGAAAATATTCATGGCATTTTAAATTGTTCTTAGGACGTGGGTAACGCTGATATTGTTGCATTTATTGCCTATTCCTGCTTGCCCTGATAACTGAAAGGAGGCAGGAGTGAGATCTTGGGGGTCTGATAGACAAGTCACTAAAATTTATCAGCCCAACGTTTCCAAGCTGTTAAAAGCAAACAAAATCTTGGGATCATAGGAAGAGGTATAACAGAGAGGTGATTTTAAAACTGTATTCACAGTAGAATACTATGTGCAGTTTTGATCTTGCTATTTCAAAAAGGATTTATAGCCAAGGAGCTGGTCCACAAATAGGCTACACAGTTGATCCAGAATTTAAAGGAATGACATTTGTGTAAAGATGGACTCTCGAACAAAAGACTGAGAGGAGAAATGATAAAAATGTTTAAAATTATGAAAAGTTTGTACAAATTGGATCCAGGTAAGCTTTTCAGTCATGATCAGAATTTAAACACAGGGAGTCAAACCTACAAATCAAGGACAACAAAACAAAATAGAAAATGCAGCAATAACTTTTTTTAAAACTCAATGGCTGGAACAGATTACTGGCATGGGTGGTGTAACAAAAAACCTTAATGGGTTCCAAGTAGGAATTAGACAGGTAATTGTCACCAAAGATGATTCAGAGTTTTAAAAAATGTACAAAAAGGGAATACTGTGGATAGGTAAGTTAGGTAAACTGAAGGGTTCCTCTTGTTTGAAACTGTTACGGAGATGCAGTGGGATCAATGCAGAGTGAAATTACTGAACTTTGTATAAATTTAATCAACAGTAGTCTAGAAAATTTACAGATGATACGAAATATGCCTAGTGTTCAATAATTTGTCCGAAATCAAGGTGTTGCACCCAATTTAGATATGCAATTGGAATGGTCTTATGTGTGGAAGAAGTCTCTCAATATGGACAAGTGCAATGCATACATTTGGTGTCTGGAAGCTCCAGTAGTATTAATAAATTTAACAAAAAATGTTTAATTCAATAGTACCCATTATGCTTATGGATCAAGAACAACACTAGGGATAATAGCTGATAACTCATTAAAAGGGACATTAGCAGTGAGAGAAAGATGACTATTTGGAAGACAACTAGGGTTGGAAGTTGGATTATTAGGGTTGCCTACAAAAAAAAACCCTATACACATGCTATACAAGGCATTGTATACATCTATGATGTATGTTTTTGGATACCCAGAATTGGAAAAGGATAAAGACTTTACAGAAGTGCAGAAGTAGAAATCAGAATGATAGGTAGCTATAAGGGCATAGTTAGCAGGATTAGCTTCAAGAGTTTGGGCAGACTTACAGAGGACATTATAGAGGTTTGAAAATGAAGGGATTCCATTCCGTCTGACTGGTTCAGTTATTTGGGGGGGAAACAGGGTGGTAGGTCTAAAGAAGATGCAAATAATATCCTCAGAGAAGAAATTCTAGGAAATATTTATTTTAGCAAAAAGTAATCTGGAACAAATATTCTCAATCTTTTTGCTTCTGAGGTCCCCCCTCCTGTGTTATAAAAATTCAATGGACCCCCTGTAGCGTAGTATTTTTTCTGTACAAAAATTTGTCATATAATTAATTTTTTTTTAAATGAACTTTGTTTTACTTACTTAATGTGACAAGAAGGTTGATTGCATAATCTTAAGTGCAGTACTGAAGGAGTTCAAAAAAAAAATTCTTTCATGGGATGTGAGTGTCGCTGGCTAGGCCAGCATTTATTGGCCATCCCCAATTGCCCTCGAGACGGTGGTGGTGAACGGTCTTCTTGAACTCTGCAGTCCATGTGATGTAGGTACGCCCACAGTGCAGTTAGGAAGGGAGTTTCGCATTGAGAAAGGTTGGAAACTAAAGGCAAGAAGTGAATGACAAGCTTTTGCCCTGCCAACAAGGTAAAGGAGGTCTTAAAACGCCTTCCTTAATATACAACTTTGGACGCACTGGTGTTATAGAATTAAGAGATGGTCCTCTGCACAGATGCTCAGTTTGGTGGATTTCAATGCACTGCTGTTTAGGGCCAGATTAACTTAAGAGAGCAGGCAATTCAGGAAACAATCTTGGGATAATGCATCAGTGTTGGCGATTCAACAAGCTCTTTAATGAGTGTGAAAGAATTCCACTTGTGATATTTTAGAGTTATAATTTTGAGTAAGCAAATCGAATATATGCACAGTCATTAACTCTATTTATTACACAGATGTTTTAAAAAACCTAATCATATATTAACCTAATCTGGAACTGGAAATTAGATACAATTTTATTTTTCACTACTGTCTTGTCAAACTAATACAGGATATGACCTGAACCAGGCCCTAAACCCCAGCATTACTGGCAACCATCAGAATGCATGGATGTAAAGAGGAAGCTCTCTTTTGGTGACTCCATTGTTATAGCTAGTTATTTGCTATTGACTGGCTGTTGCTCCTTACGGAATGAACTGAGGATATCTTTTTTGATGCTGCTGGTGATAACCTCATTGTTCTCTCTATTGCCTTAGTCCTAGTGCATCTTCTACACCTAATTGCCCAGCCATGTCTGAAGCACAACGATGTTTCCTGACCTGACCCCAATCCGCCTGTAATTGTTGTTCTGATTGGTGTTTTGAACAAACGCTGCAAAGCCAAAGTAGTACAAGTTAGACAAGATTATTGGTCGGGGGTGGGGGGGGGCAGATGGAGATGATGGATGAAACTTGCTAAAATCTGTTACATTTCTAACATTTCCCAGTTCTGATGAAAGGTTATCGACATTAAACATCAACTCCGTTTCTCTCTCCACAACTGATGCCTGATCAGCTGAGTAAGTCCAGCACTTTCTGTTTTCAGATCGGATTTCCAGCATCCACAGTTTTTGTATTAAAATTCAAGCACCAAATTTCATTAACAAGCAAACGTAACTAAACTCACTGACTGTGGAAGGTGATGAGGCTTCCATGATCTGTACAGGGATGGTCTGCCCAGATCCAAGCAAGATCTGGTGAACTCCTCCATCAAGGCCTGTGTCTCCACCAATGGATGCTCCTACTGTTACCAGTTGCCCCATATTCTGCTCAGAAACTGACACACCGACCAAGGTGGAAGCTGCTGAGTCACACTCTGACAGCGAGTTGCTGAGCTGCAGAAAGTGAGCTTGACTAAAAACCTGCTGCTGCTGTGCAATAGGGCTACTTGAATCCAGCACTGCAGAAGGGCTGCCGATGCCTGATTGATGGGAGTTCAATGTAACAACTGCTGTGGTTGTGTCTGAAGTAGCGAAGGCTGGCTGTAACTGTAAGCCCTTAGGCAGAGAAAGAAAGAAAACAACTTATAACAACAGTAAATGACTTACAGTAAATAACTAATGCTTTGAAAGAAGTTCAAGCCACATAATATAGGAACTGCTAAAGGGAAAGAAAGTTACCTACAAAACAATTCATTTAACAAAATTCTTGCTCTGGGTTGGGGTTGACTGAGATAAGCTGGAACAGAATGCAATCCAAGAAGCCACTGGTTGCACATGTCAAAATTCCTAGGCTTTGATGAAAATTCCTTTCCATATGTGCAGTGACTAAAAGGGAGGACCAAAACCTGCTAACTTTCAAATCAAAGAAATAACAGATAGAATTTTGTGTCGGGAAATGGACATAGGTCTGTTGCTTACAATAGGAGAAAATGATCATATCAAGGATGGTCTTCAGCAGGAGAGAAAAAAATTATTTGACTATCCAAAGCAAAAATTTTCGCAAAGTGGGTGCCAGTTGCCTTGATAAGCTTAGTGGGTAATTGCACCATATTATGTAGTAGTAAGCCATACAGACCAGAAAGTCCTAGGTTCAATTTACAAACTACACTGATTTAGTTATCTCTTCCCCGGCAGCATTTGGGGTGCTACTATTGGTCTCAGCACCTCTGGTTACAAAGGATGAAAAAATGTCAAGACTTCCATTTATGATCACTATTCAGTTACCCTTGCTGGAAAGTATACATGTGGACATCAGCTAAAAACAGCATTGGACTTCGCAGTGATGTTCTCTACGGCTCAATAACTTGACAACGGTATCTGCAGAATGATCATTTGCATACCGGCCAGCTGCTAGATCATGGAACCATCCCCAGCAAGAGTCAAAATCTTCAAGAGAGGAGGGAAAAAGACAGAGCCTCATTTGATTTTCTCTCCTGGGATGATGGCAACTCCAATATGGAGGTTCAATGAAGGAGCAAGAATTAGAGCTATACTAATGTCTAACACACAAGTATACAAATTAACACTTGAAAGGGCGCGCGCGCGCACACACACACAACTACTTGCATTTATATAGCGCATTTAACACAGTAAAATGACCACAGATGCTTCACGGGAGCATAATCAGACAAAAATTGACGCCAAGCCAAAGGAGGAGACATTAAGAGAGGTGACCTAATGCTTGATTTTAAGTAGTGTCTTAAAAGGAGGAGAGAGAGGTAGAGGTGAAGAGGTTTGGGGAGGGAATTCCAGAGTTCATGGTCTAAACAGTTGAAGGCACTTTTGCCAATGGTGGGTTGAAGGAAGTGAGGGATGCATAAGAGGCTAGAATTGTAAGGTTGTAGGGCTGGAAGAGGTTAGAGTCAGGGAGAAGCGAGGCCCTAGAGGAATTTGAACACAAGGTTGAGAATTTTAAATTTGAGGCATTGGTGGAATGAGAGCTAATGCAGGTCAGTAAGCACAGAGGTGATGGGTGATCAGGATTTGGTGCATGTTAGGACATGGGCAGCAGAATTCTGGATGTGTTCAAGTCTGTGGCACGTGGAGATGGGAGTGCCAGCCAGGAGAGCATTGAAATAGTAGAGTCTGGAAGTAACCAAAGCATGGATGAGGGCTTCTACAGCAGACAGACTCAAACATTAGGATGCTAATAATGAGTTCTGAAAATATACTTGAAAGACAGAACTTTTTGAGGGATAGGGGAATTGTTGGAAGAATGCAAATCAACATATCCATGAAAATGGATGTCTAGGTTTCTTTCAGTCGAACAACTTATTGATCTAACCTGTAATTGTGCAAAAAGTTTTGGTTGCAGTGAGGAGAGTGAAGATGGAAGCTGAGTTGCCTCTGGAGGTAGTGTATCTGCCAGCTGGGCTGACTCCACCTTTGTAATGATTGAATCAGCTGTGATACTCTCTGTGGATTGACAACACATGTGAAATATGCATAATATCTTTACCATTTTAATTTTTTTAATATGATCTTTTAATCTCTAAGTTTTCTCCAAACTGGCTGGTTACTACCATGTCGGATAGCAAACATGGCAATCTAGTCCATAGATATTACTATAGGAGTCTCGCCAAAAGCATGTTGAGAGGCCACGAGAGCAAATGCCTCTCATCATCCCCAACGCACAATGAAACACCGTCTGTACTGGAGCTGACCAAAACCATGCAGTGCATTGAAAAGCAGCATTCATAATTGAAATGTTGTGCATTGGGTGGTGAGCATTCTGCAGTAACACTACAGAGAAAATCCCAATCAGCTTTTTAAGATAATCTGAGAGCAATTTGTGCACTTTCTTATATGGCATTGAGTTTCCACTTTAGCAACAGATGTGATGAATGCAGAATTTCATTAATTATTCAACAGTAAAATTTTTGTGTTACTTTCTTTCATAGGTCCTCTGCCAGACAAAAATTGTGAATTTAAGCTGGACTTCAGTTAGCTGTATTCTTAAAGCTTCTTTGTTTTTGTGGAGGAAAGAGACAATACATAAAGTTTGGCATGAGATATCAATATTTTAAACAGAAGCTTAAGGAGTTCTGTTTGTATAGGGGAAGGGAGACAATATATGAATGCTATTGGGACTATATATATTTCTACAAGGAATATTGGTTTCTTATAGAGAATTTATTAAATGCATACACAAGTTAATTGCATCAGAAATTCATTCATGTTTTTAAGACGACATCAGAATAATTCAAATTACTTCCTACAGAGAAGGAAATAAGAATGAAAAGTGTTACTCCATGGCTTCACTGGGATTCCCCAAGACTTCATCTTGCATAATAAGCCAACCAATGGTCTCTTTGCACCTCAACGGTTAGCTTTAACAGTCTCACATAGAGATATGTTGTCTGCCTATCCTCTTTGCCAGAGGATGTGCAGTACTGCAATAATGTGAACAGTGAAAGAAAGAACTTGCATTAAAAACTGCCTTTCATGACCTCAGGACATCCCAAAGCACTTTAGAGCTAATGAAGTACTTTCAAAGTGTAGTCACAGTTGTAATGTCAGAAATGTGGCAGCCAATTTGTGCGCAGCAAAGTCCCACAAAAAGCAATGAGATACTGACCAGGTAATGTTTTACTAATGTTGGTAAAGGGAATAAATATTAGCCAGGATATTAGGGAGAAATCCTTTGCTCTTCTCCTTTGCCCTTCTTCAAATAGTACTATAGGATCTTTTACATCTACCCAAAAGGGCAGAAGGCAGGCTCACTTTAGTATCTCATCTGAATGATGACACCTCCAATAGTGCAGTACTCCCTCAGTACTGCACTGAAATGGCAGCATGGATTATGTGCTCAAGTCTCTGGAGTGGGACTTGAACCCACAACCTTCTGACTCAGAGGTAAGACTGTTACCAACCTCAATGGATAAACGTAAAAAAAAAATGCCAGTTGATCTCAATGGTCATTCCTCTTTTCTCTCTTTGCTATATTCTTACGTCTTACATAAAGGCCAGCCTAGTCACAGTCAACTCTCGCTTCACAATAAGGTTATAGATTTGGGACCAAAATGTTATTTAAAATTTGTACCACCACTTACCATCCCCATGTGCAGATGCAAGTGTGACTGTCACTGTCTCTGTCTGAAGACTTCCATTGGAAGCCGTCCATTGCAGCTAGAAAAATAATCTTTGTAAGTTAAACAGAAATAGATTTGAGGCAGCACAGAAATCAGTGACCCAGCCAATGATGCTCTTACACAGGCCACTCAGAGATACAACAGCACAGGCTGGCTAAACATCTTGTATCTTCATTTTCCTTCTAGGGGCAAGTGGCTTGTCCATGTCATAGTGCTTCAACTAGGCAGCTTGCCTAAAACTATGAGCATGAGATACCCAGGAAAGCAGAACCTTATCCCATCACCTTTCTACATGTAGGGTGCTAAAAAGGCTTGTATTCATACAGTGCCTTAACATGTCTCTATAGAAAGTGTCAAGGCTTCACACATACAATTAGACAGATCAAGTAGTTACATAGATAAATATAGCAGTCATACACAGTAAGACTCCACAAACATCAATGAGATAAATGGCCAATTAATCTGTTTATGTGGGAGGAATGTTGATATGGGATAGTCCATCTGAACCACCAGAAAAGGCAGACATGGCTATAAAATTCATGACTTTTTTGTCAAAAATATCTTGTCAAATAATAATCTTTTGAAAATTGATTGCCAACAATTATTACCCACACCAAATACGCACTATAACGCGGAAGAATTTTTCAGACTTTGCTAATCCTGCTACTTTGTTAATCCGGATACAAGCAATAATCCATGTTATTACATCAAGCATCATTTCAGTTGTGGTCACAAAAACAATGACATGGAGAGAAGAGGGGAAAAAGCACAAACATCATCCAAGAGTGAATCAAGTCATGTCAATCTTATGCATTTCTTAGTAGTAAGCTTAAAAACAGCATTGGCATAGATATCTGAGACCACCACAATTTACGTTATTTTATTGTTTTTCCTCTCAACAATTCAACAGCTTGGTGAATTTTTTACAAATAAAGAATCAAGATCACAGGCTGTATTCACAAAGAATGTTTGTTTTTCAACAAGTCGGGTGCTACTCTTATCTGGGCTGATTCTGGGAATATTTATCAGCTTTGCTGATGCTTTTGGAAAATTATCAGTATATCCTCAATCCACTTGTCGATGGGTGTTGGATTTTGTGCCTCATGGAACTTGTGATTGCCTTTGGGAGAGAAGAATCTCCCAGGATTAGTTGTTTCCTTGAATTTTGTCTGCCCTAGATTAGATAGCTGCTGGTGAGTGGGGACCACTAACAGTTATGGTGCTGAATTGCGACATGAGTGTATAAGACAGATTCGATCCTTTCCGATCTGCCATTCTTGTATGCTCCTAAGCACTTGTCTGAGAAAGGGAACTTTTCTGGAAATCATCTTGGCTACTGCTGCTAGGTCAAATTCATGGAACTCCCTTCTTAACAGGAATGAGAGTGTACCTATACCACATGGACTGCACCTTCGCAAGGGCAATTAAGGATAGAGAACAAATGCTGGCCTTGCCAGCGATGCTCACATCCTATGAATGAATAGAAAAAAAAAATCAGGATTAACCTGTATCTAGTGCTTTGAAATAAAAGGAAATGAAGGGACCTAAATGTATTTTGTCTGCACCTCAAATGCTCTCTTGATCAGCCTCCCAACCACTGCAAACCTAAGCTCATGGAAAATGCTGAGGCCCATATCCTAACTTGCACCAAATCCTATTCACCCATCATCCCCGTGCTCACTGACTTACATTGGCCAGCTATGCTTTAACTTTAAAATCTCAACCTTGTGTTCAAATCATGGGGGCACAGTAGCATTGTGGATATGTTACTGAACTAAGTAATCCAGAGGCCTGGAGTAAGATTGGGACACAAATTCAAACCCCATCACAGCAGCTGAGGAATTTAAATTCAATTAATTAAATAAAATATCAGAAATAGTGACCATAAAAGCTACCAGTGTGTCATAAAAATCCACATGGTTCACTGATGCCCGAGAGGGAAGGAAACCTGCCACCCCCATCCAATCTGGCCTATATGTTACTCCAGATCCACTGCAATGTGGATGATTCTTAACTGCCCTCTGAAATGGCCTAGCAAGTCACTCAGTTGTATTCAAGAAGGCTGGTCACCACCACCTTCTACCTCTACCTAAACATTGGAATTACCCCCTCCCAACCCTCGCCACCTCTCTCAAAACTGTTTAAGTTGCTCCTTAAAACCTACCTCTGACCAAGCTTTTGGTTACTTTTCCTAATATTTCTTCGTGTCAAATTGTGTGTGATAATGCTCGTGAAGCACTTTGGGATGTTTTACTACAATAAAGGTGCTATATAAATGCAAGTTGTAGTTGTTATTGCACCTGACAGCCAAATTTGGCAGTCATCTGTCTACCAAGTGTAACAAGACATTTTTGAAAATCTGGAGGACAAGGTAGATGTAGGTGGAATGCTATAGCCATTACCTGAATCATGCTCTCCTAGATTATCTTTGTTGCATCCCATGTGGGATGAGCAAAGTTTTGGTAGACATATCCACTAGATCAAATATGGGATCCTTCCTCATCTGAGTTACAAGGTGGATCCCTAGCTGTGAAGTAAGCCTTGTGCTCTGCTTATCAACATGTATATAATCAAGTCAGCAGTCCTTCTGAAGCCTCACAGCGAGGCAACTGCTTCCCATTTTCATATCCCAATCCTCTGCCTCTTCCCTATAACAGAAGAGAAGGCCATCTTACTTCTTCGATTAAAATGGCACCTGCCCTAAATAATTTTCATTGGCTGATGCTAGCTAACTACTACTTGGATTGGCAAGGATTTTATGAAACAGATATGCAGTTTACCAATGGTAACCATATCCAGAAATAAAACCTTGATGGTTGAGGACCTCAAGATAAAAGAATACTTAATGAGCCCTTTTAAAGTGCATTCTTCAGACACTCATTGGTTTCTTCAAATTTCTCCCTTCTTCCAAAAGCTCTGAATTCCTTGCTAGAATATGTTTCAACAGTACTTAAAGCCCCACAGTATGTTGTTCAAATGGGCATTTTGCATGTGTGAACAAGGGGACTAAGTTGCAATGAGTATTTGACCATGGAGAGGAACACAGCTGATTATGTGCTCACCCAATGTTCACATGCATTTCCAGCAGAGATTAATAGATGACAATCAGGAGCAGGAACTCCTTATTCTTACCCTCCCAAACTCGGCATCACTGAAATCAGTTGTACCATCTCAACTTTAACCCCACCTGAGTTCAGCTAATGGAGTATAGATGGAAAATCATACCGACACTTCTAGTCTGCACTGGTGCCTATTCTTGTGGGTTTTTTTAGTATTGTTTTAGGGAGGGAGACAAACTTGATACTGGTCAGGAACTGAAAAGTGCTGGTGACTCAACTAGCGTCATGTAAACCAATGCTGGATGAATCTGTGTGGGGCTCAGACCTTGAAAATGTTTCCTACTTATGTCTGATTCTCTGTCTTGTCTGGCAGTACAGAAGTGCCTCACTAAGCCGGATCCTGAGGTCTCTCTGTGAAAAAGGAATTCATAGGATTACATAGGATATATAGCATAGAAACAGGCCATTCAGCCCAACCAATTCATGTTGCTAATAAAAATAGAAAGTGCTGGAATACTCAGCAGGTCAGGTAGCCATCTGTGGAGAGAGAAGCAGAGTTAACATTTCAGGTCTGTGACCTTTCATCAGAACTGGTAAAAGTTGGAAAAGAATTAGATTTTAAGCAAGTGAAGTGGGGTGTGGATTTGGTGGCGAAGAGAACAAAAGGGAAGGTGTGTGATTGGGCAGAGGGCAGGAGAGATTAAATAACAAAGCTGTCATGGGACAAAGGCAAAGAGTGTGTTAATGCTTACGGTGAAAGACAGAGTGTTAATGGCAGAATAATGAGCAGCTCTGTCTACATGAAAAATAGGCACATGGTTAAAAAATAGAAAATTAAAAAAAGACCGATCATGCTCTATAATTATTGAATTCAATGTTAAGCCTGCAAGGCTGTAGAGTGCCTAATCGAAAGATCAGGTTCTGTTCCCCAAGCTTGTGTTGACGTTCACTGGAACACTGCAACAGACCAAGGACAAAAATGTGGGCATGAAAGCAAGGGGGGCTGGGGTGGGGGGGGGGGGGGGGGGGGGGGGGGGGAGGTGTTGAAATGGCATGCAATCGGAAGCTCAGGGTCATGCTTTTGGACTGAGCAGAAGTCTTCCGCAAAGTGGTCACTCAATTTGTGTTTGGTCTCCCCAATGTAGAGGCGACTGCATTGTGAGCAGCGAATACAATATACTAAACTGAAAGAAATACAAGTAAATCGATGCTTCACCTGGAAGGAGTGTTTGGGGCCTTGGATGGTGAGGAGAGGAGGTAAAAGGGAAAGTATTACATCTCCTGCAATTGCATGGGAAGGTGCCATGGGAAGGGGACGAGATGTTGGGGGTGATGGAGGAATGGGCCAGGGTGTCGCAGAGGGAACAATCCTTTCGGAATGCTGACAGGGCAAGGGAAGGGAAGATGTCTTTGGTGTGGCATCTGCTCAACCCGAAAGCATGACCCCAAGCTTCTGCTTGCTTGCCATTTCAACACACGTCCCCCTGCTCTCATGCCCACATTTCTGTCCTTGGTCTGCTGCAGCGTTCCAGTGAATATCAACACAAGCTCGGGGAGCAGGACCTGATTTTTCGATTAGGCACTCTACAGCCTTGCAGGCTTAACATTGAGTTCAATAATTTCAGAGCATGACTGGCCTTTTTAAAAATATTTTTTTAATTATTTTATTTTAGTTTTTTAATCACGTGCCTGCTTTTCATGTAGACAGAGCTGCTCATTATTCTCATTAACAGCTGCTCATTAACTCTCTCTGCACTAATGCTTTGTCTTTCACTACAGCATTAACACACTCTTTGCCTTTGTCCCATGACAGCTGTGTTATTTAATCTCTCCTGCCCTCTGCCCTATCACACACCTTCCCTTTTGTTCTCTTTGCCACCAAAACCACGCCTCCCCCCGCTTCATTAACTTAAAAGCTAATTCTTTTCTAGCCTTTGCCAGCTCTGATGCAAGGTCACAGTCCTGAAACGTTAACTCTGCATCTCTCTCCACAGATGCTGCCTGGCCTGCTGAGTATTTCCAGCACTTTCTATTTTTATTTCAGATTTCCAGCATCTGCAGTATTTTGCTTTCAATTCATCTTGGTGTTTTATGCTCCACTCAAGCCTCTTCCTGTCTTTCCTCATCTAACTCTATCAGCATAACGCTCTATTCCTTCCTCCCTCCTATGCTCATCTAGCTTCCCCTTAAACGTATCTATAATATTCGCTTCAGCCACTCTCTGCAGTCGCAAGTTCCACATTCCCACCATTCCTTGGGTAATGATGTTTCTTCTGAATTCCTGACTTGATTTCTTAGTGACTATATAATATTGATGGCCCCTTGTTTTGCTCTTCCCACAGGTGGAAATATTCTCTATCAAAACCTTTCATAATTTTAATTTTAAAGACCTCTAATAGGTCACCCTTTAGCCTTCGCTTTTCAAAAGAAAAGAGACCCACAGCTGTTCATCCTCTCCTGATATGTATACCCTTGCATTTTTGCTATCATCTGTGTAAATCTTTTTTACACCCTCTCTGGTGCTTCTATGCTTTATTTCATATGGCAACCAGAATTGTACACAGTACTCTAGGGGCTGAATTTTCATAGCTCGCTGCCGTTCTCAGCGGTGAGCTTCAAAAAGTGTGCATGCGCTGTGGAGCTGCCGCGATATTTCGCGCGGCAGCTCATTAGCATGGTGGGGCGGACTGTCCGCCCCTGATGACGTAGAGGGGGTGGGTCCACCAACCCCAGCAAAGGTGTCCGGTGCCACTGCGCAGGCGCCATTTTTAAAGGGCTACAGGCCCTTCAGTTTAATTTTAATATTTAAAGTGACAGGTGGGAAAAAATTAAAGTTAAAACTTTATCATATAAATCCCCTCTCCCACCACCCCCCTCAATGAGTAATCAATATCTAAATAGCCCTTTCCAGCCAAAAAAATGAAAAAAAAATAGATTTCGATCTTCCCCCACACCCCCACACTTTCTCCACTTTACCATTCAGTCCCTTCCCACCATCCCCTCCACCAATCGCTTAAGTTTTTGCTGTTCCCCACCCCACTGACCTGAAAATTTCTCTCCTCCCCCCTCCCCACCAGTGTTATGGCACAGAGATCCAAAGGCGAGGGACTTCTGACAACCTGCCGGAAAATCATTGTGGGATGGCCGTCGTGAAAAGGTTAGTAATTATTCAGTCATTTGAATATTGAAATGAAGATTCTGGCGCCGAGGGGCTGCAACAAGGCTTCATTGCTACCGGTAAAATGGGGTGGGGCCATCCCGGCGTCGAGGCCCATGGCGGGCCTCTCCCAGAAGGATTTTCCAGGCCCCCCCCACCATGACCCCTGACATTGGGGGGGCTTGTAAAATTCAGCCCTTGGTGTAGTTGAACCAAGGATCGCTATCTTGACATCACTCTAGAGGCCAGCATTCCCTTTTAACAGATTATTTAGCGTGCGAGGATTCATGTCTGGAAAATAATAATGAAAGGCAAATATTGTTGTTTTCTGTGATTGGAAAGCACCTGAGCAATGTGCAGATTTTGAAGCCAAGTAGTGATACGAGGTTGGTGTTGCTCAGGGTCAGATTAATGCAGTAGGACTTGGATGAACCATATCTAAGATGGCATCACTCAAGTTACTGCAATCAAGTTTTGGCACTTGAAATGCACAGATGCCAGATTTCAGAAGAAATCCTAAACTGCTGCAGCCTTTGTAGACCTGTCATCGGCCAACAACTCAGTCTGGATTAAAGAACTGCTGCTGAAGCTCATAACGATCATCCCTGCCTCAAAACACTATGTCTGCTATGGGCAATGCTAGACAGGCGGCTATGTGTCCACTTGGGCAACAGTCAGCTCACCCTGGTTCATCAACACCGGTTTGTCACAAGGCTCAGCACTTGCACAGGCACTCTTCAAAATCTACACAAGAGACATGCTGCCAACAAAGTTGCATAAATTTGCACAGGTGGAGGACCCTGCCCTGGCAACAGAAGCAGCCACCTTCAACAGCATCAAGTCCATCTTGAATGGATCAGGGAGGAATATTTTTGTAAGTGGAAGCTCAAGTCAAACCAGCACAAAACAAGAGTCACTACATTCCACCTTGATAACAGAAGCGCTAAGTGCAGCCTGAAACTGATCTTCTGCGGCAATACTGTGTATCATGACTCATTCTGAACTATTTTTGAGAGAAGTTGGACAGCACGCTAACTTTTCAGGACCACCTGAAGCAGCTAACCACTACGACGAAGATAAGGGTCAACCTAGTCCAGAAACTGGAAAGCATAAGCTAGGGACTATCAACATCAGTGCTTCAAACATCAAGATGGTCCTTGTGTACTTTGTAGCTGAGTACGATGCACTGGAATGGACAAGAAGTAGTCAAATTTGACTTGAAGACAGACAACTTTGCCATTCATTGCCAGATCTGGCTGGACCAGATAAAACACTATTGGGTAATGCTTTTGTTTGCTAACTATTCTAGGATCATCCTGGAAAGCAAAGATAACCCCTGGCTTCTTTTTTCTATGCAAACTTTCTTCTTAAGCCTCTCTCCTCCGTTTCCTCTACCTCACCTCCAACAATAAGTGTGAAGCGCTCATGGACTTCTTGGTCGACGATTGAGACCATCCAATCAGTTGCCACTGCTATTTCCCTCCTTTTCACTAGCCCAATCGACCAAACTTTCGCTAAAGCGCCCACCTGGCTAACCCTGAACTCGCATCTTTCTCTAGTTTCTCTCCCATCTACCCGAACGCTCTGAGTTCATCTTGTCCATGGGACCCACATCCTTCTCCTTCAACCTTATTCCTCCTAGCCTGACCACTTAGCTTCCCTTTCTGGTCCCCATGTTAGATGATAGTGTTAATGGTTCTCCCTCCTTAAATACTGTCCCTCTCTCCTTGAAATACACCATCATTACCCCTCTCCTCAAAAAAAAACAAGCTTGACCCACTGTCCTTGCCAACTACTACCTCATTTCCAACCTCCCTTTTCTCTCCAAAGTCCCTGAAATGGCATCACCTCTCAAAACCCTGGCTAATCGTTCCCAGAACTCCATACCTGCATCTCTCTAATCTAGTTTTCACCCCTGCCACAGTACTCAAATGGCGATTAAAATTGCAAATGACATTGTGCGTAACCATAACAAAGGCAAACCATCCTCATCCTTTTTGACCTGTCTGCAGCCTTTGACATGGATGACCACACCATCCTCCTCCAACATCTCTCCACTATCATCCAGTTGTGTGGAACTGCACTCAACTGATTCCAATCTTATCTAGCTAATCATAGCCAGAATATCACTTGCAATGGCTTCTCTTTTTGCTCCCACACCATGACCTCTCTGGTATCCCCCAAGGATCTATGCTTGCTCGTCTCCTATTTTTCATCTACATGTTTCCTTGGAGAAGGCCAGTTGTTGAGGGATGATACTGGAGCCAATCTTTACTCACTGTTATATTTATTTAGAGTGAAACATTACAAGCATCTACCTCCTAACTCAACCCACCCATACTGTTTCAGTAAGTGTCTCTTTATATGTGCTCAAGTAAGACGCCAATTAATGCTGTCCTCCTGCATATACAATTGATATACAATTAACATTCCTCTCGGCAACATTATCTGAAAACACAGCATTAGTTTTCACAAGTACATTGCCAACACACAGCTCTTCCACGCCACCATCTCACTTGACTCCTCTATTATTGCTAAATTATCAGACTGCTTGTCCAATATCCACTTTGGGATGAGCAGAAATTTCATCCAATTAAATATTGAGAAGACAAAAGCCATTGGCTTCGGTCTCCACTACAAACTTGATTCCTTAGCTACTGACTCCTTTCCGCTCACTGGCAAATGTTTGAGACTGAACCAGACTGTTTGCAACTGTGATGTTAATTTGACTCAAAAACGACCACATATCCACACCATCACTATTTCCACCTCTAACGCCGTCCAACTCTGTCCCTGCCTCAATTCATCTGCTGCTGAAACCCTCATCCAGGCCTTAGTTACCTCTATACTTGACTATTCCAGTGCATTCCTGGCTTACCTCCCACATTCTACCCACCATAAACTTGAGGTCATCCAAAACTCTGCTGTCCACGTCCCTAACCCATCACTGCTGAGCTTGCTGACATACACTGGCTCTCCGTCAAACAACACCTCGGTTTTAAAATTTTCGTCCTTGTTTTCAAGTTCCTCCATGGCCTTACTCGTCCCTATCTCTGGAATTCCCTCCCTAAACGTCTACTCCTCTCTACCTCTCTCTCCTCCTTTAAGACATTCCTTCCTACATTACAACAGCAACTATACTTCAAAGGTACTTCATTGGCTGAAAACGTTTTGAGAAGTCCAGTGATTGTGAAAAGGACTACATAAATTGCAAGTCTTTATTTTTTTCTTTAAAATCTACCTCTTTGACCAAGCTTTTTGCCATCTTCTCTAATATCACCTAATGTGTAGCATGGTGTTAAATTTTGCTTTATAACGCTCTTCTGAAGCGCCTTGGGATGTTTTATTATGTTAAAGGCGTTATATAAATACAATTTTTTTTATTGTTTGATGTCATCCAACTGCACATCCTAATTCGGTGTATCACTGGAATCCTCAAGTCAATCCCTACGCCTTGGCTGCCAGTGCTGTTGCACATTGCTTCCATCATCCATTCGCCACAATGCTGCAACACTCCAGGAAGTCCAGCAATTGAGGAAAACTAACGTCTCCCCATCTACCAGGAGCCCAGCATCGTCCCTGAACACTGCTTGAAGTCACACGTCCTTTTGGACCCAAGTGCTTAACCTTCCACAATGCAACTTCCACTCAGATGAAGCCTGAAAGTGAAATGGAGCTCGGAAGATGTCTCAAGTAAATAGCTTGTGAAAGAATCACGCTGAAGATCCCTGGCTTCACTCTCCTGCAAAGCTCATGGGCAACCCCAAACCACATCTGCATAAACTGTGGCAGTTGTGGATACCTGATGTACAAATGAAAAATTAAACAAGTGATTATTGACAACGCAGCTGGCAGCTGACATCATCAGACTGCGCCAATCTGCGCACATTGGCTCCTACTCTCTGCGCAAGCACTGCATTCCGCATTGCCAGGACTGGTTGGCGCATGCGCAAAATTAAAAGCTCTCCAGGGTGTGACTATGGTCACCCAGAACAGAACATGAAACTTATGACGACTCAATGCCTGATTCACAAATAGGAAGGAGACATTACAGTGATGCACACACTACCCCAATGCAATTATCTGGCTTAACCAGCTGAATGTAAAATTATAATTGTTGCTGTACACCTACACCCATCATACAGAAAGAGAGATTCAAACAATATTTTGCCTAAACTAGAAAATAATGTAAGAATTAAACAAAACATCTCAAAGAAATAAATGAGCAAAAAAAAAATCCATGACCATTGATAGAACTTTCTCTGGTGTGGGAGACAGAAGAACAGATCTGCTGCCCATGACACATCTGGAACTGAAGGCCTATTACAGACAGATGCAGTAGAGTGGGGAATGGGGGAGAAGTTTACCCGCTCCATAGGCAATGGCAATTCCTATTTGCTTATGAAGGTTGAAAAAAATCAGAAAAAAGTATTCCATCCCCTCGTTCAAATAGTTACATGCACACCAGAACAAACATATATCTTACTGCTGCAGTCACTGATCCAGATATGTACTCCAGCTCGCCTCTCTGTAGTGCTAACTGTGCTTCGTGGATGTGGTTTTTGATGTCATTGACAGTTGGGAAGAAGGAGAGATTGTGTCTCTCAGGAACATCATCAGGTTTAAATAATTCCCGTTCCACAAACTTTCTGCATGAAGAAAAGCAGATCAATTACAGTCCAGCATATCACAACCAATAGGACCTAGCCCATCCCACCCAACATCAGATAATAAAAACTAACATAGTCCATGTCACACATTCGTGACAAAAACCAAATCAGCCAGACCTAAAGCAAAATACACAGGCAGCCTGACGCAACTGGCATAGTCCTGACCAAATAGAACACAGAAATGAAATTCAAAAGGCTACCTGTAGCCAGCCAGAAATGAACTATGATTTAAAGTGGAGTAATTTGCAAAATGGCTGACAACTGATTGGATTTGGATTTGCTTGGCTGCTTGTGAATTCTCCCCATTCTGACCTGTTTAACAGTTGGTGGTTGACAAAAAAAAACTGGCTGTGAGGAAATAGAGTTAATTTCAGTGCAGCTAACAATCATTAACTCTGATTTTTTTCTCGGAGTGTGTTTTTTGTTGCTGGGGCAAAATCCTGGAACACTCTCCCAAACAGCACTGTAGGTGTACCTACACCACATGGACTGCAGCAGATCAAGGCGGCGGCCCACCAGCACCGGGAAATAAACGCTGGCCTTGCCAGCAATGCTCACTTCCCTTGAACGAATAAAAAAAAAATCAATTATGTGGCTTTTAATCCACATTCCTCACAATGGCAGGCTCAGTATTTTCTGACAACCACTTTCCCCACTGATGTCACCAGCACTCAATGTAAATGAAAATAGTTAGAAAAAAACAGAAATAAGCTAAAGGATTTGAATCACAAATCTCTGCATCTGACTTTTAAAAGTACATCTTGCTGACAAGACAACCCACTTTAACATACAATATAAATGCAATTCCTATACATAGGAATATTGGACTTCCACAGGAGGTAAAATGTAAAAGAATGTTCGAGAAAGCCAGAGTAAGTATGACATAATTCACAGCATCCTTAAATTATTTACCTATCACTTTTAGAAACTAGTTCAGCAGCCTTTTGTATTACAACTACAGTAAATAAGCGACAGAGTTAACCAACTGTCATTTTACAATAATACACATTTCTGCATAGATCAGCCAAATTATTGAGATATTCTTTATATACTGTAGTGACAATTTTGCATCTTCGCATTGTTCTGTAAGCATATTTTCGATATCTGTCTAAATGTTCTCTGATTTCCAGCATTTTCAGGAAAATAAGTTATACCTTAACTGCTTCCGGACCATGTAGACCTGGTCAATTCCCTGAGCAACCAGTTCTCTAATCTTCTCAGTAACACGTGGATGCAGACGAGAAGGCAAGATCTCATTTTCATCCATTATCCCAACATCTTCCTCTTCAACAGAAACAAATGGTGGAGGGGGTGGCAGAGGAGGTGGTGTTAAGTAGGAACCATCTTGATCATGGTACTGATGAGCCTGTGGAGTGGGTAATTGCACATACCACCTGTGGCAACATGAACATGGTCAATAACACTATGGGTAAAACTTGTCAGTGGTCAGAACAGAATTCTGGAAACAAACTCCCAGTATGATCGGCCCCATGTTAGGAGTCTCTATAAATCCTAAATCATTTCACCGGCTCACCTGCAGACTCAAAGAGATAAACAATTATGATCATTAGGCAAAGAGGAGCGTGATCTTTTCAAATTCTCAACAGAAAATGAATCTTGTGCTGCAAGAAAATCGTGTGATCAAATGTGAGGGGAATCAATTAATTCCCATCCCTCGCCCAAGCAAGTAATTCGAACACTCTACAATGAACACGCTCAAAAGCAGTAGTCTCTGGATTACTCCTGCTGAGAGTAGAAATCGGAGGATATGACTGGTTAATGCGTGGCTAGCGGCAAAGTGCAGGAGAGAGGGCTTCAGATTGCTGGGACATAGGAACCAGTTGTGTGGCAGGAGAGACCTGTTCAAGATGGACAGGTTGCACCTACACCTATCCAGAATCAATTTCTTGGTGGGCAAGCTAACTTGTGTTGTTGGGGAGGGTTTAAACTAATTCAACAGGGGGTTAGGCACCAAGATGTAGTGTTAAAAAGTAGAAACAATGTAAGCAGAGGACTGGGGAAACAGAGCTAAAATAATAAATAGGTGCGATCATAGAAAATACAAAGAAGTCTAAGTTGGATTTGGGTGCATACATGTAAATGCACGAAATATGGGTACTAAGATTGGCGACCTGCAGGCGCAAACAGCCATGTGGGAAAATCATGTACTAGTGATACTGAGATCTGGCTCAAAAAAGGGGAGGACAGGATGCTTGATATGCCTGGGTATAAGGTATTCAGGAAAGATAGGGCAGGCAATAAAGGGTTAGCAGTTTTGATTAAGGAAATATTACAGTGCTAGAAATAATGTTCTTGAGGGGTCAAAAACAGAATCTATCTGGTTGAAGTTAAGAAACAATAGACTAGCTATTACGCTACTTGGTATATTTTATAGGCTACTAAATAGTGACAAATGAGATAGAGGAGCAGATTTACAAAGAAACTGCTAGGATGTGCATGAACTATAGAGAAGACTTTTATATGCAAGACTTTAACTACCCCAATTTTGAATGGGACAGTGATTGCATGGGGGACAGAGAGGGGGGAAGAATTTTTGAAGTGTGTTCAGGAAAATTTTGAATCAGTATGTTTCTGCCCAATGAGGAAGTAGACATTACTGGATCTAGCCCTGGGGAATAAAACAGGTCATGTGGAAAATGTTACAGTCAGGCAGCATCTCAGGAATAGTGAGCATAGTACCATAAGATTTAGATTAGTTATGAAGGAGGAGAAGGAGCAATCTGAAATAAAAATACTTAAATGGAGGTGGATTAATTTCAGCAAATTGACGAGGGATCAAGCCCAGGTAAATTAAGAGTAAAAAACAGGCAGATGAAGTAACAGAGAGGGCAGATGATAGCAATGCATAAGTTGTGGATGGTGTGTATATGGACTTATCAAAAGACATGCGATAAAGTACCACATAATAGGCTTGCTAGTAAAGTTGAAGTTAATGGGATAAAAGGGGCAATATGGATACAAAATTAACTAGGGGATAAAAAATAGAAATTTATGGTGAATGGCTGTTTTTCAGACTGGAGGTGGGTATACAGTGGTGTTTCCCAAGGTTCGGTAGCAAGACCACTGCTGTTTTTGATATACATCCATCAGTTAGACTTGGGGTTTACGGCATAATTTCAAAATCTGCAGATGACACGAAACTTGGAAATGTAGCAAACAGTTAGAAAAATAACAGACTTCAAGAGGACATAGACAGGCTGGTGGAATGGGCAGACATATGACAGATGAAATACAATGCAGAAAAGTTTGAGGAATTACATTTTGGTAGGAAGAATGACAGACAATGCAGTCTGAATCTTTGAAGGTGGCAGGACATGTTAAAGCAGTTAAGAGCCAGGAAGTTATGCTAAACCTATATAAAACACTAGTATGGCCGCAACTGAAGCAGTGTGTCCAATCCTGGGCACTGCACTTTGGGAAGGATATGAAGGCTTTGGAGAGAGTACAGTAAAGATTTACTAGAATAGTTTCAGGGATGAGGGATTAGTTATATGGATAGGCTGGAGAAGCTGGGGCAGTTCTTCTTAGAGCAGAGAAAACTAAAAGGAGATTTGATAGAGGTGTTTAAAATAATGAAGGGTTTAGATAGAGTAAATAAAGAGAAACTGTTTCCAATGGCTGAAAGGTTGATAGGTGACACAGATTTAAGATGATTGACAAAAGAACCAGCAGCAACGAGGCAAATTTTTTTTTACACAATGAGTGGTGAGGATTTGGAATGTACTGCCTGATATGGGGGTGGATACAGATTCAATAGTAGCTTTCAAAAGGAAATTGAATGCTTGGGAGAATACTGGAGAAAACAATTGCAGAGATATGGGGAAGAAACGGTGGAGTGGGACCAACAGGACTGCTCTTACAAAGAGCCAGCACAGACCTGACGGGCTGAACTCTCTCCTGTACTGTACTACTCTATAATTCTACAATTTATTAGTGTACCATGTTGAGAACAGCATTATAAACCTTTTTGTATTGATATAGCATGTCACAGATGTAGTTAAATAAAGTAGCTTGCTAGGAATAACATTACTAACATGAAATAATAGATTAATTCTTATCTGGGCTGCAGTGCCAAAGCAAGAACTGCTGATGTCCTGTTGGATGTTACAACTGCAGCTTCAACAGTAGTAACTCACTCTATAGGCATGATTTGTAAATTAATTTTTCCTACAGGCTTGAAGTATATATTGTGGAGGCTGGATGTGGAAAGCCATTCTCCCTGTCTGGATGATCTCTGAATGGGATGACCTTCTTCAGAAGACACAAAATGAAGACCCTGAAATACAAATTCTACTAGCAACTCTCATACTTAAGCAAACTACAAAGTAGTGGAGTAAAACCCTGAGTGTTGCACTTCAAAGCTTCATTGTTTAAAAATTGTCACTTCGGTGCCCATCCTCGAGTGTCCAAAAAGACTTTACAACTTTTAGAGGGGTAACTGGGAAATGCAGAACATAGCATTCCTCAACAATCTCTCTCTCACTCAAGTATCTGACTACGTTAGGTACTATTCCTTCATAAAAATAATCAGATACAATCCTGCAATGAAGGTCCCTTCAGCAATAGGGGAGGTAGTGACTCAGTCTCTGCTGCATTGTAGAAAAGGCCAGCTTTCTGGTACCATGATGTTCACCTGTGGGGTAAATTCTCCATTTGCCTGCAAGGACTACTGTTCACTGGTTGAGGCTCTCGCTAGGTATTGTAGCTGTCAAGCTAGGCATTTCAGGATTTTTTCACATTAGTATGTGAGTGCTGCTGCTTTTCGAAGTTCTGAAGTGTTGTATACATCAAGCAATTCCTTAGCAATTCCAGTAACCTTTTCCAAAGGGCTGATGGAAAATCTTTCCAATTTTAATTTTTTTCTGGGGACACTTGGCTTTGCCACGAATGACAAATTTCTCATACTTGCTAACTTAAAGACAGGTAAACCAGATGGAAGCTCCTCAACTATATAGGGCTCCTTTGTAACTAAGACAGATTTGAAACAGGTTTGCCAAATGAACCCTTGGTGTCCATAAAGGAAATGCTGACTGAAAAACTGTAGCGGGCTTGTCTACTAATGCCACATTTGTATTACATTAATATCGATGGAGACTGTGCTGTAATATAAATTAAGCTATGATAATCTCTTTAAAGGCATAGACATGCACCTCCCAATGTGGACTTTCAAAGGTTTCCAGCAGAAAAGCATCACTTGGAGCAAACAACTTACACATATATAGCGACATTAACATAGTAAAAGCCCCAAGGCACATCACAGTAAATGTTAAGAAAATGGAGCCCCAGCCAGGAAAGGAGAAATAAGGAGTGGCTGAAAACTTGAACAATGAGATGTGTCTTAAGGAGGTTTTTAAATCGAAGAGTGAGATGAAGAGGTTTAGGGAGAGAGCTCCAAAGTGTGGTGATAGTCGGCAAGAGGGAGAGGAGGAAACAGTGGAGGTAGCTGCAGAAATGACAAAGTCCATTTTTCATAACTCTTCAGAGTTAGTTCATGATTGTTGTATTATCGCACTTTCGGTGCGCGTGACACCTCCCCCCAAAAGGGAAAAATGAAATCGTTGATTTCATTTTTGTTTTTTGTATTTTATTTGGGTTTTAGAAAGATGGAATAAAACAGTAAGAAAGTTTAGGGTTACACCACTGTACACATTCATTTCATTCACTCCTCCATCTTACAACTGTGCAGTTGACATTGTTTGAAGCAGCCATTTGAGGTTCAAGCTTAAGTTTTTTGATCATCCTTCCTTTGGATGAGGTACCACCAAAAATTGCATTTCTTTTGGTTACGTGTTGTCAAATGGGGTTGTAGTTTCTCTTGCACCAGTTTGTACTACTTTAGGAATGTTAATCTCCAGGACTGTGATTGTTGGTAAAACCTGTAGTATGCAAATTTCTGTTACTACTTGTTGTAAGGTTCCCTGCTTTTACAAGCTTTAACCCCTTAACTACTGCTTCCGCAATACATGGTGTTAACCATTGAGGTTCTGGCACATTGATAGTTCTTATAGTTCTTATTTCTAGGATGATATTGGTGAAGCATTGTTTCCATTAGCCCCTGCAAGGCATCTGGAATTTCTTCCTGAATTCTGACTCTAAATTGTTGGGTTTGATTAGTTTTGGATTTGGACCTCCTGATTGTTTGATTCTTCAGCGGGTAGATCCAGGCTGACCTCACTTTTAGTTTTCTTGTGATTTTCACAAGTGTGGTTCACTTTAGGGTATGTTAGCTTCCCTTTTCCTTCAGAGATAGGTGGTTCCCTAATGTGCCCCATGTCCTCTGGGACACTAGGGCTCGCTGATGGTTGTACAGCTTCCACTGCACTCCCCTATGGCACTTCAACTAGGTGAGGCATCTCCCTTACTCTTGGTATTCCTGTTTAGGAACTTTCCTCATCCCTACTTAAAGCTTTAAAAAAATTTCAGCTAACCATATCTCGGTTGCTTTTCCTTCAACTTTTGTGGCTTTTAGCTTAGCTTCTTTAAATTTTTTTGGGGTCTATCTGGGTTCTTTTAAATTCTTCTGACTCTATCGCCCCTGTGGGATATTTGGGACTTCCCCAGTCCTCTGCAGCTGTACATAGTTTTGTTTTCTCCTCTCAGTTTCTCCAGTCTCCGTGGACTGTTCTGGACCCTCTGGGTACAATACTGTGCTTCCTGCCACATTGTTGCCCAGCAATAGGTTTACCCCTGCATGGGTAAGCTCAGAATGATTCTGATCTCAGTGACCTACTCTGTAGGTAAATTTTAACTAAGGGAACCTTCATGCATTTGCAAGTAAGCTTCCAAAAGGGTTTGAAAAGAACCGGTATGCTTGAGGATGGTTATCTCCTTGCTTGGGGCATAAAAGGAGTCATTTTTCCTTTGTGCAAAAAGTTCTGATATGTGCTCTGCTTTCGAGTGATATAAGAACACAGGCTTACCACTTTCAAAACCAGTCACAGACTTGACTGCAGTGCCTCCTGCTGTTTTTTTTGGCATACCAATAATTGGCCTGGATATGCCCCGATTTGCCACACTGGAAACATGTCGGGTGGACCCCTACTGGTTTATCCCCTGGGTTCCTTCTTTTAAAAGTTGCCGATTGGTCGGGTTTTCCTTCCTCTTCTTTTCTCGAGCCCATTTCTCTTTCCTTAGCATCCGTGCTATCTTCCCCTAGCTTGTATGAGTTACTAGACCAAAATTTATTCAGACTTAGGGATTTATGTACTAATTCATAGTTGTCGGCGATTTTAGCTGCTTCCATTACTCTTGTGACTCTTTGTTCTTCGATGTGGGTTCTTAAACTACTTGGGATGCTATTTTTAAACTCTTCCAGCAACATCACTTCTCAAATTTTCACGAGGGTTCCAGCTTGAGAGATTGTGTCCAGCGATCAAAAGCCATATGTTTAATTCTTTCGAATTCAATGCACGTCTGGCTGGGTCTTTTACGGGTGAGAGAGTCTGTATGCTTCCAGTACCAGCTCATATACATTTAGAATTGCAGTTTTAGTTTGTTCATAATCAGAGGAACTTTCTTCTGATAACAGGGAAAAAGCCCTGCCCACAAACTCGCCTTGTAAGAGGAGAGTCCAAAATTCTTTCGGCCATTTTAGCCTGGTAGCTATTTTCTCAAATGAGATAAAATATGACTCAACCTCCTCCTCATTAAATTTTGCCACTAGCCCCGAGTGTCTTGGCATATCAACGTTTTGCTCTGAATTGGGGATAGGATTTGAGTGGCTGGTAGCATTTTCATTTTGGGTTTGCAGTCTCTGTAACTCAATCCTCTGCAATTGTATTTTCTCTTGTTTCAACTGAAATTCTCTTTCCTTTTGTAACAAACTCTCTTTCCTCTTTTTCCTTCTGAAATTGCATCTCTTCCTTTTTCATCTGTAACTGGATTCTAGCTAGAATCATTTTTTTCAGTTTCTGCTTCCATGCCGTCCTCTTCCAGTTCAGAGCCAAGTTTAGAAAACCATTTTAAACTTTTCACCAGTTCAGGTTTCTTTGCTTTTTGTCTGAAAGTGATTCCCATTTCTGTAGCTAAGCTTTTTAAATCTTCAACACTTAATTTGTTTTACTTATCATGGGACAACCCTTCTCTACAAATGCTTTAGCATTAAATGTGGCCATCTCTTTCGTTTACAGCACCGTAGAGAAAAAACAGAAGAATACAAGAAAACCTGCTTGTTTATTTTTCCACAATTTTAGAGGTCAATTTTCTTCCCGTTTTCCAAATCTCTCGTTTGTCTGGCGGTTCAGATCCTAGCTTCGAGCCCCCAATTTGTTACGGCCACATGGTGTGACGTGGGTGGTTCCCACTGTTCAACTTCCCACCTGACTGCTGCATGTGTATTTGATTACAGTTTAACCCCTTGGTGTTTTATTTTTCAAATGGACAGACAGCGCCAGGTTTTCTTGTAGGTCTTAAAAACAGAAAGTCAATTGTTTACTGATCAACACGCCTTATTGGAAAATTGTCGCAACCACATCCACTCACGCATTTGGTTACGTACACACACACACACAGAGACAGATAGAGAAGTGAAAAAGGAAGATGACTTTTAATGGGGGAGAAGGTTGCAATAAACCTAATGAATTCTCTTGGAAATCAAGTTCTTGAAGGATGCAGGCCTGAGATGCGTATAGATTTCTCTCGATTGAAGTTTCAATTGAAAACAGTGGGTTACTTCTAGCTCTCACTGCTGTATAATGTAGATGTCGGATTCTGCAGCAGGGCATGTTCTTTTTTTTGCTTGGCTGGAACACAAACCATTAGGATGTTGCTTCACCCTCTCTCTCTCTGGCAGTCTTTTTTTAAGGCAAAGCTGTTATCTCTCATTCCTGTTAGGAGACACTCTGGTCTCTATCCCACGGTGATCACACAATGGCCCAGGGCATGGCTACTTCACACCTTCTTTGTTTCAGAGGAAGACATTCAATTCCGGAATATTTTAGGATATGTGTAGGATGGGTTCAATTGACATCTGTTAGCTTTGAGGATTTGTCCTTTGTCTTTGTCAGACAGCTTGAATACACAAAAGGCCAATCCCTTCCTCTTTGGTGGCCACTTTGGAAAATTGTTCACACTATAAAATGAAGGTTAATTTTTTAAAGACAAAGTCTGTTTTTCATAGTTCTTCAGAGTTAGTTCATGATTGTTTTATCCACGCACTTCCGGTGTGCGTGACATTAATATCTTTTGTTTAGTATCTGAAGTCCTAATACACATATAAACTGTTCAATGGTAGAAAAGAGTCTTAAGTAGGGAGCAAGGGTTTAACAGAAGGGAAACTAATGAGTCACATGGAGAGAAAGAGATTACTGCTAATGTACTTAATATGTTCCAACAAACTACTCATGAGCTATTTATCTTCTGTACATGGAAAATCCTTACCTGACAACTCCTCCTACATCAAATCCATTCTTCTTCAACATATTGAATGCCTTTTCCTGCTCTTGTCGAATAACCTTCTTATCAATCTTAGGATCTGTGGGAACTCTGTATTCTGGAAATTTCCGCACCTTTTTAATGTAGATTCTGTAGCAGAATAAAAGTAAATAGCAGACAAGTTGCACAAACATTCTTAAATAGTAACAGAGGTCTTCAAAACCTTCAACAGTAAGCCGAGGTTAAGAACAGGGAACTCATGGAGGACAGAGTCGCTCAAAGATTTCTGAACTCGTGAAATCATGTATGTGCCCTTCCTATGTTACACAAAGGCTCTTGAAGTGATATTAGTTCTCATTTTGTGTCGGCTGGTAGACATCTTTAAGGTATGAGTAAATCTCAAGGATTGCTCTGTCTATGCCTGTGAATGGAATACTAACCATAAAGCAGCCTTAAAATAATACTGACTGCTTTTGCAGCCTTCAAGATGCATAGCTTAAATCTGCTAGTCCAAGACTGGTCTACTATTAAAACATTCAAATGATTAAATTTCAGCTCTTAAAACCCAGAAATTTAAAACCAGGTGAGACAGGAAACCAAAATACTTGGGCATCAGTACACAAACCTGAATTGGGGCTTTGATAACAGGATACTGCTCTAGCACATTTGTAGTATACGCTCAACTAAAGATAGAGAAAGTTCATTAGACCAGAGAAAATCTGAAAATTTATTCGGTGAGAGAATGCTATCAAGCATATGGCAAATAAGCTATTCTCATTTCAAATGCGTTCTGCTAATTATGATGAATGCTTTTATTCATTTATGTACCAGTGCTCAATAAGATAGAAATCTGGTTTATGCCCAAAACATCAGAGAGACTGGCAACTTCTCCACACCCCTCCAACTAGGCTCTAATAAGACAGATGAATAGGTCCATTCAAGCCATGTTGAAAAATCTTGATTTGACCCTCTTGTAAGCAATTATTTAACTTATTATTGAACTTTGTACTGATTAGCATAACAGACTACTCAGTTGTAAACAATTTGAAGGCGATTAAGAGTCAACCATGTAATGTATGACTGGAATTGCAAATCAAAATAGTGTTATGACCAGGCGGGAAAGAGGCCTAGGGTTCCCTTTCAGCTTTCACCTGGCCTGACTGTAACAGGGTTTAATTTTAAACAGTGTTTTTAGCACCCCCCCACCCTTCTTTGAAGAAATAACAGAAAGAATAGACAAGGGCTTTTGATAAGTTGCCACATATGAAGTGCAGGACAAAGATCAGGTTATGTAACATCAGAGGCCAAGTAGCATAATGAATTCAAAGATGGTAACAAACCAGAAAACAGAAGTTAAAGGAAGGTTTCTTGGACTGTCAGAAAGTGGGAAATGGAGACCAGCCAGGGGTGTGTTGGAGGTATCCATGGTGGGACAACTACAGTTCACGATAAACATAAATGAGTTGGACATGGATACTGGAGGCCTGGTGTTGAAATTTGGAGATGATACCAAATTTAGGGAGGAGTGCGTTACGGCAAATAACATGGAGAACTGCACTAAATATGCAGATAAATGTAAATGAAATTCAATATAGCAAAGTTTGAGGTTATTCGTTTTGGTAGCAGGAATAAGGAAGGTCACTTATTTCCTGGACCAAATGAGGTAGAGCAGTAAAGAGAATACAGATGCATAAATTGTTAAAAATAGCAATACACGTTCTTAAGGCTGTAAAGACAAGTTTATTCTAGAGGAATAGAATACAAAGGAAAGGGCAGTGATGTTAAATTGTTACAGAGCCTTGGCTACGACAACACATATTTATACAGTACCTCTAACATAATAAAATATCCCAAGATGCCTCACAGGAGCATTATAAAACAAAATATGACATCAATCCACATAAGGAGATATTTAGTTCAGATGACCAAAAGCTTAGCCAAACAGGCAAGTTTTGAGGAATGTCTTAAAGAAGGAAAGGGAGGTAGAAAGGCAAAAAAGTGTAGGGAAGAAATTCCAGAGCTTAGGGCCCAAGCAGCTGAAGACATGGCCACCATTGGTAGAGCAATTAAAATCAGGGTTCCTCAAGAAGCCAGAATCAGATGAGTGCAGATATCTTGGAGGGTTGTGGGGCTGGAGGAGATTACAGAGATAGGGAGAGATGAGGACATGAAGGGATTTGAAAACAAGGATGTGAATGTTAAAATCAAGGCATTACTTGACCGGGAGCAAATGTATGTCAGGGAGCACAGGGGTGATAGGTGTATGGGACTTGGTGCGAGTCAAGACACAGGCAGCAGAGCTTTGGGTGACCTCAAACTTAGAACGTTGGAATAGTCAAGTCTAAAGATAGTAAAGGCATGAATGAGGCTTTCAGCAGCAGATGAGCTGAGACAGGGGCAAAGTTGGCTGAAGTTACGGACATGGGAAACAAGTAGAAATTGGCAAATTTAGTGATGGCACGAATATGTGATAGGAAGCTTGACTCAGGGTCAATTATAATACCGAGATTGCGAACAGACGGGTTTAGTCTGACTGCTTCAAGGGAGAGGGATGGAGTCAGGAGCTAGGGAACGGAGTTTGAAGGGGGGACCAAAAACAATGACTTCAGTCTTCCCAGTATTTTATTGGAACAAATTTCCAGTCCAGTACTGGATGTTGGATAAGCAGCCCGATAATTTAGCAATAGTGGAGGCTAGGCCATACTTGGAGTACTATGTGCAGTTCTGTTGGCCATACTCCAAAAGAATAGCTCTGGCAGCATTGTTGCTTCCAGTCTTAGGCTTGAATTGCACTGAAGTGGTTCCCAGAAGCCCACAAAATTCACAATGTTATCCTGAATAGATCAGTTTCAGACAATTTAAAAATGATTGCACATTTGTTCATATTGTTCAAGTGGGATTCTCACCGTGCAGCACAAGTTGCCTTATAATGCTGATTTGAGATGCTCTCTTGTTCTGTTTTCTTAGGTTGAACTCCTTTTCGCCTTGGCCCAAATTGGCATTCCATGACTATGGCCCTACTTCCTGAATGGAACATATGTATATGGTGAGCAGGTTACAAAATCAGTCAAATTACACTCTTGTGAAACCTGTATAACTACTGAATGCTTACAAAGGCTGGTTTAAATTCATGTTGCCAGAAACGGTAGACATGGAGATGCAACATCTAGTCAAGGTTTCAGTGCAGAAATACTGCTCCAGCAGTTACAGAAATAGCTTAACGACATGTTATGAGACTGAGGGAATCATAAAAATCACAACATGAAAATAGGCCATTGGGCCCTACTGGTCTTTATGATCCAGGAGTGTCTTCCTACCCTACATCTCACCTTATCAGCATATCCTTCCATTCCTTTCTCCCTCAAGTACTTATTTAGTTTCCCTTTAAAGTTGAGTTTCCCTTTGAACAAGTAGATTTCATGATCACTTTTTCGACTCTGGTAAATTTAATTTCACAACTTGCCTGGCTGGGATTTGAACCATTGAGTTCTGAGTCAAGTATCATAATCACTGTACTACTGCACTCTAATTCTAATGGTAATTTGGTTGACCTTCATTGGTAACGCTGGACATTTCCTAAACTGCAAAATACAATCACAATAAAACACTAACATTTTACAAATTCAAATCTATTAAATTCAACAGTGACTTATTTGAAGATAGTTTTTAAATGCACTGTTTGAGGAACACACTTGAAATTTTGCAAGTTATTGTAGTGTCACTCGCATCTGTAGCCCAAGGAATAAGAATGTATGTGATCAAAATTAGGTCCAGATCTCAGTTGGGAATATCAGAGGGAGGAAGCGGACTTTCAAAGAAAGCACATATCATAGAATTTTGAAGGAAATCAGAAAGGAAATAGCAGTGGCTCTGACCACAAATCTTTCAAACATCTGTGGATATGTAAGTTATATCGAGGTTAACACTTCTTTTCAAGAAGGGATAAACGGTAACGATAGACTAATCAGCCTAATATCAGTAGTGGTATAAAATGAATACACATTTAGAAAGACATTAGGTTAATTAAGAGCAGTTAGCATGGATTTGTAAAGGTCAAGTTGTGCCTGACAAATTTAGTAAAATTCTTTGATGAAATAACCAAGTGTATTCATAAAGGAACTGCAACGCATGTTGCATTTATGATTTTCAAAAAGTATTTGACAAACTCCCTTATAAAAGGCTTGATTAGGGAGTGTGGTTATCTGTAAGCAACTCAAGGAGGACATAGAAAGGTTAGAATAAACAGAAAATGCTGGAAATACTCAGGAGGTCTGGAAGCATCTGTGGAAAGAGAAACAGAGGTAAGGTTTCAAGTCAATGACTTTTTTTTTATTCGTTTATGGGATGAGGGCATTGCTGGCTAGGTCAGCATTTATTGTCCTTGAGAAGGTGGCAGCAAGCTGCCTTCTTGAACTGCTGCAGCCCATGTGGGGTAGGTACACCCACAGTGCTGTTAGGAAAGGAGTTCCAGGATTTTGACCCAGCGACAGTGAAGGAATGGCGATATAGTTCCAAGTCAGGGCAGTGTGTGGCTTGGAGAACTCGCAGGTGATAGTGTTCCCATGCATCTGCTGCCCTTGTCCTTCGAGGTCACGTGTTTGGAAGGTGCTGTCTGAGGAGCCTTGGTGCGTTGCTTTATGGGATCTAAGAGCAAATATGTTTAGGTCTTCACACAGACATATTTTGAATGGAGACAAGTTAGTAAAGCAGTAAAAACAATACCAGATTATTAAAATAAAAACAAAATACAGCGGATGCTGGAAATCTGAAATAAAAACAAGAAATGCTGGAATCACTCAGCAGGTCTGGCAGCATCTGTGGAAAGAGAAGCAGAGTTAACGTTTCGGGTCAGTGACCCGAAACGTTAACTCTGCTTCTCTTTCCACAGATGCTGCCAGACCTGCTGAGTGATTCCAGCATTTCCTGTTTTTATTTCAGATTATTAAATATGGGCTAGTATGCAAATACAAAGAGCAATGTTAAACCTACTAAAAACAATTGTTAGGCTACAATTTAAAAACTGCATCTAATTCTGGGAACCGGATTTTGGGAAGAATGGTGACAGTACCGAAGAAATTCACTGGGATGATACCAAAGATGAGAGGCTTCAATTATGAGATTATAGAAATTGGAATTTTTTTTCCCCAATAGAACAGAAAAGGTTTAAAGGCCATCAGATATAGTGCTTTAAATTATAACAGGTTTTGATAAGGTTAAAAAAGGAAAAATAATTTTTATTGTTTGGTGAGTTGGTAATTGGAAAGGATAAATTTTAAATCAGCATCAAAAAAATTGAGGGAGGAGTCAGGAATTTTTTTTGAGGCAAAGGATTGTTATGACCATACTGAAAACAGTCATGGAAGCAGCATACATAATAACTTTCAAGGGGAAGTAGACAAATATCTGAAAAGAAAACATTTTAAATGGATAGCTCTTTTGCAGAATCAGCACAAGCACGATGAGTTGAATAGCTTCCTTTTGTGTTGTAAAATTCTACAAGTATACAAGATGTAGAAAAATCAACTCACCTAGGTCAAAGGTGACATTGACAAAGGCCCAGGACTCTACTATTCAGGGAATGGTGTATGAAGAGAGTTGGAACAGGAAGAACTTCAACATGTGAGTAAAGATGTATGAAATGGGCCAAGAGGATTAAAAAAAGATTTAAAGATATTAATTTAGTTACCTAATTGCAAAATATCTCTCTAGTGGAAGGTAACCATTTTCTGACCTGCATTGACGAATGGAATTCCATCATATGGTACATATTGAGACTTCCACATCAGCCGGGTGGCAGGTTTAGCTGGGCTCGGAGACTGTCTTGTCCCCCAGACACTTTGCGTTTGCTGTTTGTGAACCGTTAACACATTTTCCAATTCGGTCTCGCTCTCACAGTACCCACGGTAGGAATCTCCAATTTTCTGGAATAATGAACATTGAACACTATGGTAAGCAAGTAAGGCAACTACATATTTGGACAATTTATATGTTCATGCTTTTTTTTTGCTGATTTCTGCTCCTTTCAGCACCACCAACTCTTTATAGTCTCAGCCTGATGTTCTAGTCAGTCCACATGGTGAATACTGCATTCAGTTCTGTTCATTGAGCCACAAGCATCATAGAATTATTGAATGGTCACAGCACAGAAGGAAGCTGTTTGCCTGTTGAGTCCTGTCAGCTCTCTGCAAGAGCAATTTAGCTGGTCCCACTCCCCTGCAGCCCTGCAATACTTTTTCCCTCTACAGGTACTTAGCCAATTCACTTCTGAAAGCCACAATTGAATCTGCCTTCACCACACTCTCAGGCAGTGCATTCCGGATCCTAGCCACTCTCAGTTTAAAGAAGTTTTTCCTCATCTCACCTTCAATTCTTTTACCAAGCATTTTAAATCTGTGTATTCTGGATCTAGACCCTTCTGCCAATGGAAACAGTTTCTCTCTATCTACTCTGTCTATATCCCTCATGCTTTTGAACTCTTAATCAAATCTCCTCTCAACCTTTTCTGCTCCAAGAACAACCCCAACTGTAGTAACTGATGTCCCTCATCCCTGGAACCATTCTCGTCAATTTTTTCTTCACCCTCTATAAAGCCTTCATATCCTCCTAAACTGTGGTTCCAGAATTGGACACAATATTCCAGTTGAGGTGGAACCAGTGTTTTACAAAGGTTCATCATAACTTCCTTGCTTTTGTACTCCATGCCTCAATTGAAAAAGCCCAGGATCCCATATGCCTTTTAACCACCTTCTCAACCTGCCCTGCCACCTTCAATGATTTGAGTGCATATACCCAAGGTCCCTCTGTTCCTGCACCCCTATTAGAATTGTGCCCTTTAGTTTGTATTGCCTCTCCCTTTTAACTTTGTACGTCTTTACATTAAATTTCATCTGCCACTTGTCCGCCCATTCTACCAGCATATGTGCTCTTGAAGTCTATGACGATAGTCATAGAATCATAAAAATTGTCAGTATGAAAGGAGGCCATTTGGCCCATTGTGTCCACACCAGCCAAGGAGCCATCCAGCCTTATCCCACTTTTCAGCTCTTGGTCCAAGTGCATATTTCAAGTACTTTTTGTTATGTTATGAGGGTTTCTGCCTCTACCACCTTTTCAGGCAGTGAGTTCTAGATCCCTACTACTCTCTGGATGAAAATAATTTCCCCTCAAATCCCCTCTAAACCCTCTACCACTTACCCTAAATCTGTGCCCCCTGATATGGACCCCTCAACCAAGGGGAATAGAGCTTTCCTATTTACTTTATCTAGACCCCTTAATTTTAGACACTTCAATTAGGTCTCCCCTCAGCCTCCTCTGTTCAGAAGAAAACAACCCTAGCCTATCCAAAATAAAAAGAAATGCAGGAAATACTCAGAATTGAAAGTTAGCATTGAAAGGGAGGAAGTATTAGCTGTTTTAGCAGGCTTAAAAATGGATAAATCCCCAGGCCCAGATGAGATGTAACCGAGGCTGTTATGTGAGGCAATGGAGGAGATAGCAGGCGCTCTGACACAAATTTTCAAATCCTCTCTGGCCACAGGAGAGGTACCAGGGGACTACAGGACAGTGAATGTGGTACCATTATTCAAGAAGGGTAGCAGGGATAAACCAGGTAATTACAGGCCAGTGAGTCTAACATCAGTGGTTGGGAAAATATTGGAAAAAACTCTGAGGGACAGGATTAATCTCCACTTGGAGAGGCAGGGATTAATCAGGGATAGTCAGCATGGCTTTGTCGGGGGAGATCGCAAACTTGATTGAATTTTTCGAGGAGGTGACTAGATGTGTATATGAGGGTAAGGCAGTTGATGCAGTCTACATGGACTTCAGTATGGCTTTTGATAAGATCCTGCATGGGAGATTGGTTAAGAAGGTAAGAGCCCATGGGATCCAGCGCAATTTGGCAAATTGGATCCAAAATTGGCTTAGTGGCAGGAGGTAGAGGGTGATGGTCGAGGGTTGTTTTTGCGAGTGGAAGCCTGTGACCAGTGGGGTACCGCAGGGATTGGTGCTGGGACCCTTGCTGTTTGTACTGTATATTAATGATTTAGACATGTATATAGGAGGTATGATCAGTAAGTTCACTGCTGACACAAAAATTGGTGGTGTCATAAATAGTGGGGAGGAAAGCCTTAGATTACAGGATGATATAGATGGGCTGGTAAGATGGGCAGAGCAGTGGCAAATGGAATTTAATCCTGAGAAATGTGAGGTGATGCATTTTTGGAGGACCAACAAGGCAAGGAAATATACAATGGATAGTAGGACCCTAGGAAGTACAGAGGGACCTTGGTGGTCTTCTCCATAGATATCTGAAGGCAGCAGCACAGGTAGATGAGGTGGTTAGGAAGGCATATGGGATACTTCACTTTATTAGTCGAGGCATAGAATATAAGAGCAGGGAGGTTATGATGGAGCTGTACAAAACGCTAGTTAGGCCACAACTGGAGTACTGTGTACAGTTCTGGTCACCACACTAAACTAAGGATGTGATTGCACTGGAGAGGGTGCAGAGGAGATTCACCAGAATGTTGCCTGGGCTGGAGCATTTCAGCTATTAAGAGACTGGATAGGCTAGGGTTGCTTTCCTTAGAGCAAAGAAGGCTGAAGGGGACCTGACTGAGGTATAGAAAATTATGAGGGGCATTGATAGGATAGATAGGAAGAAACTTTTTCCCTTAGCGGAGAGATCAATAACCAGGGGGCATAGATTTAAGGTAAGGGGCCGCAGGTTTAGAGTGGATTTGAGGAAAACACTTTTTACCCAGAGGGTGGTTGGAATCTGGAATGCACTGCCCATGGGCGACAGAGGCAGGAACCCTCACAACATCCAAGTATTTAGATGAGCACTTTAAACGCCATTGCATACAAGGCTACGGGCCAAGTACTGGAAAATGGGATGAGAATAGATAGGTGCTTGATGGCCAGCACAGACATGATGGGCTGAAGGGCCTGTTTCTGTGCTGTATAACTCTATGACTCTAGGTCTGTCAGCATCTCTCTACAGATGCTGCCAGACCTGCTGAGTATTTCCAGCATTTCTTGTTTTTATTTCAGATTTCCAGCATCTACAGAATTTTGCTTTTATCCTAGCCTATCCAATCTTTCCTCACAACTAAAATGCTCCAGTCCAGGCAACCTCCTCATAAATCTCCTCTGTACCCTTTCTCGTGCAATCACATCTTTCCTATAGTGTGGTGCCCAGAACGGCACACAGTACTCCAGCTGTGGACTAACCAGTGTTTTATACAGTTCCAGTATAACCTCCCTGCTCTTATATTCTATGCCTCGGCTAATAAAGGCAAGTATCCCATGCCTTCTTGACCACTTTATCTACCTGTTCAGCCACCTTCAGAGGTCTGTGGACAAGCACGCCAAGGTCCCTCTGTTCCTCTACATTCCTCAGTATCCTAGCATCTGTGTACTTCCTTGCCTTGTTAGCCTTCTCCAAATGCATACCTCTCCAGAGAAGTGTTTGAACTCCATTTGCCATTGTTCCACCCACCTAACTCATCCATTGATATCTTCTGGCAGTCGACAGCTTTCTTCTTCATTATCAATCACACGGCTAATTTTTGTATTGCCTGCGAACTTCTTAAATCATACTTCCTACATGCAAGTCCAAATCATTGATATATACCACAAAATGCAAGGGACCTAGTACTGCCCTCTGGAAACAACCTTCCAGTCACAAAAACATCTAATGACTAATTAGCCTTTGCTTCCTGCCTCGAGCCAATTTTGGAACCAACTTGTCACTTTGCCTTGGATCCCACAGGCTTTTACTTTCATGACCAGTCTGCCATGTGGGATCTTATAAAAAGCCTTGCTAAAATTTGTCCAGACTACATCAAATGCACTACCCTCATCAACCTTACTTGCTACCTCCTCAAAATATTCAATCATGTTAGTCAGACACGACCTTCCCTTAACAAATCCATGCTGTCTTTGATTAATCCGTGTCTTTCTGAAAGAAGATTTATCCTGTCCCTCAGAATTTTTCCACTAGTTTTCCTCATCCTCAAGTTTTGAAATTGTGTCCAGGAGAAACATCTAAAGCCCGATCTGCAGTTACATGATGGGAGGGGTCCTTAAAGTGGTATATACTAAATACAACAGACAAGATTAATCTTAAGCATTATTTTAATTTAAGCCATGACTGCAGGACAGAAGACAGGTACAAACTGGTAAAACTTAAGGACTGGTACCAAAAAGCTCTTCTTCAAACAAACTATAATCAGTATTTGGATGTTCTAATGAATAAAATCATGGAGGCAACAGCTGTCAAAGCTTTCATGAAATGGTTAGATGTGATCATGGGGGAGGTCACAGATTTCTATGAACAAATAAAATCGATGGACAAAATGACCACCCTCAACTGTATCTGTACGATGGTCATGAAATACTCTGAAGGGTGGGGCTATTTTAGCTTCAGTGAAAGTAGTTTAACCCTGATGTTCATGCAGGAAAGGTTGGGCAAGGTAATTTGCTAAGCTAAAAATTACAGAATATTGTAATTGTGTCAACGACCCAGCTAGCACTGACTTTATAAAATATTATAATGTTTCTGGTTTATGCAGAAATTTCTAATTATGGTGAAGCCAGTGCAGAGCTCATATTTAACTATTCACTCCTGATAGGGTTTGTGGAGCACTAATACAAACTAGCACAAAATCTCAGGCTGCTTTTCATTGAGGGATAGGGAAGAAAGGTAACTTTGGGCCACTGCTGCATTCCTCCTAGCAGATAGTTCAGAGAAGCACTCCAGACAGTTACAAGTAGTATATGGTCCAGGAGGGTCAGAGGAGAACACAGTTTGCTGTCCCATCAACACAGGCTCAATACCTATCTCAATTTGAGGGAGCAGGAACAATGAGTCCTCCTCCCACTCAATGTATAAATTTGCAGAAAAGTTTTTAATGAATCCTGGGAATCCGAAATAAAAACAGTAACTGCTGGAAATGCACACAGGTCGGTCAGTATCTGAAAGAGATAAAGTCAGGTCGCTCCTGAAACATTAACCTTTCCTCAGAATTTTTGCACGCTGCTCATTTCCAGCACTTTCCTTGTTTATTTCTTGGTGCATAAATTTCTATACTACGTATGTCACATATGCATGTCTTTATTCTATCTGTTGTTATGAATGCTGGACCTTGCAACATGATTGTGTCTTAAAGATGTGATTCTTAGAGGTTCAGCTGGCCTCACCTCCACTCTGCGGAAGGTTACGGAACAATAGGAAGTACAGATCAGAGACTACCTTCTGAAGAAGAGACTATAGCACAAACACCTGAAGAACAATGGGTTTCGCCCTCCCAGACTTTTGGATCATAAATCAAGTAGTCAGTCATTGAGAACATGCTAACTAACCAGGCAGGTATTAGCACCTGGGACAATGGAAAGGCCAAACAGCTTGTGGAACTCAGACTACTGGCTTTTATAGCAGATGAATCAACTGTTGAATTCTAAGTCCAGAGAAAGTTAACAGACACACAGAGAGAGAGAGAGAGAGAGAGAGAGAGAGAGAGAGAGAGAGAGAGAGAGAGAGAGATTTTCAAGTATTGAATAAGAAAGTACCTTTGTTTGTAATTTGGGGTATCAGCTTCTTACAAAGTACTATTCAGTTACTTGGGGATTTCTTTTAGTTTAGTTGTTATAATAAAAGACTTAAACATGAAATCTTGTGTAATTCATTAAATTGGTCTGGCGATCATAGCTTGCATTTGTCACGTTAACAATCTCTGAGGTCATAACAAATGGAGGGCTCGGGTCCAGGATACGAATTCAAAGGCTGAAAATGGGTAGTTGGAATTTTCTAGAGTTTTAAACAAACAAGATTTTACAATTACTTTTGCTCTATTCATAAGAAAGAGTCAGCATGTCTACTTTTCATGCTCAAGCCTTTGTGAAGAGGGAAGATTTGATTCTCAATGATTTAACAGTTAACAGTGGATGCATTATTAGCTGTAACAGAGCAAGTGGGAGTTAGTTTAAAATCAAAAGTCAAAAAGGCAGTAATTGTTGAAGTGTCGACTCATTATTTAAACCTCGAGGGAGAAACGGATGATCTTGATTGAGTTAGTTCGAATTAAGTTACAAATAAGACAAGGGAAAAAGAAAAAGAAAGACAATTTCAACTTGCACTGAGAAAGATTGAATTCAAGGAGAAAGAAAAAGACACTTACAAAAAGAAAGACGCTGGGCAATTTGAACTGGACAGAGAAAAGCTTAGATTGCGCGGATAGGGACTGACAGGAAAGTTTGAGGATGAATCCGATTTAACTTGGCAAGGAATATTCGTTTGGTGCCTAAATTCAGTGAGGAAGGAGTTGAAATGTACTTCATGCCCTTTGAAAAAAATTGCTACGACGTTGCAATGGCCGAAGGAAAGCTGAACAATTTTACTGCAAAGTGTGTTAGTGGGAAAAGTGTTAGTGCGGCACAGTGGCGCAGTGGTTAGCACCGCAGCCTCACAGCTCCAGGGACCCGGGTTCGATTCCAGGTTCTGCCTGTGTGGAGTTTGCAAGTTCTCCCTGTGTCTGCGTGGGTTTTCTCCGGGTGCTCCGGTTTCCTCCCACAAGCTAAAAGACTTGCAGATTGATAGGTAAATTGGCCATTATAAATTGTCACTAGTATAGGTAGGTGGTAGGGAAATATAGGGACAGGTGGGGATGTTTGGTAGGAATATGGGATTAGTGTAGGATTAGTATAAATGGGTGGTTGATGTTCGGCACAGACTCGGTGGGCCGAAGGGCCTGTTTCAGTGCTGTATCTCTAATCTAATCTAAAAAAAAAGTATACTCAACACTTGCTCAGGAACAGTCAAGTGATTATGAAGTGGTTAAAACTGCTGTTCTCAATGCTCATCAGGTGGTACCAGAGGCTGACAGGCAAAAATTCAGGAATTTAAGAACCAGGGTCAGACATTTATGGAATCCATTAGAGAAAAGGAAATGATATTTGATTGTTGGTATCGGTCCCTGAAGATTGAACATGATTTCGAAAGCCTTAGGGAAATAATTCCAATGAAGGAATTTAAAAATAGCAACACTTCGGGAGTAAGGTCCCACCGAGAAGTTAGCAAAGTAAGAAATGTCACAAAAATGGAAGATGACTATGAATTGACACACAAAAGCAGAGTTACAGGCCCCAGTTTGGGAACTTTCAAAGGAGTTGGAAAGATAGAGGAACAGATAATGAGAAGACATTCAGTTTTAGAGAGAGGAGGCACCCCACCCCCCGCCCCGGTCAGGGTGGTAATAAAGAGTCCGAGACTAGGGTTAAGTCAAAAGGATAAACATGTTATTTTTGTAATAAGAGAGAGCATATAAGGGCAGAATGCTGGAAATTGAGGGGAAAACCCATCACTCTCGTGGATTTACTGAATGCCTGTCCTGCAAAGGATGCCCCAATAGGTGGCGCTGTTGACAAGCCAGTGGCTTTGGCAATGTATGCTAACAGACCAAGTCAAAACCCTGAAGGATATAGAAGTTTTATGCTCAGGGGTACTGTGTCCTCTTATTTGTCAGATGAATCAGGCAAGCCAATTGTGCTGCTTAGGGTTACAGGGGCCAAATCGGTCATTGTTGGCAGCAAAGGATATAGATCTTTTCCCAAATAGTGCTGTGAATGTGAAAGTCATAGTGAGAGAATTTGATGGGTGTCATTTATCCATTCCATTGCATAAAGTTAATTTACAATGTGATTTAGTCACCGATCCGCTAACAGTGGGAATTGTCCTGGAGGTGCATATTGAAGGGGTGGATTTAGCTGGGAATAGAGTATTGGCATCTCCAGTGGTTTCAGAAAAGCCAGTTGAGGTTGCTGAAACTGAAGTTTTGCAGGAGGAATTTCCTGGAATATTCCCAGATTGTGCGTTGACAAGACCCCACCTCTTCAGATTAAACAAGAAAAAGCAGTTCAGTTGTTATGGGAGATAACTCAAGTGTTTGATTAGCTGATACTTGTCTCAAGGATCTGGATGTTAGTAGAAAAGGCTCCAAGGCTATCAATGGTGAATTGTTTAGCAGATCATCTTTCAGTGAAGCACAACAAGCAGATCCTGACTTAAGAAGTAAAAACTGAAACTACTTGGAAACACTCAGCAGGTCTGGCAGCAGCTGTGCAGAGAGAAACAAGAGTTGACATTTTGAGTCTGATATGACTCTTCTTCAGATCTGCTGAGTATTGCCAGCACTTTGGTTTTATTTCAGGTTTCCAGCATCCGCTGTATTTTGCTCTCATATTACGTGACTTAATAAGGTTGCCGCAAACAACGAGGCAAAAGCTGAAAAGGTCTCTCTGAGTGCTATTACATTAAGAATGCATTCTAATGAGAAAGTGGAGACCTCCCCAGAGGCCCGCTGACAAGGCTACAGTTCGTCAGGTTGTTGTTCCTCTGGGGTACCCTGGTGAAATTAAGAAATGCACATGAGATCTAATGGCAGGTCATGTGGCATTTCGAAAGACTCAGGCCAGAATAAAGTAGCATTTTATTGGTCAGGCTTGCAAAAGGATGTGGCTGAATTTTACAGAACTTGCCATATGTCAGGTAGTTGGGAAGCCACATCCTTCAATTAACATCCACACTGATCCCGAAACCTGCTTTTACTAACAGTTTAAGTCGGGTTCTTGTGTATCGTGTCGGACCCTTACCCACAACTAAGTCAAGTCACAAGTTTCTCATCATCATGGATTTGTGCACTAGGTTTCCAGAGGCAATGCCTTTAAAAAAGATCATAGCAAGAGTTGTGATTGAGGGGTTAATTAAATTTTTCACTAAATATGGATTGCCAAAAGAAATTCAGTTGGACCAGGGGTCAAATTTCATGGCAGGGTATTTCAAGAGGTCATGACTAATTTGGAAGGGAGACAGCTCAAATTGTCTGCTTATCACCTGTATCACCAAACCCTGAAAAGCATGATAAAGGATTATTGTTGTGAGTATGCTTATGATTGGGATAAGGGGATACTATTTTTATTATTTGCCACTAGGGACGCACCAATGAGTCAGTCCATTTGAATTGGTTTATGGGCATGAGGTTAACGGTCCCCTTAAACTCATTTAGGAGAAATTTTTCGCACAGCAACAGGAAACTATCCTCTTCAATTACGTATCAGAATTTTGAGAGAGACTTACAAAAGCATGTGAGATGGCCAGAAAACATCTCAGGATTTCTCAGCAAGTGATGAAAACCCAAGTGGATTGAAAAGCTAAGGCACGCAGTTTGCAGTCTGGAGACAAGGTGTTAGTTTTATTGTTTTTGCCTGGAGAACCAATGGAAGCTAGGTTCAGAGGACCTTACTTCATTAAGAGGAAAGTTAGTGATGTGAACTATTTGGTTAGTACCCCAGACAGACAGAAACGTCAAAGGGTGTGTCATGTGAATATGTTGAAAAGATACTATGACCGTGAATCTTGTCAACCAGTAAATCTAAGTCAAATGACAGAAGTAGTAGTTACGGATGGTGTTAATTTTGAGGAACTGGAGGAAGAAACAGAGACTGAGAACTTTAAGACCGAATCCCCTGCAATGAAACTGGCAAGCACAGTCTTAGAAAACCTGGATACAGTTATACACTACTTTTCTAAACCGCACAAAACGGATATAGCCGAACTGCTAAAAGAGTTTAAAACCTTACGTGCAGATAAGCCAGGTCAAAATCCTCTGGCTATTCATGGGATCAATGTGGGAACAGCTATACCCATCAAACAGAACCCTATCGACTCAATTCTGATAAACTGGTTCAGGTCAGAGAGGAGATTCAATGTACGCTAAAGAATGAAATAACTGAACCCAGTCAAAGTAGCTGAAGTCTACCAGTAGTGCTGGTACAAAAGCCGAATGGTTCTGAAAGATTTTGTATTGATTGACGGAAAGTCAATGGAGTAACTAAAACAAACAGACTCTTATCCACTCCCATGATTTGAGGATTGTATTGACAGAGTGGGGATTCAATCTTTATTAGCAAAATTGACTTGCTGAAAGGGTATTGGCAAGTCCCCTGCCAACCAAGCTAAAGAAATTTCTGCCTTCGTCACCCCAGATGGCCGATTTCAATGTAAGGTCATGTCATTTGGTATGAAAAATGCACCGGTGACATTTCAAAGGTTGACCAACCAAGTGATTACTGGACTGAGCAATTGCTTTGTGTACCTTGTTGATCTGTTGATACATAGTGACACCTAGGAAGACCATGTTAAACACTTAAAGGCACAGTTCGACAGGTTAGAGAGCGCTAATTTGGTAGTAAACATAGTGAAGAGTGAATTTGCTACGGTTAAGGTCTCCTATTAAGGGCAAGTAGCAGGTCAAGATCAAGTGTAGTCTAGGGAACCTGAAGTTCAGGCCATAATCTACTTTCCAGTCCCCAAGACAAAAAGGAAAATATTATGATTCCTAGGATGCATGGGTCCAATCAGACGTTTGTTCCTAACTTCAGTACAGTAGTGACTCCACTGAAAAAATTAAAAAAGGGTGTGAAGATCCAGTGGACAGAATCTTGTCAAATGACATTTGAAACTTTAAAAGCCATTTTAATAAATGAACCCATTCCAGCAGTACCAAGTTTTGGCAAGCCTTTTAAAGCGGCTATTGATGCCACTGACAACGGAGTAGGAGCAGCACTACTCAGGATAATGATAATGGAATTGAACGACCAGTTATTTTTCTAGAAAACTCAATGAGTATCAGAAGAAATACTCCACCATTGAGGTGGTGGTTTTAGGTCTTGTATTGGCTCTACAACATTTTGAAGTATACGCCAATAATGGAAAAGGGGAAATAACCATTTACACCGATCATAATCCACTGAGGTTTCCAGAAAAGTTCAAAACCAAGAACATTAGATAATTTCAATGGGGCCTTATGTTAGAACCATCTACCTGCTACAGGAAAGAGCAATGTAATTACATATGTTCTACCCAGAAATTTAAATAAGGGATATAATGGAGGCAAACAACTCAAATATACAATAGTATTGTTACCTGTGTAAAGTGAGAAATGGTAATAATGAAAACGTTTACAATGTTATGTGATTACTACGGTAATGACTTTTCCATTGTTAGGGGGAGGTGTTATGAACTTAAAAAGTACTATTTAATTAATTGGGGATTTCATTTAGTTTAGTTGCCAAAATAAGACATAAGAAGTGAAATCTTGTGTACAGTGGCGCAGTGGTTAGCACCACAGCCTCACAGCTCTAGGGTCCCGGGTTCGATTCTGGGTATGCCTGCGCGGAGTTTGCAAGTTCTCCCTGTGACCGCGTGGGTTTTCTCCGGGTGCTCCGGTTTCCTCCCACGGCCAAAGACTTGCAGGTGATAGGTAAATTGGCCGTTGTAAATTACCCCTAGCGTAGGTAGGTGGTAGGGAATATGGGATTACTGTAGGGTTAGTATAAATGGGTGGTTGTTGGTCAGCACAGACTCGGTGGGCCGAAGGGCCTGTTTCAGTGCTGTATCTCTAAATAAAAAATAAATTCATCAAATTGGTCTGGGGGTTCACATCTCATTTTTCAGGTTAATGATCTCTGAGGTTATAACACTGTACTGTAGTTAGTTTTACTTATGGTTCAGAGCTTTTGATGAAAAAACTGTGCTCTCCTGAACAAAATTGAAATAAAATGCAATTTTAGAAAGATTTGATCTCATACTGAATTACAGCTTATTTGACTTCCCAAGAATATATACTGCACCCAACAGATAAAAATTACTTGAAAGTCCATATTACAGAAAAAGAAATCAACATGAAGCAATATCCAAAAATACAGCAGATATACAAGTAGCTAACCAACCTCACAGCTCCGGAGTCGCCGAGCCCAGGCAGGGGTGTTGTGTGGCAGTGGCTGCAATGGAACAGGAAAATTGTCTTCAACCATTCTGAAACACCAAAAAAAAATTTCAAGAAACTGTCCACATAATTTCTGGGAATTGCATTGTAACTTCAGCGATACTGTTAAATAAAGATAAGGCAGGCAAAATATTGGTGTATCTTTAATCTTTGCTAAACCAAACGTAGACCGGTTTTAACATTTTGCTGGTTGCATGTTCCATTCTCCATTGCTAATAATCTCAAACCTTGAGAAGCATAAATTTCACGAGTTTAATTCTACTTGTTCCAACTAGAACCCTGTAACTGTCAACTCCAGTTCCCTACAGGCCAAGCAGCTCAAGATTTAGTGGCTGAAATCCGTAGCTCTCCTGATGCATTGCGATCTTAACTGTCAGAAGTGTGCCAGAAGGGTTGCAAATTAGGTTTGGATGCCAACTCTCAGCATTTCTTGCATGGTCTGTTGGAAACAGAGCTTCTGCTCACTCCAAAAGAGCCACTGACGTAGCAGAGGACGGGATCAGGACTCTTTTTTTCTTCAGAGGATCCTGGTGTTTCATCAGTGGCAGCATGAGGTACATCAGCCCAGAACTGGTCCCCACCTGGTGGCCCAGGCTGCAATCATAGCTTGGATCCCACTCCCTCATCCATCGCGAGGAAAAATATTTTAAAAGTTAAATTCACAGAAGGGAATATTCTCCTTCTGTTTCCTGTGGGGAATTGCTCATTTCAACAATTTCACATAGACAAAACTGGCATTAACAATTGGGACGAGAAACAGATGGCCTGTATCCTAGGGTCTCAAAAGCAGTGATTGCAGAGATAGTGGATGCATTGGTTACAATCTTTCAAAATTCCCTAGATTCTGAAAAGGTCCCCGTGGATTGGAAAACTGCTAATTTAACAACTCTATTCAAGAAAGGAGGAAGATAGAAAGCAGGAAACTATAGGCCAGTTAGCTTAACATCTGCCATTGGGAAAATGCTGGCATCCATTATGAAGGTACTAGTAGCAGGTCATTTTGAAAATCATAATACAAGCAAGCAGAGTCAATATGATTTTGTGAAAGGAAATAGTGTTTGACAAATTTATTAGAGTTCTTTGAGGATGTAACCAGTAGGGTGGATAGAGGGGAACCAGCAGACGTAGTGTATTTGGATTTCCAAAAGGCATTCAAAAAGGTGCCACATAAAAAGTTACTGCTCATAAGAGCTCATGGTGCTGGGGGTACTATATTAGCTTGGGTAGAGGATTGGCTAACTAATAGGAAACAGAAGAGTCGAGATAAATGGGTCATTTTCAGGTTGGCAAACTAACTACTGGGCTGCCACAGGGATCAGTACTGGGTCCTCAACTGCTCACAATCTATATTAGTGACCTGGCATTAGGTGAATTGCTCATTTGGAGAGCCGATGCGGACACGATGGGCCCAATGGTCTCCTTCTGCGCTGTAACAATTCTGTGACTTTTCTGATTCTTTGGCAGAACTTTTGTGAAGCGGCTGTTTATTCAACAGTTTACAGTATGCTAATGAGCTAAGTACCAGGATGTAGTCTTGTGACTATAAGCCACAGGCACTCTGCATTGCAACACCCGGGACACAGGTTCTGTATATAGTTTGTTCTGTATTGAATGTATTAGTTTTAGCTGTTAATAAAACTTTTAAAGATCTTCAAGAAACTGGAATTCACGTATCTCATTGTGTTGCTTAAGTTAACACAAAAACGCATGACACAGTGGCAACAGTGGTGTACAGCAGTGATTACTTTCTTTAAAAGTAAAGATACAAGCTTGAAGACCATGGGTGAAACAGCAAACAAGATTTAAAAGCAGTACCAGAAGTCAGAAGTTCCCGTAGTACAGAAAGTAAAAGAAAATAAGACTTACTTACTCCACAAATTGGAGAGTATATTTGAGCTGGACAAGTCCGGGCAAATAGCCAGTTGAGTCAGGACCATGCTATTTAAAATGTAAAGGGCCGTCGTCAGCCCTGCACTGAACAAAGAAAAAGTGTGCCTAAATTTAAACAAAGAGAAAAAAGAGCGGGCTATAATTGGGAACAGCGCAGAGTCAATAGAACAGGTTATAAAACAATTCATATTGGAGTACAGTATTGAAGGCACACACAGAGCTGAACAAAGTGAAATATAAAGCAGAAAGCACAGCAGATACACTGCTGGAAACACATACGGAGTATCCTTACAGTAATAGGATTACTGAAACATCTTTGCATATCCATAGTGTCCGCAAAAGGCAGAAGAACAGAAGGATGGAAGGATGGATATCAAATTTCCCAGCATGAACTGAAAGGCCATTGATGCCCTATCTGAATTCAAATTTTTTAAACAAAGAATGCAATTATGCTTCATAGATAAAGCTTTTGCAGAACCAGAGAGCCAGGCTGTGAAAATACTGACAACAGTTGGAAATGAGGGGTTACAGAGTCAAAAGCTCTGGCTGATCTGAAGAGAACCAGAAAGATCCCACAAAGATGTAGAAAGTGCTGGAAGATCAGCTAAGAGTGAATTGATGTCCTACAGGCAACAGCCACAGGAATCAATAGATCTATTCATCAGTAGGTGTCATAGTAAGGGCATCAAATGCAATTTTTCAGAAACTGAACTCGGATCGATAACTGGTGATTGTCTCAACACCTATTGAAGTGTTTCAAAAAGACCCCTCGGGGAAAAAAGATCATAGCATTGATGCACTGCTAGAAGATGGCAGGAAATACGAAGGCATTGTAGCCAGACAACAGCATCTGCAAGCACTAGGTGGAGCTGACCGTATCGGCACGGTAACCAGGTCACAAAAAACAAGCAAGCTGTGTGGTAAGTGCCGTTTGTCCCACTCACCGTGAAGCTGTCCTACTTTCCAAGATCTGTGCAAGGCGTACGGTTCAAGAGGTCACTGGGCCCGCCTATGCAAGAAATCTGGCTCCAAAGACGCAGCCAGAGGTCACAATAGGACACAAACCAACAGAAAACAGTGCAGCAGCATGGCAACAGCAGCAAGGAGAGCACCAGAGACCTGCATAAACACAAGCTAATATACGAAGCCCACAGCAAAATAAACCTGAGACAACACTCAGAGTGGAGCGATTCTCAACCATAAGACAAGCAGGTGTCTCACATTGTGAACCTGACCCGTGTATTGACAAAGTCAAATAACTAGAAGCTTTTACACTATTAATACAATGTACCCAAAGAAAGTGGACAAACACACACTCAGGACTAAGACTGACATGGGAGCTAGTGCAAATATCCTACCAGTTGGAATCCTGAAGGATATGTACCGGGATCGTTGGAAACTTATGGTACAACTGTCAACTGCAAAGTTAACTGCATACAATGGGTCCCTTGCAGTGTCATACTAATAATGCAATGCAGCTTTGGCAAGTCGGCATGGAAACCACAAATATTTTACCTGGTAGACACGAGCCAACAAGCAGTGGCTGGACTACCAGCGTATACAGACCTGAACATTTTGACTATCCACAAGATACCGAGGTACCCATTACAGCAGAACAGACCAAGGGTAGCTGTATTGAGTCAGTCCAGGACATACAATAAATGTATCTGGACAGGTTTGACGCTGTAGGCGATTTCAAAGGCGATGCTATACCGCATCACAGAGAGGATGCAATTCCATCAATCCACCCTCCCAGAAAGTGCAGCGTGCACATACAAGAAAAGCTCAAGTGCGAGCTGGATGATATGGAACGCAATAGCATAATCTGTCGTGTGCATCATCACAAAAACTGATGCAGCTCAATTACGTGCGTACTAAAGAAGGATGGAGCAATTGGGGCATATCTAAATCCGAGGCGTCTAAACCATTTCTTAGAGATGTTCCCTCAAGATTCCAGCACTAAAGGAATTGAATTCCAAGTTCACAGCAACCAAATTTTTTCCCAATTTGGACGCCAAACATGGGCAGTACACCTAGCTAAGGAATCTCAAGAAGTCACCACCTTCAGAACATCATTTGGAAGATACTGCTTCCAGAGACTACCCTTCAGCTTATCTGTCAGTCAAATACTGTTTCAGCAGCATATGGACAGATTACAGAAAACGTGCCTGGATGTACATGCACTGCTGATGTTATTGGGTAATGGGCAAAACCAAAGAACAGCATGATTGAAATCTTCCTTCACTGATGGCAGTAGCTCAAGGCAAAGGGCTCATTTTAACAGCAAGTGCCAGGTGAATGCAAGTCAGATTAATTTCTTTGGGTCTATATATTCCGGTTGCAGAATCTGTCCTGACCCAGACAAAGTCGAAGATGTAAGGCATATGCCTACTCCACAAGACAAGATGATTTACAGAGATGCCTTGGATTTTTCAACTTCTTGGCACCATGCATTCCAAATTGTTCTGACAAAGCATCATCATTGAGAGCGCTCCAAAAGAAAGACATACCATTTGTGTGGGAGGACCATCAGCATATGTTTGAGTCTCTCAAACAAGCACTATCAGAAACATGTACCCTGCAGTACTATGATCCAAGGAAGAAGCCAATCCTGGAAGTCGACGCTTCAAAGAAAGAGCTAGGAGGGTGCATCTGCAGGATGGTAAACCAATTGTATTTGGTTCCAAAAGTTTATCCTCAGCACAATCCAATTACTCAAACATAGAGCATGAAACACTTGCTCTGGTGTTTGGGATCACAACATTCCACACCTACCTGTTCGGTAAGCACTTCACTGTGGAAACCGATCATAAACCACTGGAGATGATCTGGCGCAAAACACTGACAAGTTCACCACCTCGACTACAGCGGCATTTAGAAAATGTACAGGGGTACAACTTCAACGCCTGCTACAAACCGGGTACCAAAATGGTTACCTCGGATATGCTGAGCAGATTGCCAAATCAGAACAAGAATGAAGATGTACCACGGGATCTACAGCATGGACATCGAGGTGGAAAATGGGCTCAAAATCGATTTATTGCATTTTGGTCAGCACAAATGTGATCAACTGCAATCAGAACCAGCCAATACCCACAACTGAAGGCACTGTGGAGAGTCATCATAGAAGGATGGCCTGATACAGTAACAGGGGTGAAAGAAACCCTCAGATGCTTTTGGCCTTATAGAGATGAACTCAGTATCTCGAGAGACATAACCTTCAAAAGAAAACAAGAGCTTGTGCCCAAAGGTCTTCGACAGGACATCTTGTCACAACTTCACCAAAGCCATATGGGTATGGAGCAAACGAGACGACTGGCATGAGACACTGTTTATTGGCCAGGGATCAACGGTGACATTGAAAAGTTAGTGAGGATGTGCAAGGCATGCCAGAGCCACCAGCCACAACAACGTAAAGAACCTATACACCCTCATGAGATTCCATCAGTCCCTTGGTCCAAAATTGCCACTGATCTATTTACCGTGAATGGAGATGACTTTATCTTAGTCAACGATTATTTCTCGAAATTTCCAATTGTCAGGTAGGTAAAAGACACTTCAAGCACGGCCAGCGAAGACACATTGAGCGCCATATTCAGTCTGTTCAGCGCACCTGAAGAAATTATTTCTGACAATGGGCCACAATATACCGGCAGACCCTTGACGGATGTGTGTGCCAAATGGGGTGTAAACCATGTGATATCCTCACCACATTATCCTAGATCTAACGGTCTTGCCGAGCGAATGGTTCGCACAGTTATATCACTTAACCTGAAGCGTACGACAACGAAACAAGATTTTCGTGTTGCCATGTTGCACTTCAGAGCTACACCTATAGATATGGGCTTACCATCACCAGCAGAGATCATGTTTGGAAGGCAAGTGAGAACGATTCTGCCAAGCCATCATCTGTCCAAATTCTCCAAGATGCAGGAAACACTGCTCAAAAAACAAGGGAGAATGAAGATGGTGCATGACCAACATGCAGGGGTGGAACTACCTCAACTACACGTAGGACAAAAGGTGAAAGTCATACACCCCACAATGAGAACATGGTTACCCACAGAGGCAAAGTATGCAGTGAGCCCAGGTCTTACGAGGTTACAACACCTAACAGAGTAATGTTGAGGAGGAACTGAAGCCAATTAAGAGAAATATGCAATATCTCAATTGCGCAGAGCAGACGCGAAAGAAGACACTCCGGCGATGAGGGATAACGGAAGAACAGGACAACAACCAACACACTCATAACACGTCTGCAAACCAAGAACAGCCAAGGGTGAAATCCACATCCCTAGAAGGTTATACCATAAGATGATCATGAAGAATTGTCAAACCACCGAAACGATATATGGACTCTTAAGATCCTGCATTGGTAAATTTTATAATCCCTATCTTTACATTTGTAAATGTTATAATCTCTATCCCAGTATAACTAATTTTGATATTATCCTATTTTATACATTTTTCATTGTAGTGAATGAAATTTATCTTTGGGAAAAAAAGATGTTGCATTATCGCTTTAATGATAGCCCTTTAAGAACTCAGCATGCTAATGAGCTAAGTACCAGGATGTAGTATTGTGACTATAAGCCACAGGCACTCTGCATTGCAACACCCTGGACACAGGTCCTGTATATAGTTTGTTCTGTATTGCATGTATTAGTTTTAGCTCTTAATAAACCTTTGAGAGATCTTTAACAAACTGGAATCCATGTACCTCATTGTGTTGCTTAAGATAACACACAGAAATGCATGACAGCCCCCAGGTTCCTCTGCTCCTACACCCCCTTTAGAATTGTAACCTTGGTAATATTGTTTCTCCATGTTCTTCCGACCAAAATGAATCGCTTCAGATTTCTTCGCATTGAACTTCAACTGTCTCTTGTCCACCCATTCCACCAACTTGTCCATGTCCTTTTGAAGTTCCACACTATCTTCGTCACAGGTCACGATGCTTCCAAATTTCATATCATCCACAAATTTTGAAATTGTACCCTGTACACCAATATCTAGGTCATTAATATACATCAGGAAAAGCAAGGGTCCCAACACTGACCTCTAGGGAACTCCAAACTTACCTCTAGCTTGAAAAACATCCATTAACCTCAACTCTCTATTTCCTGTTACTCAGCCAATTTCATACCCATGTTGCTACTGTTGCTTTTATTCCATGAGCTGTACAAAGTCTGTTGTACAGCACTGTATCAAATGCCTTTGGTGTCATTGCACACATCAACAGCATTGCCCTCATCAGCCCGCTCTGTTACCTCTTCAAAAAACTTCAGTAAGTTACTTAAACATGATTTTCCCATAACGAATCCACGCTGGCTTTCCTTAATTAACCCGCATTTGTCAGTGTGACTATTAACTTGGTCCCAAATTATCATTTCTGGAAGTTTCCCCACCACTGAAGTTAAACTGACAGGTCTGCAGTTGCTGGGCTTATCTTTACATCCTATTTTGAACAAGATTGTAACATTTGCAATTCTCCAGTCCTCTGGCACCATCACTGAGTCTAAGGAAGACTGGAAAATTATGGCCAGTGCCTCCGCAATTTCGACTCACTTCCTTCACTATCCTTGGATGCATCTCATCTGGCCCTGGATCTTTATCGAAGTTAAAGTATAGACAGCCTATCTAATATCTCATCAATTTTAAATCCTTCTAGTATATTACCTCCTCTTTCACTGTAGCCTGGGTAGCATCTTCTTCCTTGGTAAAGACAGATGCAAAGTATTCATTTAATACCTCAGCTATTCCCCCTGCCTCCATGCATAAATACCCCTTTTGGTCCCTAATTGGCCCTACTCCACCTTTTACCACCCTTTTACTATTAATATTCCTCAAGACGATTTTGGGATTCCCTTTTATGATAGTTGCCAGTCTCTTTATATACTCCCTTCTTTGCTTCTCCTATTTGCTTTTTCAGTTCTCCCCCCACCCCCACCCCCCCAACCAATGTCAGCCTGGTTCTCCATTGTATTATCTACCTGACATCTGTCATAAACATACTTTTTCTTCTTCATCGCCATCTCTTTTGTCATCCAGGAAGCTCTGGATTTGTTTGCCCTGCATTTCCCCTTCGAGGGAATATATCTTGACTGTGCCAAAACTCTCTCTTTTTTTGCAGGTAACTTATTGTTCAGCTACTGTTTTTCCTGCCAATCTTTGATTCTAATTTACTTGGCCCAGATCCATTTTTACCCCACTGAAGTTGGCTTTCCCCCAGTTAATTACATTTTCTTACTCTAGATTGCTCTGTGTCCTTTTCCATAACCAACTTAAACCTGATGATACAATGCTCACTGTCCCCTATATGTTTCCCTACCAACCCTTCATCCACCTCATTCCCAAGAACCAGGCCCAGCAGTTCCTCCCCTCTCGTTAGACTGGAAACATGCTGCTGTAGAAAATTTTCCTGAACACACTCGAGGAACTCTTGCCCCTCTCTGCCCTTTACACTACTATCAGTTTATATTTGGATAATTAAAAGTCCCCCATTCATAACTACTCTATAATTCTTGCATCTCTCTGTAACTTCCTTGCAAATTTGGTTGTCTTCATCCTTTACACTGAGTATTTTCAGCACTTTCTGTTTTTATTTCAGATTTCCAGCATCTGCAGTATTTTGCTTTTATAAGAACAAGTTTAAGACTGGCACATGGTAAAAAGACAATCAAAATAGCAGTCATGGTCTGAAGTTGTTGAACTCAATGTTGACTTCAGAGGGCTGTAGATTACCTAATTGGAAGATGAGGTGCTGTTCCTCGAGCTTCTGTTGAGCTTCACTGGAACACTGTAGCAGGCCAAGGTCAGAAATGTGGGCGAGATAAGGGTGGTGAATTAAAACGGCAAGCAACCAGAAGCTTGTGGTCATGCTTGTGGACTGAGTGGAGGTGTTTTGCAAAGCAGTACCCAATCTGCATTTGGTCTCCCCAATACAGAGCAGACCACATTGTGAACAGCAAATACAGTATACTAAATTGAAAGTAGTACAAGTAAATCACTGCTTCACCTGGAAGGAGTGTTTGGGGCCTCAGATGATGAGGAGAGAGGAGGTAAAAGGGCAGGTGTTAACCCATCCTGTGAATGCATGGGAAGGTGCCGTGGAAAGGGGACGAGGTGTCCAGCATGATGGAGCAGTGGACCATGGTGGAGGGAACGGTCCCTTCGAAATGCTGGCAGGGGAGGAGAGGGGAAGATGTGTTTGGTGGTGGCATCACGCTGGAAGTGCCGGAAATGGCAGAGGATAATCCTTTGGATCCTTTGCTGTATAAGAATTTTAGACTCCACCTGGGGTACAGTGTATGATTCTGATTATTTAAACATAGAAAAGATATTATTTCCTTTGAATGTACAAGGAGGGGCAACAAAGATGATTTGTGGTATTAGGAGTTTAATGTGGGAGGAAAGGTTAATGAAGTTTTGAAATTAGGAGATTTCAAGCTCACATCACTGAAACTTTCAAAACTAAAGAGTGGATCCAGAAAATTGTTCACTATGATGACAGCTTCAAATATTAGGGAACACCGGTTAAAATAAGTTAGGGTGAAGTAGAAAAGTTAATTTCCATGATTTCCATATAAACATTGATAAAACCTCTCATAAATCATCAGGGAAGGCCACTGATGTCAACAATATAAATGCATTCAAGTGACAATTGAATATTTTCTGAAAAGAACAAGAAGTTAGGGTTGTGATGTCTAGGTGAGGTTAATGTACAAAGATGCAAGTTTGTTATGCCTAGCAGCTTTTGCCCATTCTTAAACTATTTATTTTAGGGTTATTTAAAAAAAAAAAGAGTTGCTATAAACTAATAAAACTACTCCCAACATTTTACTTGCTTATATTCCCTTAATATTAGTGGTTTCCTTCAACATCAGTGCTAGCAGAGCTAAAAACTTGTTAAAAATAGTCACCTGTCAGCATGGAAGCAGCCCCTTACTGAAATGAATTATCTTGCTCAAAAGTTCTACTTGTCAGACAGGACTTAATGGTACAACTGCTGGACTTTTCTTTTTTAAAAAAAAAACTAGAGTAGCAATGGGGTGTTTTACATCATTTTGCAGTAATACATAAGAAGATGTCATTCCAACTTGCAAACTTAATAAGGAGCTTAAAGTAATCTAACTAGAGCAATAAAACATAGCTGAGAAGCTGTCAGTCATTATAATAGGAAAAATGAAGCATATAATACTTTTTTCTAACATAAGCACATTCCTATATATAGAATCATTACGGCATAGGAAGCCATTCGGCCCAAGGGTCCATGCTGGCTTGCTGTAGAGCAATCCAGTCAGCCCCATTCCCCTGCTCTATCCCTGTAGCACTGCAAGTTTATTTCCCTCAAGTGCCCATCCAATTTCCTTTTGAAATCATTGATCTCCGCTTCCACCACCCTTATAGGCAACGAGTTCCAGGTCACTACCACTCGCTGCATAAAAAAGTACCTCGCTTGTACCCAAAACATCTCCTCCTTAAAAACCACCCATTGTTCCGTTACAGTTTTTCCTGTCAAACTTGGTTCCACACATACCTGGGTGAGGTCTTTTTGGGCAATGTTAATGAAGATGGGGGGTGCAAAACATAGCCTGTGTTTTCTGCTATTGCAGCTACAGTCACTGTCTGAAGCTCGTCACTTATCTGTTTGTCATCTGTTGCATCTGGCAATAAATAGAAGTTAACTTTTAAGAAATTAAACCATTACAGCATACCCTGAATGTAATCGACAGCAAAGAGAGAAAAACAATGCAATCAGCTAAACATTATAACAACTAGAACATTGATAGTAAGCCCCCCACCTCAAAATTTACATTTTTAAAAAATGTATTGACTTAATTTACCCATCCTCTCCTAAGCAAGCTGTATTGGAATCACAACATTCGGGTAGGGTACCCTAGCATTTGGTTGATATGGCACTGCAGTCATTTGTATTTTTACTTAAAGAATTGTGATCTATAAGAGAGATGAAAAAAATGAATCTCGCTAAAAATACTAATAACTATTCTGGCAATTGCTTCAATTGGCCTGTAGTTGGTCTCCATTTAGCATATAGTACCATATAAATATACTTCTCAACTTTGTCAGCCCTAACAAAATATAACAACACTCCCCTTCTGGGCTTCAAAGAGAACGTACCATCCAACAAATCTTGCTCGACAGCCATTCACCAGCATGATAATGTTTGGACGCCAAACATTAGTCGTAGCAATGCAAGTTATTGTTGGGAATTTTTTTTTTGTTATTTCGATTATTTAGGATAACAATGCTCATATCAATATTTTACTTAAATAATTGAATAAAATTTAAAAACACAGTTTTACTGTTTGAACAAGTAATAGCTTATGAAATGAATTGGGTTGTGTTGTGTAATAGCTGCTTTCTTTTCCCCTTTCCCCAATTCTCATTATGTTCACTCATTGGCCCATACTGTGCAGCGATTCCCAGCCTCAAGGATCAAAAGTGAATGCCCAGACCCCTGTTAGTCGATTATTTTTGGCTAGATGATTGGCATACTCAATCACACATAATATAAAATGCCAGATTATGGAGATTACTTAGAGTAATTGTCCTTACCATGTGAGCCTGTGACATCAAGAAGCTGTCCCTGTGGAATCAGCACCTGTGCTACACCAGGTTGGTTGGAAGGAATCACGTGTAGCACCTGGCCATTCTCCGACTGGCTGGTGACAATCATCTAGAAATAACCACCATGGGATGGATCATGTTAGATTTGCATATTTCCTATACGCCACTGTAATGCAAAAGCAGACTGATCCCATGGAATGCGAGCGGCACTCACACTTTTTTCCATATGCAGAGAGGAAAAGGTATAAACCTTAAAGCAGATTATCCACCCTCTGTCAGGGAACAGCATATGGCATAGGAGAAGTTACAAGAAAGCATAAAAATGATGAAAACAAGTTCCAAGTTTTTTTAAACAATGGATTACAATCAGTAGATAGAAAAGAACTGGAGAGGGCTGGCTGCCTTTTTAAGTAAATTTGTGCCCTGGCACCTGATTTATTTGATGATCTTTGCCCCACTTTAATTGTCCTCATTTTAAATCCAAGCAAGGCCTTTATTTCTTTGCCTGAAGGTTTTAGCATTGAGGCCTAAAGAGCCAGGACAAGCACTTAAGCAAAATAAACAGAAAAAAAAATTGTTATTCTGAACAGAACTCCATGCTACACAAAGTCTGTAAACTACAAGGGACAGACTGGTGGGTGGAGATGGGGGGGAAGTATTATATACGGACACTGAATATCATTCAAAGCAAGAAAGATTATGATCAGTAATATACTATTTATCTTCATTTGTTAAACATAGGGCGGCACAGTGGTTAGCACCGCAGCCTCACAGCTCCAGTTACCTGGGTTCAGCTCTGGGTACTGCCTGTGCGGAGTTTGCAAGTTCTCCCTGTGGCCGCGTGGGTTTTCTGCCGGGTGCTCCGGTTTCCTCCCACAGCCAAAGACTTGCAGATTGATAGGTAAATTGGCCATTGTAAATTTCCCTTAGTGTAGGTAGATGGTCGGAGAATTGAGGGATGGTGGGGATGTGGTAGGGAATATGGGATTAATGTAGAATTCATATAAATGGGTGGTTGATGGTCGTCACAGACTTGATGGGCCGAAGGCTCACTATGACTATGACAAACAGGAGGTATTGAAAAGTATTATTTCAAAAAATTGCTGCTGGGTTTCTTAGGATTACCTTAGAATACAGTAGTGTCAAGCCCTTGTGGTGAGCTATCAAGTCAAAAGTATACTTTGTGAAACCAGATAGATTTCACCAAGTAGCTGGTCTATAAATGTAATTGAGGTAAACCCCCTGCATACTGGCTCAAAAAGTGCCCAATGATCAGACAGAATGAGCTATTACTTTTCCTGAACAAGTAACACAAAGAGGTACACTCTACTATAGTGTTTACTAACTGTTGTTTAGTAGTGGATTTTCATGAAGGGAGGAAACAACTGCCTGGATTGACAAACGTTCTTCTTTCATCCTGTCTAAAAGGTTAATAACCTGTAAACATGAAAAAACTTACCTTTGATGGAAGAAACAAGACATGACAGGTAAAGCTTCAACACTAACTGCTGTTTCCCCTAGCAGAGAGGTCAATTATCAGGGGGCACAGATTTAAGGTGATTGGTAGAAGGATTAGAGAGGACATGAGGAAAAACTTTTTCACTCAGAGGGTGGTGGGTGTCTGGAATTCACTGCCAGGAATGGTGGTGGAGACAGAAACCCTCAATTCTTTTAAAAGGTACCTGGACATGCACCTGAAGTGCTGTAACCTGCAAGGCCATGGACCAGGTGCTGGAAGGTGGAATTAGATTGGGCAGCTAGCTTTTTCGGCCAGCACGGACACGACAGCCTCCTTCTGTGCTGTAATTTTTCTACGGTTCTATGGGCCAGCTTTAATCAAAAAAGAATGGGGCTTAAATAGGAGGAATGTCTAGGGGGGTTACCATGGTGACTACAACCTCAGAACAACTTGGAAGTCAAGTCAGAGTAATCTATTCCTGGATAAACATGCCCAGCCTGGAGTATCCTTTTCATGGAAATAGGATCAATACTATTTCAGAAGCAAGATAACCAATGCAGTTAGTGCCAAAGACTGTGGCAGTATGGGAGTTGCAACTCTTGATACCAACAGCAGCCTACTCATGAACACTATTATGTGAGGGCCCTCTCCCTTCCTGTGCTACCTCGCCAGGTATGTGAGGCAAATTATAATTTGCCAGAATATCTTTAAGATATGATCCTGTACATACTTTCTGCTTGCACTCAAATTCTGTCCAATCTGGGTGCAGAAGAGTGCTTTGCCAAAATGAATCCCACGATCTCACTGCCTGGAGATGAATCAAATACTTTTGAGACCAAGATCCCAATAAATTAATGAAGTGAATTATTCAGATACAAAAGCAAAATACTGCTGAAAATCTGAATTTTTTTTTTTTAAAGAGATACAGCACTGAAACAGGCCCTTCGGCCCACCGAGTCTATGCCGACCATCAACCACCCATTTTATACTAATTCTACACTAATCCCATATCCCTACCATATCCCCACCTGTCCCTATATTTCCCTACCACCTACCTATACTAGGGGCAATCTATAATGGCCAATTTACCTACCAACCTGCAAGTCTTTTGCCTGTGGGAGGAAACTGGAGCACCCGGAGAAAACCCACGCAGACACAGGGAGAACGTGCAAACTCCACACAGGCAGTACCCAGAATTGAACCCGGGTCGCTGGAGCGGTGAGGCTGCGGTGCTAACCAATGCGCCCCCCCAGAAACAGAAAATGCTGAAAATGCTCAGCAGGTTAGGCAGCATTTGTGGAGTGGGAAACAGAGTTAGCATTTCAGGTTGCTGACCCTTTGACAGAGATGGAAAAAGTTAGAGATGTACAGAGACTAGGAAAGGGGGAAGAGGAAAGAACAAAAGGGAAGGTCTGTAAAAGAGTGAAAGGCAGAAGAGATTAAATGACAAAATGGGAAATGGTACAAGGCAAAAGGAGAGGTAATGGGATAAGTAAATAAATAAAAGTTGGGTCTAGAACAGCTGTAAGTGGAAAAGCACAATTATTAGCAATAGCTGCTGACCAAAAAAAATGGGGTATAGGTTATGATCTGAAATTGTTTAAGTCCGTGTCGAGTTCAGAAGGCTGTCAAGTGCCTAATTGAAAGTTGAGGTGTTGTTCCTCGAGCTTACAGTGACCTTCATTGGAACAGTGTAGGAGGCTAAGGACAGAGAGGTCAGAGTGGAAGTGGAGTGGAAAATTAAAATGACAGACGACTGGAAGCTTGGGATCATGCTTGTGGACTGAATGGAGATGTTCCGCAAAGCAGTCATCCAATCCGCGTTTGGTGGCCTCGATGTAGAGGAGACTGCAACATGAGCAATGAACCAAGTATACTAAATTGATAGTACAGGTAAATTGTTTTTTCACATAAAAGGAGTGTTTGGGGCCCAAGATGTTAGGAAAGGAAGAGGTAAACAGGCAAGTGCTACATCCTTTGTACTTGCACAGGAAGGTGGTGTTGGGAGTGATTGAGGAGTGGACTTGAACATTGCAGAGGGAATAATCCCTGCTGCCTCATCTGCTGAGTATTTCCTGCATTTTGTTTTCATTTCAATTGCTCTGAGCCTATGTCCTCAGACACGAACACGCTTCACATAGAATATTTTTTCTTGCCAATTTTTCTCCCCTCCCTCTGGAAGGACCTGAATCCTTGCTATGGTACAGTTGGACAGGTATCTTCATGTACTTCATTGGGAAGGACATTGGTAAGCCATAATCCAAAACAATATAAACTGAATGGCTACAAACTTATTTTCAGCCAATATTGAAGACTTAAAAGAATTGAAAAGCTGTTGTGAAACTTCTTTTTTATACCTTAAAAAATATGAAAAGGAAGAATTCAAATCTTAACACCAAATATAAAACTGAGACAGTGATAATATGTTTGCTGGTTTGGCAAATACAGGCCTAAACGCACTGGATTAAAAGAACTAAAGGTTTACCTCAGATTAAAGTAATACAATAGAATAAGAGGTGATCACCTGACCTCTCAAATGCATCAGTTTTGTTAAAGGAATGTTGCCCCAGGTGATTTCCCCATATGGATTATAATTCCTATTTTTTTTTTTAAGGTTGAACAAATGAGAAAGAAGAATTTCTAAAGATTTTCACAAAATTTACAAGTATGTAAATGTACAGATTATACACATATCCCAATCAAGCAGCAGCATGACCGAATGCTATTGTTGGGAGCATATAGTCCATACTGAATATTGCATTACATTATCATTTAAGACAAATCCCAGTTGTCAAGCAAACACATTATCACATTCATTTGCCAGGGCATTGGTATAGTCTAAATAGTAGCATTCTCAACAGCCCCTTTTTATGCAAATCCATGATCAAATAATAGGATGGGTAGTTCTGTGAGGTATGACTCATGTTACCAAAATGGTATGCTCTCTCCATCTAATAACTGGCATAAGTCTCTTATTGAAAGGAATGCAAGTCAAGAGACTAACTCAAAGGAGGTCTAGCCCTCTTCCACCAGTTGTACCAGGGCTTACTGGACCACTCTGAAAGGCAGTCCAGACCTAAACCACAACTGTGCTAAATTCTGAGAGTGTTTTCAAGTAACCTATCTTCTATTGCTATCAAGAAACCAGTCCCACACTGTAATGTTATAAGTTTCTGGGTCGCAGAATAGACCTCCAACATTCTTTTGCTAGAGTGAACAGGCCATACTCAAAAATGAAAAGTAATTTTCTTCTAACTTACAGGCCCTCTGTATACTTACAAAATGTACAGAACAAACTAAATTACTTAATTTTCGGATTTCTCAATAACTACGGCCTATATTTTCATATTTTATGGATAATGATAAAATATTTAGGTTCTTCAACTCCAGTTTTAAACACACTAACATTTGTTATTTTTTTCAAAATTTTAACTGGTAATAAAAGTTACATTTTGGGGTTATTATACCATCATATGGTAGTTCTATCATTTTTTGAGAGATGCAGGAACCAGCACCACTGGATTCTTGCACGATCAATGAGAAACATACACACAATTTATATAATCCTTCTCATATAGCACTGTTACTAACCATACGTGCATTTGTGTCCCCCAATGATTGAAGTTCATACTGGATAGGCTGCCCATTCTGATCCATCAGCCGGAACTGCTCAGTGGACAGAGTCTGTGCCTGCTGGGACACCTGTATTGTAGGAGTCTGAGAAGTAGCAGAGTCATCCGTAATGTGTACTGTGATAGGAATGACAGTGATAGGATCATTCCTTCCAAATGCAGATTCTCCATCATCTATCCAGGCTAATTGCTTTGAAGGTTAAAAAAAAACACATAAAAGCTGAGTTTAGTAACCTTTTGTATTTGAGCAGCAGAGATAGCAAGGATGACAATCTGAAAAAAATTTAATCGAAGAAAACCTCAATTTTAATCTCGCAGGGTATTTACCTTAACTGAGGACAGAATGGCACAGTACCTAGGTGCCGAGACTTTTCAACCGGGGTGGGGGTGGGGGGTGAAGGTAGCCGCTGCATGGAGATTTGGGCAACGCTCCAGAGAGATTGACAGAAAATTGGAGGACAAGTCATTGAAGCTATTCGCACAAACTTCAAAGTGGCCGCATGTAGAGTAGATATTTGCATTACCTGCAACTGAACATTTATTCTATCTTCTTGGAATTTCAACATTTGCTCACATTTTGCTTGTGAAGAAAGGTCTGCCCCAGAAACAATAATGCCTGTTACTCCACATCTGCTGACTGACTTGCTGTACGTTTCGATCATTTTCAGTTTTCAAACATTTTTCTTGTCTATTCTATGATCTTACCTGAAAAACTTGATGCTCTGCCTCAGAATCCTCAATTATGTCAGCATCTGGTCCCAATAATGTAGTACTTCTCTCCATACTGATCTCATCCTGACTGACATCTTCTGTCATCTCAGAAACAACCACTGAAATAAAAAATGAAAATTACCCTTAATGTCTGAATAAAGAAAGCAAAAGAATCAGGACCAAATAGAAAGATTTGAAGATACGCAGAACAAAACAGTTATAGTGGAATTCATACAGAAGTCAGAGAAGGATAATACCAAAATGCATACAAGATATAAGAATTCAATAGAAAGGTAGACTGTAGAAAATAATAAAAACAGTGATTTGAAGTATTTTTAGCTTTATACATATAGATGAGGTGAAGCAGAGCAAGTATATTTTCTAACGGACAGATGAGGAAGAAATATTAGGGAATGGAGTACATTCTACAGTTCAGTATCAAACTGAGCACAAAGTCCAGGAATAACCTATTTTGACTTCCTGGTATATGGAAGCTAGTGAATCATGATCAAGACAATACAATTGGCCTCAGCCTTCCCAAAACTGAACAGAGAAACAAAATCAGAGTTCCCCTTTTAAGAGTCAGTCAGTCAGTGGTGCATCTTTGGATAAAGACTGGATTGGGTTCAGCTGTAATGCTCCTATGGTGGAATAGCTTGCTGACATTCACTGTCAAGGCTCACATATGAAAGGTACTTTGACAAGATATTGGGGGCTGTTGGTGCCCTCAAAATCACATGGTAATGATTACGTTGGAAAAAGTTTTTCTGGGCCCCTTCTGTTTGATCCATATGACATGCAGCAGAGTGCTTGACATATTATAAAACTGGCTGACAGCAGGTTATGTAACTAGGATACAAGTGTGAGACAAAGACAGCATTCAAAATGATTTGGTCCAAATGCTTGAATGGGTCAGCTTGAATAAATGTGAGATGGCAGAGATTGGAATAGATGATAAATGTAAGAATGCAAGATTAAAAGATATTCCAAGCTGGATTTATTGTATTTGTCTGTGTGACAAGCCTTCCTCAACAGATTACATGAGAGTCCAAGATGAGTGGAATGTACATAATGTGTGAAAGGAATGAACGCAGTTGGCTGAAAAGGATTCTTTGTTCGTACTTCCTCACGTCAGCAATGGACACTCCTTCAGGTCTGCCTATGTTGCCTGTACCAATGTGCAGTTTCTTGCGTTTACTTACACAAAAATCCATTCACTATTCGTTAGCCAATCCACTTAATTGTCCAAATTTTTTGCAATGTCTTGAATCTTCTCTGTACTGGTTACCTGACAACAATACAAAATATTATATTGTAACAAGAAGTATCCTTGCACCTTTCTCCTTATTTATTAATTAAGCGCAGGGTTCAAAACAATTGTTCAACAAATATTTATCAGCTTCTACTTTCTATTTATCAACTTGCAACCCATTTAACTCACTCATTCATTACAGGATTGTAGCTTGTGAACTTCCAAGTACACTGTAGTCGCTGTAAAGCCCTACTGTTCATTTATGGTATATTTAGCCTATATTGTTTGTGTCACTGCTAAAATCAAGCTCCATGGAAGAGGCAATACTGCTTGGGTTTAACTTTGTATTTAGTATAAACTGTGCCAAACTGGTGGTAAAAGGTACTGAGGGACCTTGGAGTATTATTTTGAAGATTAGAAGGTGCAAATGCTCCCATATTCGACAACATTTAAGTATCAACTGCCAGGTGAGCTCAGAAAATACATGCAAGCACATTGCACGGAGCTTTCTCCTGGGCAGCATATTGCAGACCGCAGCTCCATTATAAATGTACTGCAAGTTACCTCCTCAAAATCGAGTAAATCCATAAGCCATAACCTGTTGTTTCTATTACCCTTTGTCTTTATATTCTTGCGATGAAAATCAATAACGTCCTTGTTATTTCATGAACACTGAAGAGAATTCATTCTACAAGAGGTAACTAAGAAGTAATTCTGATTAAGTTCACTTACAGTTTTAAACGCAATCTCATTGTCTGACGGCTATTGCCATTGTACTTTGGAATGTCAACAGTATGAAAAAAATCTTATGGGAAAACTTACACATCCACACCAAACTAATAAGCCAAGCCTAAATAACATGAAACAAACAAGCCTCTCCACCAGCGTACTAATAACCAGAAGGCATACACAACTGCACTGTTTTCGCTTCTTATCACCAGCACATATGTTACATCACAGCATTCCCTTCCTAATAACCTACTCACTAGTACTTAAAGCCACTTCATCTTTGGCAACCAAATGCCAACTGATGAATATATGACCAACATGACAATTCCCCCAAAGCAGTCTATATTGTATCAAAAGACTAAACTCCATTCACAACACAAAGTTCTTCTTAACTATGTACTAAAGTTATGTACATAAATTGAATACATGCAATTCTTGGTGTAATGTTGCTGAATACCATTTTTGTTTTCTCACGACTAGTGTTTTTTCACAAATAAATTCTAAATTCAACATTATATGCTGCATTTTTGTACTTAAAATGTCCTGTTGCTACTGTTTGTCTGAAATTTATTACTTGATTTTAAAAAAATGCTAAGTTACACATAGAGCATCATTCTAGCGGTTACCTTTCTTCACTTGATTTTCATAACAGCAATTCTACTAACGAGAGGAGATGGGCTCCAGATGCAACAGCCTGGAACAATTCAAAAAGACTAATTTACTAAAATGGGGCAAAAAGCAGCATTTTCTCACTTAATTTTAAAGAATGGCACCTCTGCTAGCTCCATTTCTAAATGCAATGCCTAACATGAATTTAAGTCACAACGACCTGGAAATTCAGTTCCTGGCTTGTGCTGAGTTAGTTGATTCAGACAGGCTGATGGTGCACTTGGCCTCAGTACCTCTAAGATAAGGAGGAAAAAAATACAAACTTATCTAAAGATTACTCTTAGAAGGTTCACATATGGTTTTCAGGTGAGAACTGAGTCAACCTCAACTGTGAGGTCTTCAGCGATTGAATCACTTGACAATACTCACTATCTAGACTCACACATGAAGAATAGCCATATGGAAAGTGTACCAAAAGGCAACTGGTACCTCCAATGAAAGGTCAGCAACCTGAAACATGGACTCTATTTTTCTTTCCACAGATGCTACTTGAGCTGTTGTGTTTTCTCCAGCATTTTCTGTTTTATTCTTAATGAAATGTCCACTAACATGAATCAGGACATTCAAAAGGACAAGGGAAGAAAAGTGGATCATAAAAAAGGAGGCAAAAAAAGGTCCTGTCATTATACAGTACAAAACTGTTACTTCTTTATTGCACAACATTGCCCTCAGCTGGCTGAAGAATGTAACAAAAAACTTCCGACTTTACATTAAAGCCACTCATGGAAATTATATTCTTAAAAGGGCCTTTAGCTGAATTTTATCAGCACTTTTGGGACAGGTTGGGAGGCGGGAAGGCTGGCAAAATGGCACAAGAAGGAGGGGGGGGGGGGGTGCCCAAAGTCTTCCTGCTGTCATGCCATTTTGCCAGCAACAGGAAAGCTGGAAGATAGGCTGCCACTTGGGAAGTCAACTGAGTCTAAGTGGCCAATTAAGGGCCACGTTCCACCTCCATGGGCATTTTGCCTGCAACAAGACTGCCGGCTGCTGCGTGGAGACACCGCCCAGTGAAACCTGGCAGCCTCCCAGCGAACTCTGAAGTGGGGGGACTCGACCCATGGGGTCACTCATGGGCTCAAGGAGGGCCTACTCCGAGGCATTGACCACCTCTGTGGCAATGGTGCCATCTGCCCTCAGCAATTCTCCCCATCACCCCAACCTGACATACCCCTCTTTGAGGGTGTCCACCTATTGAGGCGCTCTCAATCTGCAGCTTCAGCCTCAGCAATGACCACCACCCGCAGCAGCCCCAGTGGCAGCTACTTCATTGGCTGCCATTGGCGAAATGCGGCCCCGGATCCCGCCACCTGCCAATGCGGGGTCACCTTCCACTTTCGGCCCCGGTGGCAGGACTTCTGCCGCCTCAGAAAAATTCTGGCCCCGATTTCCTTCCCTGCCCTCATGCCTGGTTTGTCCATGCAGGCTTTTTAAACCTTCCTCTTCTAAAAACTGATGTGAGAAATATCACATAATTTTTAGCTTCCAGTAGTTAGGCATGGGCAAAAATCCTCCAAATGGGAGCTCTGCAGAACTAGAATTAATGCCTGCTCTGATCAAGATTGGAAAATGAGTTTGCAATCAGAAGCAAAAAAAAGAAGGGGATGCTGGATGAGGACTTGCAACAGAAGTGAAGTGGGAATAAGATGTTATTCTTTCAAAAGTTCTACAAATATAAACAAATTTGTAGTTAGTAGCCCAGTAGCTTGTTTTGTTGAGAGTGACTCTTTGTGCTTCTCCCCTTCAGCTTTTTTGATTGCTATGTACCATTATGGTTCAGACGGTAGCCAACAAATTCCTCAGTAATTGTGAACACTGCTCTGAAATTGGGCACGGGCAAGTGGACAAGAACAATTATTGTTACTTTTGTTCTGTTTTTCCCACACCCCTCAAGAGACTGGCCTCAGCATTCACCACAGCTGCAAGACTGGCACTGAAAACATATGTGGAGAACCTCAAGCATAGATCGGTTTTGCTACGCACTATCATGCTCATTATCCATACCGACCAGTGCATAAGATTAGCATGGTGCCTTTGATCTCACTTCCGAGGAAGCATGTGGAACTAGCTCAGACATGATAAAGCTCACCACCATAGCTCTCAAGCGAACAAGTAACAAGGACAACGATGGGAGGCAAAAATATTTTATAATTAAATACATTCCAAGTGTAATACACAAAGATATTATTCTTTTGGATTTGCAGTTATAAAAACATTTTTTCAGTCTGATTCACAAAGGTATTTTTAAAATACAAGAAAACAGGAGGAGCAGTAGACCGTATGGCCCATCGAGCCTGCTCCACCATTCAGTACGATCATGGCTGATCTTAGGCTTAACTCTACTTTCATGCCCACTTGGCATATCCCTTGACCCGAGACATCAAAAATCTGTCTATCCCAGCCTTAAATGTATTGAACAATGGAGCATCCACACCCCCCTGGGGTCAAGAATTCCAAAGATTCACAATCTTTTGAGTGAGGTAATTTCTCCTTATCTCAGTCCTAAATGATCAGCCCTTTATCCTGAGACTGTGGAGTGTTTTAGATTCCCCAACCAGCGGAAACAATTTCTCAACGTCTACCCTATCCAGCCCCTTCAGAATCTTATATGTTTCAATGAGATCGCCTCTCATTCTTCTAAACTCCAGAGTACAGGCGCAATTTACTCCGCCTCTCATCATAGGACAACCCCCTCATCCCAGGGACCAATTTAGCAAACTTTGCTGCCTCCAATGCAAGTATATCCTTTCTTAAATGTGGAGACCAAAACTGCACAGTACTCCAGATGTGTTCTGAACAAAACCCTGTACAATTGTAGCAAGACTTCTTTATTCCTGTACTCCAATCCCCTTACAATAAAGGCCATATGCTATTTGCCTTCCTAATTGCTTGCTGTATGTGCATGCTAACTTACTGCGTTCCTTGTACAAGCACGCCCAAGTATCTTTGAACATCAACACTAACAAGTTTCACACCTTTGAAAAAATATTCCGCTTTTCTATTCTTACGACCAGTGAATAACTTCACATTTCCCGACATTATACTCCATCTGCCATCTTGTTGCCCATTCATTTAACGTGTCTACATCTCTTTTCAGCCTCTGTGTCCTCCCCACAGCTTATCGTTCCACCTACCTGTCTCATCAGCAAACTTAGATAAATTACTCTGTCTCTTCATCCAAGTCATTATTAGATTGTAAATAGGAGGCCCCAGCACTGATCCTTACGACACTCCACTATTTACTGCCTGCCAACTTGAAAATGCCCCATTTATGCCCACTCTTTGCTTCCTGTGCATTAACCAATCCTCTATCCATGCTAATATATTACCCCTAACTCCATGAGTCCTTATCTTACCCATTAACCTTTTGTGTGGCACCTTATAGAATGCCTTTTGGAAATACAGGTATACGACATCTACTGGTTCCCCTTTATCTACCCGACTAGATACATCCTCAAAAAACTGTAATAAATTTGTCAAACAGGATTTCCCTTTAATAAAATCATGTTGACTTGTTCTAATCATACTATATATACAAATATTCCCATAAATAACAATGTCCTGAAGCAAAAAATAAATCTTTTGTTTTAAAATGGAGCCGTGTTAAATAAACACAAATGTTATTTCACTCCGCACAGGAAACCCATCATCATGATGACTACCAAAAATTTTGTTGAAACAGTGAGTACTTATACCTTGGTAACTAGTATGCAGTTACAAAGCTTCATGCTACAAGATAAATTCACACACACAGTAGAGATGAATGCCAAAGGTTAATGGGCACTTATTAGTGTCACTTCAGCTCAGACACCTTTTGGCTTCTCAACTTCTCCCAGCCAGCACCTTGTGTTTATGACTGTATCTCTATCCACATTAATTCAGTTCCTGATACCACATGTCCAAATAACTTCCATCAACTAGTTCTCCCATTGTTAATAGCACACTCTGCTTGAAACAAAAATATTTCACAAAAAGACCGAAACAAAAATAATGTTCATAATAGCTTACTGTAATCATTTTAAAAAAAAAAAAACAACTTTTATTACATCTTCAATAGTTTATAAACAGGCACATATTTTATCAAAGTGTACATTTTCATTGCAATGCACTTGAGAGAGATTACATTGACATAAAATTTGTTGGCACAAAATATTGGTTCAGATGGTGGGGCACATACTGATTAGAATACCAAAAAGAGACAAAACAGAGCACTTAAAACTTAATTCACAACTTCACAGAGGTCTGAATCTCAGCCATGTCTTTATGGGGAGCTAACTCCCATGAGTGCAGGGGAGGAGGGAGAGAAAAACAGAAAGTTAACAGGCTATGTTATACACCGTCAAGCAAGCTGCTGGCTTCTCAGCTAGAAGCTGGCACAACATTAACAGAAGAAAATGTAGGGATTTCATGCCTACATCAACATTTGGTATAAAAGCATGCGCTCATTATTTAGTACGATTTCCTAAACTTTATCTTTAATTAAGAGTTTCCCTTGTACCAGAGTTGGTGCTTCAAGCACATATCTGAATTTCAGATAAACAAAGTCAATTCCAGACCAAAGACATTTTACCTCACGTGGTTCATATTACTTATTTCTGATTGGCACTCCAACAACCCTACATCAAGAAACCTAGAAATTCACCTATACATCAAAGAGCATTCTGTGCTGGGGGTGGTGGGTAGCCAGATACTTGTGCCAGGTCATGTATTTGTACACATGATTCTCCACATGTTGAGTCTCTGATCCCAACCAGTGTTGTGGTTAGTGAAATCTAGACATCTCTCCACAGAAGGGGTAAATCAGGAGACAGTCACCCTGTATTAGTTTCATCCAGCTCCTAGATGATAACCTTTAAAAATAATTTTTTTTAATAAGATTATGCACAATAGTAATTTAACACATCTTACAAGTGGATGCAGTCAACATAAAACAATGTACATTTATAGTGACTTTACCAGAAAAAATCCCAAAACTTTTCAGAGGTATAAAAACCTATCAGGAACCCTTCAATGCAAATGACTAAACTAAACATCTCTGCCTGAGAGTTTTTGTGCAATATCACTTACTTCCAGCAACATTATCACAGTAAACCATGAACTAATTTCACATTTATTTACAAACACAACGGAATGATCACATTAAGTACACCTGACAATTCAATTAAATGATGCACTCATTAACTACCACTGGTAAGTAATGCATTTGTTGAAACAAACCCCTCTTATAATATGCTTCGTTGTATTTTTATAAATCTCTTCCTTCCCCCCATATTAATAAGAATTTTGTAAGGATTTCTTTGTCGCTATCACATTAAACTAATTCAACTGAATTATTTAGGCGGGCAAATGATTCAATTATTTCCCTATGGGAATGAAGCAGTCAATGGGGTTTAAAGAAAAGGCAACGTCACTGGTTTAATGTGGAAATAATTTAATTATCACGAGATTTCAATTTTTACCAGTGTTTCAGAATTAGCATTCTACTATTCTGTAGATTTTTGTGAAAGCCTTGCTCATGAAGAGAGAAACTGAAAAGAACCATCCTGCAAATTTCAGGATAGAATTATAATTTCAAGACCCTATTCGACAACTGGCATTTTTTTTTAAATGGACTAAGCTTTTCCTAAGATCCAACCAAACAGCAGCAACATCCCACAGGTTCAACAACAAACATAAATACCCTCTGCTGGGGAAAGGGAGGGAGCAGCATTTTACACGAACGCGGATTTAAATATTAATTTATTATAATTAATGCGGAAAATGTTCCTTTTTGACATACAGCGGTAATATGCTGTGCAATGGCGGTTCTATAGGCCCCTCCATCCCTCACTGCAGAAGTGTTAACTCCGCCGCTACCCCTCACTCGGGCAGGTGGGGCCCCCCATTTGACAGCCTGCAGCAGATTCTCGCCATTTTGTTGCCCTACAGCTTCACTAAAGAGCGCCTGTGAGGGCTCGCGCCTTCTCTACTTTCTCCCTTCCCCCATTCTCCCCGGCGCGGCGGCGGGTCCCAGAGGCTGAAAGGCAGTGAAAGCGCGGGACACAGAGACCGCACGAACAGACAGCGAGTAAAACACCGGAACGAGTCTACTCAACCTCGTCTTCACTCCAACACATCCGCCATGGAAAGCCGGGCCGCTGTCACCACGCATGCGCTCCCCCTTTGGCCCCCCCCCCCCGGGCCCGGACTGCCGCGCATTGCGCCTGCGTGGAGCCGGGGCCTAGCCAAGTAGGAGCCGCGCTTTCAATGTCAGACTGTGTTTTCCACTTTAGGCCTGCCGTCCGCCGCTCGTTGAGTTACTATACAGTTTATGAGCGGATCAAGTGATTTCGAAAAATATGGATTGCTTTATTAATCCTGTTTCGAATTGGGAGGAAAAAGAGATGACCGCGTTGCCTGGTTGCGTTGCTGTGTGAGGGGGCAGAGGCAAAGCAGCGGCAGCTTTCCCGAGCGGGTGGTTTGCAGCCGTGATGCTGACGCCCTTCAAATTGTGCCAGTGCCGACCAAGCGAGCTGTGAGGAAAACGGGGACACCAGTTCTGCATAGCTGTTCCCGTGGAAGGATCAGTTTTTGCAGCTAAATTGCCTCTTGTGTGCTTGCTAATTGGCTCTGAACTGCGACTTCCGGTGCCAGGTTGTCCTTTGATGGCATTCTCTGTTGAACACAGGGAAAAGATTTTGTTGTGATGTGGGAACAAACTCCACAGGTTGAATGACTGATTTCTGTTTCGACGTGTCATTGATTGTAGGGCAGATGTGTTGAAAACACCGAGCACTCATTTCAGTTAAGACCCTATAGCCAGCCGCCAGAAAAGGTAAAATAAAAACAAAATAAATCTGAAATAAAAACAAAGTGTTGGAAATACTCAACAGGTCAGGCAGCATCTGTGGAGAGAGAAACAGAGATAACGTTTCAGGTCCGCGACCTTTCATCAGAAAGGGTAGTCCTTCATAACAGTCCCGGCTGGATTCATTGCTGTGTTTCCGAGGCGATACAAGTGCACTCCGGATTGAGTTTTGAGTACATCAAAACTTTTAACAGCCATTGGAAGCTGGATCGTAGGTCAAGTAATCAAGGGAAAAATGTGTTCCAACCTCTGTGAGACCGTTAACATTAAAATACGAGACGTGAACCTCCAGATCAATTTAAAGAATGATATGGCAAGATTTCATGTTTTAAGACTTATAACTAAATTAAAAGAAAGCTTCATTAGCTAAATTGTGCTTTGTGAGTAGCTGACACTCCAGATTACAAAGAAAGATATTAACTTATTAAAATACTTGAAACCCTCACATCACACTTATGTTACCATCCTGTTTGATGGTGAACTCCCTTGCGGTTAAAAGTCCCAAATTCCTCCCAGGGGCAATGGGTTGGAGCTCCTAGACCTTTTCAAAAATCAATGTCCTCTTTGCTCACTTCTCCAAGCATCTCCAAACTGGACGTCCATGAAAAAGGTGATTCCTGATGATCCTGCTGGTCTTCTACTTCTCTGCAAGCTTCAACTTGCAAAACAAGTTCAAGTCATCATAGCCTTTTACTGTATTAGGTTTCCGAGAGCAGGTGTCTCCTCTCTCTGTCTTGAGGCTACAACCGCTGGGTCTTCCTTGCAGCCTACTCTCAGACTGCAACCACTGAGTTCCCTTCTTACAGCCTGCCTTGAGGCTGCAACTGCTGGTTTCTTCTCTTACAGCCTGTCTGCCTTCTCAAAATTTATCTATCCTGTTCCAATATGCAAAGTCCAGATTTCTGGTTTCACAGAACCACCTGGGCCTTCCATTGTTTCCAGGTGTTAACTGCTTGGTACATCTGCAGCTTCAGAATCACTGACCTCCTTTGCTTACGACCAGAAAGTCTGGGGGGCAGGGTGGAACCCATTGTTTTTCAGATGTTACCCCAGCAGCCTACTTATTTTTTTAAAAAGTCATTGATCTGTCTTGTCCTTTAGCAGGATGGATGAGGTCACCTGACCTTCCAGACTCCATCTTAAACTTTTAAAAATCACAATTTTTAAAACATAATCCTGTCCAGTGTTCAGAACTCAAGGGAGACAAAAATGCAATAGAAATAAGCAGGTCTCAGGTTTCTCATGCACAAATGAGTATGGGAATAGTAATGTTTGCCCATTCTGATAATAAACTGCTCCTGAAACACTTCCTTTCAAAACTGTCATGTCACTGACTCATTTTTAAAAATCAAAACGACAACAATGTTTTTCCCATTCCTTTTTTTATTGATTCATTGTGACTTATTATTCAAACTGAGGTTGATAACGCAACTGGGAGAATTGCTAAATTTAGTAATGCAAGGGAACCAACTTAACAAATAGACAGTCATGAACCTTACCATATTGACTGAGCTTGACAATGTCTGGCAATGAAATAACTTAAATATCAAGCAATTACAACATGATGCTTACTGGGAGCAGTCTTTGAACTCCGCAGGATCACTAGAGTTGAATTATCAATAAAGATACACAGGGTGCTGCTTGGGAGTTGTTCCTAAACTCAATGATGTAAGGGAAATTAATCAGAATCAGTAGATAGATAATTACAAATTGGTACTGCTATCAAATAGCTGTAAAATTTGATAATGAATTAGGAAGATGAACAAAGATTAGAAGAGATGTGTTGCCCAAGCATTTCAACAGATATTTCAATCCATTTGGGGACACAATCTGGATAACATAGAAGGTATCAAGATCAATTGAAAATTGATAATCGAAGGAACATTTATACAGCACCAATTGAAGATACAAAAGATTATAGCATTTCAACAACAAAATTACATTTATATATTGCCTTTAGTGTAGGAAAAATCTCAAGGTGCTTCACAGAGGTATAAACAGATAAGAATGAATGCTGAGCCAAAGAAGGAGCTATTGGAGAGTGACTAAAAGCTCAGAGTGGTTCATTTCATGGAGGTGGAGAAGCAGAGTGGTGTAGAGAGGGAATTTCATAGCATGGGACTTTGATGGCTTAAGGACAGCTGCTGATGGGGTGAAGGGAGGGGTGAGACCATGAAGAAATTTAAACACAAGAATTAATCATTTTAAATTGAAAAAAAAACAAAGTGCCAATGTAGGTTACCCAAGACGGGTGAGTAGGACACAGCCTTTTAGTGGAACGAGTTCTAAATTTCCATTGCCTTTTTAAAAAAAAGCACTTCCTGATTTCACTCCTGAATGGCCTACCTCTAATTTTAAAATTGTGCCTCCTTGTTCTGAGTTCTCTGACTAGAGGAAAAGCTTCTCCAGCTACCCTATCTTTACTATCTTTATATAGTTTAAACGACTCAACCTTTAAACTCAAAGGCATGCAAGCTAAGTTTATGCAACATGTTCACATAATTTAATTCTTTTCTGGTGTATCTGCACTGTGCCCTCTCCAAAGCCGATGCATCCTTCCTAAGGGGTGGTGCCCAAAAGTGAAATCACTGGCAAGGGAACAGAGTTTGTAGCAAGGGCCAAATACGATGGCTTCAGTCTTGCCAATAATTAGATTAGATTAGATTAGAGATACAGCACTGAAACAGGCCCTTCGGCCCACCGAGTCTGTGCCGAACATCAACCACCCATTTATACTAATCCTACACTAATCCCATATTCCTACCAAACATCCCCACCTGTCCCTATATTTCCCTACCACCTACCTATACTAGTGACAATTTATAATGGCCAATTTACCTATCAACCTGCAAGTCTTTTGGCTTGTGGGAGGAAACCGGAGCACCCGGAGAAAACCCACGCAGACACAGGGAGAACTTGCAAACTCCACACAGGCAGTACCCGGAATCGAACCCGGGTCCCTGGAGCTGTGAGGCTGCGGTGCTAACCACTGCGCCACTGTGCCGCCCACAATTAACTGGAGGAAATTGCAGTTCATCCATGACTGGATATCAGACAAGCAGTCCGACAACACAGAAGCAGCAGAGTGGTTTAACAAGGTAGTGGAGAGACGGAGCTGGTTGTTGCCAGGGTACACGTGCAAGTGACCCCGTGGTGTTGTCAAGTGGCAGCAGGTAGATAGGAAGGGGAGAACCCAAGAATAGATACTTAGTGGACTCCATAGGTAACAGTGTGAGAGTGGGAAGAGAGGCCATTACTGGAGTTCCTCTGGCTACGATCAGATAGAAAAGCAGTAGAACAAAGCAAGGGCTGTTCCATTGGACTGGAAGAGTGTTGAAGGACCATGGCCAACCATGTGAAAGGATATAGAGGGTGAAGTGGTCTAACACACCATGGCCTCAAACATAGAGAATGTCATTTGTGAAGTTAGTTAGAGCTGTTGCAAGGATGGAAACCTCACTGGAGAGATTCAAACACAGAGACCAGGATCTTGTGGAGATTGCGGAGCTCCCGTTGCTAGGCTGAAAAGGCGGGAGGATCCCTGTCACAGCCTTTTTGCACGCCTCGGGAAAATCCTCCATTGTTCCAGAGGCGAGGTTTCAGACACCGAAATCTGTCCCTTTAAAGACAGGGATCCCACCTCAAAGAGCTGCCAGGCAATCACAGGGTTGGCAGCTCAGCAGCGCCACTGGGAGTGGTGGCCACTGCAGCGGCCCTGGACCCAGGCCCAGTGCTGGATCCTGGATCTCAGGTAAATAAGGTTCATAAGGCCTGGTGAGGGGGATGGACATGAAGTCTGTGGGGAGGGGGTCCATGAAGGTGGAGGCTTTGCTGGCACATTGCCTCCGTGGGCCACAGGTTTCCTATGGAGGAGGAACCACGCATTTCTCCTATTCCCCTCCCCCAATGCCAGCAGGGAGAGAGACTCATTTTACAAGACACCTTCCATGCATGGCGGAGGTAACCCCCACCCCGGCTACTGTTCAGATTCAAGTGGCAGCAGGAAAAGGTCTTTAAGTGTTTGTTAATAGGCAACTTAAGGGCCTCAATTGGCCTCTGGGCAGGAAGGCCATCGTTGGCCTTTCCTTCCCCGGTAAAATCACTTGGTGACAGGATGGTGATGGGCCCCTCTGCCACTCATCAAGATTGTATGGGGTCCCCTGCCTTCAACCCTGCCTAAGGGGGGGGCCCATAAAATCCAGACCAGAGTTACTGGAAAGAAGGACACAGATTTAGGAAGTGACAAGAACTTTAGACAAAGGAGCTTGGAGATGGGGTGGTAGTTTTGCAAGAATGGTGGGCTTTTTGAAGGCAGGGCTATAACTGAGGTTTCGAAAAGGGAGGGGGGACAATACTGAAGAGGAAACTACATAGGACACAGAACATCAAAAGTGGAGACAAGGGAGTGGTTAAACAGATTGGTGGCTGCAGAAGTAGTGTGACTGGATAACCAAAAGGATAGTTGTACATTACTGGGGGGGGGGGGGGAGGGGGTGACGGGGCATGGTAGTTTTTCTTCTAGGAAGAGACAGAATGGAGTTGGAAGAAAGTTGGAGGATGTGGGTAGTGAGGGATATGTGGAAGTGGTTGGATATGGGCTATTCTGTGATTGGGAACATGGAAATAAAGCAACTGAGAGATGGCAAGTTTGAAGGGATAACCATGAATATGGGTAGGAGAGTTTATATGGAGGGGAGATTAAAGGAGGACGGGGTGGGGGCAGTGACATTTTAGAGTGCAAGGTGAGTTGAGATGAAGATTGAAATCACCAAGGATAAAAGGAATTGCTCAGTGCACAGGCTGAGGAAGGATATTACTGCAAGAAACTCAGGGCAAGGCTGAATGTTAGTAAACACTAAGGGTTTGAAAAGAGAAATTAGAGGTGGAACAATTAGGCCAGATGCTCAAAAGAGTGGGTACTAGAGGAGTAGGTGGAGAGACTTTGGTGAGAAGGGCTGCACCATGCCGATGGTCAGGGCAGGTGGTAAGACTTTAATAAGGGACAAGGTATCACCACCCATGAGCCAAGTTTCAGTCAAAGCCCAGATGTCAATGCAATCATCCACAATAAAGTCAAGGATACAACAGTCTTGTTCCTGAGTGAATTAATATGCTGGTTAAAATGTGGAGGTCATTAATATTTGGCCTACTGGCAGAGTCCAAGGGGATAGTGGTATGAAGAAGTTAGCAGGAAGGGAAGGAAGTTAGCAAGATTAGTTCTCAGCAAAGGCACAGGTCAATGAACAAGGGGGATGGGCCAGTTTGGTTGCTGCTTGTTAGGCAGCGATGGCTACTTTGATGAGTCCATTGCAGAGTGCCAAGAGAGGCACAGAGGGTTTGGGCTGATCAAAGGGGGAAATTGAAGGCTGGAATGGCAGAAGCATAGGAAGGCAGAGATACCAATTAGGGGAGGCAAAGTACTCAAGAAGGTAGTAGGCAAGTCAAACATTTAGAATTGAAAGTAAGTGATAAGACAAAAATCAATGAAACCTCCCAGAAATTTATTATTGAAAGAGAAACAATTGTTTAGTTGGGAAAACTAATCAGAGATGGACAAATAAAGCATGACAGTTCCAAAAGAATTGTTTCACAACCTGAAGTTTCTGTACAACTGTAATTCAGAATGGTAATGTATAATATTTAAGCATTGTGTGGTTAAAAGTGTATGATTTGAAATTTGAACACTAAAGACTGGAAGTTTTTGAGTTATAGTGCTATAGCCACAAGATGAATTAGCTGAAGAGTGATTAATGGAAGATCCCTTGAATTAGTATGGAAAGCCAGAAGTGGAGAGAGTGAGCATGGCACCATTCTATAAGTAATTCTGCAATCCAGCAGTGCCCTTTGGAGCGCCAGATAATGGAATCACCTCTACTGTGGGCACATTATTTAATAGTTTTGAAAGTTGGCACTGATAAAATTGATAATAGATTAAGAGGAAGGCAAAGAAAACTGCAGTTAGATGATGTGATGGAATGGACAGGGGCTGATAAAATCTCAGTGCAGACAGCACTAGTCATTGACCTCCAAAGCAGAGGAGTAAGATGAATGGAGGGACACCATGAGAAACAGGGGTGCTGCTTTGGTTATGTGTATGTTCAAACCTGTTGCTACCCACTGTCAGCTCAGTAACTCCTTCAAACCAGCTCCCCAATGATGGTGTCAGCGCAGGTTAGACAAAAAGGAATGAAAAAGAACAGGGAAAAAAAGGTTAGTTGCAGTCAGATACCTAAAATAGGCACTTTTGGTTGAAACTCCTTTAAATAAAACTTTTGGTTAACATTCCAACTAGCATGTGCATCTTTTCTGTGTAGTAGGTGCTTCACTTGAAAACACACACACTCCATAGCCTCATTGAATGCAGAATTAGTGCTAAGATATTTGTGAACAAGGAAATGGAATTGCTGACTACAGAGTATAGACAACAAGAGGATCCAGGGCTGATTTATCTTAAGGTGGTGTATACAATAACATCCCATTTTAAGTATTTAACAAATGGCATTTAATAAATATACTTTTCTCACACACGCTGCACTTCTCAAGGTGAGGAATAGCTGTGCTGGAGAATACAATACTTTTGTGGAGGTTACTACACCTATGCCCAAAACTTGTCTTCCCTTGACATCCACACAGTTGAATGTTGTGGCTGGAGTTTCTGGATAGTGGCCAGAAGTGCTGGCTGATTTTGCTACTCAGCCTGGTTCACAAGTAAGATGTGCAGTTGTACTTCAAGCTTAACCTTGGATGAGATCCACTCAGCAAAGACTATGGATTAAACTAGGGATTATTTGATTTGTATATTTCAGAACCATACGAGTTGGTGGGTGACCCACTAAGCTATCAAGGGAATGGAGACTGGATATTTTTCTGAAAGTATAGTCATCAAAACTTTGCTGTATGACCTAGCGAATGTAGCATTTTTGCTGGTTTGCCTGAAAGAAGCGGCCGCAAATACTTCCAGTTTTTTTAGAGAGATCAGATACAGAGTAGCAAAGGGTTGATTGGAAAGCTGTCACTGGATCACATCGACAAAAAGCCCAAATCAAAACATTTTGAATTTTCCTTTAGAGATGTAAAATCTAATGAGATTTACATTGCTAGTAAAATGTTAGTTGCAGTTCATCACAGGCACACATTTTTCTTTATACATATAAAAAAGTTACACATGAAAAGCCAATGTCCAAATTACTTGTGATTTGTGAACTGCTTTACTAACCGTGCTGCAACTAGTTGGAAAGTACAACAAAGGTGCTTTCTTCCTGCATCTGTTCAACTGAGTTCCAACAAGATGAGTTCTTAGTTTTAATTGTTCTGGCATGCACAGCTGCTGAATGGATGTCAGGGACTTCTCCATAAGAATGGATCAATAATTATATGAAAGCTATCTTAGGGGAGCAAAAGAGGGAATGATATTGAATCTTAGTTCTCAACATCCCATGGGCAGGCAGCCCATGGACAGGCCCAGAGACACAAAGCAGCATGAGGGCCACAGATGAAGGGAGACGGACTTCAATTAACAGCTGAATATATTATGTGTACCAATTGACTGGGTTAATAAGCTAGATGGAAAGGAAGGCAAATAGTGATCGCCATAATGAAACAAAAATGTATTTGAGTTAGCATCAATTTATTCCAATGCTAAAATCTTCACTTTAGTTCAAACTAAACCACTTCCACTAGTTTGTGGGAAACAATTTTGTCTTTGGCTAGGGCAGTGCAACAGTCAAATACAATGCTCTGCTACTACAGAACACTTATCCAGCCAAGAACTGGTGAAAATCTGAGGGAAAAAGGGTACAAATGTTGGTTTAGAACCCATGACCTGAATAGTTGGTGCAGGAGGCACTGCTCAGGACTCAAACTAGCTGCTTTGCATCAAACTGCTTTAAAAGTAATCAAAAAGTACAATAGGAAGATCCTTACAAATGTTTGATAAGTTATTTTAAGTTTATAGTGGTGAGGGATGTTAATTTTGCTCTATCCATAGTCCCAAAGAACCATCAGCATTTCTCACCATTAGAGAGGGACACAGTTGGTGATGTATAGCTTGAGGGTCACCACTCCTCAAGCACAGGGTAAGGCAAGGAGGCAGGCCTCCATGAGCTACCACAGCCAGTACAGGGATTGAAATCACACTGATGGTGTCTTTTTGCATCATACTTTAGCTGTCTAGCCAACTAAGCTAACCGACCCCCCAGAATGTCAATAATGATAAAGGGAACACTTTCCAGATTTGACACCCAAGTGCCAGCAAGCATTTGCTGGAAAGTATAACATAAGCCAAAAGATGGAAAAAAGCTTTCTGCTCGGTCCCAATAATGTGACTCAACCATAATCTCTGAAGAGCATCACCACTGAGTTTTTCTATTTCCCACAGAGCAATGTTGTGGTTGCGGCAACTGAATATGACAACTTATTTCCAAGTAGCAGATGTATGAATAATGAAGACAGATACTGCTATGGTCTTACCACTTTCTTTTGCCTGAAACTCTGTCCTTAATGGGTGGTTCTGCAATATAAGAAAATGGGTACTTCACATGTATTGACATATCTTGCTCAGAATGCAAAACAGTCACAATAAAAAGGACACATTTTAATTAATTAAACTAAAAAGAATAGTTTTGGTATTGAATGTGAGCAAAATTTAAAGAACATTTTCAGAGTAAAACAAATGAAAAAATTGAAAAATACTAAAGAATCAAAAATTACACGGGCAAAGTGAAAGGGGAGAATAAGTAGAAGAGAAAGATAACCAGTTGAGATCTACTGGAGATCTGAGGGGCGATGCAGGTTAAGTGAAGAGTAGAACAACAGTCCCTGACATGGCTGTACTATTTCCTAAATGTTTCCCTATGGTCCTGCCAAATAATACAGAAGGGCAATGGCAGGATAGTATTGTGAATGCACATTGACAATCAATTGGGTTGAAACTCAAAATTTTACTTGGATTCCAGCAGTCAATAAAAGTTTTGGCATTCTATAGAAGATGGACATTAGCTTTTTAATACTGTTCATGCTTGATAGAGAGTCATTAGTTTGTGACTTGCTTTCATTACACAATTACAGAAGATAAGTTGAGAATTATAAAGTTGGCTTTGTAAGTATAGAGTTACAGGCAAGAGTTTAGTTTATTCATCCTGGTTGGAGTCTTCACTTTCTTGGATTGGGATGCAGACACGACGAGTGCCAAATTCATATTTTCTGATGTTTTCCAAGGTTAGTCCTCTCCTTCCAAAACGGCCCACAGGCCTTATTCCACGTCCAGTATACCAAGAGGAATCAATATCAGCATCTGCGAAAAAAGGCATCAGGATTTATATTATCAGCTCTTTGCATTGTTATTGGCTCCTGTGATGCAAGAAAAAAATATTTGCAAAAGAACTTTTCACTTTGCATCAAAATTAATTATCTCCCTTGTCCTGAAGGCAGTGACCCATACTAGGTATGGTCCCAAGGGTGTTGGAAGTCTTTCATGCCTTGCTCTTCTGTATTTTCCCCAGCTTCCATTCACTAGAACCAGATAATAAAATGTTGGCAGACCGTTCATTTGAAGAGGAGGAAAGGGTTTTTAAAATGGACATCAAAAGCTGTACAGGGCCAGTTCTTAATCTCAACACTAATGTCAGGTGAATGCTTGAGTTAATAACCGGACATCTCCCCACAAAGGAGAGGAAAAAGGTGATGTCGGAAAACAGAGTAATTGGCTTCTTCTGTACACCTCCTGGTGCCTGGTTTACAGCGGCACTGGTTGAGGCCTGGCAACAGATTACCCACCTGTCCTTTCAAGTACAGAGAGGAGCCTACCATATACAGACAAAACAAAAAAAAAGAAAGAAACTTAAAAAAAAACAATGTTTCTGTTTAAGATAGATAATGGTGTTATTTATGAAGAGGAAAATGGAGTTTCTGCAAAGTGCCTAACCTGGCAAGCTTATCAAAATAAGAATTTTTAGGGTAAAGGAAGAAGCCATTAAGCTCAACAAGACTACCAGTTTTTCCACTGATCTCAATCCAACTTACCTTTTATTAATTCCCTCAATCCTTTCTCGCTACAGAAATTCACAACTCTTGAACCTTTTTCTACTAACCTGTTTAATGATCTTCCTCAGTAATTTATCCCTAAACTATTATGCTCTATTATGTTCCAGCTGATTTCCCCCTTACTCCAAACATCCTAAATCTTTTAATTTGTTTTCCTTCAACACAGTGAACAATTTACTTTGATTGGCCTTGCTAATTCCCTTCATTATGTTCAAAACTTCAATTTGTTCAAAAAGGGGTAGAAATTAGTCTGTTGTTCAACAAGAAGCCCTGGGATAGAGAATAATTGATCCTTGGGCCTCATCAGCATACTTGTCACACTCCCACAGGAAGCTTGCTCAATTGAAAACTTCAATTTTAGGACTGCCTGCCTCACCCTCAAATAAATCCCAAAAGCAAGGCTAGAGTGGGCTACATGACTTCCAGAGAGTCAGGGGAAACACTCCAACTCCTCAGGAAAATTCTTTATTTAAATAAGAAAATGTGCAAAACCTACATTTGGTCTGGGGCCATTGAAGATTCCTGAGCTGGGGAGGTCCCAACACCTCCCCCTCTCAATGGAGCCAACTTTCTAAAAAGGGTCATTAGTGGGCATAAGGTTCTCATTTACATATTCAAGGGGCCTAACCCCTGTTTTAAGCATCTGCCTGGGATATCTATACAAGGGTCTCATGAATTTAACGGTGGGACCCTTGCCTGTATAGATTGGTACAGGGCACCACACTGCTAAATTGTTATGCTTTGCAGCAGTATTATGCCAGAAAAATGGATGAAATGCATAAGAATTTGTAGCTCAATGTCACTTCCAACGAAAATAAGTCCAACTTCTTTAACCTGTTAACTTAAATTCTTAATACCCAAAAGCATCTTCACGGCTCAGCAACCTCCACCATCTTCATTAAAGGGCAATAATATCCTTCCTATGATTATGTGACTAGTAATGTACAAGCTCAGTTAGCTAGACACTTACTATCAAACTATTATTCCAGTAATTTTATTGACAATTTCAAGCAGATTTGAAAAATAGGTGCATGAAGGTCCCAATAGTTCTGTTCTACATTTACCATTCACACAATAAACAATTTTCCTTCACAATCTAAAAATACCAATTCAACCAATTCTGGAGGACCTGATTCTACCTTCGACATCCAGGGTGCACCCTGCAAACAGTGCTTTTCAGTTACCAGGTTCTATCAGCACCTTAGGTCTTAAGCCAATATGCTTGATTTTATTTATATTTGTAAAAGGCCTGAACAATAAATAGGTTTTAAGTTGATTAAGATGAATTTTCATCACAAAGCAGTAGAGATTAAACAAAAATGCAACCAATAAAACCTCCTTCGATAGCCAGTTAAGTTCGTCAGCAGCAGTGCCATACCTTCAGTGGATTAGGAAAACTCTCTTATCAATAACACTGCTAAGTCTCACAAGGAAATCCAACTGTCCAGGGATGGTTGACAAATCTGCCTTTATAAGGCTCCCTCTTATGTTTCCTCCTTTTATTTTTATAATCATTAATTTCCTCCTACAATCGTACAGCTTTTAAAACCTAGACTTGGTATTATCTGGTCACTGCTTAATTTATTTTGTCTTTTTCACTCTTTTCAACTGCCAATGCTATCACTTTTTCTCCTCAAGGTTTTGATGCTTGCTAAGATACAGTGACTTTGCACCCCCGCTAAGAGGCCATTTCCCTGTAAGCATACACAATAACTACTGGAAACCTAGTTGACTGAAGCTGAATTTATCCTCGCCCAGAAACCATATCCATGTTGAGTTTCTGGCATGGGTCACTGGAAAACAATCAGATTTAGGAATCCTGAATAATTATTCCTTCCGAGACTGCCCTGGGTAAGACCAGCCAATTCAGTACAGACCAGGGATTAAACCTGGAGTCTTATCATCTACATGTCTTTGTAGAACACTAAGTGGTTCTTTTATTTACTAGGACATTGAGAGAGTAATTTGTTGATGTTTATACAGCACAGCAACAGTGATCTCTCAAACATTCCTTTTCCCCTCTCCAAAAGAGGGGAAACCTAGGATTTAACTTATGCTATTTCAAAGTGCAGCACTGCTTTTGAGGCCAAATTTGGTAGTACTGCTCTAATGTAAATGAGGCTGAGAGGAGTACCATTTCAAAAGGTGTTCCCCCCACCCAACCCTATCAATAACTTGCATTTTCTTTTCATAGGTGACTGACCTGTGTATTTTCTCTGTTTAGATTTGCAGCATTTTAAAATAATAAATCTCACCCCTCACTTCTGTTGTGGTTGCCCATGGAACATTTCGATCAAGACCCACATTAACATATGACTGATCATATTGCAGAGCAGAAAGAGACTAGAGGAAAATTGCATTGTCATAATTATAAATATACTAATTATCTTCCAGTTTTAAAAAATTTCTTGGTAAATTTTACACTCATCAATTGAGAAACATCAGTGCTGGGGAACAGAACCCAGTGTTTGTATAACATTGTCAGCATCAAGCACCCCAGGTCAGGTACTTCACAGAAGAGATGCAAAATTAAACTCTCTATTCTGCTTTGTCAAGCATGCCTAGGTTAGGTGTAGAATGGATTAAATGAAGGATTACATTCTCTTCACATTGTCCAGAGTTCTCCCAGCCTCTGTGCTGCCCCACTGAGTACTCCCTTTAGTACAATTTAGATGCAAGATCAAGTTTCCTTTCTGTTCTCCCACCATATACTCCCAAGTTTGATGCAACTATGTTCCTTTTACACTGCACTTGTATTATTCCTTTACTTCAACCTCAAGAGGAGCACCTCCAGCTGCAACATTTCTCATCCACTGGCATTTATAGTGAGAGTAACAATTTGGAGCAAAAGTAGTGCTGATCTGTGTGGGACATTTAATGCTGTTAGCAATGACTATTGACCAAGCCAAGATCACATCAATTTAACTTAAGTCTATTGCAACTGGTATTGGAATATAACTCTACCCAAATAGCCAAGTGTCAGAGGTAGAAAAGGTACTGCACAGTCCTGTCCCCTGAGCAAGTCCCCAATTCAGCATGCCTACTTCCCCTTCATTGGTATTTTGAACTTCCTAATGTAATCTGATATCTATACAGCAACAGCACCTACCAACACAATGGAAGTGTTTGGTTAACCATTTTTGGGAACGCACAACTTACTGACATAAATCCCATCATTGCAGTGGGACATCAAGATGAAAAGGAGCCCTCTCTATTTCCTAACAGCTAAAAAACCCTCCTGAAATACTTTGAAACTTTTTAATTTCAAACATGACATAATAATGTTCTGAACTCTCACAAAAATGATCTTTTTTCTATTTTGCTTTACTAAAACACAAGAATACATTTAAGGTTTCCAAATCAGGGTACAAAAAATTTTCAAAAGTGGTTTACCTTTATATTCACACCAACAGTGCAGTACAATTCTGGTGTGCAGTTGCATGGATTACATTTAGAGAAGCAATGCAGAGCAACCTGCAAAATGTCATCTGACATCACTTTGACTTTGCACCAACTGCAGCATAATTGCAACTAGAGTGAAGTGAAGCATTAAGTTTCTTGCTGTTCAAACTTCTAATGTTTCCTCAATGTTAGCAACAACAATCACTATTAGTTCTTTGTGAATGTTAGCATTTCCACACAGAACTTTGTTCTCCCCCAGACTGGAAAGTGACATGGAACTGATGGTATAGGTCACAATGTCCAGTTTTCTCTGGCCGTTTGAAACCTCTCCTGCCTTGCATGCACATCTGGACATTGTGGGCACACCAGGCACCATTTCCCCTCCATTAGTACAGAAGATTGATGGCAGCACACCCACCACACCCTGATAGGCTCTAAACTCTGGAATTCCCTCCCTTAACTTCTCCATCTTTCTACCACTCTTTCTTCCTTCAAGACACTCCTTAAAACCTACCTGTTGAATCAAGGTTCTGGCCATCTGCTCCAACGTCACATTATGTGGCTGGTGTCAAATTTTGCTTAATGCTCCAGTGAAGCACTTTGGAATGTTTTATTACATTAATGCGCTATATAGGTACAAGTTGTTGTGGTTGATGAGCAAAACTCCAGAATAGACAAACTTGGAACAAAATTACCCCATATAACTCAAGTCTGTCAACTCCACGCCACTTTAACAAGCATCAGCCAACCACCACCACCCTACAAAAAAGATACTTGTAGCATTACAACACTTTTACTGTCCTGTCTTTTCATTGTATTCGCATTGCAATCACACTTTTGTTAGTTAGGACGAGCTAGCAGAAATCGCCTACACACAAATCAATTTTCCCATCACCAATTGGATAAATCAACCACTTACTCCTGATCTCCACCGGGGAGCCTTGGACCCGAGAAGCCGCATCAGGAAACGCGATGCACACCAGCAGGCAAAAGACACAACAAGCCGACAGCAACTTCATTCCTCGACAGGGTTTGGGTAAATTCTTTCTCACGGAGTGTACAGAGCAGAGCCAAATGCTATGGGAATAAGCGAGCACCGTACGTTAATATACATGTATATAACAAAATTAAAGTACAGCTTTCTATTAAATACATAATTGCAATAAACGTTTTAAAAACTCTGAACTTTGCATAATTCCGAACTGCAAAGAAAAGTTAAAATGCATTGTTTCCTCCAGTAAAACTGCATTATTTATACATGTTATCCAGACAAAGCTAAAGTGGAATTGCTGGTTCGCACCCGGGGCTACTCACCGCTCAGTACCAAACAGGCGGTTTGTGAAGTTGCTGATCGGATTCACTGTGATCCGCTTTTTATTCCGTTATTTCGATTACGTCAGTGACTGACCGAATCCACTGTGCCTAGTTCCACTTTGCAAGCGTCATTCCTCATTGCCCTTCAAAGGGTAGCTTGCTAACTGACACTGCTGTCACCATTATCTGCACTGTCCTTTGGGTTCTATGTCTCTTTGCCTCCATCCCTTCAAATTCCTCTGCTCCTGTTCGTTAGATTATTTTGCCTTTCATTGGGGTCCCCGGGTCTGTATTTCTGTACCTCCGTTATCTAGTATCTTTCAGAGTCTCTCTCATAGTCTAAACGCAGAAATTACTACTGGCAATAATGGTGGACAAACGTTTATTGCATTTGTATGATATTCTTACGCTATTTAAGTGGAATCATTAACTCATGTGCAAAGCATTCATCCACTAATATGGGCAACCAATAACCTCTAGCCTCATCTGTTAGTGTCTTTCTTGGTGTTTTTTTTATCATTAAGTCTTTGTCCAGGTCGCTCTCTCTCTCCCCTGACACTCTTTTGGCTTCGACCTCTATACAGAAATTGCTTGCCTCTTAGCTTTTCTCTTTGTTTCTCTATGCTCCAGTCTCTCTGATGATCTCTCATTTAAAATATAAGAACCAGCTGAAATGTTTTCAAACCACAACCTTAGCAAAGAACTTTTCTATCATACAACTTTTCAATAAAGATGATAAAATAGCAATAGCAAATATTGCACAGAAGAATATAAATTCCCACTTGAGTTCTGCATGTGTGATATTTGTTGTTGAGGCGGGTGTTGATCAATGAGAGGCAATCTATTTGTTAACAGGTTGTGACAAAGGAGCCAACTAAAGAAATCGAAAATGCTTTTTTTATTTAGTCCAACCCCGAATGAGATTAACGGTTCCTGTACTGAGACCATATCCATCCTATTTCTGTCCTTTCATATGCATCATACTATAGCTGTTTCTTATGTCTTCTAGCTAAAGATTGGCTTGGTGATACTATTCCCACCTCTGAGTCAGTTGGTGAAGATTTGAACCCCACTTCCAAAAGTCCCAGTGAGTGAAAACTAGAATATGGCCTCCAATTACTGGGTTGACCTCCGGCAGGGTAAATTTGTCACAAAGAAGCAGCCACTGGCTCATTGATAGTATGTCTACCTCTGAGTCAGAGGGTTGGGTTCAAGACCCACTGCAGACATCCCCAGCAAGGAGAGGCGAAGTGCTGCCTTTGAATACTGGGGACATACAGAAGTGGTACTTGAATCTGAAATAAAAACAAGAAATGCTGGAAATATTCAGCAGGTCTGGCAGAATCTGTGGAGAGAGAAGCAGAGTTAATGTTTCAGGTCAGTGACTCTTCATCAGAACTGGCAAATATTAGAAATGTAAAAGGTTTTAAGCAAGTAAAGGGAGGCTGGGGCAAGAGATAACAAAAGAGGTGTTGTTAGGACAAGGTCACAGAGAATAACTGACCAGAATGTCATGGAGCAAAGGCAAGCCGTATGTTAATAGTGCGGTGAAAGACAAAGTGTTGGTACAGAGAGGGTGTTAATTGACAGAAAAATGAATAGCCCTGGCCCCAAGCACAAACATGAACAAAACAGTGGGTAGGCACAGTAGAAACAAACTAAACAAATTAAAATAAAATAAACAAATAAAAAAGAAAAAATAACTAAAAATAAAAAGTGGGGCCCACATGCTCTGAAATTATTGAACTCAGTGTTCAGTCCGGCGGGCTGTAGCATGCCTAAACGGTAAATAAGGTGCTGTTCCTCGAGCTTGCATTGATGTTCGTTGGAACACTGCAGCAATCCCAGGACAGAGATGTCGGCATGAGAGCAGGGGGAGGTGTTGAAATGGCCAGCAACCAGAAGCCCAGGGACATGCTATCACACTGAGCGGAGGTGTTCTGCAAAGGTGTCACCCAATCTGTGTTTGGTCTCTCCAATGTAGAGGAGACCACATTGTGAACAGCGAATACAGTATACTAAATTGAAATAAGTACAAGTAAATCGCTGCTTCACTTGAAAGGAGTGTTTGGTGCCTTGGATGTTGAGGAGAGAGGAGGTAGTTGGGGAGGTATTACACCTCCTGTGATTGCATGGGAAGGTGCCGTGGGAAAGGGACGAGGTGGTGGGGGTAATGGAAGAGTGGACCAGGTGTTGCAGAGAGAATGGGTGACCTCTTTGCAGAACACCTCCGCTCAGTCTGAAAGCATGACCCCAAGCTTCTGGTTGCCGACCATTTCAACACATCCTCCTACTCTCATGCCCACATCTCTGTCCTGGGATTGTTGCAGTGTTCCAGCGAACATCAATGCAAGCTCAAGGAACAGCACCTCATTTACCAATTAGGCATGCTACAGCCTGCTGGACTGAACATTGAGTTCAATAATTTCAGAGCATGACGAGCCCCATTTTTATTTTTAGTTATTTTTTTCTTTTTTAAAATTTGTTTATTTTATTTTAGTTTGTTTCTACTGTGCCTACCCACTGTTTTTTTTTCAAGTTTGTGCTTGTTCATTTTTCTGTCAATTAACACCCTCTCTGTGCTAACACTTTGTCTTTCACCACACCATTAACACACCATTTGCCTTTGCTCCATGACATTCTGGTCAGTTATTCTCTGTGACTTTGTCCTATCAACACCTTCTCTTTAGTTATCTCTTGTCCCACCCCAGCTTTACTTGCTTAAAAACCTTTTACATTTCTAATAATTGCCAGTTCTGATGAAGGATCACTGACCTGAAACGTTAACTCTGTTTCTCTCTCCACAGATGCTGCCAGACCTGCTGAGTATTTCCTGCATTTCTTGTTTTTATTTCAGATTTCCAGCACCTGCAGTATTTGGCTTCTATTATTATGGTACTTGAATCTGATGACTGCAAATGCACCCTGCCCCCTCACCTTCAGTGTTATTGGTTGGTGGGGTTCTTTAGCTTTGGTTGCAGCACACTAAAGAGAAGATATACTCTGAAGGTAAAAACTGTGAGGAAGGCAATGGAAAACCACCTTCTGAGCTTGAGGAGTGGCTCGGGCATGTGGGAGGCTGAGAATATCCTGAAGTGCACGTTCCAGGAGGTCGTACCTCCCGTAGATACAGAGAGTTCAGGAGAATACTAAATAGGTGGCCATCCGGCAGGTTAGGAAAAAACAGGCAGTGTAGGAATCCTCTGGGAATGTGGCACTCTCAAACCAGTTATCAGTGCTGAATACCAGTGAGAGTGACATCTTGGAGCAGTGCACTCTAGAGCAGGTGCATGGCACTGTGGGGTAAATAACTGCACAAGGAGGCACAGCAAAGTGTCAAGATGTAGTTGTCATAGGGGTTCAATAGTTGGGAGAATAAACTAATATAGTACTTGAGAGGGACGATGTAGTTAAGGGGCCAAAGTAGTGTCTACTTGCTTAGAATTAAGAGCTATTATAGTATACTATAAGCCACCAAATAGTGGAAAGGGGATAGAGAAGCAAATCTGGAGGCAAATTAAGGGAAGGACCATGGGACTTCAAATATCCTAATATAGATAGTAACAGTGTAAAGGGCAAAGAGGAGGAGGAATTCCTGAAATGTGTACAAGAGAACCTTTTTGATCAGTGTGTTTCCAGCCTAACAAGGAAAGAAGCTTGTTGACACAGGAGACAAAAAGATCTGCTCCATAATAAATGAAAATTGAAGCATATGCGGATTCCAGATGTAGAAGCTGCTGGCTCTAGTTCTAGGCAATGAAGTGGGGCAAATGGAGCATGTTTCAGTGGGTGAACATTTGGGGACAATGATCATTGTATCATTTAGGTTTAGAATCGTTATAGAAAAGGACAAGAAACAAACAAGTGTAAAAATATTTAACTGGAGGAAAGCTGCCCTCAGTGAGTTGAAAAAGATATGACCCAGGTGAATAGAAGTTAATAACTGGTAGACAAAACAATAAATGAACAAGGGAAGACCTTCAAAGAGGAGATGGTTCTGGTACAGGGTATACATATTCTTATAAGGGGGAAAGGAAGACCATCTAGAGCTCCCTGGATGACTAAAAATATAGATGTTACCAAAAAAGAGTTATGACAATTGAAGGTTCATAAAGTATAGAGGAGATCTAAAAAAAATGGAATAAGAGGGCCAATGAGAGCGATTATGAAAATAGATTATGGCTAACATAAAAGGGAACCCAAAAGTTTTTTTTATAAACACACAAAAAGTAAAAAGGTAGTCAAAGGAAAGGTGGGTCAATTAGGGACATGATTGAGGTGCTAAATGGATCCTTTGCATTGCATCTTCCTAGAGAAGCGAATGCTGCCAATCTCGCAATAAAGGAGGAGGCAGTAGCGATATTGGATAGGGTAAAAATAGATAACGAGGATGTATTAAAAGGTTGACAGTCCTCAAAATAGGCAAGCCACCTGGTCCAGATGTGATGCATCCTAGGTTACTGAGGGAAGTAAGGGTCGGAATTGCGGGTGCTCTAGCCCCTATCTTCCAATCCTCCTCAGATAAGGGATTGGTGCCAGAGGACTGGACGACTGCAAATATTACACCCCTGTTGTTTGCGCAGTTGATCGTGTATATTGAAATACTCCATTATAGATTTGTTAGCAAAATTAAATCTCATTTAATTAATGCGACAGTGGCAGCAGGGTTGGTCAAATTGGTTAAGGGACAGAAAGCCGAGACTAGTGGTAAATGGTTGTTTTTCAGACTGGAGTGAAGTATACAAAAGTGGTTCTGCCATGCAGGCCCCCACCTGCCAAGAATGAGAGACATTAATTTCGCCACATGAACATTACTGGAGTAAAGAAAGAACTTGTTTTTTTAAAAAAAAACAGACCCTTGACTGGAAAGACATTTGCATAGTAACAGACAGTACTTGAAGAGGACAAAGGGGTCACTCCCTGCTCCAATTTAATCCACAATGGACTTTCGATTACCAGACATTGAAGGTGTCGAGGCTAGCATTTCAGGTTAACTGCTAAGATGGCCAAATACACAAACAGATGTGGTCAGACCAGTTTAGTCACATGACTAACTGGCTGTTGGGAGTTTTCTGAATTTGAACCTGCCACAGAGAATTTGAACTGAAAAAGCTGTTTGCTTCTGGACTGGAAACCTGGAAAAGGTTTGCCACCGCCTCTCTCCTGTCTGCTCATCTCTTTCTCACCAGCTTTGGAATCCATTGAAGACACAGGAACCCAAAGAGAAATAAGTCTCCTACAGTGAACTAGGTTTAAGAAGAATACTGGGCCCCAACGAAAAGCAAGAATTACCTACAAGCAAGAACTATCTACAAAAGGACTACAGTGAGCTCAAAGCACAGTAACAAGAAACTCTTCTGATATTGACTCAAACCTCTCCACTTTATTCTTCTTCTGCTCTTTTCTGTCTCCATTTGCATGTGCATGTGGCGTATGCATGCTAGTGTGGGGTGCTAACCAAATTAGAGTTTGTTTAAGTTTTAATAAATTTAACTTTTCTTCTTTAGACATAAGAAGGCCTGTTTGTGCTCATTTCTTTGCCTTATAATTGGAAAGCGGTGAACAAGGATTCACCAAGGGGGAGCTCAAAACACAGTGTGTTTAAAATTAAACCGTGTTACAATAAGACCAGGTGAAGGCTTAGAAAGACCCCTAGACACCTTTCTCACCTGGTCGTAACAGAAATTTGGGGGCTTGTCCGGGATTTTATCCACAAACGAGAGAAACTGGAAGTGGGAAGCCAAATTGTTCCCAATCAAAAAAGAGAAAGATTAATACAGGTTTTCTTCTGGTTGTGTGTGATTGAATACTAACATGTCTGCAACTGAAGTGAGTAGCTCTCCAAGCCAGGGTAAAGCAACTTGGGATAAGTTAAAAGCACCGTCTATGGAGGAGTTGAGAAAAATGGCTGAACAGTGTGAGATCACTGTACATAGCAAGGCTAGGAAGTATGAACTCCTAAGGCTACTGGCCAACCATTTTCCCCTTGAATCTGAAGAAGCAGAAGCAGTGTTAGAAGTAGTCCCAGACAGGGTACTGCTAGCAAAGATACAAATGGAATGAAAGAAACTTGAATTAGCAGACAGGGAAAGAGAAAGGGAGAGATAGGAAGAAGACAGAGGCAGGAGAGGGAGCAAGAGAGAGCCTTCCAGAAGGAACGTGAAGAAAGGGGAAGACAGGAGAGAAAAAGAGAGAGACAGGAGAGAGAGACAGAGAAAGAATATTCCAGAAAGAGAACTAAGGTGGCTTGAGTTAAGTAGGGGGCGACAGAGTAACCCCAGTGAAAGCATGGCCAATATGGAGGAGCAGAATTCAGGGCTGGGTACAAAATTGCTAAAATTCTCTCAATTAATTCCAAAATTTAAGGAGAAAGATGTGGAAGCATTTTTGTGTCTTTTGAAAAACTGGCAAGGCAGCTAAAATGGCCAGCTGAGACCTGGTCTCTCTTATTGCAAAGCAAACTAACTGGAAAGGTCTATGAGGTTTATTCCTTGTTGCCAGATGAGAGTTCATCAAATTATGAACTAACCAAAAATGCTATCCTTGGGCATATGAATTAGTACCCAAAGCCTATCGCCAAAAGTTTAGAACCCTCAAAAAGCAAGCTAATCAAACTTATCTGGAGTTTGAAAGAAGTAAGCAGCTGGCTTTTGACCAGTGGCTGAGGGCTATTAAAATACAGCTCAGCTATGAGACTCTCAGAGAAGTAATTCTGTTAGAGGAATTTAAAAAGTCTCTCCCACTCTCAATAAAGACCCATGTAGAGGAGCAGCGCGTTCAGGGAGCCCGGCAAGCAGCTGTTCTGGCTGATGAGTTTGCTTTAATTTATAAGTCGGTTTCCCAGGGAAGAACCTTTCCTCATCACCCCCACAAATCCAAAAAGGACAACGGGCGTCCGCCCAGGCAGTCCTGAGAGAGCAAGGAAAGCAGGAGACACAGGGTGCCCTCCTCCAGCCAAAAAGGAAGGTGCTGTGAGCAAGAGTGAGACCCAGAGACCTGTGTGCTTTCATTGTCATAAAGCAGGGCATTTAAAAGCTGACTGCTGGAAACTCAGATATGCCCATTTTACCAGTCTGTCCTCCTGAAGTGTGTTATTATCCTCCTCATTGTTTATTACATTTTGGAGTTTCATATCATCTGCAAACTTTGAAATTATCGATTCTCTTTGATACTAATACATGTATTTATTACAATAAATAACAGGATAGTTCAAAATTGAAGATAAACTTTTATTGTGCATTTCATTGAAGAATAAAATACAATACATGGTTATTGAGTGATTAAAATGAGTATCATTAGGATGAGAACATTAATCTCCTCAGGGCAAAGTTCTGTGCTTTCCACATTATCGAGGGATTGATGTTTCTTAAACTCTACTTTTGCAGAATACCAAAAGAAACTAGTGAGAAATCTGTTTAATAGTGCTGACATTTTAGTGTGGATTTGACACAGATTTTTTCTTTTTTAGAAAAGGAACTTTATGATTTTGATGTGGTGAAACCATGACAAGTACTTGAAGTGTTAAGTGGAAACTTTGCCAATCTTCCATTTTAGCTTGTGTAACAATCAAACTGTCATCTGAACAGCTGGCCCAAGTGTTATAAAGCAGTTTTAATTTGTCCCCTATTAGAGTTACTTGTTACAACACTCCTAATTTGCAGAACACTTAATGTGAAACCTGAGCATAACCAGCACAGACTTGTAGTTCCGAAGAAGGGTCACTGACCTGAAACGTTAACTCTACTTCTCTTTCCACAGATGCTGCCAGACCTGCTGAGTGATTCCAGCATTTCTTGTTTTTGTTACAGACTTGTATTCTATTGTTCTTGCCACATGTTTTGGTATTCTTTCGATTTTTAAAAAATTGTTCTATCACATTTGATATTGAAAGTAACATGTCAACTGTTAGGTAGAAATCCCATCCTGAATAAGGTAATCTGGGCAGGGTGTATGAAATGTACAGTCAAGACAGACTAGAACTCAGGGCGATAACTATAACACAGTCGCTAACAAATCCAATAGGGAATTCAGGAGAAACTTCTTACACAGAGAGCAGTGAGGCTGTGGAACTCACTACCACAGGGAGTGGTCGAGGTGAATAGTATAGATACACTTAGGGGGAAGCTGGATAAACACATGTGGGAGAAAGGAATAGAAGGATATTCTAATCGGGGTGAGATGAAGAGGGGTAAGAGGAGGCTCGCCTGGAGCATAAACACCAGCACGGACCAGTTGGGCTGAATGGCCTGTTTCTGTGCTGTAAATACTTTCTTTCTAATATTTTCTTTTCAAATAGGAGTGACCCAACATTCTTTGGGATGTGCCAGTTGTTATCATTAGTGAGTTGCAATGACATAGGCCCATTTGCTTTGACCATTTGTGGGCTATGTGTATTTGATAAAGTATTGCCCTGCTATGGGACCAGATAGCTTACTTCTGGATTATGTTGTTCGAAAATGTCTAAAATGTAAACCAGATGCTCAGAGTTCAATTTTTAAGTTAACATTTCATTTTGTCATTTAGTCATGAAATGGAGGCATTGATTAAGATTTTTGATGGGTTTTCATTATCTTAGAAAAATGCTCAGAATTTTAAACCATGATTTCACCAGTCTCTCCCCCAAAACTTCTCAACTCATTCCGTTTTGGATTTCACAATAGGTGCCAACCCTAACTTAATCACAATTTCTGTACTTCAATCATTTTCAAGTTGTGGAAAGGGTGTAATTTTAATATTAAAGAGAAAGGTGCTCTGAAAATCAAAAATCCTGACCAGTTTGGGATTGCAGAGGGCAATGACTGAATGAAACATCTGATAGGAATTATACCTCTGTAATTTGGGTCGATTGCTTCACTGATTGTGGTTATAGTGTTAAGGTCTCAGAGGTACTGCAACTCTGTATAGTTCCAATGGGCAAGCCCTGGATAAACCACACCTGGAATATTGTGTTCAGTTCTGGGCACCACCTCTTAGGAAGGATATATTGGCCTTGGAGGGAGGGTAGATTTACCAGAATGATACCTGAACACCAAGAGTTAAACTACAAAATTAAATTACACAAACTAAGATTGTATTCCATGGAATTTAGAAGGTTAAGGGATGATTTGATGAAAGTTTTCAAGATATTAAAGGCAACTGATAGGATAGATGGAAACTATTTTTGCTAGTTGGGGAGTCTTGGCCTAGGAGACATAGCCTAAAAATCAGGAGTGAAGTTAGGAAACACTTCACACAAAGGGTGGTAGAAGCTTGGAATCCTCTTCCGCACATGGCAATTGATGCTGGGATATTTATTAATTTTAAGTCTGAGATTGATAGATTTTTGATAACCAATGATATTAAGGGATATGGAGCAAAGATAAGTATATGGAGTTATGTCACAGATCAGATATGACCTCATTGAATGCAGACATACCAATCCCACAGGCTCACAAATCAAGAGACAAATTCCTAAAAATCAGGAGATTTGGTGTCAAAATCACGAACTGGTATTCTTTTCAAACATAAACAATATAGATTGAAATTGTTTATAAACCTCATTAGCAGCTTATTTAATCTCTAACAAGTCAGAGCTCTTTACAAAAATGACATTACTGCAGCTGAAAATGCACTACAAAAAAACTGTTTAAAAATCCTACCCATTATCAATTGTGCATTCTGTCTCAATGTACAGAGCCATGTTTACCAGCCCAGAAGTTGTGGTTTGTGGAGCTGGTTAATGAGGCAGGTTTCTGAGGGATGTTCTATTTTGATTGACAGTTCTGTTGCCAAAATCTTCCTAAAATTGGGTATGCTAACTACTGTTAATTTTTACAAAGTGGACAGCTTGTCTTTTCTCTCCTCTCTCTTCTTCCTTGTGTGTTTTTCTTTCCCTTGCCCATAGACAGATTATTTCACAGACTCCCTAGAAAGTTTCTATGGACACCCAGGGGTCTGTGGACCCCAGTTTGTGAACCAGTGCACTAGCACAATGGTTCTCAAATTTTCTTGATTTAGTTTAGTTTAGTTTAGAGATACAGCACTGAAACAGGCCCTTCGGCCCACCGAGTCTGTGCCGACCATCAACCACCCATTTATACTAATCCTACACTAATTCCATATTCCTACCACATCCCCACCTGTCTCTATATTTCCCTACCACCTACCTATACTAGGGGCAATTTCTAATGGCCAATTTACCTATCAACCTGCAAGTCTTTGGCATGTGGGAGGAAACCGGAGCACCCGGAGGAAACCCACGCAGACACAGGGAGAACTTGCAAACTCCACACAGGCAGCACCCAGAATTGAACCCGGGTCGCTGGAGCTGTGAGGCTGCGGTGCTAACCACTGCGCCACTGTGCCGCCCAAATTACGGGTCCCTTTTCAAATGCATTAGTTATTACAGACCCCCATCTAAATTCTAACACTAATTATGAATTTAAATCTATTGATACAGGATTTCTGAAATATTTAGTGAAAAAACATTTAAAACCTTTAATTACCCTTTTAAGCAGAAGAGGCAATAGTGCCACTGATACACTAACAAGGTGGACTGTGATCAGAAATATTAAAGTAATGGCTGAGATTTACTGAGAGACGTAAATCCAGCTCTGTCTAACCGGCAGTGCGGGTGTGAAAACAGAAACTTGGGTTTGGGGGCGAATGAACAATGTTTGCAAACTGCCCTGGGGTATCAACTGCCACAACGCATTCCTCGTCCCTATAGAGAAGTGACAGTGATAGTGGAAGGCTGATGTGTGAACCAACGGCTTGTCCTTGCATGTGCATTCAGGAACATGTGGTGGCTCCGGGGAGGGAATGGGGATTGTTGCTTATTTTTGCTATTTGGATGAAACTGAAACTGCAAAAAACAGTGCCAGAACTTTCTGCCTGAACAATGTGGCCGCTTGTTCACAACATTTGCTATCGACAATCATTTGCTCCTCTCCCTCCTCACAGCCTGACATTCACCCCATCCGAGGCAGCCGATCATGCTCTGATCTGACTCCCTGTTCGAGCCACCATTACTCCAATTATACAAAATTATGAGATTTGTAAGTCCAAGTACGAGATCATGAGTGGGGCTCAGAAATCATGTCTCTCGCGATGAATTCATGGGTGTTGGCATGCATATGAATGGCAGAACAGGCTTCTGTTCCTATGTACCATTTGCACAAAATGAATGAGAGACAGGGTGTCACTGAGCAATCATGTAAGTGAAAGGGACAGGATGTGAATGTTAATGAGTGAGAGATCCAGCAAGTAAAGCACGTCAGTAACATTGGATACAAGTGAATGATGACAGTGAGCAAGTGAGAGACTGAATGTGAGTGGAAGTGAGAGTGTGCACTCTACCATAATGGCAATAAACCTCTGCAGTTTTCAGGTGGAGATTTCTTTCTAAGCTGAATCATCTCACATGACGTTGGATACACGTAAAAGTTGTCATAGATCTGCTTCAGTAACAATATGAGTGGGATTTAGTCAATATAATTAATGTTAATGAACTATCTTCAAAATGTTGGTAGTCATTCCATTGCATATAATTACTGCACCTGTACAAAATATTCAATCATCCTTGCATATTCATTTGACTATTTTATTTATGCCATTAATTCAACAGAAATTGACTTCACTCAAGACAGGTTACAAGGATGTGTGCCATGGAAAATACAAGTATCACAGTACAGAATGGATTTCTTAATTTGGGATTAAAGCACATTATTGGGCAGAGAAGGGGCAACTTTACTCTGCATCTCTGATTATATTTAATCTGGGAGTGCTTGTTGGAGCAGAGTAAGGGTTCCAGTTATGAATGGATTTCGCAGGGTCCTGCACTGGGATAACTGTTGCTCATCATTTCATTAATGAGCTAGAGGAACCATTCTTAAATTATAATAGGAAATTCCAGGCAAGTTTATATCATATAATAGTAACAGGTGACAGATCAGGAAAGAATCCTCGGATAATAGTTGCTCACTCATTAAAGGTGCACAGACTGTATCAACTATCTATAGGAAAAGCAAATAGAATATTAGGTTGTATTGTTAGGACATTAAGTACAAAGTGAAAGTAATAGCCTATATAAGGTTCTGGTATGTCCGCACTTGTAATGTTGTGAAGTTTTGCCTCCTGATGAAGATTAGGGTGCCAACCAAAATTATGCCAAAATTTAGAGCTTTGAGTTAGGAAGACAGCCTGGAAGAATTAAGCTTACTTACTTTGGAGAAACACACACTTCGGCTGTGATTTTATCCAGGTGACAAGCTCTTGACAACAGAGAGTTGGCAACAGCCCTGTGTCACCTCCTCTGGGGAAGGCCCGCTGGATCATGTGCCAATTAAGAATAGCAGTGGGCCTTCCCCAGGATCAAGCACCCCGGTGGCGGAAGTTCCACCTGCTGAGAGCTGCCAGCCAATCAGAGCCCTGCAGCTCTTTAACTGAGCAGTGCCACCGTGCAGGCAGTGGCTGCTGCCGTTACTGGACTCACCAGTGGCTGTGGATCGCCGAGGGACCCAGGCCACAGTAAGTCAGGGTGGGAGAGGTTTCGCGGGGTGGGGGCCGCAGGGGAGGGGGTGCAGGGGGGGGGGGTCAGCAGCAAGAGCAGAAGGATGGCCCTCAGTGCGCCCCCCACCCGCTCCTGATGCCAGGTCCCTTGTTTAGGCACTAAGTACCTTTTAATGATGAAAGCCCCCACCCCACCCCGGAGCCGGCAAGAACCCACTTGGTGTAATCCCTGTGCAGCGACAGGCCCGCCCGCTGCTGGGCTAATTCCAGCAGTGGCAGAATGAGGCCCTTAATTGGGCATTAATTGCCCACTTAAGGACCTCAATTGGCAGCGGGACGTAAAGGCCGTTCACAGGCCATCCTGGCCTGGACTTAATTTGGGCGGAGGTGGGAAGGTGGCAGGATTCCCCCCGCCACCATCCCACCTGGTTATATGCACTCCCCGCCTCCAAACCTGACATGGGGGACAGCATAGAATCCCTCCCTTGGTGGGGACATGATTGAAATTTTAAAAAGATAAAGGGGTCGGATACAGTCCAGGTAGAAATTCTGTCCCTTGCCTCATACCTCTACATCCAGCAGATCATCTTCTGAGTTATTTCCATAATGAAGATTTTTTTAAATGTGGCCAGTTAAATAGGGTATTTGAAATAGATGGTAATCGTAGGACTAAACATCCTGATTATAAAATCTGCAGGTGCCACGTTAGGTTAGATGGAAGAAAATATTTTTTTATATAGAGCATTATCACCCTCTGGAATTCACTGTGGAGATATGTTGAGTATAGATATGGTTGTTACATATCCTTTGAGAAGAGGCCATTTCCAGTAATGCAGGGTTACCTGCTGGTTAGTTGTGGTTAGGAGTCATGGGCAGCCACAGTGTCTTACAGCTTGCCTTGATTGCCTTAGGGAGTTGGAGAGGAATTGCTCAGGGTTTCCCCCCAAATTAACTGCAGTGTTTTTTTTGCTTCTCCTAGGAGATAATGTAACATGGGGATGAGTGACAGTTTGCAAGATTGCACTGTTGAATAGGGGGTGGGATGAGGGCGGGGTGGGGGGGTGGGGGAGGGTGGTGGAGAATGGATTTGATGAGCAATATGGTCTTTTCTCACAGACTCATAAATTTACCCTCAAGTGCTAAAATTGGAAAGTGTTCCCTATCCCAGCACAGACATTCCTCATCTGGGGTAGCACAAAATTCACAAAAAATAAAACGTACACTTAAATATTTTCATTGAGAACTTTAGCTCTGCGTCTAAAACTTTCCATTACTGAATTATTCAGGGACATTTCAACTCATTTCCTCCTGCAGAGGGATCGAGCAGACCAGACAGAATTAATGGACAATAACATACTTCGGCTAAATGTCATTTGTTGGTACGCTAGGAACATGGGAGCATTGGAAAAGGAGTAGGCTATTCAGTCCCACGAGCCTGTTCTGCAATTCAATGAGATCATGGCTGATCTGTGACATAACTCCACATTACCTGCCTTTGCCCCATATCCCTTAATACCTTTGGTTAACAAAAATCTATCAATCTCAGATGTAAAAATAACAATTGACCCAGCAGAAATTGATGTTTGTTGAATAGAGTTCCAAATTTTTACCACCCTTGGACGTAGAGGTGTTTCCTAATTGCACTCCTGAAAGGTGTGGCTCTACTTTTTAGATTATGGCCCGTAGTCCAAGGCTCCCCAACTAGCAGAAATAGTTTCTCTCTATCTACCTTATCTGTTCCACTTAACATTTTGAAAACTTTGATCAAATCACCCCTTAACCTTCTAAATTCTGGGGAATACAACCCTAGTTTGTGTAATCTCTTTTCATAATTTAAAGCTTGGAGACCAGGTATAATTTTAGTAAATCCACGTTGCACTCCCTCCAAGGCCAATATGTCCTTCCTAAGGTGCTGGTGCCCAGAACTGTTCGGAGTACTCCAGGTGTGGTTTAACTTGGGCTTTATATAGCTGTAAAATAACTTCTACCCCCTTGTATTCTAGTCTGCCATTTATTACAAAGCATTCCATTAGACCTTTATTTATTTTCTGTACCTGTTCATGACATTTTAGTGATCTATCTACGTATATAGGCCCCCAAGTCTCTTTGGAACTCTACTGTTTCTAGCTTTTCACCATTCAGAAAGTACTGTATTCTATCCTTTTTACCTACATTGAAATACTTTTGCCACATTTTTTCTCTATTCACTTAATCAATTAATATCTCTTTATAATTTTATCTTTTCATCTACACAGCTTATAATGGCATCTGTCTTTGTGTCATCGGCAAACTTGGATATGCAGCTTTCTATCCCAGTATCTAAGTTGTTAATAAATATGATGAAAAGTTGAGGCTCAAACACAGGTCCTTACAGGAAACCACGAGTTCACATCCTGCTAATTAGAGCACCTGCCTATTATCCCTACTCTCTGACTCATGCTGCTCAGCCAATTTCCTAGCCAGGTCAATAACTTGCCTTCAATTCTGTGAGGTTCGACTTTAGCTAACAGTCTCCTATGAGGAGCTTCATCAACGCCTTCTGGAAATTGTAACACACAGAGACATTTCCCTGTCCACTACTATAGTCACCTCTTCAAAAAATATAATTGGCTTCATCAGGCATGACCTACCTTTTACTAATCATTATGCCTATCTCTAATCAGCTGAAAATTTTCAAGGTATTTAGTCACTTTATCCTTAATTATAAGCCGCAAAATTGGGCTCTATAGTGCTGCTGTGCTTCCGGCTGCTTCTGGTACAGCCCATGCAGCACCCTGCAGGCAAGGGCACTAGCTTGGGAATGCTGTGCATGTGCCAGAAAAGGCAGGAGTGGTCACATTGTGACATCAATCAGCCGACTTGGCTGAGTTGACACACATTTCTGAGACTTCAACCATGTCGGCCCAGGAACGCATGTGTTAAATATTCTCAGCTGAATGTGGGTTCAGCTGCACGAGGGATTCCCCCCCCCCCCCCACCATAATTTAAAGGGCCAGCCATCCAACTTGCAGGTGAGGTCCTTTTGACTTACTTCTGCTGTGACAAAGATTGTGGAAGTGCAGTGGATTATTTTTGGAGGTCTGTTGGCGAGTTGGTGCATCCATTCAGGGAGGACAAAGCAGTTGGCCATCTGTACACACCAGATTTTCCCAGCCCTTTGGAGGCGGGTCTGGAGGCCCAAGGGGGTCGCAATATTCGGTTGGAAGACGTCAGGACGGAAGCCTAGATAATGTGAAGGGTGACTGGCTTGGTGAGAGGATGTTGGTGGGTAGGTAATTAAGCTTGTTGAAAAGACAATCAACTTATATTTTATGAGGGATTTTTCTAGACCTACACATAAACCACAGGGCCTCTGAGCCTCGCCAGGTATAATGAGGTGGTGAGCAAGAGGGAGGCCAATTCTGGCTGCAAATGGCAGCTATTGTGAGCACTGGAGAGCCTTGGCAAGGAGGGTGGAACAGCATGGGCATCAGCATATAGAGGGGGGTGAAGGGGGCATATTGCCAGAGTGCCATATCAATGATGGCACCTGTGTGAGTGGAGGAAACGGTGGAAGGAAGCCCTGGATACTGTGTGAATCTACAGGCAATAGGCCTTGTTCACCCGGGTTTCAGTTCCTCCAGTGAGGGGGAGAGCGCTGCAGCAAGAGGCAGCAGGACAGCAGGTACACCAGCCTTGGAGGGAGGGAGATGGAGGGAAAGGGTGCAGAGGGGCATGCCTCCTATGTGGAGAGGTTACCCACCAAAGAGGATCTACAGACCATGTCTCAGCTACCTTCTGATATCAGAGTAGCAGTGTTGCCAAAAACTGCACCTCTCCAGGAAGGCGTTCACAGAGCTGTGTGCCATGTTGGAGGATGAGCTGTGCCCTATGAGAAATGGTGGCCACCCAATGCCTGTGGCACTGAAGGTCACGGTGGCTCTGAACCTCTACATCTCAGGATCGTTCCAGGGATCCACTGGAGATATGTGTGTGATCTGCGAACGGGGGTCGGAAAAGGTCTGGATCTGGGACTTGTGATGGAATATAGTTATAATAAGCTTAATTAAGTAGAATTTAGAAATAGTTAAAATATAATATCTTTTAGAATTAAATATTGAATAAATGGTCAGTTTTTAGAACTTACTGAGATTCCCCTTTAAGAAGGTAGAGTTAGAAAATTTCAAGGTCCCTGTTATGTACCAGAAACAAGTTGGGAAATCCATTTGTGTCTCTGTTGTCAGGGGCTTGGAAGATAAACACACATATTGAAATATCCTGTCAGTAAGAGGTAGCAATAAACTTATTTGGTTTGTGCAGACAGGTTGGCTCTGGAGGTTGCTTTGGGGTGCTATGGAAAGGGCAATTATAGATAATAAACCAATAAATGGAATGGACTTACAGGAACAAGAGGTCACGTAAACACAATTATAAACATTTTGCCCAGATAAATGCTCGCAACTTCAAAAGCAAAGGAATTTCAGTAAAACATTAAGTGGAAATGGTAATTAAAGATATGGATTTTAAAAGGAAGCAAAGCACACACAGAAAGGTCACATCTAAATGCTAAAAGTCAGATGACACTTTAGAAACAGTATAAACATGAGAGGTTTTGAAGTAAAGGCTGGCTACCCGACCCGAACCCGATGGGATCCAACGACATATCTGGTCGCACTTCCAGGTCCGGCATTTAGGTTTGAGTCGGGTCGGGCCGGGTCGGACACATTCTCTCACCAACTCCAGTAAGTGGCTCCACTGTTAATGTACTTTTTGGACTTGAAAGGTGGTTTTGTTACAGTTATTTTAAGCTTGTGCAGATAAGCAACAAAGTGAAAAACGGCAGGTTGGTTAACTGATGGTCGGGTTGGGTTGGGACAGGCGCGGGAAAAAATGAAAGGCCTCAGGCCAGGTCGGGCTCGGGGTCGAATGTGGTTCTGCTGGGCTCGGGTTGGGTTTCATTTGCAGACCCAAGCCGGCCTTTATTTTGAAGCAATGATTAGAGCTGTTAAATCCTCAAACATTGCTTCTTAGCTAAGGGGAATTTAAGGTAAAAAGCTTACTTTAAATTTTGATAAATATTCTGGCTATTCTAAGATATTTTTGCTGTAACATAAGCAAGGTTAAACATTTGGATTCTATGTTAGAAATAAGATTATGTGTTACATCTTTTAGTAATATTTGATATTGTGATATACTTATCCACTTAGAAGTGTATTGCATGTTAAATTCTTCAATAAATCTATAAAAGTTAATAAATCGTCTCATGTAGCATGCTGCATACAACTACAAACAACCCCCTCTCTGTGTATCTTTAAGTGGAGAGACATATATTGAAGAGAGTTCCCAGACCCTTATAATGTCTGGGATTTTTATGACTTAGCCATAATTATTAAAAATAGGCTATCTGAAAGATGGTAATATTCTCTGTTGGTTTTTTTTCTTTGAGGGAAAGCTAGTACAATTCTTTGGACCCAAGTAAGTGTCTATGAGAATTTGTCTGGTTTGAACTTGATTAAAGGGGATTCATAGGGATCTACTCCTGATTTGGTTTAGTCTCTATAAGGGGTTAAAGTCATAAATCACTTCAGACTGTCTTAGTATGTAAGTGCCGTGGCTGCTTCCTGGGAACCATGCACACACCTGAACACAGGAAGATAGGAACACAGGAAGATAGGAACAAGAGTAGGCCATTCAGCCCCTCAAGCCTGTCCTGCCATTCAATGAGACCATGGCTGATCCGTGGCCTAACTCCATATACCTGCCTTTGGCCTAAATCCCTCAATATCTTTGCTTAACAAAAATCTATCTATCTTAGATTTAAAATTAACAACTGTTCTAGCTTCAACTGCTGTTTCTGGGAGAGAGTTCCAAACCTCTACCACCCTTTGCATGAAGAAGTGCTTCCTAACATCTCTCCTGAACGGTCTGGTCCTAATTTTTAGACTATGCCCCCTAGTTTTAGAATCTCCAACCAGTGGAAATAGTTTATCTCTATCTAGCCTGTCTTTTCCTGTTAATATCTTGAAGACTTCGATCAGATACCCCTTAACCTTCTAAATTCTAGCAAAAACAGGCCTAATTTGTGTAATCTCTCCTTGTAACTTAACCCCTGTAGTCCAGGTATCATTCTTGTAAACCTACGTTGCACTCCCTCCAAGGCCAATATATCCTTCCTAAGGTGTGATGCCCAGAACTGTTCACAGTACTCCAAGTGGGGTCTAACCAGGGTTTTGTACAGCTGCAGCATAACCTCTGTGTCCAATCCTCTAGATATAAAGGCTAGCATTCCATTAGCCTTTTTGATTATTTTCTGCGTGCAGGTGTCTGTGGCTCTTCATTGCATCAAGGTGGTCACCAATGCAATGTTCAAGAGGGCCAGCCAATATGTGCGCTTTTACACCAATCCAGACAGTCAGGCTGAGAGGACTGTAGGGTTCGGTAACATTTCTGGATTCCCCAAGGTGCAGGGTGTCATCGACTGCATGTATGTGGCCAACAAGGCTCCCACTGATCAGCCTGCAGCCTTCATCAAAAGGAAGGACTTCCACTTGCTCAATGTACAACGAGTTTCCGATCACCATAAAATGGTTCTTGCAGGTGTGTTCACAGTTCCCGGGAAGCAGCCACAATGCTTACATACTAAGATAGTCCCAGTTGCCAGACTTTTTCCACCCCCTACGCGCCTTCAAGGATGGATACTGGGTGATAAGCGCTACTGACGCCTGTGAGGAACCTTAGCACCGATGCAGAAGAGAGATACAACCTGCCAACTCACAACTTGAGTGCTATAGAGCAGGCCATAGGGCTTCTGAAGATGCCTAGACAGATCTGGTGGGATTTACAACATACCCCAGCAAGGGTCTCCTGTAGCATTGTGCTGTGCTGTGCCATACACAACCTGGTGCTCCAGAGAGGAGAGCAATTTGCACGGTGCCTTCTCCAATGATGAAGAGATGGAGGAAGATGATGGACAGGTGCAGGATGCTGCGTAGCCCCAGGGATGACAGGCAAGGAACCATACTGTACACACAAGAGATGTGTCTCCAAGGGAAAGTGTCTCCAAGCTCATGGTGGTCTGTTGCATCCTCCATAACCTCACCATCATGACGACACAGCCATTGCCACCAGGCATCCAGAGGCCACCTTGGGAGCAAGAGAAGGAAGTGGATGAGGAAGAAGAGGATGAGGCAGGAAGGATGTACCTGGGGCTCCTTTGCTCTGGACAGGTTGCTCAAGAGCACCTGCTCAGAATTCGCTTCCCTTGGAGGAACATCCCTTCACCACCATTCCCCACCTTAGCATCCATATAGGAGACCAACAATACCCTTTCCATAACATCTTTATCCAAAAACACATCAACTTTCCAAGCAAAAGTGGACTTGTGCATTCTCTTAGTGCCTGTCTTGTGGGTGCTTTTGCCTGTCTTATTGTTCTTATACAGTGCTACCCCAGTGGTTGCAGCATGGCTGGTGGAAGGCTGCTGACTTTCAGAGACTGCAGACAGCCTTGCAGGATGGCCTTGAGCAGCTCTGAACCTAGAAGGCCCAGCTTTGGACTGCACCATATTGTCACGGGCAGCATTATTCTGGGCTGGCTAGATGAGAGGCAACAGCAAGGGGACTGCAGAGTGGCAGTGGTGGGAGCACGAATGCTGTTATTCTGAGAGAGGGCAACATGTTCATGCTCGACGCTGCGACTGCCACTCCCACCTAGTATCTAATCCTAGTAATCTGTTGCCGCAGATTGCTGGACTGCTATGAGAGCCTGCATGTCACTTTGAGTACTGAGATCTGCAGCCATGATGGCAGCAGTCTGCGCTTGCATGGCAGCAAGCACAGGTCTCATGACCTCCATATGATCTTCCACTGTAGCACTGAAACGTTGGGTGCCTTGTGCCTGTACTGCAGTGGAATTTGAGACACTGGTCACCAGACGCTGCATCATTGCTGGGTCTGCAAATGCTGTCATGGAGTTGAATACCAATTACGCACGGGAAAGAATGGGCTCCAAGCTATGTGCAATGCCCTCTGCCATGTTTGAGCCGAACGACTCCCATGCTCCTTGACAGTGACTGGAGGCTGTCTGGCAGGCCTGCCAATGCACCAGGCATCTTGGTGTGCATGTTCACCAGCATTCTCCTGTATGCTGCTCCATCAAGGTTTTCATCTGTGTCCCCTGTAGCAGAACACATCTGCGACCTAGCTGCAGCCTACTTATGCCCAGTGACTCACCATGTGTAGATCTCGATTCCATAAGAACCTCCAAAGTTTGTGCAGCGCCAAGTATCTGATCTGGTGGGTGCAAGTGTCAGATCCAGTGGTGGGTGTTCTGTTACTCTCTCTCTTCCTCCTGAGTTTGCTGTGGTTGGGTAGGTGGCAATCCTTGGGCATCTGAAAGCAAAACAATCAGAAAGGGGAAAGTTGGGGTGAGGGAAATGGGGTGGGTTGGAATGCAATAGGGCCATGGTCGCACCATCGGTAACGTGCACATCATGCCAGACAGCAGGATATGGGTGACGTGGGAATTGAGAAGAGGCATAAGGCAGTGACATATTGCCATCGTCATTTTTCTCAGCTATGCCAGAACCAATGGGCTCTGTGGCAGCCAGACCAATGGAGAACCATCTCTTCTGTCATGCTCAGGTGATGCAGGTGTTTGTTTTAACTCTTTCATGAGATCTGGGTGTCACTGGCTTGGCCAGTATTTATTGCCCATCCCCAATTGCCAATGAGAAGGTGGTGACGAGCTGCCTTCTTGAACTGCTGCAGTCCATGTAGGGTAGGTACACCCACAGTGGTATTAGGAAGGGAGTTCCAGTATTTTGACCCAGCAACAGTGAAGGAACTACAATATAGCTCCAAGTCAGGATGCTGTGTGGCTTGGAGGAGAACTTGCAGGTATGCCTATCCCCTGTGGCTATTGCCCTGCTCCCTTCTATTGTGTATCACCATGTCCTGCAAGAAAGAGGAAAGAATGTCAGTGATTGTGTTGCACTGTGTTTGGGTGATGTGTCTGCTGAATAGCTGCAGGTATGTGGTGGCAATGGGAGGTGGGTGTGAGGCTGGCATCATTGGAAGGTGTGTGAGAGTGAGATGGAGTATATGAATGTTAGGCCAGCTTCCTACTAGGGACTGCTGATGGGTAAGTGATGCGGGCATGATGCATTGAGCAGCATGAGTTTGGTGATGCGGTAGGCATGCCATTTGAAGATGCATTCACTGGCCTTGACCACCCACGTGAGGTCATTGAACTTCTTGCGACACTCCTGCCAGGTCCTCGGGGCCAGACTCCAGGTGTTGACCTCCCTGGCCTACTCCCATTCCCTTCAGAGGACGTTCCTTAATGGCCTCCTGGCCCTCTGAGGAAACATCTCTTCCTGTTGATCTCCATGACTACAGCTTCCATGAACCTGGGAGCCTCTTTCTATCCTGGTGCTCCATTTGCTTTGTTTCACATTGCAGCCAATTGTAGCACTGGCAGTCAACAGCAGCTTCCTTTCAGTCATATAGCTCCCCTTTGAGAGGGCAGAATGCCTTTAAGAGCTGGAGGCTAGCTGCCACACGTGCTAGCCAAACACGCTGCTCGGCACCCTGCTGAGCATCAGAAAGCCAGCAGCGTGAGTCCTGCTAGGCTGACAATCAGACAAATGGGGAGGCAGCACAAAGTTTGTGTGCGGCGTGCCTCAATGGAGTCAGGCGCAGGCAGATCGTGAATCATAATGCCCACACCCAAAAATGGGTGCAGGTGAATTTTTAGCCCCTAGACATTAGTAATTTCCCGACAACAACTGTTTGGCTAACTGGTCTATAATTCCCCGATATCCCTTTGTCACCTTTCTTAAATAACAGTGTCATGTACAATTTTCCAATCTAAAGGAACAGAACTGGTTACTAATTGATTGAAAATCATGGCTGATTTTTCCTGTAAATGCCAGGGACAATGATGGCAATCATATCAACGACCAACCCAGTTAAGATAATTGACCTCATGTAAACCAGAAGTGAACCTGGGATCTTCCTTACAGGTCAGTTTCTCAGTTGGCAGTAAATTAAATTGAGCTGTTGAGGGACCTGCACTTGCCAGATAATACTGTCAGTCATGGAAGAAGTGTTAAAAACCTGTAATATGCAAAGCATTGCTTTATCAAAACATCAGAACTATAAAGAGCATTAGAGTTGATGCAATATGGTAGAATGCACATGCATATATTTCAATGCAAAGAATATCCATTACTCAAAGGATCAATTGTAGATAACTCTGCATAAAATAAACATATAACACACAAGCTGTTTTGTATTATGTATCATTTAACAAGCTGATTGCTCTTTGAAATGTAGATTTATATTCCGATTCTGGGAAACACACTCTTTTCTAATGCTGCAGCACGCAGGTCATGTTGATGGTTTTTCTCTTTTAGGTCGCATGGACATGACTGGTTTCTGTTTAGCAAACAAAGAAACAAGTGAAGTGTGAACATTTAGGGAAAACAGTAATAAATTAAAAAAAACAGGACAGCTGTTGCTCTTTCCCTCTGTTTTCTCGTGATATAATTATCCATCCTTTTACAATCCCATTTGTCAGACCAACACTTTAAGGACCAGGTCCAGGACTAAGTTTTTGTCCCAGCTCGGAGCAGTGAGTTACCTTCCCATAATCTTCATTTGGACCAGTAGGAACTGTGTGCATGATCTCAGTGATGAAATAACAATGGATATGCATAATTGAAAAAAAAGACTTTGATACATTTTTTTCTCAACAGAGATATAAAATATTACCAGTTAGAGAAAGGTGCAGGCCTGGCCCTGACACCTATTAATGCTTCCTTGAGTTATTATGCCAAATAGAAAATATATAGAACATCTATGCACTGCTTATAAAAATGAAAAGGCTTTTTAAAAGTTTGTTGATCATCAAAGATTAAATCTTCTAATAGCTAAATTTTCACCAAATACCTGCCCATACACATTAATCTTTTTCTATAGTTGTACTCTACAATTATTCAAAAACAACTTTATTTTTAAGTTACTTTTTTAAAGTTACAAGGTTTTATGTTTTGCAGTTTGAGAAGTGTAAGGATCCAAACTCTCTCTCTCTCCTCAATGTGCAGAATTGGATTCCCTGCACCCAATGTGTACAGTCGGATTCACTACCCCCTCTCCCCACAGATGTGCACAGGCAGACTCACAACCTCCCATCATGCAGTCAGATTGCCTCCATCTGCTGCACAGAGCAGTCACCCTCACCCTGCAGGGGTCTCCATTTTCCAAACTGGCTTCCAATTGGCATCCAGGAGAGTAGAGGTCAGCATGGAAATGAAGAACAGCAACACACTGCAGTAGGTTTGGCATTACTCCCCAAAACCTGGTTCAGGAGTAAAAGCGATAGTGATTCCAATCGGAATGTTGTGTCCAGTTCTGGGTACCACGATTTGGAAAGGATGTAAAGGCTTTGGAGCAGGTGCAAAGAAGGTTCACAGGACTGGTTCCAGGAATGAGGGAGTTCAGTCACATAGCTAGATTGGAGAAGCTGAGGTTGTTCCCTTTAGAGAAGGTTGAGAAGAAATTTGATAGAGGTGTTCAAAATTATGAAGAGTCTAGACAGAGTAGGTAGAGAGAAACTGTTCCCATTGACAGAAGGGTCAAGAACCAGAGGACATCAATTTAAGGAAATTGGCAAAAGAACCAATGGAGTCATGCAGAAAAACATTTTTATGCAGTGAGTGGTTAGAATCTGGAATGCACTGCCTGAAAGGGTGGCAGAAGCAGATTCAATCATGGCTTTCAAAAGGGAATTGGATAAGCACCTGAAAGGAAAAAAATTGCATGTCTACAGGAAAGGGCGGTGGAGTAGGACTAGCTGAGTTACTCTTGTAGAGCGCCAGTATGGCCAAGATGGGCTGAATTGCCTCCTTCTGTGCTGTAACTATTTTATGATTCTATGATTCAATAACACACAACTACATAGTCTAATAGAGCAGCGGAGCAGTCTGACAGCGCAAAGACCAGCCTACAGAATCACTGTATAGCTATCAGAGAAAGTAATTACTTTAGACCAGGGAATATCCTCTAACTTTCTGTTCAAAGCCGTCTGTCGGAACATGATCACCTTGATCTCAAAAATACTGTACCATTAAGTTCAACTGTACAACCAAAGGCAATTGTTGAGGGAGCTGAATTCTAACTCTGGTAATTTCTGGGAGCTGAACAGGCCATGAATGGAGCCTGGAAACATACAGTGCTTCAGTCTGCTGAGGGCTACAGGCAAAGGAGAAGCAAGCCACAAATGGTTGTAGCTATATTATGAATAGTATTGAATTTCTGCAATAGGACCCTCACAATAAGATGGAACCTCAGCGTACCCCATAAACGCGGTCCCATCTTCTGCTTTTGTTACTTGGATTCCGTTGGGTGAGTGATCCTCTGTACTGTGAATTTCGATCAAATGTATCATTCTTGACAGCTGTAGAAAGGGAATATTAATTGCTAAAAGACAATGTATATTTATATATTATATCATTATAAAAATCGGGAAAGACTGAGCAGGCTGAGACTCTTTTCTCTAGCAAAGAGAAGGCTAAGGGTGACTGGATAGACATCGTTAAATTAGATGTTTAATAGGGTACATGCAGAGAAGATGCTTCCACTTGTGGCAGTGTCCAAAACTAGGGGTCATCAGTATAAGATAGTCACAAATAAATCCAATAAGTTATTCAGGAAAAACTTCTTTACCCAGGGTGTGGTAAGAAATTGGAATGTGCTACCACATGAAGTAGTCAATGCAATTAAGGGACCGCTGGATAAGTACATGACGGAGAAAGGAAGACAAAGATGTGCTGATAAGGGTGAGATAAAATAGGGATGAAGGAGGCTTGTGTGGATCATAAACACTGGCATAGGCCTGTTGGCACGACTGACCTGTTTCTGTGCTATAAATTCTATGTAATGGTGTTTTTATAAATCAAAGACATTTATTGTAGCTTCAATATCCTTTTCTTTAGGCCTTTAAAAGGAATCGAAATTACATCACTGACTGAAATATGGCAATCTTGATGTTGATTTTATTTTTACAGGTAAGTAAGGAAGTAGACCCTTCTACTTTTCAGCTTATTTTCTCCCACCTTGTTTATTCAATTTCCCTCAGATGGCTAATTGTCTGGTTTTTCTCATATCCCCTTCCCCTGCTAAATTTAACAACTCTAAACCATGTAGGAAAAGACCCATTTATAATTAATGCATTTAAAAAGAGAACACACTATGCACATAAATTGAACCTAGAACATCTGGTCTGTGTGATTCAGAACCAGAGTAAGTGTTGCATTTACGCACAACATCCTTGGGAAGTATCTAGAGTTAGGTTGTGAGGCCTTATGACTTGAACTGGAGGAGTGAGATTGTGAGAATCCCAGAGGACTATGACACCTTCTTCAGGGCCTTTTAAATTGAGAAAAAAAACTCCATCAGATCTGACGTTTTTCTTTCTCAATGTACCAGACCGTGAGGTTACTTTGGGTGTAATTTTGAGTTGCAAACAAACTGTCCTGTAGAGCTGTGTTGTTTAGGTTGCAATTTTCTTACCTCTTCTCCCAAAGAATCTAACATACGGAGATTGTGGTTCTACAGATGCTAGCAGTCCCCCAGTACCAAACATAGATTGAGACAGTTGACTATGCAACCAAGGTGGCATCACAAATGATCCTATCCAGTCCTGATATCCATATATGCACTAAACAGATGTCTCATGAATAGTGATTAGGAGCAGGAACCCCAGCAGATTTTTCCACTCCCCTGTTGTGTGTAATATCTAAAAGAAGCACTGCAGAAACTTGCCAAGGCTTCTTTGTCAGCACCTCCCAAAGCTGTGACCTCTAATGAGACAAGACGAGCAGGTGCATCAACTCAAAATTTCCCCTCCAAGTCACACACTATCCTGACTTGGACATTTATTGCTGTTGCTTCATTACCACTGCAGCAAAGTCCTGGAATTCTCACTACCTTCCCGAGGGCAACTAGGGATGAGCAATAAATGCCGGTCTCGCCAGAAATACCCCATGAATTAATATATAAAGACAGAGACCCAACTGCAGTAACCCCACAACTGCTTCAGGTGAGACCAACTAACTCAGGACAAACTGAGGATTGAACATGGAACCTTCTGTTCCTGTAAGGCTCAGTTTAATTATACAGGACAATGAAGCCACAGAAATCTGTGGACACCCCAGCTTCCTGTTTAACCTGGAATAGGTTGTGCATTTAAGGAAATCCTGTGGGGCATGCAGACAAAACAAGCACTTTGTACGTTATCAGGCAATGGGAAAGAACCTTAAAAATATATGCACCAGCATGCTGGCCAATGAAATCTATAAATGTCAAGAGGAAATCGATCAAAGTTACAAATAAACCACTGCTGATCTGATAGACAGTTTTTCTCCAACTTAGTTTAAAAACACTATTGTATTTTGTCCACAGGGAAACCTTTACATTCCATCCTAACTGACTTTGATCATGTAAGTGTTTTCTTCCAAAAAGATCGTTCATTTCACATATAGTTGAAACAATTTATTTTAACATTTATATGCTAATGATTTCTTTCAAATGACATGCTGCCTCTACACAGATAGCCAATGATGATTGCTTAAGAAGGGGGCTGGACAAAGCCATTCTTTAACCCTTGCCATTAACGAGAAGTATTTGAAACAATCACTTTCCAACATACGGTTTATGATTAGTCTTGATGTCTTTAATTAAATAATTAGAAATGCCCTTTGAAACCTTAGTGTCAGGAGAAAGTCCCTTCTGTTACCATCTGACTAGTTCAGGTCATGGTGATATCTATTTTAAAGCATTCTTGCAATGTGCTATATGGAGGGTGACAATGAGGTGCTTCTGCTACTTTTCTTAGTGCTTTAATAGCTGATCATCACCATGACTTTGCTGCACTAATAGGAAAACCTCTTACTCACTTCCCTGTACTAAATTCCAACACCATGGCTTTCCCATGTTAAATTGTGGTACCTGGGATTTGCTATAGATATTACAAATAATTATTTGAAAGCAAATACTTAGAGTTGTTTTGTATTAAAGGCAGCAAGTCGAATGATATGATGTCAGATATTATTTATGGGGGGTGGGGGGTATTGGGGCGGGTGAGTGTTTGTTTCCTACACATCCTTTCCCTTTAAGCAATATATGAAATATAAATTAAATGAAATGTAACTATTAAAATAATATTGATATTATATAGGCTGGAGCTAGGCAATCTGGTAGGAATTGGGACTATTCAAAATATTGTTCCATCATTTTGTTAAAAACATTTACATTTCAATACCAAACATGTAGGTTGTAGGAGGCAAGGGAGATTGGGGAATGAAAAGATCCATCATTTTGAGATGCCGGAAAAAAATGAGTTTGTGAGGATATGATGCTGCAGGGAAGGAAGAAGAATATGCAAGAGGGTTGAGGAGCACAAGAAATGAAAGGGGTAGGGGAAAGAAATTGAGTAAATCTCAGGAACTAAAAGGGTGGAAGAGAGGTGGAAAGATTAATGAAAGCATTGGAGAATGCTTATCATTATGGGACAGAGGAAATAGAACAGGGGAAAAGGAAATAAATTTAAGAAAGCAGGCTATTAATTACTCAGAACATCTTTGTGGGACATTGAAGCAAGGTCTCATTATGTTACAATCTCTAAGAAGACCAGCCCATATTCAAATAAAAATTATTATAAATATTCTATTCACAATGCCCACATATTCTAATTTAAATTGCTATTATTTCAAACTGACTTTTTGATTCCTTATTTCCGGTTGGATTTGAGCTTTTTCGGCGAGGAGGCTGCTGCACCATCATTGCCTGTAAAAGACAGGTACATTAGTCAAACAGATCAGTTGTAAAATGAATCATCATTCATACATATCACACACCGCAAAGGCTATGGAGTACTTCTTTGCACACAGATAAAGCCTCCAGGTATAATGTAATTCTTAAGGGTTAAGAGAATGTGGGATTGATAAATGTGCTTTCCAGAGGCACTCCATGCACCTGCACACCAATAAGCCGAACTAAGCCTTTAGTACAAGACTTTGTAATATTTAAAATTTGCTCTCAATGCATTGCTAGGACCTCAGCAAATTCATCAGGGTAGGAATTCCTGCTGACACCTCAGGAAGAAAGGACCTGGGAGAGGGGATATGTGTGTGTGTGTGTGTGTGTGGTGGTGGTGGTGTGGGGTGTTGGTGTGCAGATGGGGATGGTCCCTGACCAAGTTTGGCCTTTTGTAGCAGATAAGATTGATGGCCCCTAATGAAGAAACAGGGCAGGTACAAAGAAAACTTTTAAAAACATTCATGCAGTCCTTTCATGCAGTGCCCTTTTGCAAAGGGCACTGAGTGACTGGAGTCCATCTCAGGGTTCCAGTCTCTTTATGCAAAGCAGCCCTTATTTCAATAAGAATGGAGCCTTAATGACACTTACAAACATTCTGCACTCTCTGGGGTACAAACCACAGGCACAAAGTTGGCCTCTGCACCCAATTATTCAGGGAGTTATCGGCTACTGAGCGTTCAGATATAGTAACAAGATTACTCCAGTTAAAACAACTTTACACTTCAGTTGGGTCCAACCTTGTTTTGTTCTTGTTAACAGACTCCAGCTTTCTCCCCTCCTCTCCTCTCCTGAAGATGTTGATCTGCCACCCTTTGGTGCCTTGTCCAAGCTGTCATTCTTTCCAATTTAAACTGAGACAGTGAGTGCCCTGGATATTTGTCTGTCGGGCATCACAGCTGAGCCCAATGTTGTCTTCACAAAATGTCAATTTTCCAGCAAAAATCACTGTCTAGTGATCAGGAACAGACACCCTAGCTGAATTTTCCCCTCCTTTGAACTGAGGCACCAAGCTAACTGAAGCATTTCGTCCACCACCTATGATCAGCTAATGTGGGATACACTGGAACCTTCCTGATCTGTTGGTTCAGTCCCATAGTGGGAAGTTTACAAGCACTTTTTAAACCAAATGAGTCACTTTGTCTCCAACTTCTTGGCAGCTGGACTTTTCAAATTCCTAGGTTTTATCTTCAAAGTGGTGTAATGAAAGACATTTATACACTTTTAAAGATCATCATCCACTTAATGTTTTCTGCCATGATGTTCATGTAAGTTGCATTAATATTTCTATGATTGAAGGATAAATTCCACAATTTGAAATGAGAACCCTATAAAGACATACTTGCAGATTCTTCCAGCAATTCTAGTTTGTAAAATTGGATAAAGTACATCTAAGGTAGTGTAGAAACCACACATGGAGCTTGGTGCTTTAGCGGCATGTGGAGACTACAATAACTGCCAAATTCCGAGGCAAGGAATAAAATTATTTGTCATGTGATATCATGTTACCTGCCAAAATAATATATCAAGATGGTCATAAGCGTTTAACTATATTAAAAAATAAACAAAAGAATAAGTGATGTTCAACAAATGAATCAGAGTTGGAACCAAGATTGCTATTCCTAACAATCAACAAAAATGACCTTTCCAATTTCTTACCTGTGCTCCCCCACCTCACCACCACCCTTATTAAACCTGTAGGGTGATGGGGATCTTGGATGGGAATTACCTTATGACTTCTGTACGCCTTTCATCATGTTTTCCTCTTTTTTCCCCCATTTTCCTGAAGAATAGCTCCAGACACTGTCTCCCATCCAGTATTACTTCCAAGTGACTATGCTTCAAGTTTGCGCTTAAGCAGGAGAATGTCAGCGAGCTACTTAACAGTGAAGGCATCACAGAGCACCAACCCAGACTTTCTGATATCTGCACACATACATTATGCAACTGGGCAGTGATCAGGAAGTCGAAACCCATGGCTGGTTTTCCCTCTCCCTGACCCGAGGATAATGGAACTATTTATAACAGTCACAACGCAGTCTAACTGAGATCAGCTAACTCAGTAAAGGCCAGGGATTGAATCCTCACATGTTCCTCATGTTTACAGCAATGTCTTTAGCAAACTGAAGCAGTGGGGAGCTTGCCAGCATTTTCTTCTGCACATAAATAGACATTTCCAGATCAAGAGAGCTGGCATGGACTTGATGGGCTGAATGGCCTTCTTCTGTGCCGTTATGACTGTATGGACCTCGTCTGACCCTCTGTTATCCACTCTAATTTAGTCAGCATCAGTGATGATAATACATTGACACCCACAGACACACACACACCTGTCCATCCTGCTTCCTTTTGAGCTTATCCTCAGTTGAAACATTCATCCCAGCAGCACTCAGAGCTGCAATCCGGTTTTCTATGTCAGAAACCTGCAGTACAAAACCGCACTGACATTTGAAATAGCTGATACATCGACTTTTCTCAATTAAAGATACTGGGGAAAAATTCATTAGTGTAATGCTGCTTGCAGACAACATCGCTTCTCCAGGGGCAGACAGTGCTGCGGGCACTTTCAATATCAATGAGGATCACTGCGCAGGCCACACAGGCAATGCTGTCTTCCCCCGGAGAATTGATGTACTCTGCAGACAGCGCTTGAAGCGGTGCTAAGCGAATAAAATTTCCCCCCATTGTGCTCCCTTTACTTTGTATTCTGTTCACCTCCACCACCACCTCCTTCCCCACCGCCCACCATACATCATTCTTTGACCAACATGATGGGCTGGCAAATAAGTCCCAAGTTGCAACTGATTTTATGCTCATAACCTCCCTTGGTCAACTGTGATGGTTGCTTTAATTGCCATTAAGGGAACAGCCAGGGGAATCATATGTGAGACTAAGTCCAATCAATACATGTCAGTTAATGACATATAATTGCAGAATGCACATGGCCAGGAAGACACAGTGAAAATGCAAAGCTAGAGACACAGCACACTATCCAAAGAGTTAGAAACTGTAAACTCTTGTTTTTAATGGCCTCAGGAATGTTGTTATAGCAATCTTATGAATGGACATTTCTGAGTCCTGGACAGCCGCCATACTCATTTTATGTTGACCATGGAAATGTCAACCAAAGCATCCCCAATATCCCAAGTTTCTCCACTGAGTAGTTCAGCCATACACATAGACAAAGACCAAGGTTTGATCCTTCAACTATGCTGTTTATAGTTGGGGTGCTGATAGGGGCACTATAATTACACTCAGCAGGGGAATAATAGCCACGTTTCTGTTTCCCATCATTATCCAGTGGTCTCACTGAAAGCATGCAGTTGAGGACACGATTAGATTCTGCTGTAGTTGCCTGTCGAGGCTCAGCTGTGAATGATGACCACTTGGGCAAGATACTGGAAGACATCTGGCACATGTCGAGCTGTAGGAATGTGACCCAACAAGAGATCACTGCATTCTGCACAGACCTGAAATGTTAACTCTGTTTCTCTCTCCACGGATGCTGCAAGACCTGCTATTTCCAGCAATTTTGTTTTTATTTCAGATTTCCAGCATCTGCAGTATTTCGCTTTTATTTTAGTGCTGACATTTCAGGTAGAGGACCTTTCATCATAACTGGCTGTTCATGGTTCGGGTGAAAGGTCATTGACCTGAAATGATAACTTTGTTAACCAAGGTTCCTGACTAAGCCATGATGGCCGAAAGGGAGGTTGATGGAGTCAATGCCAGAGGCACCTGCATGCCAGTAGGATCAGAAAAATTGGATTTGGTTTTTCAGACATTGAATTGGAGACAGGCGGACTACAGAGAAAATATTTTGGAGGAAGACATAATGATCAATTGTGCCAAAGGTGGAGTAACTAGTGAGAAGAAAATTGACAGAAAGCCACGGTTACTGTCACACAAAATGTCATTTCTGACTTCGACCAGTGTGGTTTTGGTGCTTGGTCAGGGCAAAAACCAGTTTGGAAGGAGTCAATTAAAAACAGGAGGCACAATTATGAGACAACAATGTATGCCAGGATTTTAAACGGTAGTTGGAAAGAATAGAGAGAATGAAGGATGGATTTCTTGAAGATTAGGGTGTTAACATTAGGACAGATTCATCAAATCTGCAATCATGGGGCTAAGGTGGATAGAAGTTGGAATGGCAGAAAATCATGGGAGCAGCTGAAGGCTTAATGGACAAGATGAATGTATTGAGGGCTGAGAGCAAAACTGGGGACAAACAGCAGAGAACAGGATGGTTGAGGATTTGTTTGGATGAAAACAGGAAAGAAGTTAAATCTTGGGACACTCAGGGGCAGCAATATGCCAATGACTTTAATTTTGGACACAATTAAGTCACTGAGTTTCTCAAATTTAGGGTTTGAGGTGAAGACTGAGTAGGAGGTTTTTGGTCCAGAGGAAGAGCTTGGAGTTGGTTTTGCTTTCCATGATGGCCTTGCAATAGTAAGCAGTTTTGGCCAAGGAGAGGGAGTGATGATACAGTTGCGGTGGTTTAACCAATTCTCACAGTGGACCTCAGGGTGGTCAAATGGGAAGTGTGTAGCAGATTTCGGCCTGTGGATCTGAGGTTGAAGAGGTGACTCCTATATTAAGGGAAGCCATGGGGGTAAAAGAGCATTCAGGATCTCAGGCAGAAGAAACATCCAAGGTGGAGGCTATATGGCAAATATCAGGCATTGATACCATCACTGGTAGAAAACCAGATGAAGGAGAGGTCAAAATTAGTCTTAATATCCTGGTAGCAGTAACAATAATTGGGGGAATTACACTATCTATCAACTCATGTTCATAGTCTCTCAACTCTGAGAATGAATACATTTGTTGTACCTACCAAACTTACTAGCTTTGGTAACCAACTGTGCGTAAAGCAAGGAGCAATCAACGCACCAAATAGAATTCAATGCATGCAGTGAGGTGTGCTAGAACATTATTGCCAAGTGGAAAATAATAACATTTACTGACAGAGACTTTTTAAAATGGAATTATACCCATATTCCAGTTTTTTTGATAAGTTTTGTAGATTGCCATTTGTGAATGAAAATTACAAATAAACCAATTATTGATGTTACACTTTTTCCTGAATCAATCATATTTCTAAAGCTGTTACTCTATCCAATCTAGTTCAGGTTCCTTTTATTCAGTTATTTATCTTCTCACCTCTCTTCTCGAGGGGACTGACATGTGTGGTACAGTTCTGCCAGCAGCTCACTGGCACCTCAGCTAAAGGGCCATTCTTCAAGAAAGAGCCTAGATCAGTGCTACTCATAATACATCCTGGTGACCATTTACAGCTCATCTTCCCTGCACCTGTGATGCTTGGTCTTCCATAATGCCTTTGTACATTTACTGTGTTAAAGGCATTATAGAAAATAAAGCTGTTGCTGTTGATGCCCAGTGTGGAATGCCGGCTCAGCTGAGATGTGGTGCTGTTTCTTATCATTATCATGTTCTCCAGTCAAAGGAAGCAAGCTAGGAGAAGGCAGCATTTCCCAACTTCCTTGCAGGAAGTAAAAGGACCCATTAAATTGCAACATGTTAAAAGAATAATCAGGTCCTTTAAGATAAAATTTACCATTGGCAAGATTAAGGATGAATACTTAGTGCATTGCACAACTTCTCTCTGTTATTGTGATGGAAGCCGAAATATTTTAACTTGATCCATTTAAAATAAATGGGTTAATACTGTACTAAAATGGTGGACAGAGGAATGTCATCCGAACCCTTTAAGCTAATATCGCTAATGATAAACTGGGCTGTAGTTTTTTTCTCCATTTGCCAGCTCCTACAGTGGCATAATTGAAATCAGGGGAGTACTGTGTGAGGAAATGCAGTCACAGACCCCCAATCCCATTAGTAAATGTGCAGTACACTCAAGAGTTGCCTATGAGCAAGAAATTGATTAGGATTGTGGCTCTCAACAAAATGTACTGAGTAAGCCCTGCGTAGACAGTGAAATCAGTAGTCTATTTGAATGAGCATAGCAATTCAGCCAAGCCTGATCTGTCCTCATCCATTTTCTACGACAATGCACTTCCAGCAGAAACCACTGGATAGAAATCAATAATGAGAACCTAGTCCAATTGTTTTTTTACCACCCCCCCCCACCCCCCCCACATTAATCCAGTGGAAACTAAAGCCAATTACAGATTCTCTTCTACCATACCAGCTGAGACCAGCTGCATCAGCACAGATCAAAGATCAAACCTGGCAACCTTCCTGCTCTGTACATGCACTGGGCAATCTTTTTTTTAATCAACTGAGCAATGGGAGATGGGGAGCTGTCCTCCTCAGGTTCAACATGCAGCTGCTAAACTTTTAGATCTTTTAGATCTGTAGCGCTTTACACTGTACCTCGCTTTCAGTGTATTGAACCTTAGCAACCGTTGAAGCCACCTTATCTTCCAGTTCTGAGAGCTCAGAGTCTGTTGTTGTGGTGGTGTGACTCTGTCTGCTTCGTGCTCGCTCCTCCAGGTCCTTCAGCTGCCTTTCCAGGCCGTAATTTGTGCTGGCTGCCATATACACCTACAAGAACACAATGTGCCAAATTACTCCCTCTTTCTGTCGATGACGGTACCTCATATGCTAGAGGCACATGTCAAGAGCACTGGCAAAACGTCAGGCAGGGTTATTAGCTGGGTCAGCTAGAAACATTGCTGTGGTGTTTCCCACATGCCATGAGTTTACCTTGCACCAAATGACAAACCTTCTTTAGTATAGTTTTTGATTAGAAAATAAAGGTGATTGATTGGTGAGTAGCAGCTGTGAGAATATCTTCAAAAAAAATAAGGGGAAAGTTTTTTTTGTTGGAAAAAAAAACCCTCTGGTGATAAGGTGAGTACTACTAAAGTGTTTTATTTTTTAGGATTTTAGATTGAAGTGGGTAGAATAAGGCCCCTAGTGTAATTAGTATTTTTTAATTAAGGGAGTAACTAATTAATCTAAGGGTAAGTCACGGCAGGAGAGCTGAGCCCCGTGATATGCTCCTCCTGTGCTATGTGGGAAATCAGGGATGCTTCCAGTATCCCTTGTGACAATTTGTGCTGGATGTGTATCCATCTGCAGCTACTGGCTACCCGCATTACGGAGCTGGAGCTGCGGGTGGATTCACTGTGGAGCATCCGCGATGCTGAGGACGTCATGGATAGCATGTTTAGTGAGGTGGTCACACCGCAGGTAATGGCTGCACAGGCAGAAAAGAGATGGGTGACCACCAGATGGAGTAGTAGGCGCAGGCAGGTAATGCAGGAGTCCCCTGTGGCCATCTCCCTCTCAAACAGATATACCACTTTGGATACTGTTGGGGGGGGATGACCTCCCAGAGGAAAGCACCAACAGCCAAGTTCGTGGCACCATGAAGGGCTCTGCTGCACAGCAGGGGAGGAAAAGGGTTGGAAGAGCTATAGTGATAGGGAATTCTATCGTAAGGGGTACAGATAGGCGTTTCTGTGGCCGCAAACGAGACTCCAGGATGGTATGTTGCCTCCCTGGTGCAAGGATGTCTCAAAGCAGCTGCAGGACATTCTGAAAGGGGAGGGTGAGCAGCCAGTGGTCGTGGTCCATATTGGTACTAACAACACAGGCAGGAAGAGAGATGAGGTCCTGCAAAGTGAATATAGGGAGTTAGGCAGAAGGTTAAAAAGCAGGACCTCTAGGGTTGTAATCTCAGGATTACTTCCTGTGCCACAGTGCTAGTGAGGGTAGGAATAGGAGGATAAGGCAAAGGAATGCGTGGCTGAAGAGCTGGTGTAGGTGGGAGGGCTTCAGCTACTTGGATCATTGGGATCTCTTCTGGTGCAGAGGTGACCTGTACAAGAAGGACGGGTTATATCTAAACTGGAAGGGGACCAATATCCTTGCGGGGAGGTTTGCCAGTACTACCCAGGAGTGTTTAAACTAGCCTTGCAGGGGGGTGGGACCCAAAGTAGTAGTCTCTCCGATGAGATAGTTGAGGCAAATGTAGAGGTTAAAGGAAGCAAGTCCAGTAGGCAGGCCGGCAGGGGCAGGACAGGGAGCATGGAAGGTCCGATAGGCTGAACTGCATTTACTTGAATGCAAGAAGCCTTACAGGTAAGGCAGATGAACTCAGAGCATGGATTGATACATGGGATTGTGATATTATAGCTATTACGGAAACGTGGTTGAGGGATGGGCAGGACTGGCAGCTCAATGTTCCGGGTAACGATCCTTCCGGCGTGACAGAGGTGGAGGTAAGAGAGGAGGGGGAGTTGCACTATTGATTAGGGAAGACATCACAGCAGTACTTAGAGAGGATATCCTGGGGGGATGTCCTGCGAGGCCATATGGGTAGAGCTTAGAAATAAGAAAGGGGTGATCACTTTGATGGGATTATACGATAGGCCCCCCAATAGTCAGAGGGAGGTGGAGGAGCATATATGTAGGGAAATCACAGATAGGTGTAGGAATTATAGGGTTGTCATAGTAGGTGATTTTAACTTCCCTAATATTGACTGGGACTGCCTTAGTGCTAAGGGATCAGATGGGGAAGAATTTGTTAAGTGTGTCCAGGATAATTTTCTGAAGCAGTATGTGGATGGCCCTACGAGAGAAGGGGCTACACTCGACCTCCTCTTAGGAAATGAGGATGGGCAAGTGGTTGATGTGTCAGTGGGGGAGCACTTTGGGACCAGTGACCATAACTCTATTAGCTTCAAGATAGTTATGGAAAAGGATAGGACTGGTCCTCAGGTTGAAGTCCTAAATTGGGGGAAGGCTAATTTCGATGGCATCAGACAGGAACTCTCAAAAGTTGAATGGGAGAGGCTGGTAACAGGTAAAGGGACGTCTGGCAAGTGGGAGGCTTTTAAAAGTGAGATAGGAAGAGTTCAGAACCGGCATGTTCCTGTTAGATGGAAGGGCAAGGCTGGCAAGTTTAGGGAACCTTGGTTGACGAGGGATATTGAGGGTCTGGTCAGGACAAAGAAGGAGGCATAGGTCAAGTGTAGCTGGGATCAAGCGTGTCCCTCGAGGAGTATAGGGGATGTAGGACTACACTTAAGAAGGAAATTAGGAGGGCGAAAAGGGGCCATGAGATTTCCTGGGCAGATAAGATAAAGGAGAGTCCTAAAAGATTCTCTAAGTATATTAAGAGCAAAAGGGTAGCTAGGGAGAGAGTAGGTCCACTTAAAGATCAGTGTGACAATCTATGTGTGGAGCCACGGGAAATGGGCGAGGCCTGAAATGAATATTTCTCATCCGTATTTACCGTGGAGAAGGTCATGGAAGCTCGTGAGTTCAAGGGAGAGAACAGCGATATCCTGGAGCATATCAACATTACAAAGGAGGAGGTGTTGGAGGTTTTGAAGCGCATTAAGGTGGATACATCCCCAGGGCCTGACCAGGTGTATCCTCGGATGTTATGGGAAGCAAGGGAGGAGATTGCTGGGGCCCTGGCAGAGATTTTTGTATCATCGTTAGCCACGGGTGAGGTACCGGAAGACTGGAGGATAGCTAATGTTGTGCCTTTATTTAAGAAGGGCATCAGGGATAAGCCAGGGAACTACAGGCCGGTGAGCCTTACATCAGTGGTGGGAAAGTTATTGGAAGGGATTCTGAGAGACAGGATTTATATGCATTTGGAAAGGCATGGTCTGATTAGGGATAGTCATCATGGCTTTGTGCATGGGAAATCATGTCTCATGAATTTGATTGAGTTTTTCGAGGAGGTGACCAAGAGGACTGACGAGGGCAGGACGATGGTGGTTGTCCACATGGACTTTAGCAAGGCCTTTGACAAGGTCCCGCATGGTAGGCTGGTCCAGAAGGTTCGAACACATGGGATCCAGGGTGAGCTAGCAAATTGGATACAAAATTGGCTTGGTGATAGGAGGCAGTGGGTGGTAGTGGAGGGTTGTTTTTCAGATTGGAGGCCGGTGACCCAGTGGAGTGCTGCAGGGATCGGTGCTGGGCCCTCTGTTGTTTGTCATATATATTAATGACTTGGATGTGAATGTAGGGGGCATGATTAGTAAGTTTGCAGATGACACCAAAATTGGTGGTATAGTGGACAGTGAAGAAAGTTGTCTAAGGTTACAGCAGGATATAGATCAACTGGGAAAGTGGGCAAGGGATTGGCAAATGGAATTTAAGACAGACAAGTGCGAAGTGATGCATTTTGGGAAGTTAAACCAGGGCAGGACATATACAGTGAATGGCAGGGCCCTGGGGAGTGTTGTTGAGCAGAGAGACCTTGGGGTGCAAGTACATAGTTTCCTGAAAGTGGCAATACAGGTAGACAGGGTGGTGAAGAAGGCATATGGCATGCTTGTCTTCATCGGCCGAGGCATCAAGTACAAGAGTTGGGATGTCATGTTACAGTTGTACATAACGTTGGTTAGGCCGCATTTGGAGTACTGTGTGCAGTTCTGGTCGCCGCACTACAGGAAAGATGTGATTAAGCTAGAGAGGGTTCAGAAAAGATTCACAAGGATGTTGCCTGGTTTGGAGGGCTTGAGTTAGAAAGAGAGATTAGATAGGCTGGGTCTGTTTTCACTGGAGTGAAGGAGGCTGAGAGGGGACATGATAGAGGTATATAAAATTATGAGAGGCATAGATAGGGTAGATAGCCAGAGACTGCTTCCCATGGTAGGGGTGACTAAAACTAGTGGGCATAGATTTAAGGTGAGAGGGAGGAGGTTTAAAGGGGATCAAAGGGGTAAATTTTTCACACAAAGAATAGTGGGTATCTGGAATGAGCTGCCTGAGGAGGTGGTGGAGGCAGGAACAGTAGCAACATTGAAGAGGCATCTGGAGAGGTACTTGAATGAGCAAGGCATAGAGGGATATGGAATTAATGCAGGCAGGTGGGATTAGTACAGATAGGCATTATGGTAGGCATCGACGCGGTGGGCCGAAGGGCCTGTTTCTGTGTTGTACGACTCTATGACTCTAAATGGCCCAAATAGCCCTAATTTTCTTCCTGTCCTGTGGTATAGTTTCCCAGTAGCCCTCTGATAACTTCACTAAGTGGCCACTCCATGCATCAACCTCGACAATGTCTTGTTAGGTTATTCTATGACAGAAAGCATCTCAGTTAACCTTGATCTAATGTCCACATGTGTTAACTTTCCAGCAGAAACCACTGGAGAGCTATCTGGCCAAGGTGCTGAAGCCAATAGAACTGCCCCAATTCCTTCCTTCTCTGAGATCAACTAACTCAACATAGATGGAGCAACATGGGTCTTTCCTGGTCTGCATAATTCAGTACCAAGCCAAGAATGCAGTTACCTAAGTACATTGCACATCCACAAAGGTGTGGATCAATTTAGCCCTTCCTTTTACATATTTATCAAATATGAAAGAACTGTAAGGAAATGGGAAGATATCTCATATTTACTAATATTAAAATGGATATCTTCTGTGAGGTCGACCATTGCTCTTACGTTTTCCTCAAGTTTTCTGTATGCTTCATCAGCCTCGCTCACACTTGGGTCTTTTTCACTGGACTTTAGGTGCAAACTGGGATTTGTGAGAAGTTCATTAACTGTGCCATCTACTTCTGCAAAGTCATGCAATGCTTTTTCAGTTGCGTTAATGATCCTTAAAGCTTTTGTTGTGACGTCGCAAAGAGCCACTGCTGATGAGCGCTGTGAATGCCACATACATAGTAGAAAACAAAGTTAGTAAAACAGACAGGAAGTTAAAAAATACAGTATGTGCGTAAAGATGTCTTAAATTCACCTAGCCTGAGGGCAAATGTCTCCTTACTCTGTTCACTGTGAAGGTGTAATGTGAAACAAGGTTTCTAGTTTCATTTCAGTTATTAGTGAACATTGGCTCACAGTGCAAAACTGTTACTCATAAAGCGCGATAGGGTAGAAATGACCATGTTATCATACAAATGTTTAATGTGGAGGTATCAAACTTCCCTGTCCTCTTAATGGAAGCAGTAACCCATTTAAAATAAATATACAATAATATCAGCAACAGTACTATCTATTCTTAAAGAGGTAGTTTCATCCAGAGGGGCCATGGGATAGCTGGTGTGCAAAATGGAAAAAATTCACAGCATCACAAAAGGCATTTCTGAGTTTAGGGCTGAAAAAACATTGTTGGGCCAAAGTAGGAGGATTGCTCTGAATCTAACAATGCTACATCTAATAACTGCCTTGAGAGTGCTCATTTCTGAAACTGGGTGCTTGAAATGGAAAATGTTCATTTTTTCAGCACTAAGATCCATCACCTTAATGAATGTATATATGTATAAATTCTTTGAAAGGTATATGAATTTAAAAGGTTAAGCTTGTCACTAGTCATTAGCAAGAGCATGGAGCATTTCTCAAGCACACTTTGCGATTAGTAAACATGCTGCTGCTTCTATAATGCACATCTATTAAGTTAAGAGTTTTTGCTATTGATTTAGTGGAAGTCAGTGAGGCTCAACATTGGCATGCTTTAATTAGGTCTACTAAGCTTACACTTTCATCCACTTCCCTCTTAATGGGCTACTATGCTTTATGTAATGGCTGTGTCCTGCACACGTCATCCCACCCTCTTCAATCATTTCCTCTCTTTCTACTATCAGTGCTGTTTTTGTAATCTATGTATTGCACTAAAGGTTGCAATACATTAAGTGTTGAGATGATATCAAAAATAGTATCTTGAGGCTTCTCTCAGTTGATAAATGTGGGGGTTCTGAGTGCAACCCATGAAAATCTCATCCATAGTCTACTGAGTTAGTTGACCTCAGGCATTTGTAGCAGCAATAAGTAGCAACAATTGGCCTCTATGTTCCTAGGTGAGTACCTACTTCTGATCACAATCCAGTAATTTCTGCTGGAGAGGGAAAGATTTTAATTTGAGCTCAGAATGTGGGTAATCGTTATCTCTAGACTATTTTAATGCTCTGCTGGCCAGTTTCCCACCTTTCATCCTATGTAAGCATGAGCTCATCCAAATTTCTGCTGCCTGTCTCCTAATTTACACCAAGTCCCATTCACCCATCACTACTGTGCTCGCTGACCTATACCAGCTCCTAGTCCAACAATGCCTCAATCTTAAAATTCTCGCCCTTTCATTCAAATCCCGCTAAGGCTTTGCCCCTCCCTGTTGCTGTAATCTCCTCCAGCCCGAGCTGTAATCTCCTCCTGTGCCTCCAGGGGCGGCACAGTGGCGCAGTGGTTAGCACCGCAGCCTCACAGCTCCAGGGACCCGGGTTCGATTCTGGGTACTGCCTGTGCGGAGTTTGCAAGTTCTCCCTGTGTCTGCGTGGGTTTCCTCCGGGTGCTCCGGTTTCCTCCCACACGCCAAAGACTTGCAGGTTGATAGGTTAATTGGCCATTACAAATTGCCCCTAGTATAGGTAGGTGGTAGGGAAATATATAGGGACAGGTGGGGATGTGGTAGGAATATGGGATTAGTGTAGGATTAGTATAGATGGGTGGTTGATGGTCGGCACAGACTCGGTGGGCCGAAGGGCCTGTTTCAGTGCTGTATCTCTATAAAAAAAAAACCCTCCGAGATAGCTGTGCTCCTCCAATTCTGGCATCTTGCACATCCCCAATTTGCATTTCTCCACAATTGGCAACTGTACCTTCAGCTGCCAAGGTTCTAAGCCCTGAAATTCCCTCCCTAAACCTCTCTGCCTCTCTCTTTCCCTTTCAGATGCTCCTTAAAATCTACCTCGTTGATCAAGCTTTTAGTCACGTATCTTAACGCCTCCTTATGTGGCTCGGTGTCAACCACTGTTTGCTAATTCTCCTGTGAAGTGCCTTAGGATGTTTTACTATGTTGAAGGCATGACACAAATGAAACTTCTTGTTGTAAGGCTGGCTAGACTACATTTATCCCTAGTTGCACTGCGTGCATTAACAGTCAATTGCACAGTGTGGGCTGGTGTCCCATGTAGGCCAGACCAGGTAATGGTGGCAAGTTCCCTTTCCTGAAGGACATTAGAGAGCCATAATACAATAGCTTTCATGGTTAAGTTACCAGATTTATTAAAACTTACCATGGCAGCATTTGAAATCATGACCTCTGGGTTACTAATCTAATTCCATAACCACTACTGTGAGTGGACATTGGGCGAGAACAAAATGAATTCTGCTATTCTGGGGTCCATGTGCACAGACTACTAACATGTAGTAGCCAGGTACAAACATGGAATGTTAACTTTTATAACTAGAGGGCTAGAATATAATGATGTGGAAATTTTGCTACAGCTATACAAATCGCTGGTTAGACCACATCTAGAGTGCTGTGCCCAGTTCTGGGCACCACACCTTAGAAAGGATATATTGGCTGTGGAAATTCTCCAAAATATTACTCGGGCTCCAAGGGTTGGATTATGAGGAAAGATTCCATAAATTAGGCTTGTGTTTCCTGGAATATAGAACATTTATATACTGCCTTGGATGACTACTGGCTGTCTCAAAGCACTTTACAGCCAATGAAACACTTTTGAAGTGGAATCACTGTTTTATTGTAGGAAACACAGCAGGCTCCCACAAACAGCAATGTGATAATTTGTGTTATTGATTGACAAATAAGTACATCCACCTGAGAGGGTAGATTGGGGCCTAAGTTTAATGTCTCATCTGTAAGGCAGCACCTCTGTCAGTACAGTGTGCACTGGAGTATCAGCGTTGAATTTTGCACTCAAGTCCAGGAGTGAGACTTGAGTCAACAACCTTCTGATTCAGAAGTGAAGGTACTACCAACTGAACCACAGCTGACATATCAGTTAGATTATGGTGGGGCGGGGGGGGGGGGGGGGTGCGCTGTGTGGGGGAGTCTAGGACAATGGGACATAACCCTTAAAATCAGAGCCAAATCATTCAGGAGAGAAGTTAGGAAATACTTCTTCACACAAAGAGTGATAGAAATGTGGAACTTTCCTACAAAAAGCATTAGATGCTAACTCAATGATTAGTTTGAGATGTCCTACCCCTGTTCCTATGCCCCTTTGTTAAAGAGCCTGAAGACAAACTTGCTGGCCTCACAAATGAAGATTAGCCACAAGGTAAGCTTCTGCACAGATTCTCACAGGGTGGAACCACAATGAGTAAGACTCAGTCCCTTTACGAGAGGATGGAAGAATATTGGGAGGAAAAAGGATCATCATATGAACCCTGAGTGTTAATAGGAAATTATAATTGAAAAGTTGCCAGGAAGTAAATACAGATAACACAGGTGATGGGTAAACCCCATTCCAAAGACTTGAGTCCACAATTTAGGCTGACAGTTCAGATTGGAACTGCGGGAAATGAGATGTTAAATCAAAGCCCCATTTGCTCTCTTAAAAAGATGTAAAAGAAAATTCGTTTGGAGTAGCTGAACAAAAGCCAGGGAGGTCCTGTGTCCTGCCCAACATTTATCCCTCAAACAGCATCATCAAAAATAGATTATCTGATCATTTATCACATTGTTGTTTGTCAGATTTTGCTGTGCAAAAATTGGTTGCTGTGTTCGCCTAGATAATAATAAGGGAAATGTATTCAATTGACGGTGAAGTGGTTCAGGACACCCTGAGGACTCTAGACGGATTAATAATAAATACATACAATTAATGCGTCAGGTTCTCTAATGCATATTTTATGAAATAAGTTACACTTAATTCAAGACATTTTTTATTCATTCATGAGATGTAAGCGTCGCTTACAAGGCCAGCATTTATTGCCCATCCCTAATTGCCCTTGAGAAGGTGCTGGTGAGCCGCTTTCCTGAACCGCTGCAGTCCATATGGTGTAGGTACACCCACGGTGCTGATAGGAAGGGAGTTCCAGGATTTTGACTCAGCGACAGTGAAGAAACGCGATATAGTTCTAAGTCAGGATGGTTGTGTGGCTTGGAAGGGAATTTGCAACTGGTGGTGTTCCCATGTATCTGCCACCCTTGTTCTTCTAGGTGGAAGAGGTTGCAAGTTTGGAAGGTGCTGTCGAAGGAGGTCTGGCGAGTTGCTGCAGTGCATCTTCCTGATCACAGAAACTCTTGAAGACAGCTGTACGTTTGTTAACAAGCTCTGTACTATTACGCTTCCAAAACTCTGCAGGAATGCTATCTGGGCCAAGGAATTTTGCCTTGTTTGGTTGATTTGATTGACTTTATCACCTCTTCAGTAGAAGGAGGAAGAAACAGGCTTTCTTTCTCAGGCAACTGCTCAATTTGATGCAGAAAATCTGCTGAAATGTGGGAGTCTCTGTTGAGGAGCTCGGCAAAGTGGACATGCCACCCTTCCATTACAGCTGCCTTATCAGTGATTTCCATCAACTGTTAGGATAGGAACAAAGGTGGTAGTGGGTGGGCCATATACAGTCTTCAGCACATTGTAAAATCACAGATCATGCCTCTCATTTTTAGGTATGCTTGGTGCTGCTCCTGGCAAGCACTCCTTCACTCCTCAATTAACCAAGGTTGGCACCCTGGCTTGATGGCAGTGTTAAGAGTGGGGGATTTGTTGGCCCATTAGGTTACAGATTGTGATTGAATATAATTCTACAGCTGCTGATGGCCCACAGTGCCTCATGGATGACTAGTTTTGAGCTGCCAGCTATGTTCTATCCCATTTTTGCATGGTGGTGCTGCCGCACGACACGATGGAGTGTGAAGATGAGACTTCATCTCCACAAGGACTGTGCAGTGATCATTCCTACCAATACTGTCATGGACAGATGCATCTTCGACAGGTAGATTTGTGAGGATGAGGTCAAGTATGTTTTTCCCTCTTGTTGGTTCTCTCATCACCTGCTGCAGGCCAAGTCTTTTAGCGCTTGGCCAGCTCAGTCAGTAGTGGAGCTACTGAGCCACTCTTGGTGATGGACATTAAATTCCCCCACCCAGCGACCATTCTGTGTCCTTGCTACCCTCAGTGCTTCTTCCAAGTGGTGTTTAACATGGAGGAGTATTGATTCATCAGCTGAGAGGAGGGGGCAGTAGGTGGTAATCAGCAGGAGGTTTCCTTGCTCGTGTTTGTCCTGATGCCATGAGACTTCATGGGGTCCGGAGTCAATGTTGAATACTCCCAGTGCCATTCCCTCCTGACTGTAAACCACTATGCTCCTACCTCTTGTGGGTCTGTCCTGCTGATGGGGCAGGACAAACCTAAGGATGGTGATGGTGGGTGGGGGGGGGTGGGGGAGGTGTCTAGGACATTGGCTTAAGGTATGATTTGGTGAGTATGACTATGTCAGGCTGCTGCTTGACTAGTCTGTGGGACAGCTCTCCCAATTTTGGCACAAGTCCCCAGATGTTTGTGAGGAGGATTTTGCAGGGTCGACTGGTGGGATGTGTCTTTTTGTTTCCAGTGCCTAGATCGATGCTGAGTGGTCCATCCAGTTCTATTCTTCATTTTTCTGTAGCGGTTTGATACAACTGAATGGCTTTCTAGGCCATTTCAGAGGGTGGTTAAGACTCACCCACATTGCTGTGGGTCTGAAGTCACATGTAGACCAGACTGGGCAAGGATGCCAGATTTCCTCCCCTGAAGGGCATTATTGAAGCAGATGGTTTTTGCTGATAATCTGGTAGTTTCATGATCATTAGAAAAGAGACTAGCATTTTATTCCAGATTTATTAATTAATTGAATTTAAATTACACTAGCTTCTGTGACTGGATTTGAACATGTCTCTGGAGCATTAGTCCGGAAGCCTAGGTTACTAGTCCAGTAACATTACCACTATGCAACTGTCCCCCTGTGGAGAGACCAGAGATACTGGGGTTGTTCTCCTTAAAGCAGAGAAGATTACGGGGAGATTTCAAAGAGGTGTTCAAAATCATGAAGGGTTTTGGTAGATTAAATAAAAGAAACTGTTTTCAGTGTCAGAAGGGCCAGTAATCAGAGCCCATTTGATTTAATATAATTGGCAAAAGAACCAGAGGTGAGATGAGGAGAAATATCTTTACCCAACAAGTTGATATGATCTGGAATGCACTGCCTGAAAGGGTGCTGGAAGTAGACTCAATAATATTTTTGAAAAGGGAACTGGATAAATAGTGGAATGAAAAAATGTGCAGGGCTATGGGAAAAGGACAGAGGAATGGGACTAATTGGATAGCTCTTTCAAAGAGCTGCCATAGGCATGATGGGCTGTATCATTCAATGATTCTATGAAATTCTATGTTGCAGAATGCTCCTAAATTATCTTGGTCGTCTGCGATAGCTCTGGCAGGAGACTAGTGGAGCTCAATACATCTCCACCCTGTGCAGGTAGTGAAAAAGTTCACAGTTACTCAACTAAATGGGGAACGTTTGGGAGCTGAAATCACTTCATTATCCGTACAGAGAGGAGAAAGAGGGTTTTCATGTGGGTAACAGTCATATTTGTTTATTTTTTTTTGCTATCCCTGCTATTAAAACTCAAATTTGGTGATTAAATGGTGAAAGGCTCAGGATACCATCCTTTTACCTCTGGAGATTGGTACAATGATAGGCATCTTCTGTCACTGCAAGAATCTATATGAAATGAGTTTGGGTAGTCTGAACAAAATTGGCATGGACTTAATATAGAACCAATCACAATTTGGTACAAATTAGCAATATCATTTTGAAAATGCAATAATGGTGGCAAATACAAGAAGTGAAAAAAAATTACAAAAATGTGGCAGAGAAGTAGCATTTTGAAGTTGAGATTAAGGCACAATGTTGACTTAGAGCAAAGGGAACTTTATTTTGCATTTGACCTATATGATACCTGAACTGGGTATTCTTGCTGGGGGAGTGTCGTGAAAGCTTTTCCATGATATACCTGACTAATGAGTACTGGATACTGACACTTCTGTAAAAATTTCCATTCCACAGAAGGGATGCTTCTCACATTAACCAGCACACAACTTATACTAGAACCAAAAAACAATCACTACAGTGGCAAATTTCATGAGATTTTGGGAGGTCCTTGATGATATTTATCATCATGCTCTTTTCTGACATATTATGCTTCTTTGCGTTTGTTAAAAATTAATTTTCCCCAGAAGAACTTTATTTTGCCTTTCTAAATTTGAGATCACATTGAATACCAGACAAAAGATGTTGTAATTGGACACCAGAAGCTGCACAGGAGTGTCCAGGGTGGAACTTGAACTCAGATCCCTGTAGCAAAGTACTTCCTGTCCTTCCCTCCCCCAACTGCTTAGAACTTGAAAAGAAGGGAGTGAAGCTTCTACTCCTTTGTTAACCAGATACCAATGCTTCTCCCATTACGTTTACTTCATGAGTAACTTTCTTTTTTTTTTGACTCCTCCCAGATATGCTGTGATATCTCATGTGTGGCCTTGGATAGTGTCATGCAGGATAATATAGCCAAGTCTAGTCTTGTTCTCACTCAACTGTTATTCCCACCCACTATCCACAATTACTGGATAGTGGTGAGGAGTAGAAATTGTGATTGATTATTTTCTCCTCTCTACTCAGGTGGAGAAGGACAACCAGAGTGCCCCTTCCGCATTCAGCAGCTGAGATTAGCTAGCAGCATAGGCTGGGCTCTTTCTCGTCTAGATGGTTCACACTAGGCAGAATCATTAGGATCCTACTGTGCTTCCTTCTCTGTATTTTTCTGCACTGTTGACCTCCACCCCTTCAACTCCAATTAATGCTTATACCTGGATGAAAGAGTCATATTTTGGCCTCATGTTCAAAACAAGACTGTCCATTGATGAGAACAATGGGAGAGGAAAGGTCATTATTAGGCTGGATATTGCCTATTGCTGATCCTGTTAATAGGTTATATTCCCTACTGCTATCAGCACAAGAAAAGATCTGAAAATGTTTGTCTCACATTTATATTACTTAATATCAAAACAAAGAAAAGCGCACACTACATTCATCCAGTCAGACACTTCCTATAGCTGCTTAAGAGCAAAAGGGAACTGAGACAAAAGAACCATTAGGAAACCAAATTAAGCGGAGTTGCTTTTCAGGTTAATGGGGCGGAGGGGCAACTTCTTCTCCCTTTTAATAGATGGGCTAATGGAACACTAGAAAAGCTTCCTTTCATTAATATATGGATTGCATGGACTACTGCATCAGTGAACTGAGAACAAACATGTTACCTTTCTACATTAAAGGTTCATCATCTTACTTGGTAACAGCAATAGTCTGATGTTTAAACTAGTTCCAGAAATAAAAATATTCCCTATTTACTATATGCAAAGCCAACTTCACTGGTACAGAAAAGACGTTCCTTACTTTTGATGCTGTGTTGTTGATGTCAGTCATATTGATAACAAGACACAATAAGCAAAATGGTAGCATCTTTCAACAGGGTAACAGGAAAAGAGTGAGTCAGTCTCTCAGATTTTCTGATGGTCAGTTCAGAATGACCCAGGTAACCCTCCTGGTCTTAGCCACAGTGGTGTGTGTCTTATCAGGACGTCACAAGGTGCTTTACAGTCAATGATTACTTTTGAAGGTGAAGTCACTGTTATGTAGACAAATATGGTAGCCACTTTATGCACAGTAAGGTCTCACAAACAGAAAATGACTGAATAATCAGATAATCTGTTTTTTGGTGGTGTTCATTGAGGGAGGAATGTTAGTCAAGGTGAAATTTTTGTTCTTCCAGGACTGGATGTTGGACAAGCAGTCTGATAATTCAGAATCAGTGGACTGTTCAGGATAGGTGGTGATGAGGTAGTTCAGGGTGTCGCCAGTGTACCTTTTGAAACTGATTTTGTGTTTTCGGATGATGTCACCAAAGGGCAGCATGTAGATGAGAAATAGGAAGGGGGCCAAGAATAGATCCTTGGGGGACACCAGAGGTAATTGTGTGGCAGCAAGAAGAGAAGCCATTGCAGGTGATTCTCTGGCTACGATTAGATAGATAAGAATGGAACCAAGTGAGAGCAATCCCACCCAGCTGGATAACGGTGGAGAGGCACTGGACGAGAATGGTGTGATCAACCATGTCAAAGGCTGCAGACAGGTCAAGAAGGACGAGGAGGGATAGTTTATCTTTGTCACGGTCACAAAGGATGTCCTTTGTGACTTTGATAAGAGCCGTTTTGATAATGTGGCAGGGGTGGAAAACTGATTGAAGGGATTCAAATATGAAGATCTGGGAAAGATGGGCACAGATTTGGGAGGTGACAACATGTTCAAGGACTTAAGTGAGGAAAGGGAGGTTGGAGATAGGGTAGTAGCTCGCAAGGATGAAGGGGTCAAGATTTGGCTTTTTGAGAAGAGGGGTTAAATTGGCAAGTTTCGAAGGAGAGGTATATCTGAGGAGAGAAAGCTGCTAACAAAGTCAGCTAACAGAGGAGCCAGAAAGGGAAGTTGGATGGTCAGTAGTTTATTGGGATAAGTGGCGAGAGAGCAGGAGGTGAAACAAGACGAATTCTGTGAGCACATGAGGGGAGATCGGAGAAAAACTACAGAAAGATACAAGTTCAGGGCTAGGGCAGGGGGGAACCTGACAGAATGTTTGGCTTGGTGGGCTAGGGGAAGAGAGGGAAGTAACCAAGGCAGCTGATTGTATGGTCTCAATCTTAGCGACAAAGAAATCCACGAGTTCCTCACACTTATTAGAGGTGAGGGTGGAGGAGCTGGGAGAGAGAGGTTTAAGGAGATGGTTTGCAGTAGAGGAAAGAACTAGGGGTTATCTTTGCATTTCAGGATGATCCTGGAATAGTGAGCAGGACCCGACAGTGCTTTATGTGGTCCAGCCAGATCTGGTGGTGAATGACTAAACCAGTCGTCTGCCGTATTTGTTCAAGTTGCGTCCCTTGGACTGAGGGAAGTGGAGATGAGGGCTGCATGGGGGGAATGGCTAGGGTGAGAGAGAGTAATGGTTTTAATGGGGCCAGGGCATCGAAGGTGGAGGTGAGGGTGCAATTGAGCAGGTCAGTACCAGCAGAAATGTTGTGGTGAAAGGAAGGCCAAAGGCTAGACAGTTGGGATTTTGAAAGTGCAGTTGGAAGTGAATTGGGAGAGTTTGTTCCAGGGGTAGACACAGAAGGAAGCAGGGTTTGGAGAGGGAAGTGGGATGTGGGTGGAGAGTGGAACGAGGAAGTGGTCAGAGATGACCTTATCTGTGATTGATACTATGGGAGTAGCGAGACCATATGAGATGGGCGGCACAGTGGCGCAGTGGTTAGCACCGCAGCCTCACAGCTCCAGGGACCCGGGTTCGATTCCGGGTACTGCCTGTGTGGAGTTTGCAAGTTCTCCCTGTGTCTGCGTGGGTTTTCTCCGGGTGCTCCGGTTTCCTCCCACATGCCAAAGACTTGCAGGTTGATAGGTAAATTGGCCATTATAAATTGTCACTAGTATAGGTAGGTGGTAGGGAAATATAGGGACAGGTGGGGATGTTTGGTAGGAATATGGGATTAGTGTAGGATTAGTATAAATGGGTGGTTGATGTTCGGCACAGACTCGGTGGGCCGAAGGGCCTGTTTCAGTGCTGTATCTCTAATCTAATCAATGGCAAGGTCAAGGAGTGCTCATGTATATGGATTGGGGAGTTTACATGGAGGATAAGAGGGTAGTGAACTCAGAGGAGAGAGAACATTATAAGTTGAGATGGAGGTTTTGAAATCACCAAGGATGAGAAGTCGCTTCGTGAAGAGGCTGAGGGAGGAAAGCAGTGGAGATATCTCAGTGAGAAAATTGATAGGGTACTTGCGTGGTCGGTAGAAAACTGTCTAGGGAAGTTTTCATGATTAGTCTTCAAAACTATCCTTTTGGGTAGGTTGGTTACTATCTTTCATGAAAAATACTGGAAATTAAAAAAACAGCTGTGGGCAGAAGAAGCTGAGGGCTGTTCATCAGAAGAAAGCAAAATTTGAATAATTATGATCACCATAATTACTACAAGGCGAGTGCTGCCATCACTTCAGCCTCTCTTTGCTGCTGCAGAGTTTCTTTCCTAACCCACGCTTTAAGAGGATGTGCACTATGAAGGCACTGTCCAAAACCAGGTCTATACATCAGATGTGGGAAAATATACAAGTTCCAAAAATTAAAAATTAAAATGTCCGAAGAGAAGTTTTTGTCTCATGTTCCTAATGAGATGCATTTCATGGAATGAGGGAGGAGTTAAGGCAGGGCTGGTTGCAATCCCGAAATGTAAATAAACATGGTCATCATACTATATTTGTGCCAGAACAGCTCTGCGTAGCTGAAGTCCGCTTCCAGAAATATGCTATAGTTACCTTGCTGGAATAAACCTGAAAGTAAATTAATATCTTCAACAATTATTATAATTTTAACACCTCGTACTGTAGTGCTCAAAAATTTAAGAAAAATACACTGATAAGATTTTGTTTTGATATGAAAAGTGGGAATGTAATAATCAGTTTTTAAATTGAAGGCTATAGCTACCACCACGTGCTTCGCGTAGACCGTTGCTGTGACGATGTGGTTCCTATCAAATCACACCTGGTCTCCTAACTCCTCTGGCACTTTCTCCTCCTTTAAGCATCTCACCTCGTTCCAGGCCTCTCATCTCTCATTTAAAATCCTTGTTTTCTATGGTTCACCTAAAATGGGTGTATGACATGACTAGACTACTGGCCTGCCCTACCAAAGTTGGACTCAAAAGTTGGGATTAAGATGATAATAAAAACAACTATAGCTATTTAATGGCAGTTTGCTTCCTGCATAAGTTTCTGTTGTCATGAAGAATGTAATATTTGCAGTAGCATGTTTCTTCCTGTCAATATTTTTCTACCATATTTTTGCTTGCAACCTGCTGAGTATGGAAATCCCTTTGCCAGTTCCTATAGAGCTCAACAATTCAGATGAGGAAGACATGCTAATAAAGGTCATGATGACACTTAAGGCACAATGTCATCAGCTGTCGGTAAGCCTTTCAAATTGCCCTGGAGTCTCCAAGAATTGAAGAATAATCTCCAGGACCTGCCGCCAAAAACCCATAAGAAAAATCAGAGGGGCATTAAGAAATAGTGCTAATTTTTCCTTTTTGCTTATTAGTTATCAAAAATATCAGAGAAGGATAAAAACTGGGCAGGGCAATTCAGGGTCATGAGATGAAACCTCCAGAAATATGTCCAACCAGAGTTGTTAATCCCATCAGTAACCCAGGACCTGCAATTACAGATCCTGACATTCCATTTGGGCATGTCAGGAGAGGCCTGTCTTCACAACCTGTATCAACTTGTCCCTTTAATCTAACAATGGACTAGGGTTCTGCTAGTTTTCATTGGTTTTAACAGTGCAACTTGCCTCATACCAGCACTAGAAATCATGTAATTTGAAGTGCAAACTATGTTGAGTGTAAATCTAGTTTCCGCGATCTTTAATGCTGGTCTAACAAAGAGCCAGCCCTGCCCACAAAATTGACCACACTCCCCAATCCAAAAAACAAACATGGTGAATTTCAACCACCTGCACCTATTTTGCGTCCCTCCAAGGAGACTCTTCAAACTAAGCTTTCTTTTTTAGGCACAAAGGCACTAGAAAGTACATTTTAAAAGGTTTTAGATAATAAAAAATAGATAATTTGCTGAGAGACTGACTAGTGTAGACCAATGACACTAGTAAATGGTTTTAGTTTTTTTAAAGTCATTTTCATTGATCTTAAACTCAGGTTGCTCATAGGTGGTGGACTAGACACTCCTTAAAGATGCGTATTTTTGTGATAAACACATATTCTGCTGTATTAATAAAACTTCACAAGGTTAGCACTCTTAAATACATCAATGAATATTTTTTACTGCAACAATTACGCTGCCCAATTGTACCAGTTCATGGATAATTTTAAGTTATGATGCAAATAAGTTTGAGCAGAAACTTGAAATATAACTTCCTTTTGGAAAACCTGTGCAATTTCAATTACAATTTGCAGCCAGATTGTCGAATGCATCCAAAGTGGAAATTCAACCAGAGATAAAGTACACCCTATTGCAGCTGCATGACATTTTTCCATTTCCTACACCAGCTATCTCGCGGTCTCTGAATGCGATTGTCAATTTTCACAAAATTGTGGGTAATCATTTTCTGTGGCGAATCAAAGAGATGCCAAACAGAAGTGACTTTGATCCCATCAGTCTGGCTGAACTTTGACCCAGAAGTACAAGGAGAGACTAACCCACTGCCCCACCCAATCTTGCTTTTCACACTTTGCTTATGAGCTTTGTTTCATGCAACTTTCTTCAATAGTTACATTCAGGAGGTCGCATAAGCTGTAATGGAAGGCCTGGTCCTGTTCACACTATGAACACTACAGTCAGTTCTCCTGTTGATTATGGAGCACTTATCGTCTGAAAATGAGATGGCCTTTTTTCTTTGATTGAATAGGTAGGTAAAGCAGCACAATTTCAAGCACATGTTTCAGCAACACCAATGCCGATATGGAAATCTTTTCTCCCTCACCATCATTTTTGCCCCATATTGTTGGAGGCCTTTGACTTGTCCTGGCTATAGATAAATAGGCAATGGCAGCTCTCTGGTAACTTATCAAAGTAGCCATTCTTTATGTGTAGTTAGTGCCATTGGGCCATTCAGTGGCTGGGAGACACCTCAACCAAGCCTTAATCCATTCTCGCTCTACACCTTCTCCAGCAGTGGTCGCTGGATAGCAATCAGGAGCATCTAATTTCCCCCCTTCTCTTCCCTAGCCGAGGTTCTGAAGCCATCTGTGACACTCCAATGCCAAATTGGCTGACAACACCTAACTCAATGAAAATCAGGACTGAACCTGGAATCTTCCTGATCTGCATGGTTCAGTACCACACGGTGTACCTAATAAGCCATGAGGGAAAGATAAAAACAATTATTTTTGTCTGTCTTGCACCTTTTATTTAGTCATTTGCTCTCAGACTACTCATACTGTTCACCTGTTCACTTTATTTCTTCCCATTTTCTCCACACCGCTCATATTTATCTCTTCTTATGTTTTGCTCAGTTTTTGCATTGGAACAAACATTTTGTCACTGTTCAACTACCCAGACGTCATTATTTAGGTTCTTGCGTTTTCTCCATTTTTTCCCCTTTTGCCCCACGTCATTCTATGACGAGAAGCCAGGCAAAAGTTTGACTCCTATGCTCCTTTTTCTTTATGGGATGTGGATATCACTGGCTAGGTCAGCATTTATTGCCCATCCCTACTTGCTTAGCCATTTCAGAGGCCATTTTAAGAGTCAACCACATTGCTGTGGGTCTGGAGTTACATGTAGACCAGGTAAGGACAGCAGATTTCCTTCCCTAAAGGGCATTAGTGAACCAGATGGGTTTTTAACAACAATTGACAATGGTTTCATGGTCACCATGAGATGAGCTTTAATTCTAGATTTATTAATTGAATTCAAATTTCACCATCTGCTGTGGTGGGATTTGAACCCATGTCCCCCATTAACCTGAGCTCTAGATTACTAGTCTAGTGACATTACCACTACGCCACCGCCTACCCTATCCTACTCATAGCTCCTTCCAATGGTGCTATCGAACTGGTCACTAGTATTGATTTCAGGATGCCTCAGGGCGGGACTCACATTCTAATGCGCTCTCTCAACCAGTGGGATACTGCCTAGCTTTTGTATGATGCCTTCCTCTGAAAAGATGCAACAAGATGGGGAAACTGCTTAGAGGGGAATAGTAGGCTGAAAACTATGTCCAAAGAATATGTGGTACAGCACATACAGCTACTGCATTGCCACCACAGTGCCATTTAGTCTTCAACCTTTGAAGAGATGGGCCTTAAACCACTGAACAAGATCATTATACTCAACAAATGACAACAAAATTTACCAGGTGAGCTGAACCTGAATAATTCTAGCATCCTAGAGAGGACAAATCTAGCCTCACCTCAAAGATCATGCCATACCTTTAGAGACTCACTGTGCAGGTCTTCACTGGATGAAGTAATTTCTCGCAGACCTTCAATTTTCCTGTTTACCTCTTCCTCTTCAGATGAAGGGCCTTTGTCACTGATATTGCTGGCTAACTCACCCAATATCTTCTTCAGCTTTTCTTCTTCTAGATCTGCATCTGTCAAATCAACACCTGAGGCCTCAGAGTCAACTAGAGACAACTCTGGATGCCGAACTGGAGACTGCAAAAATAATGAGGATTAAAACAAATTAAAGCTATTTACACAGCATTACATAGAATATACTGCACAGAAATAGGTTATTCGGCCCAACTATCCTTGCTGGCATTTGGACTCCACTTGGGCCTCCTACAATCCTTCCTCATCTAACTATTAGCATAGCCCTCTATTCCCTTCTCCCGCCGATGCTTATGGAGCTTTCCCTTTCTTGAATCTACACCATTCACCTCAACTAATCCCTGTGGTAGTGATTTCCACACTCTCATCAGTCTCTGGGTAATTAATAATGGGAAACAAAGAAATGGCAGGGACTTTGAACAAATATTTTGTATCTTTCTTCACAGTAGAAGACACAAAAAGCATCCCAACAACAGTAGAAAACAGAGGCAAAAAGGAGGGAGAAACTTAAAACAATCATTATGACTAGAGAAAATGTATTAGGAGAACCGATGGGACTAAAGGCTGGACCTGATGGCCTGCGTCCTAGGGGCTTCAAAGAAGTGGCTGCAGAGATAGTGGATGCATTGGCTATAATGTTCCAAAATTCCTGAGATTCCGGAAAGGTCCCAGTGGACTGGAAAACCACAAATGCAATGCCCCTGTTCATGAAAGGAGGGAGACAGAAAGCAGGAAGCTGCCGGCCAGTTAGCCTAACATCTGTCATTTGATTGATCAGTGACTATCTTAGGTTGATGGTCCCTAATATTGCTCTTCTCCAGTAGACGAAACACTGAGCTGGATTTTATGCTTTCCCCAGTAGTGAGTATGGAGGCAGAGAGTGCATTTAATCAGGCAGAATGGTGGCAGGTGAGGACCCTGCCACCATCCAGCTTCCACCCTGATTAAGTACGTGGCAGGAAAGCCCGTGGATGGCCTTCCCGTCCCGCTGCCAATTGAGTCCTTTAAGTGGGCAATTAATACCCAATTAAGGGCCTCTTCCTGCCGCCGCTGGTATTAGCCCAGAGGCAGACGGGCCTGTCGCCATGCAGGTAGCACAACGTGCAAACCTGTGCAGGTTGCTTGCTCGTTCCCCGGGAGGAGGGGTGGGGGGTGCGGTGTGAGGTGGGTGGTCCCTCGTTCAAAAGCACTCAGTGCCTGAACCAGGGACCCAGCATTGGGAAGGAGCTGGGGGAGGGGGGGGGGGGTGCATTAAGAGCCACCTCCTGCCCTTGTTTCTGGCCACCCTCCCCCGTGACCTCCATCCCATGAAACCCCTTTCACCATCACTCATCTGTGTCTTGGGTCCATTGAAGATCCTGGGCCTCGGGTGGGTGCATTACTGGGAGCAGCCACCGCCTTCCTGGTGACGCTGTTGAGTAAAATAGCTGCCAGCCTCTGACTGGCTGGCAGCTCTCAGCAGGTGGGACTTTTGTCCCTGAGGTCCTTAATCCCAGGGAAGGCCTGCTGCTGCCCAGTTAAGTACCTGATTGGCACGCAATGCAGTGGAAATTCCCATAAAGAGGCGACACGAGGCTCTCACAGGCGGACGAGACCCCCGTCACCTGCATTAAATACCGCCCATTATCTCTGTGTCTACTCTTTCATAGTTTTAAAGACTTCTATTAGATCACTCCTCAGCTTTCTCTTTTCAAGAGAAAAGAGACCCATCCTTTCTTAATAGGTGTAACCTCACAGTTCAGGTATAATTCACATAGAACTATTTATCTGAGAGTTTTTTTTGGTATTTTTATAATTGATTTATAGGGTGCAGACTATGTTTGGATATGCATTTCTTCCCCTTCTTTCTTTTAAGTTTTTCTATATCATGTACCATTCTCTGATGGAGCAATTAGTGGGCTGACTCCTAAGCCTTCATCTTGCTCTTCTGGGGAATTAATAATGGGAAACAAAGAAATGGCAGGGACTTTGAACAAATATTTTGTATCTTTCTTCACAGTAGAAGACACAAAAAGCATCCCAACAACAGTAGAAAACAGAGGCAAAAAGGAGGGAGAAACTTAAAACAATCATTATGACTAGAGAAAATGTATTAGGAGAACCGATGGGACTAAAGGCTGGACCTGATGGCCTGCGTCCTAGGGGCTTCAAAGAAGTGGCTGCAGAGATAGTGGATGCATTGGCTATAATGTTCCAAAATTCCTGAGATTCCGGAAAGGTCCCAGTGGACTGGAAAACCACAAATGCAATGCCCCTGTTCATGAAAGGAGGGAGACAGAAAGCAGGAAGCTGCCGGCCAGTTAGCCTAACATCTGTCATTGGGAAAATGCTGGAATCCATCATTAAGGGAGTAGTAGCATGACATTTAGAAAATCATAATACAATCAAGCAGAGTCAACATGGTTTTATGAAAGGGAAATAGTGCTTGACAAATTTATTAGAGTTCTTTGAGGATGGAATGAGCAGTGTGGAAAAAAGGGAATCAGTTGATGTAGTGTATTTGGATTTCTAAAAGGCATTCGATAAGGTGCCACATAAAAGGTTACTGCACAAGAGCTCATGGTGTTGGGGAAAATATATTACCAAGGACAGAGGATTGACTAACTGACAGAAAAGAGAGAGTTGGGTTAAATTGGTTATTTTCAGGTTGGCAAACTGAGGTGCTACAGGGATCAGAGCTGGGCCTCAATAATTTACAATCTATATTAATGACTTGGATGAAGGGACTGAGTGCATTGTAGCCAAATTTGCTAACAATACAAAGATAGGTGGGAAAGCAAGTTTTGAAGTGAAGACAAAGAGCTGAATTTTCAGGCCCCACCAGGGGCAGGAATGGTAGTGGACGTGGCCCGAAAATACTGGCACTGGCCGGCGTGCCAGTTTCCTGACACCGTTCCTGGCTCTGGCAATTTTAATGGAAGCTGGATCGGGACCAGCAGGGCTACACATCCCCACTAGAATTTTCCAGTTGGCCTCCAGTTTTCTTCACCGGCTGAGGTCAGGTTAGGTGTCTGGAGGCTGGCACCCAGCGGCAAGCCAGTGGGCTAGCGCTCCAGGCAGGCCTAGAAGCCCTCCCTGCCTGCGACAGCAGCCACAGACTGCCCTATAGAGGGGCTCCCTCCCATCCCCTACCACCTCCCCTCCTTCCACAGTAGCCTGGCTGCAAGAAACATTTTTTAATTAAAGTTTTAAAAAGTTGGTGAGAGGGCTCTGCCATGTTGAAGCGTCCTCTCTTTATTTACCTACCATCACAACCTGCTGTTCCTCTCAAGCTGGAATTCTTCTGATTGGCCCTCCAGCTTCGAGAGCCTGCCCGCCGTCCTTACTTGGACACAGAACCTGTCTCCATGACAATTAAGGACGGGCCTCCGTGAAAATTGCAATGAGTGACTAATTGCCAATGGGGGAGGGTTTGGGACCTGGATACAGTCCTGACCTCTGTTTCCCATCCCTGTAGGGAAAATCAAGCACAAAATATCTGCAAAGGGATATAGATAGGTTAAGTGAGTGGGCAAAAATTTGGCAGATGGAGTATAATGCGTGAAAATGTGAGGTTATCCACTTTGGTAGGAAGAATAGAAAAGCAAAATATTATTTCAATGGAAAGAGACTGCAGAATGCTGAGGTACAGAGAGATCTGGGTGTCCTCATCCATGAATCACAAAATGTTAGCATGCAGTACAGCAAGTAATTAGGAAGGCAAATGGAATGTTGGCCTTTATTGCAAGCGGGATGGAGTATAAAAGTAGCAAAGTCTTGCTACAACTGTACAGGATGTTGGTGAGGCCACACCGAGAGAACTGCATACAGTTTTGGTCTCATTTAAGGAGGGATATACTTGCATTGGAGGCAGTTCAGAGAAGGTTCACTAGGCTGATTCCTGGGATGAAGGAGTTTTCTTATGAGGAAAGGTTGAGCAGGTTGGGCTTATACTCATTGGCGTTTAGAAGAATGAGAGGTGATCTTATTGAAACATAGGATTCTTAGAGGGCTTGACAAGGTAGATGCTGAGAGGATGTTTCCCCTTGTGAGGGAATCGAGAACTAGGGGGTACAGTTTCAGAATAAAGGATCACCCATTTAAGACAGAGATAAGGAGGAATTTCTTCTCTCAGAGGGTCGTGAATATTTGGAATTCTCTACGCCAGAGAGCTGTGGAGGCTGTGCCATTGAATATATTCAAGGCTGAGATAGACAGATTTTTGAACTATAGGGGAATCAAGGGTTATGAAGGAAAAGGCGAGAAAGTGGAGTTGAGGCCAAGATCACATAAGCCATGATCTTATTGAATGGTGCAGCAGACATGAGTTGCTGGATGGCCTACTCCTGCCCCAATTTCTTATGTTCTTATATTCTCTGCAACTGAGCACTAGACAGTGCATGAGAACAGCCAGACTCTCACTCCATTTTTTCATCCTATCTTTCTTGTGGGGACGTGCTTTTGGTTAGTGCAATGGTCCAGTCAGCACAAACAACTTGTTATTTGAGAACATCTTAGTGCACGACACAATCTGCTGATATATGAATAAATCATGATGCTATAATGAGAGGTATTTTTCTGTTCTTATCTATATATCTAAGATTACCATCTGGTATATAAATTGCACCTATATGTACAGTTCATTCCTGGTACGTTTGGGTGAGTCTACAAAAGAGATATGGGGTTTAAGCAGAGAAGATGCACATTGAGCCATTATTTGGCATTTGTACTGCAGGAGTTTGAAGTCACTGGCACCTCACCAGCTTCCTTTGTGGATGTCTCTGTTTGGAGGAGGGAAGAGAAGCATTCATACAAAAAAGCACAGCACAGAAAACACAGAGGAATGGACATGAGGCTAGGGACAGAAACAAGCACAAATATCCACAGAAAAGAGAGTAAGGAGAGAGTGTGAAGGAAGGAGAGGAATAAAGGAGGAAGAAAGGAGAGAGAGAACAGTGAGGGCGAATAAGAGGACAGGTCAGACCAACTCTCTTCTCTAATCCTTTAAAAAAAAATTCTTTTAAGTGTTCTCACAATTATTTATACTCTTTTTCAACTCTCATGAGAAGAGGATGATCTGACACATTGCCTTCACTGGGACTGCTATAGAGGACGAGATGAGCAGAAAATCTCATAAATCTTAAAAACAGAAAAAAATCTTCAATACACAACAGGTCAGGTGCAGCAGCCAGAAAGAAGAAAAATATTTAATGTTTTGAGTGGGCAATGAAACATTTATCTACCTTTTCTCTACATAGATGGTGACCAGGCCTGCTAGGCATTTCCACTAACTTTTTTGCTTGTATGAGGCTGTTGTCCAGTCAACACTTCTGCATGATGTTAAGAATTGGACTTCGGCAAATACAGAAACGGAAACTGGATGTTTTGTAATGAGGAGCTGAATTTTATGCAGGCAGCGTGGGTCCCGACGCCAGGCTAGAAAGGCAAGGGAAACCCTGCCTCGGCTCTTTGAGGGATCCTGGGCTGCAATTTACTATGTTCAAGCTGTTAACTGCCTGGCACTAGGGTCCCCATCCCTTTAAGGACAGGAATCCTGCCTCCAGAGGGCCAGCAGCTCAGCAGTGCTACCAGGAGAGGCGGCCACTGTTGGCACTGCAGTAAGCCCAGGGTCAGGAGCAGTTATGGAGGCCTGTGGTGAAGTTAAGTGGGGCAGACTTGCCAGGGCCAGTTAGGCTGGAGAGGGATGGGGAGTGTTGGTCTGGGGGCAGCCTTTGCTGCTGAGGCCCTTTGTGCCCAAACACGAGGGCCCACCCCACCCCGGCCCACAGGGAGGTTGCCAGGCTTTACTGGGCAGCCTCCCCACATGGCAGAGAGCTGCCCCCCCCACCCCCGCTGCTAATTAAATGTCAGTGGCAGTGGGAGGAGGCATTGACGTGGCCTTCAAGGACCTCAATAGATCTCTAGGTAGGAAGACCGTCCTCCGCCTTTCCCGACCAAACAAAATTCAATGGCATTGGGAAGGTGACGGGCTCACCACCCTGTCCTTCCCTCGCTATTTTTATGAGCTCCCCTGCCTCCCTGCCCATTCTTACAGGGCTGATAAAATTCAGTCCCTGCTGTGCACAGAGGATCCAGTGTAACTTCTCGGAAGGACAGAGTGACCAAACTGAAGCAATGAGTAACAGAGCTTTACTATTAGAAAATTGCACTAGGCAGATCATGTATGCATGACATCAGGTCTAACCTCTTGGATGGTAGGGGAATGGACACCAGGTGTGAAAAATTTCAATAACTGTACTTTAAAATTAACTTTACAGATATCTGGATCATCCATCTCATGAACTCCTTCTTCCTCCTGCTTACTTATGCCGTGATGTGAAAGCAACAAACATTAGCTTCATGAACTCAACTCCCTCTTTCTGAAAGACAGTTCCTGCAAGCACAGCTAAAATTCCCTGTCCCTTTTTCCTAATGCACTATTTATTAGTTCCATATTGATTCCCTCTGCTTTTCACTCAAGCCAACTTCTATCTTTTATCATTCAAAGTCTAATCTATTCAACCAATTTTTTACTAACAATCTATCCTTGCCTTTAATTTACTTTCCTCAAGTCCACTGAAACGTCTTGCACATTTGCTGAAATACTGTAGGGTGGCTTTTCTTGGTGACAGGTCACATCAATTTGCTCTCATTTAGAACTCAGTTCTTTTCATTACTTTGTAACTATGCGGCTAGTATCTAGGTTCAAGGATAAAATCAATTGGTTTACATGAGTCAAACAGACTGCAATTGGCAAAAAATGCAATACCTCTCAGCAGGTAGGACAGCCATTTATTTTGAAGCATGGTACATGGAAGACCAGGGAGTATTTTACATTGAAGGTATTCTCTCTCTCCCTATTCTATCCACAGTATATAATCTTTTAACAGCTCTCTGCTACAACATAAGAACGTAGGAAATAGCAGCAGGAGTAGGCCATTCGGTCCCTCGAGCCTGCTGCGCCAGTCAAATAGATCATGGCTGATCTTCTACTTAGTGCATTTTCCTGCACTATCCCCATATCCCTTGATATCTTAAATATCTAGAAATCTATCAATCTCTGTCTTGAACATACTCAATGACTGAGTCTCCACATCCCTCTGGGGTAAAGAATTCCACAGATTCACCACTCTCTGAGTGAAGAAATTCCTCCTCATCTCAGTCTTAAATGGCCTGCCCCTTATTCAGAGACTGGGTCCCCTGGTTGTAGAATCTACCCGCTCCCCCAGCCAGGGCAAATATCCTTCCTCTATCAACCCTGTTGAGCCCCGTAAGAATTTTGTATGCTTCAATGAGATCACCTCTCATTCTTCTAACTCTAGAGAATACAGGCTCAGCCTCCTCAATCTCTCCTCATAGGACAATCCTGCCATCCCTGGAATCAGTCTGGTGAATCTTCATTGCACTCACTATATGGCAAGTATAAGCTTCCATAGGTAAGGAGACCAAAACTGTACACAATACTCCAGGTGCGATACACAATACCCCAACATGAGTTATTATGAGTATATTGTTTGGGTTGGTGATACCCACAAAGGGCTGATGGATTTCAGTAGTTCCTTGAACATTTAGTTGCTTTTATATTGGCCTTTAAAAAGATTCTGACGGACTGGTGAACCTGAATTGGCTGCCGGTGTTTATACAATTCAAAATTTCTCATTTATCCTGGCAGCAGAATCATATATCCACTCAAAACTAGGCTGACAAATCTAAGGCAAAAGCAAAATACTGCAGTTGCTGGAAATCTGAAATAAAAACAGAAAATGCTAAAAACACTCAGCAGGTCAGGCAGCATCTGTGGAGACAGAGACAAAGTTGAAGTTTCAGGTTGATGACCTTTCGTTAGAACTGGAAAAAGTTAGAGATATAACAGTTCTTAAGCAAGTTCAGAGACAGGGACGGGGGCAGGGAAGGTGGGAAAAAACAAAATGAAAAGTCTTTGATAGGGTAGAAAGCAGGAGTGATTAAATGACAAAAGGGATGATGGTACAAGACAAAAGGGGGTGGTAATGTGACAAGTAAAGAAACAAAAATGGGTCTACAGGAGGTGTAAATGATAATAGCAGAACCTGTACCAACACCTGCTGTCTGAAACAAATGGGGACGGTGGTTATGATCTGAAATTGTTGAACTTACTGTTGAGTCTGGAAGATTGTAAAGTGCCTAATTGAAAGGTGAGATGCTGTTCATCAAGCTATGTTGAGGCCGCAGACAGAGAGGTCTGAGTGGGAGCGGAATGGAGAATTAAAATGACAAGTGACTGGAAGATCAGGGTCACACTTTTGGACTGAACGGAAATGTTCAGCAAGGTGATCACCCAATCTACATTTCATCTCCCCTCCGTAATGTAGAGGAGGTCATATCGTGAGCAAAGAATACAGTGTGCTAAACAGAAAGAAGTACAAGTCACTGTTTCACCTAGACGGAGTGTTTGGGGCTCCCAACGGTGGGAAGGAAGAAGGTGAAAGGGCAAGTGCCTTGAGAAAGGGGAGCAGTTATTGAAGGTGATAGAAAAACGGAATGGGGTGTTGCAGAGGGAACAATCCCTTTGGAATGCTGAGGGGAGAGAAAGGAAAGATGTGTTTGGTGGTGGCATCAAGCTGGAGGTGGCAGAAATGACAGTAGATGATCCATTGAAATGTGAAGGCTGGTGGGTTGGAAAATGAGAAGAAGGGGAACACTATTGTGGTTCTGAGAGGGGGAGAAAGGAGTGAGTGCAGAGGTGTAGGAAATAGGACAGGCATGGTTGAGGACCCTGTCTACCATGGTGAAGGGGAATCTTGGAACACAAAAAAAGGTGAAGTAGAGGTCCTCTGTAGGACTGGAACAAAGAACTTTCCACATAATCAGCGAAAAGATATTGTTATACCAATGTGTTTTGTTGAATGATAATTTTCTTTGGTCCACTGACTGAAGATCTAAATTTTTTTGTAGAAATTTATGAAGAACATTTCAAAAAGGATGACTGCTGGCAGCTTAAGATGATTTGCTACACTGTATCCTACATTGCAATGGACCGTGAGGAGGGAGACGAAATGTCTGTGCATTTCCCAGCAAGAACCAAGACCCAGGAAGTTTAAAGGAACTACCTGTTCTTTTCAGCAAGCGGACAAATACTGCTAACTGCTCTATTTGAATCACTGAGTGACTGTCATGTGACAAGCCCCTCCCCATCTGTGGTTTTAAGCTGGTTTTTCTCTGTAGCAGAAAGAGGAGAAGCAACTAGACTCTGACACGTGCAGACCCTAAGTGGGAGTCCCTCTCTCTCTCTATTCCAGCTTGAAAGCTTTCAAATCCTACTTGTTGATTCACCATCTTAACTTACTCTGGCTATAATTGGAAACTCCATTGGAGGAAATCATCCGCATTGCTGTTTTCAAGATACTCACCGAATCAGTCATCTACCTCTTCAAACTAAAAGCCTCAGGACCACCAAATTCAGCCAGAAGCCAGCCAAAGCACAAAACTTCACAGATTGTTTCTTTTTTATTTTTATGGACTCTAAGTCAACCAATCTACCCTTCCCCACTCTGTAACCTATTTGTGTGTGTGTGAACCTCTAGTGCGTGTGCGAGTGAAAGTTGCCATGTAGCTTATTATTTTAATAGTTTGGTTTAAGTACAATAAAGGTAACCTCTTTCTTTGTTAACTCAAGAAAACCTGTCCGATTGGTTCTTGTTATGAGCATAGCAAGTAAGTAATCAAACACCTACAGAATTGGCTAGTACATTCACTTTAAAAAAGCATTAAACCTGTTGTGGTCAAACAAGGGGAGGGAAAAGAGGGAAGCCCTACGACCCCTCCTCACTTGACCGTAACAACAGGACTCAAATAAAAATGGAAAATGCTGGAAATACTCAGCAGGTCAGGCAGCATCTGTGGAGAGAGAAACTAAATTAACATTTCTGATGAAAGATCATTGACCTGAAACTATTTCTAGCATTTTCTGTTTTTATTTCAGGTTTCCAGCATCCACAGTATTTTGCTTCTGTATTAATAGCTAGAACTCATCGATTCCCACAGTGACAATTTTTATTTGGAGGAAGTGAGTGGCGTTAAAGGAAAAGTTGTACAATATAAGAACAAGTTCAGCCAGGCAGCAGAGGGTGGTGGTAGACAGGGACTGGTTGGCCTTCTGTTCAAAAAAGAAGCAGAAAGCTCTCAGACCATTCTGTTGGGAGATGGAGGTGTAGAGAGACCTGGCGTCCATGCTGAATAACGGACAATCGAGGCCAACACTCTTTCCCCTTCCGACGCCACCTTCCTGAGGCAAGGCCAGTAGATGAAAAAACTGTCCTGTCATCCCCTCCCTTACCACCATCAAAAGGTCCCAAATAATCCTTCCAGGTGAAACAGTGATTTACTTTTAATTCTTTCAAATAGGTATACTGTAATCATTGCTCACGATGCAGTCTCCTCTCTACTGGGGAGACCAACGCAGGTTGCTGAACAACTCCATTGAATCCTCAAGCATGATCCTGACCTTCCAATCTTCCGACCGCTTGTCATTTTAATTACCTGTTCCACTCCCACTCTGATCTCTCTGTCATCGGCCTCCTACACTGTTTCAATGAAGCTCAATGTAAGCTTGAGGAATAGCATCTCATCTTTTGATTAGGCACTTCACAACCTTCCGGACTCAACAGAGTTCAACAATTTCATATCATAACCATTGTTCCCATTAGTCATAGAGTCATAGAGTTATACAGCACAGAAACAGGCCCTTCGGTGCATCGTGTCTGTGCCAGCCATCCAGCACCTATCTATTCTAATCTCATATTCCTGCACTTGGCCTGTAGCCTTGTATGCTATGGCGTTTCAAGTGCTCATCTAAATACTCCCATTGTTTGGGACAATAGGTAATGGTTCTGTTGTTGCTATTTACAGCTCCTCTGGACCCTTCTTTTGTTTCTTTCCTTGTCCCATTACCATCCTCCTTTGTACCATTATCCTTTTTGTCATTTTGTCTCTCCTGCCTTCCACCCACCTCAAACCTTCCTTTTTATTCTATTCCCCCACCCCGATGTTCCCTGGCTCTTTATCTGCTTATAAACTGTTCAATCTTTAACTTCTTGCAGTTCTGATGAAAAAGAAAGATCATCGAGCTGAAACGTTGCGCCGAATTTTGCTGATTACTGGCAAGGCCTGCCACTGGGGCCAAAAGTGGAAAGCGACCCCATGTCAGCAGGCGGCAGGACCCAGGGCATCATATTTTCACTGGCGGCCAATTAATAGGCCAACCCCCAAGAGCTGGCAGCCAAATCAGAGGGCTGGCAGCTCAGCAATGCCATGGCTAGTGGTGAGGCTGCAGCTCCAGGGTTAATATGTCATAAAAAGCAAAGCACTGGGATTCATTTTTAGAGGGATAGAATCATAGAATGGTTATAGGAGGCCATTCACCCCATTATGTCCATGCTGGCTCTCTGGAAGAGCAGTTCAGCTAGTCCCATTCTTCGCCCTTTCCCTGTAGCCCAATAAATGTTTTCTCTTCAGGTTCTTATATAATTCCCTATTGAAAGCCACGACTGAATCTGCCTCCACCACAATCTCTTCCAAATGCTAACCACTTGGTGCATAAAAAGGATTTTCCTCATGTTGCCATTGGTTCTTTTGCCAATCAGCTTATTTGGTGTTCTCTGGTTCTCGACCCTTCTGCCAATGGGAACAGTTTCTCTCTAGCTACTCTGCTGAGATCCCTCATGATTTTGAACAGCTCTATCCAATCTCCACTCAACCTTCCCTTCTCTAAGAACAACAAACTCAGCTTCTCCAGTCTATCCCTGTAACTGAAGTCCCTCATCCCTGGAACCACTCCCGTAAACCTTTTCTCCACCCTCTCTAATGCTATCACATCCTTCCTAAAGTGTGGTGCCCAGAACTGGACACAGTTCTCCAGCTGAACACAAGAACACAAGAAATAGTAGTAGAAGTAGACCATATGGTCCATCGAGCCTGCTATGATCATGGCTGATCTTGAACTTCAATTCCACTTTCCTGCCCACTCTCCATATCCCTTGATTCCCTGCGAGACAAAAAATTTATCTATTCCAGCCTTAAATGTATTCAATGATGGAGCATCCACAACCCTCTGGGTTAGAGAATTCAAAAGATTCACAATCCTTTGAGTGCAATAATTTCTCCTCATCTCAGTCCTGAATGATTGACCCCTTATCCTGAGACTGTACCCCCATGTTCTAGATTGCCTGACCAGTGGGAACAATCTCTCAGCCTCTATCCGATCAAGCCCTTTCAGAATCTTGTATGTCTCAATTAGATCGCCTCTAATTCTTCTAAACTCCAGAGAATCTAGGCCCAATTTACTCAGCCTCTCATCATAGGTCAACCCCCTCATCCCAGGGACCAATTTAGTAAATCTTCGCTGCACTGCCTCCAGTGCAAGTATATCCTTTCTTAAATGTGGAGACCAAAACTGCACATAATATTCCAGGTGCGGTCTCACCAATGCCCTGTACAATTTTAGTAAGACTTCTTTATTCCTGTACTCCAATCCCCTTGCAATAAAGGCCAATATGCCATTTGCCTTCCTAATAGCCTGCATGTTAACTTTGTGTATTCCTTGTACGAGTACCCCCAAGTCTCTCTGAACATCAACATTTACCAGTTTCATACCATTTAAAAAATATTCTGCTTTTCTATTTTTACGACCAAAGTGAACAACTTCACACTTCCCTACATTATACTTCATTTGCCATCTTGTTGCCCACTCATTTAACCTGTCTATATCTCTTTGCAGCCTCTCTACATCCTCCCCACAGCTTTCCTTTCCACCAAGCTTTGTATGATCAGCAAACTTAGATGCATTACTTAAATAAAATCAAAATACTGTGGATGCTGGAAATCTGAAATAAAAACAAGAAATGCTGGAAATACTTTTTTTGTGTTTATTTTATTTTATTTCATCTTAGTTTGTTCAGTTTGCTTACCCACTTTTTTCATGTTTGTACTTGTGGCTGTTCAATTTTCAGTCCATTAACACCCTATCTGTACTAATGCTTTGTCTTTCAACACACCATTAACATATTGTTTGTCTTTGCTCCATGACCTTCTGGTCAGCTGTCCTATCTACACCTTCTCTTTTGTTATCTTTTGCCCCACCCTCACTTTACCTGCTTATAACCTTTTACATTTCTAATATTTGCCAGTTCTGAAGAAGGGTCACTGACCCGAAACGTTGACTCTGCTTCTCTCTCCACAGATGCTGCCACACCTGCTGAGTATTTCCAGCATTTCTTGTTAGATACATTACTCTCTATCTCTTCATCCAAGTCATTAATATAGAGTGTAAATAGCTGAGGCCCCCGCACTGATCCTTGTGGCACCCCACTATTCACTGCCTGCCAACTTGAAAGTGTCCCATTTATGTCCACTCTCTGCTTCCTGTCTGTTAACCAATCCTCTACCCATGCTAATATATTACCCCAACATCATGAGTCCTTATCCTGCCTATTAATCTTTTATGTGGCATCTTATCGAATGCCTTTTGAAAATCCAGGGAAACAACATCTCCTGGTTCCCCTTTATCTACCCTACTAGTTTCATCCTCAAAAAACTCTAATAAATTTGTCAAACAGGATCTCCCTTTAGTAAAACTATGCTGACTTGTTCTAATCATACTATGCTTTTCCAAGTGCAATGTTAAGACTTCTTTAATAATAGTTTCCAGCAACTTCCCAATGACTGATGTTAGGCTAACTGGCCTGTTGTTCCCTGTTTTCTCTCTATCTCCTTTCTTGAAAAGCAGCGTAACATTTGCCAACTTCCAATCTGACAGGACCATTCCTGAATCTAAGAAATTCTGGAAAATCCTAGCCAGCACATCCACTATCTCTGCAGTTATCTCTTTTAGAACCCCAAGATGTAGGCCATCTAGTCCCGGGGACTTTTAGTCCCTCAAGTTTCTCCAATACGTTTTCTCGATTGCTACCAGTATCCTTAATTTCCTCACTCTTTTTAGCCCCTAGGTTTTAGCCTGTTTCTAGTATGGAATTTGTGTCTTCCACTGTGAAGACAGACACAAAATATTTGTTCAATGCCTCGGCCATTTCTTCATTCCCCATGATGATTTCACCTGTCTCTACCCTTAAGGGACCAATGTCTACTTTAGCTACTTTCTTCCTTTTTATGCACTTATGAAAGCTCTTACAATCTGTTTTTATATTGCTAGCTAGTTTACTCTCATATTCTATTTTTCCCTTTTTATCAATTTTTTGGTGGCCTTTTGCTGGTTTCTAAAACACCCCCAATCCTCAGACTTGCTACTATTTTTTGCAACATTGTAAGCCTCTTCTTTTATTCTAATACTCTCCTTAACTTCCTGAGTGAGCCACGGATGGATCTTTCTGGACGAGTTTTTGTCTTTGAATGGAATGTACTTTTGTTGAACCCTTTGAATTGTTTCTTTAAATGTTTCCCACTGTTCATTTACCGCCATACCTTCCAGTCTATTTATCCAATTAACCTTAGCCAGTTCTCCCCTCATACCTCCGTAATTGGCTTTGTTTAAGTTTAAGATTCTTGCTTGTGATTGAAATGTGTCACTTTCAAACTTAACATGAAATTACTTGTACGTGTTTTTGTACTCTATGCCTCAATTTATAAAGCCCAGAATCCCATATGCCTTTTTAACCATTTCTCAACCTGCCTTGCCACCATCAACAATTTGTGCACATATAGCCCCAGGTTCCCCTGCGCCTGCATTCTCTTTAGAATTGTACGCTTTAACCTATATTGCCTCTCCTCGTTCTTCCTACCAAAGTGTATCACTTCACACTTCCCTGCATTAAATGTCATCTGCCATGTGTCTGCCCATTCCACCAGCCTATGTCCTCTTGAAGTCTTTCATTATCCTCTTCACAGTTCACAATACTTCCAAGTTTTGTGTCACCTGCAAATTTTGAAATTGTGCCCAGTACATCAAAGTCTAGGCCATGAATATATCTCAAGAAAAGCAGTGGTTCTAGTACCATTCCTAGGGAAATGCCATGGTATACGTTTCTGCAATCCAAAAAACAACTACTCTCTGTTTCCTGTCACTCAACCAACTTTGTATCCATGCTGCTACTGTCCCTTTTATGCCATGGACTTCAACTTTGCTGACGTGCCTATTATGAATCACTTTATCAAGTGCCTCTTGCAAGTACTTGTACACCACATTAACCTTATCAACCCTCTCTGTTACCTCATCAAAAAACTCAATCAAATTAGTTAAACAAGTTTTGCTTTTAACAAATTCATGCTAGCTTTCCTTAATTAACCCACACTTATCCTAGTGACTGTTAATTTTGTCCCAGATTATCATTTCTAAAAGCTTTCCCATCACCAAAGTTAAACTAACTGGCCTGTAGTTATTGGTTTTATCCTTACACCCTTTTTGAACAAGCGTGCAACATTTGCAATTCTCCAGTTCTCCAGCAACACCCATGTATCTAAGGAGGATTGGAAGATTATGGCCAATGTCTCCGTAATTTCTAACGTTACTTTCTTCAGCATCCTTGGATGCATCTGATCTGGTCCTGGTGACTTATGAACTTTAAGTATAGCTAGCCTTTTTAAAATCTCCTCTTTATCAATGTTTAGCCCACCCAATGTTTCAACTACCTCCTCCTTCACTATGACTTTGGCAGCATCCTCTTCCTTGGTAAAGAGGGATGCAAAGTACTCATTTAATACCTCAGCTATGCCCTCTGCCTCCACGTGTAGATCCCCTTCTGGTCCCTAATCAGCCCCACCCCTCCTCTCACAACCTTTTTATTATTCATATGCCTATAGAAGACTTTTGGATTCTCTTTTATGTTAGCTGCCAGTCTCTTCTCATACTATTTCTTAGCCTCTCTTATTTCCATTATCACTTTCCCTCTGAACTTTCTATATTCAGCCTGGTTCTCACTTGTATTAGCAACCTCTTTTTCTGCTTCATCTTACTCTCTATCTATCTCCATGATCATCCATAGAACTCTGGTTTTGGTTGCCCTACCTTTCGCCTTCATGGGAATGTACCTCAATTGTACCCAAACCATCTCCTCTTTAAGGGCAGCCCATTGTTCCTTTACTGTTTTGCCTGCCAATATTTGATTCAAATTTTACTGGACCAGATCCATTCTCAACACACTGAAAGTGGCCCTCTTCCAATTAATTATCTTTACTCTAGATTGCTCCTTGACTTTTTCCATAGTTAACCTAAACGTTATGATACTATGATCACTGTTCCCTAAATGTTCTCCTACTGACACTTGGTCCACTTGACGCACCTCATTTCGCAGAACCAGATCCAATAATGCCTCCTTCCTCATTGAGCTGGAAATATACTGATAAAGAAAATTCTCCTGAACACACTTCAGAAACTCTTCTCTTTCTCTGCCTTTCTAACTATTGCTATCCCAGTCTAGATTAGGATATTTAAAGTCCCTCATTATCACTACTATATAGTCTATGCACCCGTCTATAATTTCACTCCGTTTTGCTCCGTTATATCTTTCTTACTAGTTGACAAGGGTGACCGCGGTGACTGCAACAACTACCGTGGAATCTCCCTGCTCAGCATAGTGGGGAAAGTTTTCGCTCGAGTCATTTTAAATAGGCTCCAGAAGCTGGCTGAGCGTGCCTACCCTGAGGCATAGTGTGGCTTTCGAGCAGAGAGATCTATTGACATGCTGTTCTCCCTTTGCCAGCTACAGGAGAAATGCCGCGAACAACAGATGCCCCAGTTCCGAAGAAGGGTCACTGACCCGAAACGTTAACTCTGCTTCTCTTTCCACAGATGCTGCCAGACCTGCTGAGTGAATCCAGCATTTCTTGTTTTTGCTTCAGATGCCCCTCTACGTTGCTTTCATTGATCTCACCAAAGCCTTTGACCTCGTCAGCAGACGTGGTCTCTTCAGACGACTAGCAAAGATCAGATGCCCACCAAAGCTACTAAGTATCATCACCTCATTCCATGATAATATGAAAGGCACAATTCAGTATAGCGGCGCCTCATCAGACTCCTTTCCTATCCTGAGTGGTGTGAAACAGGGCTGTGTTCTCGCACCTACACTGTTTGGGATCTTCTTCTCCCTGCTGCTCTCACATGCGATCAAGTCTTCAGAAGAAGGAATTTTCCTCAACACAAGATCAGATGGCAGGTTGTTCAACCTTGCCTGCCTAAGAGCGAAGACCAAAGTACGGAAGGTCCTCATCAGGGAACTCCTCTTTGCAGACGATGCTGCATTAACATCCCACACAGAACAGCGTCTGCAGAGACTCATCAACAGGATTGCAGCTGCCTGCAACAAATTTGGCCTAACCATCAGCCTCAAGAAAACGAACGTCATGGGACAAGACGTCAGAAATGCTCCATCCATCAATATCGGCGACCACGCTCTGGAAGTGGTTCAGGGGTTCACCTACCTAGGCTCAACTATCACCAGTAACCTGTCTCTCGATGCAGAAATCAACAAGCGCATGGGAAAGGCTTCCTCTGCTATGTCCAGACTGGCCAAGAGAGTGTGTGAAAATGGCGCACTGACACGGAACACAAAAGTCCGAGTGTATCAAGCCTGTGTCTTCAGTACCTTGCTCTACGACAGCGAGGCCTGCCTCCGGAGAATCCTTGGCATCAGGTGGCAGGACCATATCTCCAACGCAGAAGTCCTCGAGGCAGCCAACATCCCCAGCATATACACCCTACTGAGCCAGCGGCGCTTGAGATGGCTTGGCCATGTGAGCCGCATGGAAGATGGCAGGATCTCCAAAGACACATTGTACAGCGAGCTCGTCACTGGTAACAGACCCACCGGCCATCCATGTCTCTGCTTTAAAGACATCTGCAAATGCGACATGAAGTCCTGTGACATTGATCACAAGTTGTGGGAGTCAGTTGCCAGTGATTGCCAGAGCTGGAGGACAGCCATAAAGGTGGGGCTAAAGAGTGGCGAGTCGAAGAGACTTAGCAGTTGGCAGGAAAAAAGACAGAAGCGCAAGGGGAGAGCCAACTGTGTAATAGCCCCGACAACCAATTTTATCTGCAGCACCTGTGGAAGAGTCTGTCACTCTAGAATTGGCCTTTATAGCCACTCCAGGCGCTGCTTCACAAACCACTGACCACCTCCAGATGCTTACCCATTGTCTCTCGAGACAAGGAGGCCAAAGAAGAAGAAGAGGAGAAGACTAGTTGGTGGCCTATAGAATATATCCAGTGGTATAATGGTACCTCTGCTTTTTCTTCATTCTAAACAAATAGATTCTATCCTTGACCGCTCCAGGACAACATCTCTCTCCAGCACTGAAATATGCCCCTTAATCAATAATGCCACTCCACCTCCTTTCTTTTCTTCCCTTTCTTTCCTGAACACCTGGTATCCAGGAACATTTAGTACCCAGTCCTGCCCTTTTTCGAGCCAGGTCTCTGTTATCGCCACAACATCATATTCCCATGTGCTATCTGCACCTGCAGCTCACCAAACTTATTTACTATGCTTCATGCATTTACATACATGCACAGTAAACCTAATTTAGACCATATTGCATTCCCTTTACTCTGACCCCACCTACTATAGTGCTATCAGTCTCTCCCAATCCTTTATGCACCTTGTTTCTCCTTTCTAATGCTACATTATGGTTCCCATTCAATTGCCAAGTTAGTTTAAACCCTCCTGAACAGCAATAACAAACCACCCCATGAGGACATTGGTCCCGGCTCTGTTGCGGTGCAACCTGTCCAGCGTGTATTGGTCCCAACTCCCCGAGAACAGATACCAATAACCCAGGAATCTAAAGCCCTCCCTCCTGCACCATCTCTCCAGCCACGCATTTGTCTGCTCTATTCTCCTACTTCTATACTCACTAGCATGTGGAGTAATCCAGAAATTATTTTTGAGGTTTTGCTTGCTAGTCTTTAGAGAAGAGGAGTCAAGGGAGAAATGAAAGAATAAAACACAAATGAAGCTCCCTAAAAACTGCCTGCATGACCTCATCCCTCTTTCTACCTATGTCTTTGGTACCAATATGGGCACGGGCTCTGGCTGCACACCATCCCTCTCTGAGTATTCTGCAGCCGCTCAGCGATATTAAACTCGTATGGAACTTTGGTTAAACTACACTTGGAGTACTATGAACAAATATGATCCCCATATAATAGATACTTGAGAAGGTGCAGAAAAGATTTACTAGAATGATACCAGAACTGAAAGGATAGGTATAATCTATCGGAAAAGGCTGAACAGATTGGGGTCTTTTCTCTAGAAAAAAGAAGACTGAGGGTGACCTGAGAGAGGTCTTTAAGATTATTAAAGTGTTTGATAGGGTGGACATAGAAAAGATGTTTCCACTTGCAGAGACCACAACTAAGAGCCATAAATATAAGATATTCACTAATCCAATAGGGAATTCAGGAGAAATTTCTTTATATAGAGGGGATTTAAAAATGTGGAACTCAAGAAGTTGGGGGGAATAGCTTAAATACATTTAAGGGGAAGCTAGATAAGCACAGGAGGAAGAAAGGAATGGAAGGATCTATTAATGGGGTAGATAAAGATGGATGGAAGGTGGTGTGTATAGGGCATAAACACTGATATGGAGCAGTTTGGGCTGAATGGCTTGTTTCTGTGGCTATAAATACTTGGTAATACTTTGTAATTTTTAAATTCCACCCTATTGAGCCATTATGGCACAGGAAGAAGCCATTCTGTCCATCGGGTCCATGCCAGCTCTCTGTACAGCAATCCAGTAACTCCCATTCCCTTGCTTTATCCCCATAACCTTGCAAGTCTATTTCCCTCAAGTGCCTATTCAATTTCCTTTTGAAATCATTGATTGTCTCTGCTTCTATCATCACGAATGTAGTGAGTTCCAGGTCATTACCACCCACTGCATAAAAAAGCTCTTCCTCACATTCCCCACTGCACCTCTTGCTCAAAACCTTAAATCTGTTTCCCCTAGTCCTTGAACCATCAGCTAATGGGAACAGTTTTTGTTGCCTATCTTATCTAAAATTGTCATAATCTTGTATACTTCAATCAAATCTCTCCTTAACCACCTTTGCTCCAAGGGGAACAACCCCAGTTTCTCCAAACTAACCTTATAACTAAATTCCCTCATCCCTGGAGCCATTCTGGTAAATCTCCTCTGCACTTTCTCAAAGACCCTCACATCCTTCCTAAAGTGTTGACCAGTCTGGATGCAATGCTCTAGTTGTGGCCTAACCTGAGCTTTATAAAGATTCAGCAGAACCTCCCTGCTTTTGTATTCAAAACCTCTATTTATGAAGCCCAAGATCCCATCTGCTTTGCTAAATAATCTGTCAGTATGTTCTGCCACTTTCAAAAATATATGCACATGAACCCCCAGCTCCCTCTGTCCCTGCTCACACTTTAGAGCTGTGCCATTAAGTCTATATTGCCTCTCCCTATCCCTTCTGCCATAATGCATCACCTCACACTTCTCTTTATTAAATTCCATCTGCCACTTGTCTGCCCATTCTGCCAGTCTATCTATGTCCTGTTGCAGTTGATTGGTATCATCGGCAAATTTTGGAATTGTACTCAGTATTCTAATATCCAAGTCATTTATGTATCAAAAAAGCAGTGGCCCTAGCACTGATCCTTGGGGGACACCACTGTCTACCATCCTCCAGTTTGAAAATCAACCATTTACCACAAACCGCTGTTTTCTGTCCTGAAGCCAATTTTTTTTTATCCGAGCTGACACTGACCCTCCTATTCCATGAGCCTCAATTTTGTTCACCAGCCTTTTATGTGGTACTTTGTCAAACACTTTCTTAAGATCCATATAGCCACTATTCACTGCATTCCCTTCATCAGCCTTCTCTGTTGCTTCATTAAAAAATTCAGTTTGATTAGTCAAACATGATCTGTTTATTAGGCACTGAGGACTGCTGTGGAATTATATAGCACAGAAGCAGGCCATCGGGACCTTCTGTTTGCGTGAGCTCTTTGAAAGAGCTATCCAATTAGTCCCACCCTGCTGGTCTGTAGCTCCCTATTCCCAACCATATTAATGAACATTTTGAGAAAAAAAACTTTGCCAGCAGTAAATGTCACAGTAATAAAAAAAAAAGCAACGAACTGTGTTTCCCCTGTAAGTAATCACTGCACATTAGCCCAAAGGGAATTGTTTTCTTATAAACCTACAGAAAAGCTTTCCAGCTGCATTTACTGTTGTTTCTTTTAAAGGCATCGTTATTCAAATATCCTAATGAAAACATTTCAATGCCTCTCAACATTCTAAGCATTAAAATGTTGTGAAAGAAAATGATTCAGCCCTGTAAGGAGAAAGAAATCTACAAAAAGTGACTCAACCTTTACCTGATTGGTCATTAGCTTTATTGTGGAAGTGTATGTGAAGTATGCAGCTAATTAGTTTGATATGGAAGTGTACACAGTATCACCTTCATCGGAGCAAACTCCCTCAAGAAAACATACATGGAGTGTGAAATTGCCTCATACTCTGCTTTCCATGTGCAGCTTGTGCTGTTGGTTCCTTCCTGCATGACCCACATAGCATTCATTGGGGATAAGAGCACACACAGTTGTGGACCCTGTGTGCATTGGAAGATATAGATTCAGTGCTATCCTAATGTCACACAGCCCAAATGACTGATATGACACCAGGATCCCAAATTGGAGCAATGAATGTGCAGGCAATGAAATCATTGTTCACTCAAGAAAAAACAAGTGTGAAGGTGCAAGATGGGCCCTGCTCTTATTTAAAGGTCCAGCCACCCTAATTGCAGCTAAAGTAATTTTTTGGAACTTTTTCTGTTGCAAAGTGTCTGCAAGTATTGAGTGTTTTTGGAGGTGTTATGGTTAGTTTTTGGATTTTCCAGAGAGTGTTGCCATATTCTCATAGTGGGGCCAGAGGAGAGTTGACTTTATACAAAGGCTCCAACAGGAAGAGTGCAGCAGTGGCAGTGCATCTAAGTCTGCAGGATGACAGGGAGATGGAGCAGAGGCTGTGGAGATGGCAAGCTCCATGCTAATACTCTCTGCTAAGTTGTTGCCGGACTCCTCCATGCTCTTTGAGAATGACAGGAGGCTGTCAGGCAGGCCAGCCAATGCACCCAGCATCTTGGTATGCATGTCCATTCAGAACTTTCCTGTATGCAGCCCCATTAAGTTCCATGTCTGAGTTCTGTGCAGTAGTACTCATCTACAACCACGAAACCTTCTTTATCCATGTCCTGATTCCAAATCTATACTAGTGGGTACATGAAATTGTGTCGTTCCCCACCTTCATCTGCATGAGCACAGGCAGGTCATGAATTCTGACCATGCAGCTAAAAACCAGCATAATCTAACCTTCAGCCTATGGTATTCTAGTAAACAGTTATATATCATTTATAAGTACTGTAAGATTGGATGTTCTATAGTCGTCTCCTGGTCCATGAGGGCCTGATGCTTTGATCACATTGAGCTTTGAGTCATCGGGGGCTAAATTCAATAGCACCTGAAAATGGGCATGGGGATCACGGTGCACAATTAACCTGTGCCTTGTGACTGCAATACAACAGCACACCAACTTCATGCTGGCAGCACATTTCAATTGTTTCAGCGTCGAGCCATCACTTACCATGCTATTGACTGGTTACATGCATCAGCTGGGGGCCAATATTGTAAGTGACCAACTAAAGCTAGCCTGCACTGCTTAAAGGGAAGGTGCATTGTGGCAGCAGCAGGTGCTGTCAGTCATGCAGGAATGTTTCTGACCTGGGAAACATGTACAACATGGGAAAAAGCTGGCTCCAAGGTTCTCAGATGCTGCACTGGAGGTCTTGGTGGAAGAGGTAAAAAGGAGGACAGATGGATTATATCTGCAGGAGGACAGGAAGTTCTCCAATTATGTGTTCCAAAGGCAGTCAGAGCAGATAGCCATGGAGGTCAGTTCCAGGAATCAAGCCTGGAGAACCTGGATGCAGTGGTGCAAGAAGTTCAATGACCTCACACGAGTGGTCAAGGTCAGGGAATGCATCTCCAAATGCCATATCCTACAAACTGCACCAGTAGCCCCAGACACTGCTCAAATCACCACAGCCCCATCACTCACCTACCAACAATCTCTATCAATCAGGACTCATATCTGATACTCATACGCTCCACTTCACACACACAATTAGCACTGCCGCAAACTCTCATCCACATCTCACAGCTTGCGCATGTTGCCAGCTATTCAACCATGACAGCCATATTACACAAACAGATTTCACAACATTCAATAACACACGTCCCTCCCTATTGTAGGACAAGGTGGTGCTCAAAAGGAGGGAGCAGGGGCTAACCTGCATATCCTAGCCGCATATAGAAGACGGTGCTGGCCATTATTGGGACTGCCATTGCTGAGGCCGTTGCCAGTGGCGGGGCTGAAACCATCGAGCAAATGGTATCCTCATACTGACTGCTCCTTTTCAGATACCAACACCCCCTCATCACACACCCTCTTCTGATTTACAAACTGCAGATTGTGTAAGGCGTGAACCTCTCACTTTTCCCGTTCCCAATCCTCACCAGCATCACAACATTACTGTTGTGCCTTTCTCCTTTGAGATACCCAAGCAGTGAAAACTGGCCAGGCAACAGAGGAAGAGCAAGAATACAATGATGATGAAAACACATTGTTACTTAATTTCCCACTTGCATCCACCAGCTCAGATACTGACACTGCACATCATTTAGAGGTGAGCATAGAGGCATGATTTGCATGTGGTGAGACACTGAGCATGTGTAGCACAGGTGTGAACACACCAAAGAATGTGGTCACAGCCGTGTTCTGCTGAAAAGGACTCAGATGAGCACTTTGATGGCGCAACGTACAGAAGAATGCTGATGGCCATGTGTAGCAAAATGCTGGTGCACTGGGAAGTCTGCCAGAAAGCCTGCAGTCAATGTCATGGAGCATGGAGGAATCTGGCATCAATTTGGCACCAACTTTATGCACAACTTGAAGCCCACCCTTTCTAACATGGAAGTGGTGGCCAACTCTGTTCACACACTTGTGGACCCAACCATGATGCAGTATCTGAAGGCCAATGTTGCAGATTCCATTGCAGCACAAGCAGCAACTATCCAATGTCTGCGTGCTGCAGTGGCAGCTCAGACTACTGTCATGCATGTTGGGACTGCTGCCATCATGGCCATGAATTACAGTGCGAAAAGGGTCTTGCAGGCTCTCACAGCAGTCCAGCAATCTGTCCAGCAGATTACTAGGATTGCTGAGGTTCCCTGAACCTCTGCCCCCGGGTGAGTGGCAGTGGCTTCCTGGAGTATGAACCTGTTGTCTTAGCTCAGAATTCATCCTCCCACCCTTTCCACTCTGCCAGTGCCCTTGCTGTTGCCTGTCAGCCAGCCAGCCCAGAACTGTTGCTGTCCATGTTGGGATGGTGCAGTCTGCAGCCACTTCTAGGCCCAGAGCTGCACATGGTCATCCTCCAAGGCCATCTGCAGCCTCCTCCACTGAAAATCAGCAGCCTTCTACAGCCACTAGGTAGCACTGTGTAGGAGCACTGGGACAGGCAAAGGCACACGGAAGACAGGCACAAAGTGAATGCACGGGGTGACTCATATGCAATATGACACGATTTCATTTGTAAATTTGATATGGAATGGTTATTTTGTGGTGGCTTTTATTATTGCATTGTGGTCAAAGTGGATGCAGTGATGGTCAGAAACAGAGGGAAGGTGAGGTGTGAGCCTGTTGGTTAATGGAGAAATGGGATTGCAGTTCCTGGTATCTCACCCAGATGAGTTCTTCGTGGACAGCCTGGTTAAGAAGGAGCTGTCTAGGTTGCCTCCTCTCTTCCTCTTCCGCCTCCTTCTCATGCTCCTGCTCCTCAGTTGTACACCATATAGCTGGTGACAAGCACTGTGCCCTTGGTATCACTGCGGTGCATCCACGAGGTTGAGAGTTTCATGGATAGCATGCTTCTGGAGGTGGTCATCTTGCAGCATAAGGGTGTGCAGGCAGAGAGGGAATGGGTGGCCATCACACAGCCAAGGAAGACCAGGCAGGTTGTGCAGGAATTCCCTGAGTGCATCTCGCTCTCCAACAGCTATGCACTTCTGAATACTGGTGAGAATGATGGTTCATCTGGGGTGTGCAGCCAGAGCCAAGTCTACGGCACCACAGGTTCCTCAGCTGTACAGGGAGGCAGGAGGAAGATTGGGAAAGCAATAGTGATCACGAATTCTATAGTTAGCGGAATAGACACATATTTATACGGCAGCAGATGTGAATTCAGGATGGTGTGTTGCCTCCCTGGTGCCAGGGTCAAGGATGTCACTGAGTGGCTGCAGAGCTCTCTGAGGAGGAGGGTGAACAGCCAGAGATTGTGGTCCATATTGGTACCAATGACATAGGTAGAAAGAGGAATGAGGTTCTGCAGTCAGATTTTAGGGAGCTAGGACCTAGCTAGCAAGTAGGAGATCAATGGTAGTAACCTCTGGATTAATCCTGGTGCCACATGCTAGTGAGTGTAGAAATAGAGGGACAGAACAGATGAATGCGTGGCTGGAGAGATGGTGCAAGAGGAAGGGTTTTAGATTCCTGGGATATTGGGATCAGTTCTGGGGGAGGTGGGACCTATAGAGACTGGACAGGTTGCGCTTCAACAGGGCCGGGAGCAACGTCCTCGCAGGGCTTGTGCTTTTTAGGAGGATTTAAACCAACTTTGCAGGGGGATGGGAACCAGGATGTAGAATTAGGAAGGGTAAAGAAGGTGCACAAAGGATTGGGAGAGACAGACAGCACTAGAGTAAGAAATAGTAAGTTATTAGTTGGAGTCAGACTAAGAGGAAATACAGCAAGATCTAATTCAGGTTTACAGTGCATATATGTAAATACATGGATCATGATAAATAACATTGGTGAGCTGCAGGCTGTCAATGTACAAGCGCTGTCCATATGTGCTACGGTTGCAGAGGACCGTTATTAACCATGAATAGAGATGGTAACACTTGTCGTCAAGCAGCCACCCTCTGCTTTGATATGAATGGCTGAATGGCACAGGATGAAAGCATCGTGACTGATGCCAGGATAGAGGGCATTCACTAGCATGATGTCCTAGGCATGCTCACATTGCATTGAGCTGTGGCATCCGCAGAGCCATGTGCATTCAGTCGGTGGCTCCCTGCAGACTGATGAAGCCCGTTATCCTAACAAAGCTACGTGCCCACTTCTCCTGCTTCTCTCTACTCACATCATGCTGGATTCTTGTGGGATTGGCCACCACTTCTACACTGGAAAGGATGGCTCCAAGTTCTGTGTGAAGCCCATGTGCCATGTTGGAGCCGACTCCTCCATGCTCTTCGACAATGACAACAGGTTCACTGGCAAGCCTGCCAATGCACCAAGCTTCAATGCACCAAGCCTGCCAATGTACCAAGCATCTTGGTGCATATGCACATCAGCTTTTTCCTATTTGCCACCCCATCGAAGTCCTCATCAGAGTCCTCTGCAGCAGAGCTTGTGTGTGATTTCATCCTCTGGGGATCTGGCAGACGTGCTATGCTTTCCCACAGCCTGTTTGCAGCCCACTCGGGCCCAGTGACTCACCACTTGCTGATACTGACTTTGTACTACCCTCTAAGTTATGTGCAATGCCATTATCTGAGCTGGTGGATGCATGTGTCAGATTAAGTGATGGTGCTTCGTTTCTCTCAGAGAAACTCTTCCTCTGGGCCTGCATCCTCAGGCCACCACTGGCTGGCCAGGCGGTTGTTCCTGCATATCTGAAAGCAAGAGTGCACGAGGGGAGGGTTGGGGTGAGGCAAGGGGGAAGGGGGGAAAAGCAAGAGCTGCATGGTTACACCATCTGCATCTTGTGCATCTTACCAACTTGCGGGATGAGTCTCAGTGGCGACTCAACTAATAATGCTGAACACTGTCTCCTCTGAGGGGCTGAGGAGATGCAGCAGTATCTGTCCCTCACCCAGTTCTTTGCTGCTACCTCCTGTTAGGTGCCATCTTGCCTTGCAAGTGAGAGGGATGAGTGTCAGTGAGTGTGTTGTAATGTGTTTCAGTGATGTGCCTGTCATAGCTGGGTAGCTGGAAGTATGTGGAAGCTGTGAGATGTGGATGTGAGGTGTGTGAGGGTCAGATGAAGCATATGAATATTAGGCATGAGTTCTGATTGTTAGAGATTGTTGATGGGTGAGTGATTGGTGTGTGGAGATTGAGCAGTGTGGTACTGCAGTTGGTAGGAGATGGTATTTGTACATGTATTCACTGACCACTTATGCAAGGCCATTGAACTTTTTCTGGCACTTTATCCAGGTCCTTGGGGCCAGACTCCTGACATTGACCTCAGTGGCTATCTGCATCCATCCCTTTCTATGTGCTTGGCTGGAGGGCCGCCTGGCCTTTACAAAAAGATGACCATCTGCTCCTTTCCACCTCCTGGACTGAGGCCTCCAGCACTGCATCTGGGAAGCTAGGAGCCCTCTCTTTGGCCTGCTGCTCTATTACTGCAGTTTCTTCCTGCTCAGAATGTCTTTCCCATCCACTTCTAGCCCTTGCTGCAGCCAGAATGCACATCCCATTTAAGAAGCACAGGCTGGCTTTAAAGTTTACAGGCTAGTTGTATTTGGTGCTAGCCTCACAAGAAGTGCTCACACTCAAAAGTGTGTTTAGTGCTGGGCTGCATGCTGCAATTCTAAAGGTAAGAAAGCACACAAAGCTTGTGTGCTGGCTGCATCACATCTATCGGGTGCGAGGTAATCATGCATCATGATTCTCCCGCCCACCAATGGGCCTTATCAAATCTTTCCCCCCTCTGTGTTTTGCTTCGTGTTTAGATATTTTTGTTGGAATTCAGATATTCCATTGTTAATAATCAAGCTGTCATTACAAATGTGATTTATATCTTGCATGTTTTTTGCAGTCATTTTCTTGGTATCTTTGTTGATGAGAATAATCTTATAGAGTCAGAGTCCCTGATGGCACAGGAGGCCATTCGGCCCATCGTGTCCATGCTGGCTCTCCACGGAGCTATCCAGCAGGCCCACTCTTCTACTCGATTCCCGTAGCCCTGCAAATTTATTTCATTCAAGTGCTCATCCAATTTCCTTTTGAAGTCATTAATCGTCTCCGCTTCCACCACTTTTGTGGGCTGAGTGTTCCAGGTCATTACCACCCGCTGCGTAAAAAAAAGTTCTTGCTCACGTTCCCCCTGCATCTCTTGCCCAAAACCTTCAATCTGTGTCCCTTAGTCCTTGTCCCATTACTTAATGGGAACAGTTTTTCCTTGTCTAACTTAATTAAGCTTGGCATAATCTTGTACACCTCTATTAAATATTCCCTCAATCTTTTTTGCTCCAAGAACAAACCCAGCTTTTCCAATCTAATCTTGTAACTAAAATCCTCCATCCCTGGAACTATTCTGGTAAATCTCCTCTGCACCCTCTCAAGGACCCTCACATCCTTCCTAAAGTCTGCTGACCTGAACTGGATGCAGTACTCCAGCTGAGGCCTAACTAGAGCTTTATAAAGGTTCAGCATAACTTCTCTGCTTTTGTACTCAATGCCTCTATTTATGAAGCCAAAAATCCCATATGCTTTATTAACCACTCTCTCAATATGTCCTGCCACCTTCAAAGATCTTTGCCCATGCACCCCAGGTCCCTCTGTCCTGCACACTTTTTAGAACTGAGCCCTTAAGTCTATATTGCCTTTCCCTATTTCTTCTGCCAAAATGCATCACCCCGCACTTCGCTGTATTAAATCTGCCACCCGTCTGCCCATTCTGCAAGCCTATCTGCATGGCCTGTTGCAGGCAGTTCATATCGTCCTCGCTGTTTGCCACCTCCAAGTTTGGTGTCATTGGCAAATTTTGTAGTTCTACTCTGTATTCCAAGATCCAAGTCATTTATATATAGCAAAAAAAGTGTTCCTAGCAATGACCCTTGGGGAACACCACTGGCTACCATCCTTCATCTGAAAAACAACCATTTACTATGACTTGCTGTTTGCTGTCCTTAAGCCAATTTTTTTTTATCCAGTTGGACACTGACCCTTCTATTACATGAGCCTCAATTTTGTTAACCAGCCTTTTATGTGGTATCTTATCAAATGCTTTCTTAAAATCTATATAACAACATCCACTGCATTCCTTTTATCAACCTTCTCTGCTACTTCATCAAAAAATTCAATTTGTTTAGTCAAGATCTCTCTTTTACAAATCCATGCTGGCTCTCCTTAATTGACTCGAACTTCTCCAAGTATTTGTTCATTTTTGTCCCTGATTATTGTTTATAAAGCCTTATTTACCACTGATGTTAAACTAACTGGCCTGTAGTTGCTAGAAATGTCCTTACACCTTTTCTTGAACAAGGGTTTAACATTTGCCACTCTCCAACCCTCTTGCACCTCCCCCGTATCCAGGAAAAATTGGAAGGTTATGACAAGCCCTTCCGCTATTTCCATCTCCACTTCCTTTAGCAACCTGGGATGCAAGCCATCCAGACCAGGTGACTTATCTACCCTAAGCACAGCCAGCCTTTCCAGTACCTCACTCTCAATTTTTACCTTCTCCATTGCCTCTACTCTCTCCACTTCTACTGACATTATGTCAGATTCCACTTTGTTCGTGAACACTGATTCAAAGTACTCATTAAGTATATTGGCTTTGCCCTGCATCTCTAAGCATGTATTATGCTCTTTGTCCCTCATAGGCCCCACTGCACCTCTTACTACCCACTTACCATTTACATGTAAGTAGATGATTTTTGGGTTCAAGGGAAAGACAATATTGGGGGAGATTTTCCATCATTTCAGCTTAAACTGTTCCTGTCCTTTGAGGATCTGCTCCAAGTCCCTGGCAGCATTTTGTTATAAATATATCTCTATTTGTATGCAAGCGAGAATAGGCTGGGCAAGCTTGTCTCCTGATATTCCCCCTCTCCTGGTATCTCCAAGTGTGCAGGGGAGGAAGAGGTTGGTCTTTGCTGGACACCCATTTCCTTGACACAACCAAGGCTCAATGAGTTCCACCGCATGCAGTACTGCAGCCAGAGGCCCTCATTCTCACAACATCCCATTGCTCTAATTTTTCAGGAATGTCTTTTTAACGTCAGCACCAGGCCTCAGCCAGAGAGCGGAAAGGAGTGAGGAAGAGATCACGAGTTGGAAGTGGGGGGGAGGCATTGATGGAGGGGGTGGGGTCGAGAGAGACCAGGCATTGGTGCAGTGGGGGGGGGGGGAATAGGTGGAGACATGGGGGATAGGCTGTCTGGAGAAATCAGGGATTGGGAATAGAACATTGACGGGGTAACTGGAGAGACCAGTGAGGAGGGGAGAAGATCATGGGGGAGAGCCATAGAGATTATGGGGGAAGAGGAGAAGATTTCAGCCCCTGAAGGACATTGGATGGGCATTGGATTGCCAGGGGTCAGGTTGGGGATGGAGGGTTTCGATTGCGAGGGACGTTAACAGCTTTGCTTCATCAGCGGTGGGGGGGGAGGGGGGGGGTCTGGGGTGGGGTGGGGTGGGAAGCACTCCTGATCCTCCTGGCCCACAAGAAGTGATGGAAAAGCACTTACCTGTTCCATGCAGCAGTTCTCAACTCCCTTTAGATTCTGGATTTCCTGAGACTCAGGAAACCTGGTTGGCCAGTGTTAAAGTTGGAACCCAGAAAAAATTCTGAGGCACGCAGCAATTTAAATGAGTGACCTGCCTCCTGGAAGCGGGCTGGTCACTCCACCCCCCAGTTTCGCCTTTGTTAAAACCATAAATGGGTTGGGTAAAGGTGGGTTATGTTTGGGTTTGAGATTTCTTTTACATTTTTACTTCCCACCGGTCCCAATCAAAACCATTTTTGGGAGTTAAAACTGCCCCCATTGTCATTCTATGTACCACATTTCCGTTCATCCACTCATCCCCTCCCTCCCAGCTCAAAGTGCAATGTTAAGGAGACACAAAATGCTTCATCTTCACAACTTCACCCCTTTTCAAATCATACAGTTTCAAAAGTAAACTAAGTCAACCCGTTGTTCTGTTACACAAGAGTTTGCCAAGAAGGGGAACGTTCCAGGCTCTCTTTTCTCTGGTTGGTCACATGAAACTAACACAAGACAAATATTAAGAAATAAGCAACAATGCAGCATTGGTTTAGGAGAGCCAACTTATTGGGGTACAAGCAGGCAAGTTACAGATTTCACCCAGCTTTCTCCAGCAATCCTGGTTCAGGTGCCTTCAGGTAGCATTATCTTCCCTTCTGGTAATGGTCCTCTGGGCAAGTGATTTGTTATCATTCAGATGAGTTCAGAAACCAGTATTATCACTGCCAGTAGGATTTTTTAATGCAAATCTCCAGCAGTCAGACAGCAAATCCAAATGGTAACTGTATAAATCACTTTGCTTGGCTGTCTCATATTGCACATTTTAAATTTTTTGAAACTTTTTTCCTCTGAAGGTAAACATTAATCAGTGTAATTTCACAATCCCAGATGATTACCTCTACAGAGCTGGGAGTCATCTTCTCCTCCAGTCTGCTTAGCATTCGCTCAATGGAAGACATTCGCTTCGAAAGGTCTGAAATCTGTAGGTAAGGAAAATTTCAAACCATCACCAGCTCACCACCACCAGCACCAGGATGAATAGATTATGCAACTCAACCAATTTAAAGAGGATCTTCAGTGTAAGAGAAAATGGTCGATATGAATCCAAAGGTTTGGTGTTGAGTTAAATGTAAATTATAGATCGTATTTACCCTAGACCCAAAGGATAGGTGTTGGGGTAAGTGTGCACATGCAGATCTCCTTTCGGAGTCACATCCAAAGCATTAGAATCAAAATGTAACAAATGTGAAAATGAGCTGCAGAAATTAACTAGGCTGAGAGAATTCATTTTAAGCTGCCGGGAATTGAAAAAAGGAAAATGGGATAATATCTGCACCATTTGGGGAAGTTATAATTTGGGAAATCTTCAATTAAAAAATTGTTAAGCCTGCATCTTAATTGTTGTATCCTTGAAATCAGGGCAGCATTTACTTCTGCACTTACTTTTTCAGGGGTTAGATGTTAGGAGCTCAGCTGAAGCTTACTACAACTCCCACCCTGTTGACACAATGTGTTGAGGCTGCTGGTCCTGTGAATGAACCCCACTTCTATCGCAAAATACAGCTGCAGCCACCAGTTACAACACCGTAAAACAAGCACAATGTGCAATTCCAAGGTCACAATCTGATTTGAAGCTTCTGACATTAGACCTTCTTCTTGTGGGCCATACAGGCCAGCAATGAGAGAAAAATGTTTCACTGTTCTATATAGCTATGGATGCAGAGACAATTTCAGCTTTCAAGACTGAGATAGGTAGATAGTTGTTTGGTGATAATACCAAGGGATTATGGAGCAAAGGTGGTTAAATGGAGTGGAGGTGCAGATCACCCATGATTGAAGTGGATGGCAAAGTCGGTTTGAGGAGCTGAGTGGTCTACTCCTGATCCTAATTCGCTTACATGGGCAGGTTGAAAACTCAGAATGCACATAGTGAAAAAAAATTATCAACATTCAGCATTGCCACAGACACAAGCTTATGTTTTCCTTTGGTAATGCATTTACATTTGGAGGTGGGTCTCATTCATAGCAACGTATAGGACCAGAAAACACTGTTGTAGTCACTTGGCCAATCCCACCAGCTGCAGAGCACTCTTGTCATATTGTTTGCTAGCTCTAAAGGCAGAACTACAATAAAATGGCAAATTAATTAGAAGTAAAGTTGTGTCTAATACATAATTGTGTACATTGGTAGAATCCAGATCTTTGAAGATATACCTGACTTCCTCCAGAGCCTGAATTTTCCTGTGAGGAACATTTACTCCTGCGTCGTACAAAATGACGCTGATACACTGGATGCTCAGGTGCATCGTCGTCGTCAGAGCTCTCCATGTCAGCACTGTACTGGGCTCCATGCTTCTGATAAGGCAGTGAATGGTGCAGCTCTGCTTCTCCAGTGGAAGTCCATATTCCGGGAACGGATCGAGTGCGGGGAAGTCTGTGTTCACGATGCACCACCTCGTCTGAATTCAATTAACGTGAAAGTGAGGGACAAAGAAAAATAAAAGATGTTAACGTGAATTTATCTTCTACAGCGAAACACATGCATGTGTCTGCATTATTGGCCCAGTGCATCTTATAAGGGTTTGATTTAGTTCCAGGAATGGATACTCCAGGAATCTGAACTTTTCGTCAAATATTGTGCCTTAAAACCCTGGAAGTGAATTTCCTTGCAACCAATTGTTGGACAGCAAGAATATCAAAGGAAAAAGAGGAAGAGTTTTGCTTGGCACATTCCTGGGTCCCAAATACACTACATGTTATGGTACTGACCCACAGAGTAAGAAACCTCATGTTCATTTCCTGGGGTGAGTTAACTGATCTAAAGCAGGGCTATGGGGAAGTAGCATTCCCCCAGTTTTGTGTTAACAGCCCCATTGTCAAACAAGTACCAATACTCATCTATGAACAGTAGATAATTGGGTCGGATACCAAAGAGCTGCCAGCTCAGATACGAGACTATGCTCCCAGAAGAGGGGGGAAAAACTGAAGGATAAAGTAGAAATTTACTCTCTCATACCTCAACCAGTCACAACTTCTTTGATTTTCTCGTTCAATGAAGTAGGAATGGATTTGAAGTTGCCTTTCTATATTAATTTTCAATGAGTACGTTTTCTGAAGTTCGTCAAGTCATTACACTGCACTATAAACAGATGCTGATGTATAGCACCCATTTGGCCAAAAAGTGGCCAAAGTGGGATTGAAATTTCTCTTTTGATAATTTTAGTGGAGAAGTCAAGGATGGAGATGACAGCAAACCCCATCATGTAGGCACACAAAATTCTTTGGTAAAGGTGACACAAGAAATGTTGCCCTGTTCCCATTTTAGCTATTTTCAACAGATAGTTGCTCCCCCTCCCCCACCAGACATTTCTGCTTGCGTTTTCTTCCTGTTCAATGCCATTAATGGACTTGTAACACTTCCCATTACATTTCAAAAATATGCTCATAATTTATCTACTAAGAATGGGGGCTACACTGGCAAGGCTGCATTTATCCTCCATCTCTAGTTGCCCTGATAAGGTAGTGGTGTGTCTTCTCTTTGAACTCTTTATGGGGATGGTGTTTCCATGATGGAAGTACGTTGGAAATTCCAGCATTTTGACCCTAAATTTCTTATCCGGTGGCCTGATCAATAATTTTGCCAGGGCTTTTAAGACATAAGGATAATTATTGAACCATTTTCAAATCAAACCGGCAGCCTTTTTCTATTGCTAAAGGTTCTGAAATGATGCAGTGAAATTTGGTGAATTTTTATGGTCTACGAAGGAACAGAACATTTTATCATGGCAACAACTTACATTTATATAGTGCTTTTAACATAGTAAAGGAACTTCAGAGGAGCATAGTCAGATACAAAATTGACACTGAGCCAAAGAAGGAGACATTAGGATAAGTGGCCAAAAGATTGGCTTTTAGGGAGGGTCTAAAAGGAGGAGAGAGGTGAAGAGGCAAAGAGGTTTAGGAGGAAATTCCGAGCTCAGGACCTAGATGGCAGAAGGCATGGTCACTAATAGTCAGGTGAAGGAAGTGGCCTATGTACAAGAACCCAGAATTGGAGGAAGTTCTCAGAGGGTTGTAGGGCTTGAGGAAGGTATAGAGATCGAGAGGAATGAGGCCAGGGGAAGATTTCTTTTCCTAACCCAATATCAGCATCAAATACTCTCAGGTCAGGTACAGCACAGCTTCACTGCGTGGCAAGTATCCCTCTACTGTGCTGATTTCAACCTCAGAAGAGCACCCCTCACTGTATGAAACTTCTATTTTCCACACATTTCCTGCTCTGAGTGAGACTACCCATTTAGAGGTGTATTTTCTGATTTAGCGATCGGAGTGTAAAACTGAGCATGCTATCCTTTACAATGAATGGATGTAAAATCACAGAGGTTGCAAATTGTGGAGGCTCTCATAATTTTATTTATATATATATTTATATGAAGATATTGAGAGAGGCAGAAGAAGTGAGAGATCTTGGAGTGCATATCCACAGGTCCCTGAAGGCAGCAGGTCAGGTAGGTAGAGTGGTGAAGAAGGCATATGGATTGCACTCCTTTATTGGCTGAGGTATAGAATACGATGCAATGCTGGAACTGTATAAAACACTGGTTAGGCCACAGCTGGAGTATTGGGTACAGTTCTGGTCAGCACATTACAGGAAGGACATAATTGCTCTGGAGCGAGTACAGAGGAGATTTACAAGAATGTTGCCAGGGCTTGAGAGTTGCAGCTATGAGGAAAGATTGGATCGGCTGGGGTTGTTTTCCTTAGAACAGAGGAGGCTGAGGGGTGAATTAATTGAGGTGTACAAAATTATGCGGGACCTAGATATAGTAGACAGGAAGGACTTGCTTCCCCTAGCAGAGAGGTCAATTATCAGGGGGGCACCGATTTAAGGTGATTGGTAGAAGGATTAGAGGAAAAACGTTTTCACCCAGAGGGTGGTGGGTTTCTGGAATTCACTGTCAGGAATGATGGTGGAGGCAAAAACCCTCAGCTCATTTAAAAGGTACCTGGACATGCACCTGAAGTGCTGTAACCTGCAAGGCTATGGACCAGGTGCTGGAAGGTGGGATTAGATTGAGCCGCTAGATTTTTTGGCCGGCAGGGACATGATGGGCTGAATGGCTTCCTTCTGTGCCGTAATTTTTTATGGTTCTATGTGCTCCCTACTGCTGTTTTGCATGGGTAGCACTAAATTGTGAAATTTGTCCCTTACTTCTAATGTGCTGGGAACATGCACACTTCTGTGTTGGAGACAGAATGCTACAAGGAACTAATACAAAAGCAAAATACTGCAGATGCTGCAGATCTGAAATAAAAACAGAAAATGTTGGCAATATTTCATCAGATGAAAGATCATCAACCTGATGATCTGTTTCTCTCTCCATAGATGCTGCCAGACCTGCTAAGTACTTAGAGCAGGTTCTGGTTCTATTACAGCTGCAAGGAATTGTTGCCAAACCCATTCATTTCATGTACAGCAGAGACAGGAAAATAGAGACAGGAGAAGGATGAAGGCTGCAGGTGCATGGGAACAACATCACCTCCAAGGTTTCCTCCAAGCCACATGCCATCCCAACTTGGGATATATATTGCAATTCCTTCATTGTCACTGGATGAAGATCTTGAATCTCCCTATCTAAAAGCACTGTGAGATCACCTGCACCACACAAACTGCAGAGTCAAGAGGAAGGCCCACCGCCATCTTCTCAAGGGCAACTAGGATTGGGGGATAACTAGGGTTGTTTTTTCCAGTGATGGAGGTCAAACAAGGCAAAGGAATACACGATTAATAGGAAAATACTGAGAAGTGTCGAGGAAATGAGGGACTTTGGAATGAATGTCCACGGATCCCTGAAGCTAGCAGGACAGGTCGATAAGGTGGTTAAGAAGGCATATGGAATTCTTTCGTTTATCAGCCGAGGTATAGAATACAACATCAGGGAGGTTATGCTGGAACTGTATAACTCATTGGTTAGGCCACAACTTAAGTACTGTGTGCATTTCTGGTCACCTCATTACAGAAAGGATGTCATGGCACTAGAGAGGGTACAGAGGAGATTTATGAGGATGTTGCTGGGACTGGAAAAATGCAGCTATGAGGAAATATTGGATAGGCTGGGGTTGTTCCCCTTTGAACAGAGAAGGCTGAGGGGAGATCTGATTGAAATGTACACAATTTTGAGGGGCTGGATAGAGTTGAGGTGAAGGGTCTGTTGACCTTTGCAGAGAGGTCAGTGACTCGGAGACACAGATTTAAAGTTCTGATGAAGGGTCACTGACCTGAAACGTTAACTCTGCTTCTCTCTCCACAGATGCTGCCAGACCTGCTGAGTATTTCCAGCAATTCTTGTTTTTATTACAGATTTAAAATGATTGGTAGAAAGATTAGTGGGGAGATGAGGAAAATATTTTTCACCCAGAGGGTGGTGGGGTCTGGAACTCACTGCTTGAAAGGGTAGATGAGGCAGAAACCCTCAACTCATTCAATTCACTCTGGATATGCTTCTCAAGTGCCGTAACCTGCAGGGCTACGAACCAAATGCTGGAAAGTGGGATTAAACTGAGTGGATCGTTTTTCGACTGGCACAGATACGATGGGCCAAATGGCCTCTTTCTGTTCCATAAACTTTCTATGATTCTATGAAGTGACTAGCTCAGTGCTTCAGTTCAGAATATTTTTCATATTCAAATGTTACTACATACTTTTGTAAAAATTGAGTCCATTACATACCATGCAAGAATTTTGAAGTGAAGGAAAGAGAAACCTACCAGTTTTAGAAGATTTGTCTAAACTTTTCCTTCTTGAGTTAATTTCCAATCGGACTTCGGTGCTAAACTCAGACTCTGGCATCAAGTTCTGTCCTTTCGCCTGCAGGATGTTCCGAAATACTGAGGTAAGCTCTGCTTCTCCAATCAAAGACCCCCTCCTGGAACTGTCCTCTGCTGCACCATTGCCAGTGAAAGAAAACTCTGAAAATGACTGCTAGAAAAGGGAAATGAAGAAAAATAATGATCTCTGTCAAAGTTTATATGAAGAGAGGGCTGTCACATAAGTTATTCCAACAAACATGGCTTTGCAGACTTCAATGTGTCAATAAAGGCAAACACAGGAACTGCTCAAAAGCAAACTGCAAATGCTGGATATCTGAAATAAAAACAGAAAATTCTGGAAAAACTCAGCAGGTCTGGAAGCATCTTTGGAGAAAGAAACAGAGGTAACATTTCAGGTCGATGACCTTTCATCAGATCTGATGAAGGTCGTTGACCAGAAATGTTGGCCAAAATTTTACTGGCATGCTATGAGTCTCGATGTCAGGAACAAAAGCAGCTCTGGAGCCTGCGAGGGCGGACGGCAGGACCGCGGGGGCAATTTTACCGGCGGTAGCTAATTAAAAGATCACCACTGAGACCATCGTCCATATTGAGGCACCCTCGCAGGTACTTGGAAAATTTTTGTTATATGCTGGGGCCAGGTAGGCAGGCTTGGTGATTGGAGGGGCAAACCCTCCTGCGCCGGCAGCGGGGCTATGGTGGCAGCCATTGCTGCTGGTGGGACCCTCTGTGGGTTATGGAGCCTTTAGAAAGGAAGGTACCCCCACTAGCAAGCTGCTGGGAGGCTGCTTTGGCATAGATGGCAGACTCACCATGTGGCAGGGTCCTAAATGGTAGGTGGGTAGCCAAGCCACTGTCATTCCTGCTTTTGATAATATCCCATGGAGGTGGGAACATGTCAGGCTTCCCTTCCAACGCCTTCTACGGCCCTTTTATCACCCCTCCCGCCTCCCAGCCCATTGCCAGAGGGCTGATAAAATTAAGCCTGTTAACTCTGCTTCTCTCTCCACAGGAACTGCCTATCTCAGTTAGCAAAGACGCTGCCCAGTGTAGAATTGAGCCGCACAGACCAGCTAAGTCTCTATCCTGAGACACTGGTGATTTAACTGGTCACATCCAAGATGGCAGTAAGACTGCTATAATTGTCCTCTGAAATAGTGAGCAAAGAATGGAAACAAATCATCCAAGGTCCATGTATTGATTTTTATCTACTGATCCACACTGAAAAGTTTGTACGTGTCAATGCCACCTGAGAATCATTTTCAGCTGCACTGTCCTTCATGGAAAAAGCTATTGTCCAGGCTTCCAGATGAAAAACAGCCAAGTGAGCAAGATATTGGAGGGCAGCCAGTTTACATGGAACCATACCCCAACATGAGTAAATGCTTCCAGGAGAGAAAGGACTGCAGCAAATTGAAGGGAGGCACTTTTTTGGAAAGACAGAATTGGACCATAAGATGGGTATCAGCAACAAGCAACAACATTTGAAACATTTTCCAGGATTTGTGCTACGCGGAATGGAACAATTTCACATTTGATTTAGCAAGAATAGTCTTCTGATGTTGCAAGACATCTTGTTGACTTATAGAGTAGAGGGAGCTTGGCTCTGCTTCTAAACTGAGCTGGGACTGCTCAGTGCTGACACTGGGTGCCTGAAATGGGAAAATGTACCAATCTCCAGTGTCAGCATGCATCACACTCGTAAGCACAAAATTCTCCACAGAAAAAAAAAGTACATTTAAAAAAACTTGGCTTATTTAAGTGCAGTCTTGAAACATGCAGGTGCAGTCATGTGTAGACTGTTTCAGGATGTTTTGAAAACTAATGATATGTACTTTGGAACATCTTTATTACTGTCATGTTTTGGTCTACTGTTTTCATGCATTTTAAAAAGGAAATAAATTTTCCTCAGTTATTCCGCCAACACACTGCTGTCCTCAATTAACTCTTTGGAAACTGTTGATATTTTTCTGAACCAACACAAAAATATAAGATATTTGAAATTTCAGAATTAAAGCTACGTATCCAGGATTTAATGTGTAAACACATTACATAGTATGATATTGAGGCGACAGACCAGTTGGGGTTTTTTCCCACTCTCTGCTCCTCCTCAAGGTACTGACCTATACTGGGGTACAGATGCACAGGTTGCAGTCACTCTCTGGAACTTTGATTAAAGGATCATTTTTCATGTCAGAACCCAGCTATCTGGAGGCTGATTGAAATCACAGCCAAGCCTAATCTTGTCCAACACATAAGCATTTTTCAGCAGAAATAAGCGGATAAGAAATCAGCAACAGGAACCTGGCTGATTTTCTTCTCTCTAGTTGGTAACAGGAGGATCGGTAGCCAGAGGACGAAGATTTAAGATAACTGGCAAAAGAACCGGGGTGGGGCGAGGGGGATTGAGAATTTTTTTTTTATGCAGCGAGTGTTATGATCTAAAATTCACTGCCTGAAAAGGTAGTGGAAGTAGATTCAATGGTAACTTTCACAAGGTAATTGGATACATACATGAAAAGGAAAAGAATTGCACCCCTATGGGAAACAGCAGGGGAGCGGAACTAATTGAACAGCTCTTTCAAAGAGCTGGCACAGGCACAGTGGCTGAATGGTCTTCCTCTGTGCTGTAGGATTCTATGATTCCAGTCCAGGAACACCAAGGCTAATTGTAGAGCTCCTTACAATCATCCCCACCCAAGATCAGCCAATTCATCACCAGCCAGCAACTCCCTGGTCTGCACAGGTCAACAATCTACTACACACTACATTTGTCTGTTGCGGTTGCCGTGAAATGGGGAAAATAATAAGTTTCTAATGTAGCTGAAGAATTGAGGGGATTACCTGTAAACCATTCCCATCGTAGTGTGGTGAAGGAAGCTGGAGAGACTGGCGACGAGACTGGGCAGAGTATTCCGAGTCCATATCAAAGTCAATAGGATGCACCGAAAGCAGACGCTTGTTTCTGCGCAACTGAGGAATAAAGGGCGGTAAAAAATGTTAAGTACCTTTCAAGTAAAAATTACATCTATATTTTTCTCTCTTTTTAAGAAGAATAATCTTCTTAAAAATAGTTATGGGGGAAGACCAGGAAAATGGGACTAATTGGACAGTTTTTTCTGAAAGCTTGCACAAACACAATGGAGCTAATGGCCTTTTTCTGTGTTGTGTGATTCAATGATTTAAAGCGTGACTACCCAACCCAAACTAAACCCTGTCACCAGGTTTCATGGAGGCACCCAAGATCACGTCGTTGGCACCAGCTAGACCTCATTGTCACAAGGCGAGCCGCCTTAAACAGTGTTCAAATCACACGCAGCTTCCACAGTGCGGACTGCGACACCGACCACTCCCTGGTGTGCAGCAAGGTTAGACTCAGACCAAAGAAGTTGCATCATTCCAAGCAGAAGGGCCATCCGCGCATCAACACGAGCAGAATTTCTCACCCACAGCTGTTACAAAAATTTCTAAATTCACTTGTAACAGCCCTTCAAAACACTCCCACAGGGGATGCTGAGCCCAAGTGGGCCCACATCAGAGACGCCATCTATGAGTCAGCTTTGACCACCTACGGCAAAAGTGCGAAGAGAAATGCAGACTGGTTTCAATCTCATAATGAAGAGCTGGAACCTGTCATAGCCGCTAAGCGCATTGCACTTTTGAACTACAAGAAAGCCCCCAGCGATTTAACATCCGCAGCACTTAAAGCAGCCAGAAGTACTGCACAAAGAACAGCTAGGCGTTGCGCAAACGACTACTGGCAACACCTATGCAGTCATATTCAGCTGGCCTCAGACACCGGAAACATCAGAGGAATGTATGATGGCATGAAGAGAGCTCTTGGGCCAACCATCAAGAAGATCACCCCCCTCAAATCTAAATCGGGGGACATAATCACTGACCAACGCAAACAGATGGACCGCTGGGTTGAGCACTACCTAGAACTGTACTCCAGGGAGAATGCTGTCACTGAGACTGCCCTCAATGCAGCCCAGCCTCTACCAGTCATGGATGAGCTGGACATACAGCCAACCAAATCGGAACTCAGTGATGCCATTGATTCTCTAGCCAGCGGAAAAGCCCCTGGGAAGGACAGCATTACCCCTGAAATAATCAAGAGTGCCAAGCCTGCTATACTCTCAGCACTACATGAACTGCTATGCCTGTGCTGGGACGAGGGAGCAGTACCCCAGGACATGCGCGATGCCAACATCATCACCCTCTATAAAAACAAAGGTGACCGCGGTGACTGCAACAACTACCGTGGAATCTCCCTGCTCAGCATAGTGGGGAAAGTCTTTGCTCGAGTCGCTCTGAACAGGCTCCAGAAGCTGGCCGAGCGCGTCTACCCTGAGGCACAGTGTGGCTTTCGTGCAGAGAGATCGACTATTGACATGCTGTTCTCCCTTCGTCAGATACAGGAGAAATGCCGTGAACAACAGATGCCCCTCTACATTGCTTTCATTGATCTCACCAAAGCCTTTGACCTCGTCAGCAGACGTGGTCTCTTCAGACTACTAGAAAAGATCGGATGTCCACCAAAGCTACTAAGTATCATCACCTCATTCCATGACAATATGAAAGGCACAATTCAACATGGTGGCTCCTCATCAGAGCCCTTTCCTATCCTGAGTGGTGTGAAACAGGGCTGTGTTCTCGCACCCACACTTTTTGGGATTTTCTTCTCCCTGCTGCTTTCACATGCGTTCAAATCCTCTGAAGAAGGAATTTTCCTCCACACAAGATCAGGGGGCAGGTTGTTCAACCTTGCCCGTCTAAGAGCGAAGTCCAAAGTACGGAAAGTCCTCATCAGAGAACTCCTCTTTGCTGACGATGCTGCTTTAACATCTCACACTGAAGAATGCCTGCAGAGTCTCATCGACAGATTTGCGTCTGCCTGCAATGAATTTGGCCTAACCATCAGCCTCAAGAAAACGAACATCATGGGGCAGGATGTCAGAAATGCTCCATCCATCAATATTGGCGACCACGCTCTGGAAGTGGTTCAAGAGTTCACCTACCTAGGCTCAACTATCACCAGTAACCTGTCTCTAGATGCAGAAATCAACAAGCGCATGGGTAAGGCTTCCACTGCTATGTCCAGACTGGCCAAGAGAGTGTGGGAAAATGGCGCACTGACACGGAACACAAAAGTCCGAGTGTATCAGGCCTGTGTCCTCAGTACCTTGCTCTACGGCAGCGAGGCCTGGACAACGTATGCCAGCCAAGAGCGACGTCTCAATTCATTCCATCTTCGCTGCCTTCGGAGAATACTTGGCATCAGGTGGCAGGACTATATCTCCAACACAGAAGTCCTTGAAGCGGCCAACACCCCCAGCTTATACACACTACTGAGTCAGCGGCGCTTGAGATGGCTTGGCCATGTGAGCCGCATGGAAGATGGCAGGATCCCCAAAGACACATTGTACAGCGAGCTCGCCACTGGTATCAGACCCACCGGCCGTCCATGTCTCCGTTATAAAGACGTCTGCAAACGCGACATGAAATCGTGTGACATTGATCACAAGTCGTGGGAGTCAGTTGCCAGCATTCGCCAGAGCTGGCGGGCAGCCATAAAGACAGGGCTAAATTGTGGCGAGTCGAAGAGACTTAGTAGTTGGCAGGAAAAAAGACAGAGGCGCAAGGGGAGAGCCAACTGTGCAACAGCCCCAACAAACAAATTTCTCTGCAGCACCTGTGGAAGAGCCTGTCACTCCAGAATTGGCCTTTATAGCCACTCCAGGCGCTGCTTCACAAACCACTGACCACCTCCAGGCGCGTATCCATTGTCTCTCGAGATAAGGAGGCCCAAAAGAAAGAAAAAAGAGAAAGAAACCCAACCCAAACCTGACCAGACCCGTGACATGTGTCGGGTTCGGGTTGGGTCGGGTTTCTCTTCCAGGTACAAAATTCGGGCTTGGGTCGGGTCGGGCTAGACGTGGACAGAGATCAGGACAAACAGAAATCAGAGGTGTGAAGAGTTGGTGAGGGGGGGGGAGGAAAGGAGGGGAAAGAAACAGCTACAAGTTCCAACACAAAGCACCCAAGTGACATTAACCCAACCCCTTAAACTCTGAAATCTATCAAGTCTGGGAAGAAATGATAAGCCTGGTGAAAATACCAGTAACTGCAGTAAGTACAGAAACATCAACTGAGCTCTTGCTTTAATCTATACTTGGCCCAAGGATTTAAAATTATCTGGAAATAGGGAGATTAAACTTCCCAATCTGAGTTCTCCGCGGAGATTATTTTTGTTAATGACATCGGAACTTGATACACATCAGAAGCTTGTTTGTTACCCTGCATGATTTCCTGAAATGAATACCGTTTTTCCTGCGAGTGCTCAGGGTTGCGGTGCCTTCACCTGTTTGAAATCAGTGTTTGTTGTTTTTAAAAAAAACTTTATGATGTTAATTGAACATGGGTACATCAACAACTGGCATCTGTACTCAATCACTGGTCTAAAGCCTGGCTACCCGACCAAATCCAAATACATGTGACGGGTTCGGGTCAGGTCGGGCATTAAAAAAAATTAAAGGACTCGGACTCGGGCTCGGGTCCGGGTTGGCTGTTGTCAGGTCGGGCCCAGGTTGGGTTTTACCTCTGTTGGAGCACAGCATTAAAACACCACTGAATTTACATTGGCAATTGGCTGTCTCTGTTTCAGTGCGATCCCCTGGAAGATTATGCAGTTAAAGGGTGGGAGCTAAGTGAAAGTGTGGTCTACTAAGATGGGAAAGCTGACAGCTGGTAAGTACAGGTTCTCCACTCTGTTTAGGCCCACCAGAAAAAGGCACAGGCAATGGTCATAGGAGTATTGTTTCCAGAGGAGATGACTGCATAGTGATCCGGAGTGCAAAACCCTGGTTGAGTCTCTCTGGATCTTAGCCATTATGCAGCTTTGCTGTGCTGTCCCAGCAACTCACACTTATAAAGTGCCTCTCAACTTAACAAACATCTCAAGGCATTTTATAGGAAGTTGGAGAACATCAAGCAGGATATAGGAGACAACATACAGGAGGGGATCAAAGTCACTGTTGAAAATAAGAGTTTCGAGGAGGCTTTTGAAAGTGGAAAGAAAGGTGGAAAGGCAGAGAGATTCAGGGAAGAATTCCAGAGTTCAGGAGCTGGTAACTGAAAATATGAGCACTGATGGTTGAAACTGAGCAAGTCAGAGATATAGGAGGCAGGTTTCTGATTTCACGCTCCTGGTGGAGGATCTCATCCACTAGGACTGTAAATCTGGAATTCACGTACATGATACATACATGATTCTAACTATTTAAATGAATGATTGGAAAAATCATATGAAGCACAGGCCTGAATTTCTGATTTTCACTCCAGGCATGTGAGGGTATTGTTAAGAAAAACTATCCAAACATTTAATATATATTTTAGAAGATAAAAAAAACTTATTCAAGTCACTTCTTCATCACCTCCTGAAATTAAGTCTGAGAAGGATGATGGACGACTAACTTCCTGTGGGTGGCATCTAGCCTCCATTTGACGCAATTTTACACAAAGCACCTGATATTAGTAATCCAGGGATTGGAAATTTCAATTAGTAATACAAGCCAGATATAGAGATTAGGAATATGGGATTAGAAGGCAAAACAGAAAAACAGATATAGAGATCAGGAAATAGAGTTATTAATAGATAACTAGATAGAGACTGGGAAAATTGAGTTGTTAATACAAACCAGACAGAGATATTGGGAATATGGAGTTAATAACACAAACCAGATATGGATAGGAGGAAAATTGAGCTAGTAAACAAATTAGATACAGAGATTTGGAAAAGGAGTTAGTAACATTAAACAGGGGGGCAGAATTTTTCAGAAGCAGCAGAAATCCCACCACTGAAAATGGGGTGGGGGTGGGGGCCGGGCAGCCCCGCTTCAGCGGGTGGTGAGACCCAGGGCCTCATTATGTCAGCAGCAATTCGGTGGCTGCTACCAGGACTGCTGTCCTATTAAGGATGGCGACCTGCCCCCAGATGCTGCCAGCCCAATCAGAGTGCCAGCAGATCAGCAACCTCAGCAGTGCCACCGCTACCGGTGGCCATTTTTGGGGCTGCATCTGGAGGATGAGGACGCGTCGGTAGCCGTGCAGCCTCAAAGTCAGGTATGTGGGGTCTGGGGAGGTTGGGTGGGGGGAGGGGGGGGGGTCCCTGAGGGCAGGCACGCCATTGCTGTAGGGGCAGCCATTGCTTCCGGTCGCCCCTCCATGGGCCATGGAGTGCCTAAAAAGGAGGGCTCCTCACTAAAGCCAGCTAGGAGGCCGCCAGGGCTTAACTGGCAGTCTCTTCAAGTAACGGCGCCCACCCCGCTTGGCGCTGGCAAAATGCCAGCGAAGGCAGTAAGAAACCCTTAATTGACCACATAAGTGGTTCAATTGAGCTCCCAGCAGGCAGCTTGTCTGCCACTTTCCCTGCCGCTGGCAAAATGGTGGGAAGGTGTCAGGCACCCCACCCCCTGCTGATGCCTTCCCATGTCATTTTGCCAGCCTTCCAGCCTCCTGTTGCCAATGGGCCTGGAAAAGTCTGGCCAAGGTATAGAGACTTTGGGAAAATGAATTTATTCATATAAACCAGATACAGAGAAGCTAACGACACATATCATACTGCAAGATTGACAGAGTGGAATCTGTAACAAGTAATTTCTAGCCCAGTAGAATATCAAACTCCAAATTTGCCTTTCAATATACAGTGGAACACTAAGTGTTTAGCTAAAGCCAATGCTAATTAAACTTTCAAAATGTAGTCCATAGATTTGTTTTCTTGCTGCATCCTCTCTGGAGTCTGTCTTTTGTATCGATGTCTTTTGAGATATACATTTAGCCTCAATTAGGTTTCATCTCCAGTAATGCAACTGATTCAACAATACAGTATATATTTATAGATCTGGCTGTATTTGGTGAATGTCAGCATACATCTCAAGCAATAAATGTAATTACCAAGTTACCATCGTGATTAAGGAAATCCTTTGAAAACAGAGTACTATGTTTAAAGTAAAATCTTACTGCACAAATGATTGACATTTTCAAAAACAAAGACCTAAAAGGGACATTACTGCACTATAGTGCTGAGCTTCTGAGTTATCTAAAGTATCTTCATCTTTTTCAATGACCCCGCTCATCATCTGAGGATTGTATTCACCTACAGGAATGGAAAACAGAAGAGAAAAACACATCATTAATGTTGCGAATGGTGCCTGACTGTGAAATCTTCACACCCTACAAAGCTGTGTGTTCTAAGGTCACGTAATGTTGTGCAGTTCAGGGGAAGGATAAAGAACATCAATTTCACTTATGGTTTAATGCCACGCTGCCCTTCCTCTGGCACACACATCAAATCAGAAAGTACGTGCTTGGATTAAGGCACAGGAAGCAAATGTGACTGCTCGACACAAACTGGTATTAATCAACTCTATGCTTAATTAGTGAGTGTGAAGAATTAAAGCAACTTCTGCGCTTGTTGTTGACAGTAGGTGCCTTTTGAATTTAAGAGATATTTGGTCAATCGAATGTCTCCCAAATAACAAATGAAGCAGCCACACATTGGATAATGGACAATGGGAGCTGACAGGATATCAGGAGCTAAAGCATCAGGTCTTATCTAACTCCAAGAAACAGTTCGTTTGACAGATAAAAAGTATCCATCAAGTTTTCTTCTCTTCTGCTGGAGGAAGGTGGGGAGAAAGTCCTTGATAGAACACACGGACTCTATGTGGAATGGATTCGGACTTTTCTCGGACTTGGACTATTTTATTACAGCGGTGAAATATTTAGAAAAGAAGGGGGGTAAAATTTACTTTTCGAATCTATCAAATTGATCGTTATTGGTGATGGTGAATGCAGAACATTTCCCACCCATCATCAACATCAAGCACTTCGAGGTCAAGTACTCCTAAATTCAGCTACAGAGTGCACCTCTCTTCACTCAATTGCAACTGTTCCTTTCAGAGCACTCCACCCCGCCCCCTCTTTCCAAGTCCAGTGTGATGTTTAATTTCACACGCCAGCCATTCTGTGTCCCGTTTGAGTGAGATAATCAGTTCCATAATAATCTGTGGGCAGATCCACAAAACTTGGTCAAGACTGCACACAATTTACTTCACTTGGAATCTTTCCAGAGTGTTGATTGGTAACTGTGTGCTAGCATGCCACGGCCAGAATTTTACCAGCCCTCTGGAGACAGACTGGGAGGCGGGAAGGCTGGTAAAATGGTGGCAGAAGGTGTTGGGAAGGAATTCCGATGTCTTCCCGCTGCCGCAAGATATTCCCAGAGAGTAAATGGCATCCAGAGGTGGGTAGTCAATTAATTCAATTAAGTGACCAATTAACAGCTACTTTCCACCCCTGCCAGCAATTTACCAGCGTCAGGATGGACTCCCACTACGTGCAGAGACCACCAGGTAAACCATGGGGGCCTCCCAGAGCATTCCCGGGGTTGAGTGGGGGGTGGGGGTGGGGGGGAGGGCCTTCCTTTCTGGACACTGCATGGTTCACGGAGGGGCCACCCAGTGGCAATGGCTGCCCTCACAGCTCTGCGCTGCCACTGGAGGGTTCACTGCTCCGATTGCCAGGGCCTGTCTGCTTGGCCCCGGCAAATTTTTAAAAAGGCGCCTTTCCTTCTCCCTGCAGCCTCAACAGGGGCCTGTATCGGTGGTGCTGCCGGGGCTGCCAAGCTGCCAGTCCTCTGATTAGGCCAGCAGCTCTGAGAGGCAGGCCGGCGGTCCCAGCACTGGCCTCTTAATTGGCTGCCACCAGTAAAATCTCTCCCAGGGTCGTACTGTCCACCTGCATGGCTCGGGATTCACTTTCAGTCCCAGTGTTGGGACTACCTACCTTCTCTCAAAATCCAGCCCCATAGTGCTTAGTCCCCTTCAAAGGAAGAGACAAGTTTCTCCTTTTTGAAGTTATTCACTCATGACACAGTACAGTTTCACAAATGCCAGCATCTGCAGGAAACTCACTCAAATGGTTATTCATGAGTGAGCCTTGACCGTCAGTGCTGGTGGGCTATTCTATCGCAGGAGTCATCACTACTGACCCCAATCCTGTCACCATGCAAATCTTTTGGTAAGAATTGTGGTATGACAATCAGGAGTGGGGAGCTTGGCAAGTATTTTTTAAATCTCTTGCCTGTTGCTGAAGCACTCAAGCAGTACTTTACCACTGCCCTGTTTGTGAGCAGCTAAATTTAGTGTGGACTAGGGATTGGATCCCCCCTGGTCTGTATGGCCAATTACCAGATGTGCCATTAAATCAGTCTCATGTAGCATCACAGAGGATCACTATTTCTTCCATCCTCCAAGCTGAGTGCTTGATTGAACACATTTCTACAATGATTACCCTTCTTCAAACTGCGTGACGCAAGAGATGAGGAGGAACCTTGTACAAAATAATCAGTTCACTTCATTTCTACTTCGGCAAAGTCTCATCATATAACTTTATATACCCAACATTTTGAGAAAACAAATGAATACCTTAACACCAACAAACATTTCGAGCTAATAATTAATTAAACCCATTTTTGGGCGGGGCGGGGGGTTGGGGTCGCAATTCGTGATCTGGCTGCGCCCGTTCCCACTGAGGCAGGCAGCGTGCAAACCATGTTGTCTCCTCATTTCAATGATTGTAACTTTGGGCCAAGTGAGGCCCGCACTGCTGGCTGCTTTAACACTCAGCAGGAGACCCAGCAGTATGTGCTGATAGTATCTGGTGCAACTCGCCTGCCCCTCTTATTGGAAAGAAGCTGCTGCTGATCACCTGTATTGACACAGGTTACAAGTAGGAGCTGCACAAATGGGGCACCCGGAAAGGAAGAGGGCTCCTAGGTATACCGATGTGAGGCTGAAAGCCTTAGTGGTGGAGGTGCACAGGAGGAGTGATGTCATGTTTCTGTGGGTGCCCATGAGGCCCTCATAGATCTCCTTCCGAAGGGAGTGGGAGCAAATGGTCAGGGAGGTCAACGTCTGGAGTCTGGATCTGAGGACCTGGCAGCAGTGCCACAAGAAGTTCAATGACATCGCATGGGTGGTCAAAGTCAGTGAATGCATCTTTACATGACATCTCCTAGCCACCATACCACCAACCTCTCCCATTGCTCAATGCACCACAACCCCATCACATACCCATCAGCAGTTCCTAGCAGGACTCAGGCCTAACATTCATATACTCCATCTCACCCTCACACACCTTCCACTGATGACAGCCTCATACCCATCTCCCACTGCTTCCACATACCTCCAGCTATTCAGGCATGGAAGGCATATCACCCAAATACAGCTTAACACAATCACTGACGTTCTGTACTCTCTGTCTTGCAGGACAAGGTTGCACACAATAGAAGGGAGTTTAACTGAATAGGTGGAGGGCAAGAACTTTTTCACCCCTGAGATCAACAGAAGAGATGGTACGGCACATTATGAGGCTAACTGCGACAGAGCCTGTAGCATCTGGCAGCACTCAGAGCATTCAGGATGGAAGTATGTTACTGCCTTATGTCCCCATCCTCCCCAGATACAGGGGCAATGCCAGAGGACTGGAGAATTGTAAATACCACACCTGTTCAAAACAGGGTGCAAGGAAAAACTCAGCAACTACAGAAACAATTATCCAGGACAAAATCAACAGTCACTTGGACAAATGTGGAATAATTAAGGAAAGCCAGTGCAGATTTTTTTAAGGGCAAATTGTGTTTAATTAATTTGATTGAGGTTTTTGATCAAAGAACAGAGAGGGTACATTAGGGTAACATGGTTGATGTGGTGTACATGGACTTCCAAAAGGCATTTGATAAAGTACCACAAAACAGGCTTGCCAGCAAAGTTGATGCCCATGGAATAAAAGAGACAATGGCAGCATGCATACAAAGTTGGTTGAGGAAACCAAGAGTGGTGGGTAACATTTATTTTTTTGGACTAGAGGAAGGTATATAGTAGGGTTCCCCAGGGGTCAGTATCAGGACCACTGCTTTTCTTAATCTATATTAATGTCCTAGACTTGGGTGTGCAGAGCACAATTTCACAATTTGCAGATAACACTGTGATGGAATCCGTGGTCTGCTGGAACAATGGGGAAGCATGTGCGATCTGTTGTCTGAACAGATGACTTGTCAAATGTTCTATTAGGAGCACTGACCCTGGTTTAAAGCTTGCTTTATTTTGAGACAGGTCCTAGCTGAATGGGAAATTGAAACAGAAACAGAAACTGAAACTAAAATTTTGCGTTTCCTGGGGAAACTGAAACTGGTTGGAACCAGATAAAAAGACAGAGAGCCAACCAAGCTCAGATCATGCAGGAGTACAGTTCAGGCAGGCTGAAGAAAGTGAAGGTTGGATCCAGGAGCTGGCCAGAGGCAAATACAAGTTGCTGCAGCGCTTCCTGTTACTTAAAGTAACTGATTTACCAAACTCGGCCATACAGTGCTCAAGGGTGTCACTGAACGGCTCGGATAAAGGTAATACTGGTGGATCCACACCATCAAGACTGTTGTAAGCAGAGCTGAGGGGGTTCTGGAGAAGTACGCCGTTTTGGATGAAGACCATACCCGGGCAGTTTGGGTTGAAAGAAAACTGCTGTTGGATGAAAATTGGTGGTTGCATCTTGGAAGGCAGCAGCTAGAAATCTACCTGAGGAAGTTCAGAGCTTTGGAGAACTTTGTGGCTGCAATTGGTGCCATATATGCTGAGTGGATCCCTAAATCCCTGAGATCTATCTTTGTTGTATCTGATAGTTAATGTATAATTTGTAATATATATATTGACTGTGATTTGTCTGTTAATTCATGTTTAATTTATGTAGATTTTAGTTTGACTGTTAAAGTGAAGGCATAAAAGTGAAAACTTGTACATGTTTTTAAAATTGGGTCGTTCAATAAATTCAGTTCTTTTGGTTTATGATCCCTGTGGGGATCATAACAACACAAAACTTGGAAGTTTTGTGAACTGTGAGGAGGATAGTGAAACACTTCAAGAGGACATAAACAGGCTGGTGGAATGGGCGGATACGTGGCAGATGAAATTTGATACAGAGAAGTATGAAGTGATACATTTTGGTAGGAAGAACAAGGGAAAGAAACATAAAATAAAGGGTGTAATTCTAAAGTGGGTGCAGGAGCAGAGGGATTGGGGGTATATGTGTACAAATCATTGAAGGTGGCAGTAAAATAAAAGCAAAATACTGCGGATGCTGGAAATCTGAAATAAAAACAAGAAATGCTGGATATACTCAGCAGGTCTGGCAGCATCTGTGGAGAGAAAAGCAGAGTTAACATTTCAGGTCAATGACCCTTCTTCAGTTCTGAACTGAACATTTCTTGGTTTTATTTACTGAAGGTGGCAGGGCATGTTGAGAAAGTGGTTAATAAGGCATAAGGTATTCTGGGCTTTATAAATAGTGGCAGAGAACAAAAGCAAGTAAGTTCTGATGAACCTGTATAAAACACTGGTTCCACCTCATCTGGAGTATTGTGTCCAATTCTGTGCACCACACTTTAGGAAGTATGTAGAAGGCATTAGAGGCGATGCAGGAAAGATTTACAAGAATGGTTCCAGAGATGAGAGACTTCAGTTATGAGGATATACTGGCGAAGCTGGGGCTATTCGCTTTAGAGAAGCTTGAGAGGAGATTTAACAGAGGTGTTTAAAATCATGAGAGGTCTGGACAGAGTAGACAGGGAGAAAATATCCCCATTGGCAGAAGCATCGCGAACCAGAGGATACCAATTTAAGGTGACTGGCAAAAAAAACCAGAGGCAATCTGAGGAACACTTTTTTTATGCAGCGAGTGGTTAGGATCTGGAATGCAGTGCCTGAGCACGTGGTGAAGAGAGATTCAATTCTGGCTTTCAAAAGGGAATTGGATAATTATCTGAAGAGAAAATATTTGCAGGGCCAAGAGGAAAAGGCAGGGGAGTAGGACTAGCTGAGTAACTCTTGAAGAGAGGTAGCATGGACACACCGAGCTGAATGGCCTCCTTCTGTGCTGTTACCGTTCTATGATTCGATGATTTGTGTGTATATGTGTATAAGTCATTGAAGGTGGCAGGGCAGGTTGGAAAAGCAGCTGATAAGGCAAAAGGGATTCTGGGCTTTACAAATAGAAGCATAGAGTACAAAAGATAGGAAGTTATGATGAACATTTATAAAACACTGGTTCAGCCTCAACTGGAGTATTGTGTCCAATTCTGGGCATCATCCTCAGGCTGCTATCTGGCACGATATGCAAGCTGCACAAACATTTACCATGGACCCCTTGCTTTAAACCTCTACCCTTCCCTCACCCCAATGGTCCCCTTCTGATTTTATACTTTCAGACACCCAAAAACTGCTGCCTGCCCAGCCACAGCAGTCCCAAAAGAGAGAGAGAGAGAGAGCAGCATCACTCCACTGATGAAGAAGCACCATCACTTAATTTGACCCTTGCAGTTATCAGCTCAGATATTGGCACTGGGTGTATTGCAGAATTGGGGTCTGCCCACAAAGAGTTATTGGGCACCAGTGGACTGGAGCCAGGTCAGGGGGAAAGGATAGTTTGCGTGCCAGCTCATTGGAGGACAAGTTTGCAGGGGGGTTCTGCTGCAGGGATCTCAGATGAGGACTTCGATTGGGTGGTATGCAGGAGAAAATGGATGAATGTGCACACTGAGATGAGTGGTGCATTGATAGGTCTGCCAGATAGTCTTCTGTCATTGTCAAGGAGCATGGAGGAGTCCAACACCAATATGGCAGGGGGGATTAATCAGAGGTTGGAGTTCATTTTTTTCACCATGGAAATGGGGGTTAACTGCATGACAGCACTTGCGGATATGTCCGTGATGCAGCATCTGGTGGTCAAATCTCAGCTTCCATGCAGCACAGACAGAAGCCGAGTGTCCCAGTGCTGCAGCAGAAGCTCAGACTGAAGTCATGAGATCCATGCTCACCACCATGCAGGCTCAGACTGGTGCCATCATCGCTGTGGATCTCAGTTCTCAAAGGGGTGCAGGCTCTCACAGCAGTCCAGCAATCTGCCCTCCAACAGATCAGTGGGTTGCTGAGGCACCGCCCGAGGGGAGTGGCAGTGGCACCTCTTGCTCATCCTCTTTCTCTTCCCACCACTTCCATTCCGCCAGTGCCCTTGCTATTAACAGCCAGCCAGTCCAGACTGCTGCAACCCATGCGGAGATGGTGCAGTCCAAAGCAGAACTGTTCGAGGTCATCCTGCAAGGCCATCTGCAGTCTCTCCGAGTGAAAGTCAGCAGCCTTCCAGCAGTCATTCTGCAGCAACTGGTTTAGTACTATGTAGGAGCACTAGGACAGGCAAGGACATCTACAACACAGTCACAAAGGGAATGCACAAGGGTGAATAGTTCATTTTTGCTTGTATAATAGTATGTGTTGTTTGATAAAAATGTTATGGCAACGGTTGTGTCGGTGTCTTTTATTGCAGAATTTTGGCCAAGCGGTCACTGTGATTGGATGTCGCAGATGAATGGGAAGATGCGTTACAGTGGAGCAATGGTAGTGAAATGTTGCCATCCGAAGGGGATCGGAGTCAAGTAGGCACTGACAGGCAACTTGTCTGGAGCAAAGGTGCTTCGGATGCCTCCTCCTCTTGCTCATCCGCTTTCTCTTCCCACTGCGTAAAGCATCCCATCTGCACAGCCTCTGCTCCATCTCCCTATCGTGTTGCAGACCCAGAGACACTGCAACTATAGCCCCACACCTGTTGCAGCCTTTGTGTTGACTGGTCACTAAATCCCCTGCCCTCCCTGTGAGGATACAGCAACACTACCTGCAAAATGCAGGAACTCACCACAATACCTTCAAAAGCACCCTACAGTTCTTCCACAAACTTGGCAATAGCAGAAGTTATTCTAAATTACCTTAACCGCAAGTTGGATGCCTATACCTATAAACAGCACGAGTGGGAGATCCCTCTTGCAGCTGTGAATGTATTTGCTTGTGAGAATGGATAGTGCACGCATCCAGTGCACATACGTGGTTCAAGTTTCAAAAATGTGCATCAAATCAGCCAGAAAGGCTGTTTGATGTCACGATCTGTCCAGTTGGGAGGCTTCCCAGTATGGGGCACCATGTGGGCCATGCCTGAAGGGCTGTGCGTGCCATCCTGAGGGCATCTGTTGTGCCAAATTTTTAGCCCATGAATTTTAAACCATCCACAAGAGCTCCCTCAGGCTCAGTAAGTAAGTGTAGCATCTACTATGCCATTGAATTTGTGATTCAATTTCTGAAGATGCACGCTGAGCTAACTCATCTCAGTATTAAGACAGGGGAGCTTATTTGTGATACAGTCCATAGTCACTATATGGACTAGCAGGTGCGGAATGGCTATCTGGGCAAAGTAGTGGAGGCTTGCTGGTGCCATGGATCCATGTCTCAGCATGAGTCAACACTTTCATGAGAGGGGAACATTTTCTGAAAAAAAACCCAAGGCTAATATATCTCAAAAATGAATACCATGTTTTCTGTTTGTGACAATATCTGAACCCTTCAAGGAAGCATCTAGCTTCTATGATTTTAAGTAAACCCACTTCATCTAGGATAAAATACACTCAGCTATCTGTTTTCATTTGAGAGCAAATCTCATCAACTAGGGTTAATATTTGAAAGCTACTTAATCCTCCAACACAAAGTGATACTGTATCTAGCTGTCACAGACATCTAAGATTCGCCACTTGCATGTACTTAGCCCAATGTTATTCACTAACTCTTTGCCATGGGCCACAATCCCAATCAACATCTTGCTCAAATGTCACACTCAGGAGTTGGCTGACACGCTGTCCTATTGAGTGATGACAAGTGGGACTACACCAGCAACTACCCACTCTGTACTGTGTGCTCTTCATTTCAATCTGCAGACAGATCAGCAAGTCTGCCAAGGGCCACAGATGACAAGTAGTCAGGTCTGTTATTACTATCACTGAATAAACCTGGGGTACAGAAAGTGGTGTCAACAAGATTACTGTAAAATGGAAAATAAATGAAGCAGTCTGTCGTTTACTCACCATGCAAGTAACTGTCTGATACATTGTCAAATTCATCTCGTTCATAGTGTGAATCTACAAGAGGTAATAAATGCATTAAGAATAAAGTATAAACTGGATTTATGCTATTCTCAATTTAACAGAAACTTGAATGCATCACATCATAGCACTACGTCCATTAGCCTGGAAGAACACTTGCAAATCACTGAAGATACCCCGGGCAAGAAAAAACACAGCTTAGAATCTGCCTTGAGAAAGGAATTAGACCAGTTTCTCCAGTAGGTACACATCATAACTTTTCAATAACTGGCTGACAAATTCCACCTTAAATTGTCCAACCTATTCTGTCCCCAGCAGACCCCAGTGACACTCTGGAAACCCCACCCTGGAGCTTTGCCTCCACAGTCTCAGAAACTCCAGCAGATCTTTCTCCACTCTTTACTGCAAGTTCACTATGCCCAACCCAAAGTAGCACATTCCTTCCTATATTTTGATCATGCCCTGACATCCATCCAATTTAAACAACAATTTGGGATGCTACAAAGACCATGACCTGCCTCTCAATCAGTCAGATCAAGCAACATGCTTGCATGACATTTTGCTCAAGAAACAGTGGTTCATGTTAATGCAGTTCATACTGTTTGCAGTCAGAGGTTCACTCCTATATTGTGGCGATTGCCTCCTCTGTATTCTCCATTTACCACTAGGAAATATGTATCCTAATCTTGCTATGTAACCAGGCCTATGTAACTTGAGTTTTCCCTGTGTCCATTCACATGTGTATTTTACATGCCACTCTGGACTCGAGCCCATCACTTCTATTTCCATTTTTTCTCTCCCCAACTTTTTCCTTTTCTCTTTATTCCTCCTCGACCGCACTCTCTTGTCATGCCTCCTTTCAATTCTTCCTTCTCAGGAGCCCCCAAATCCCTACCCCAACCCCTTAGTACTTCTTGACTTTCCTACTTTCCTGCTGCCATTGCAAGCTTGACTCCCTTTTAGATAAGCCTGCAGCTTCCCTCTTATTCAAATCTTGACATCTTCCAAAGGGCCTATTCAGGCACTCAGTACTGACTGCTTAGAACAGCAATCCCAACCTCTCAATTCTACTCTCTCACTGACTTTCCCATCCAGCACAGCCGGGGGTGCGTGGTGGGGGGGAGGGGAGGGGTTAATCTTTACAACCAACTTCCCATTCCAATCATCCCTTTCAATTCTGACATTGTGAATTCTGCGACTGGATCAGACGTTACCACCCCTCTCCACATCTCCCTCGAGAATGTCTGTTCACTTGTGAACAAGGCCCTTACCATCCATGAACTCATTATAGATGATTGAATCGACATCACGACCTTGACGGAAACCTGGCTGAGGTGTGAAGACACCTTCCCTCTAAACAAAGCCTCCCATCTGGTTATACCTTCCACCACTTACTCCGTCAAGATCGTTGCTCTAATCATCAAATTACGACTTGGCCTGACCCCCTAACTCCTCTGGCACCTTCTCTTTTGAGCATCTCACCTTGTTCCACCTCTCTCAGCTTTCATTTAAAATTCTCATTCTCTACCATCCACCCAAGCACCACAAAAATGTTCTCATTGGGATAACTTCACTACTTTCTTCCTTTAGCCTCTGTGACTTCTCATCCTTAGTGATTTTAAACTCCATCTCAACTCATCATGCTCTCTCTCCTGAGAATACTGTCCTATCATTCCTTCATCTCTCCCTCCACAAAAACTCCGCGACCCATATTCACAGCCAGCCCTTCACCTTGCCATCTCACAAGGCTTTACTGCTCCTAACATGTCAATTTTCGATAAGGCCATACATGTACACTTCCTGTAAAGAACATAAAACATAAGAGCAGCAATAGACCATATGGCCCCTCATGCCTGCTCCACCATTCAATACGATCGTGGCTGATCTTCTGCCTCAACTCCACTTTCCCACCTGATCCACATTTCCCTCGATTCCTTGAGAGACCAAAAATCTGTCTATCTTAGCATTGAATATACTCAACAATACAGCATCCATTTATTTCTCTCCTCCAACATCAACCATCCCCTCCCAAATCTACATCCTTCTATGTCTGCCCTGGAAAATCTCTCTCCCAATTCATTTACAATTGCACTTTCAAATTCTAGTCTTTGGCCCTCCATTCACTGCAACATTTCTGCAGTTACCGGCCTGCTCAACCTCACCCCCATCCTCAATGCCCGAGCCCCATTTAAACCATTACTCCCTCACCCTGGCTGCTCCACCTGGTATAGACCTCATCTCTGCTCCCTTAAGTCCAAGGGATGGAGACTTGAACAGTGGGGGACAACTGGTTTAGCCTTTTATTACCAGATCTGGATGGACCATGTAAAGTACAATTAGGACCTGCTCTCCTCTGCCAAAACTATTCAGTATTCCAGGATCACCCTGGAATGCAAAGATAGCCATCAGCTTCTTTTCCCTATTGCAAACCAACTTCTTAAACTCCTCTCCCCTGTCTGCTCCACACTCGTCTCCAACAACAATTGTGAGGAGCTCATGGATTCTTTGTCACTAAGACTCAGACCATCCAATCTGTTGCCTCTGCCACTTCCTTCCCTTTCCCTAGCCCACTGGCCCAAACTTTCTCCAAGGAATAGAAAGCCACATATACAAATTTGATGATGACACAAAGATAGATGGCATTGTAAGCAGCATAGAATTACAAAGTGATATTAATAGATTAAGTGAATGAGGAAAATTGTGGCAAAAGGATTTCAATGTAGGCAAATGTGAGGTAATTCACTATGGACCTAAAAAGGATAGAACAGGGTAGTTTCAAAATGGTGAAAAGCTAGAAACAGTGGAGGTCCGAGGAGACTTTGGGGTCCATGTACACAGATCATTAAAGTGTCATGTAGAGATACAGAAATTAATCAAAAAGGCTAATGGAATGCTGGCCTAGCTGACTAGAATGCAAGGGGGTAGAGGTTATGCTGAAGCTATATAAAGCCCTGGTTAAACCACACCTGGCATACTGCGAGCAGTTCTGGGTACCACATCTTAGGAAGGATATATCGGCCTTGGAGGGAGTGCAGCATAGATTTACGAGAATGATACCTTGGCTCCAAGGGTTAAATTATGAGGAGCAATTAAACAAACTCGGGTTGTATTCCCTGGAATTTAGGAGGTTAAGGGGTTATTTAATTGAGGTTTTCAAGATATTAAGAGGAACATATCGGGTAGATAGAAATTATTTCCAGTAGTTACAGTCTTGGACTATAGGGCATAATCTAAAAATTAGAGTTTGACGTTTCAGGTGTAAAATTAAGAAACACTTCTAAACACAAAGAGTGGTGGAAGTTTGGAATTCTCTTCTGCAAATGGCAATTGATGTCAGATCAATTGTTAATTTTAATCTGAGATCAATAGATTTTGTTAACCAAAGGTATTAAGGGATATGGGGTGAAGGCAAGTCTATGAAGTTAGGTCACAGATCAGCTATGATCTCATCGAATGGTGGAACAGGCTCAAGGGGCTAAATGGCCTCCTCCTATACCTATGTTCCAAAATAAATTGCTGAAAATTTATGGTCCTTTAATTTCATACTTTGCATCACATCAGCACTATTTAAACCTTCAGAGTTTAGTGCTCTAGGGCATTGTTAGGGCATAAGCCAAATTACCTAGTTCTCTTAATAATAAATTGCATCTTTATTTTTGAGCACTTAGAATGTAACCCTGGACAAACGGTCAGTGGGAAACACAACTAGAAAGAATAACGTACCTAAATGTCGTAGGGGGTGCTTTTCTCCAGGTTGAAGTCTTTTGTGTAAAGAGTGCATCACCTTTGCACTTCCAAAGCTTTTGAAACGAGACCTCACATGGTTGTAAAACCAGTCCAGTGACCCAGTATTCACAATCCTGAAAAAAATACAGGCATAGAGTTGGAACCAGTAGTCTATGCTTTGGCAGAAACTTTACAACAGAGGTACTCAGATGGGACACTACCATTGCAATCTGTCACTGATGTTAATTCCCTCCAAGAAGTAAGTGTCAGTTTTTTTAAGTCCCTTCTTTTGCCATATTTATTCCTAATGCACTCTCTTGCACTTTATCATATCCTTTCTGTCCCCCTCCCGACTACAACTGTTTGGCTCCTCAGCTATTTATCCAATTTTTTCACCCGTGGAACTTCTTATTCCTTCAGTTCTTCCCTTCCTCCTACAGTCGACTGGCTTTTAAAATCCAATTAAATCACCATTATTTCTCAATTTGCCTCAATGAATGAAGCTGGAACTTGATGCTGAGTGTTCATCAATACTGTAAAATTAGAAAGCTTAGATTTAATTAGCCAGGATTCCTGTCCTGATTCGCTGTCTCGTGACTCAAAAAGTACCTGACTGACACTATCACTGGCTCCCCCACCACCATCGTACTTCAGGTTAAAGAACACTGAATGAAACATTCATTTGGGTGAAGTTCCAGTGATTTCATTCAGAACGGGAGGTGGGATATTTTTCAGATAACATTTTTTATGACCCCATCAGGACAAGATTACAGGGATTGTGCATCAGTTTGGCTCGTCGGTTCCACCATCACTTAGAGATCAGAAGGTTATTGGTTTAAGCACCATGCCAGCAATTTAGCACACTATGTAGACTCACCTTCCAGTGCAGTACTGCATTTTCAGAAGTGCCATCCTTCAGATAAAATATAAAACCAAGTACCATCTGCCTGGTTATGTGGTTTAGATAGGCATTATAGATTCTATGGCACTATTTGAAGATCAGCAGCAAGATCTCTCCATTATTCCCTGAACCAATACATTTGAAAACGGACAAATGCTCATGTTTTTTTTAAATTTCCAAAATATACTTTATTCATAAAAAAAACTGTAAAAAATACATTACAAAACAGTTCCAAAAAGCACAAAGTCAAATAATACAAAGGGTGTAAAAGAGATCAGTTTCCTTCAATACAGGAGTGAGTTGCCTCACAACCCTTCCATTTCATTTTACATGCTATGTACATTTTACAGCAAAACAAATATTTCCTGGATACAGTTGAGGGGTTTCCCATGGATCCAGCCCCTCAGTTCACCTTGGTGGGGAGACCTTACACAGTGGTCTTTCCCCATTGAGCCTTTGCCGCGGCTGCCCCAAGCTTTAGTACGTCCCTCAGCACATAGTCCTGGACCTTGGAATGTGCCAGTCCGCAACATTCGGTCGTGGACAACACTTTGCGCTGGAAGACCAGCAAGTTTCAGGCAGACCAAAGGGCGTCTTTCACCGAATTGATGGTCCTCCAGCAGCAGTTGATGTTTGTCTCGGTGTGCGTCCCTGGGAACAGCCCGTAGAGCACAGACTCCTGTGTTACAGAGCTGCTTGGGATGAACCTCAACAAAAACCACTGCATCTCTTTCCACACCTGCTTTGCAAAGACACATTCCAGAAAGAGGTGGGCAACCGTCTCTTTCCCACCACAGCCACCTCGAGGGCATTATGCAGAGGGTGTGAGACTCCGGGCGTGCAGGAAGGATCTGACAGGGAGGGCTCTTCTCACCAAACTATATCTTGGTGTTTGTTTGAAAGTTCTGGTGATGAGGCATTCTGCCAAATGACTTTGGCAGTCTGCTCAAAAAACAGATTAATTTTTTTTTTATTTCCAAAATATACTTTATTCATAAAAATCTGTAAAAATTACATTGCCAAACAGTTTCCAAACAGCACCAAAAAATACAAACATTGCAAGGGAGATCAGTTTCCTTCAATACTGTCATGAGTTTCTTCCCGACCCTTCCTTTTCACAATTGTCATGTCAATTACAGTTTTACATTTACAGCAATTGAGAATATTAACGATACAGTTCGAGGGGTTTTCCATGGATCCAGCCCCTCAGTCCAGCTTGGTGGGGGAACCTTACACTGTGGTCTTTCCCCATTGAGCCTTTGCTGCGGCTGCCCCAAGCTTTAGTGCGTCCCTCAGCACGTAGTCCTGGACCTTGGAATGTGCCAGTCTGCAACATTCGGCGGTGGACAACTCTTTGCGCTGGAAGACCAGCAAGTTTCGGGCAGACCAAAGGGCGTCTTTCACCGAATTGATAGTCCTCCAGCAGCAGTTGATGTTTGTCTCGGTGTGCGTCCCTGGGAACAGCCCGTAGAGCACAGACTCCTGTGTTACAGAGCTGCTTGGGATGAACCTTGACAAAAACCACTGCATCTCTTTCCACACCTGCTTTGCAAAGGCACATTCCAGGAGGAGGTGGGCGGCCGTCTCTTCCCCACCACAGCCAACGCGGGGGCACTGTGCGGAGGGGGCGAGACTTCGGGTGTGCATGAAGGATCTGACGGGGAGGGCCCTTCTCACCACCAGCCAAGCTACGTCTTGGTGCTTGTTTGAAAGTTCTGGTGATGAGGCATTCCGCCAAATGACTTTGACGGTCTGCTCGGGGAACCATCCGACAGGATCCACCGTTTCCTTTTCCCGTAGGGCCTTGAGGACCACTGCCTGATGGACCGGTGGTCAAAGGTGTTTTCCCGCAGAAACTGCTCCACGAAGGATAGGTGGTACGGCACCGCCCAACTGCACGGAGCGTTCCGCGGCAATGTGACCAGGCCCATCCTTCGCAACACCGGGGACAGATAGAACCTCAGCACGTAGTGACACTTGGAGTTTGCGTACTGGGGATCTACACACAGCTTGATGCAGCCGCACACGAAGGTGGTCATCAGGATGAGGGCCACGTTGGGTACATTTTTCCCGCCCTTGTCCAGAGATTTGAACATCGTGTCCCTCCGGACCCGGTCCATTTTACATCCCCAGACGAAGCGGAAAATGCCTCGGGTGACTGCCACGGCGCAAGAGTGGGGTATGGGCCAGACCTGCGCCACGTAGAGCAACAACGTGAGCGCCTCGCACCTGATGACCAGGTTCTTACCCACAATGGAGAGAGATCGCTGCCCCCACATGCCCAACTTTTGTCGTACCTTGGCTACTCGCTCCTCCCATGTTTTGGTGCACGCCCCGGCCCTTCCGAACCATATCCCCAGCACCTTCAGGTAATCTGACCTGACGGTGAAGGGGACAAAGGATCGGTCAGCCCAGTTGCCAAAGAACATGGCCTCGCTCTTGCCGTGGTTAACTTTGGCTCCCGAGGCCAGTTCGAACTGGTCGCAGATGCTCATCAGTCTGCGCACGGAAAACAGATTAATGCTCATGTATCTATCTCACTATTGGTTCTGGATGGCACTGTGCACAAAATGGCTGTTGTGTTTGCCACATATAATTCACAGCACTTCAAAGTCATTCAAGTATGTTAATTATTGAGATTTCTGTGAGAGATGTGTTAAGGTTCTCATATATTAATTCAAATCCGTCTTTTAATCTACAGCAAATTACTGGGCGATCGTGCCGCTGTGTTTATTATGGAGAAAATACTTAGTGCTAGTGTTGGATCACAAAAGGCAGTAAATCAAAATGTGCGTACGAAGTTTAGGAGTTTCTTAGACACCTAAATCATTGCCAGTCATACTACACCACCCACTTTTCATACTTTCCATACTTTTTCAATCTTTGGTGTTTCTGCTGGCTTTGGGTGATAATGCAAAGGTAATACAGCATCTCACAGAGTATTGGGTGGTTATGTAGAATGCCTTTGTCAGTGCTAATCCAGTCATCCATAGATGTTTAGCACTTTTCCTTCTCTTCTGCCAGTTCCTTTGTTCTGCTTCCTGTACACATTCTGATCATCTCAGCGATAGCCCCAAGTAGTCTTATCCAAACACATCAACTTCTGAGGGTACCAATCACAAATCATTTGGCACACAGCCTTCCTTATTTCAACCATCTCACCGTGCAGGCTGCTCCTCATTAGTAAAGTATCCCCTTTGTTATTACACAATATCCTTCTTCTTATATTCTAACTCCTGTGTCTTCTTCAGGGCTCGAGAACTTAACGCTATATTAGATTCCCTTGATGAAAAAGTATCTCCAACTTCCAGACAACATAAGCTAGGTAAATGCATATAGAATTAATGGAATACTCTGGATTGCTATTTTTACTTTACAGTTTCACATTACATAAGATCATACATACTTACATCATGGAGATTGTCTTCAATTTGCGAAATGTAGATGAAAGACATAATGTTACAATTCAGGCTACCTCTCAAATCTCTTTATTCAGACTATCCCTAAAAGACAGCTTCCAGAGGCAAATCCATACTTCCTATTAACCAAAACTTGACCTTATGTAATAATGTAGGATAGCAGGCTGCATGGTGAACAATAAACCCTTACACTCTTGGGGTAGTCACTGAAAATAATATGGGATGGCATCATGTGCTCTTGATCTAACCATATTGGTAGGAAAACGCTACCCTGACAGACCATGTATGCAATGTTACCTCTAGGCTGCGCGGTAGCATGTCCACGCAGCAACCCAAAGATCCCTTCCCAGGCCGCGTATAAGCCAGCCCCTTTAGAATTCTAAGTGCCTTGGACTCCATTATCATCACACTGGGCTGGATTCTCAATTGCCACTGAGGACAGGTACAAGTTTGGGCGCGCATTGAAAACAGCATTCTGGATACCAACGTCTCAGGAATGTGGCTGGATTTTCAAAGGGAGGGCGAGGTGGGCAGGAAGATGGCAACCCACACGCCGCCAATTAATTAGCTGTTGAGCTCGTTGTGGAGCTCATTAACAGGCTTTTAGATTGAGCAAGAGTGTTAGATTTTCAATCGGGAGGCATGGGGAAAACAGAGGGTCTGGGACACGTTAGGGTGCAGCTGTCGTAAGCACAGCAGGGAGCCATAAAGGCTAATGGATGCAATAGTCAACAAATTTAAGCAACGGCGATTTATACTCAACTGCTCAACCAGTGGCACAGAGTTGTCATTGCTGGTGCCTCAGCACCATTGTGAACAGTGAGTGGTTGGACTCATAAGAGGGATGTGAGGCTGCTGGCATCAATTGGGCATCAGGGGTTGGCAGAGGAAGCCTGGGTGAACAAACAAGCGGCAGTTGAGAGAGTTGAGATGGGAGCAGGTTACTGTGACATTGGACAGAGTAGCGAGGAGGAGCTTCAGCAGATGCAGCCTCCTGGTCAGGAGGAGGCCTCAGGAGGACAGCGGGGGGCTGCAAGGGGAAGAAGGCTCTATACAAGACATCGGCTGTACCACCCAAAAGTCAGCTACCTGCAAATGACGGAGTGCCAGTGCTGTAGGAGGCTGCACCTATCCTGGCAGGTGGTCGCAGATATTTGTGCTCTGATCCCCAATGACCTGAGACCTCATGGTTCCCATGGCAACCATCCTATCTGCAGACGTCAAGGTCACCATGCCCTGAATTTCTATCTATCTGTGTCTTTGCAGGGATAAACTGCGGATCTGGGTGGCATTTCGCAGTTGGCAGCTCATCATGCAGGTCACGGATGCCCTCTTGCAGAGGGTGGGACAATACATCTATTTTGAGACAGATGGTCCATCCCAGGAACAGAGACTTTAGGCTTTGCCGTCATCGATGGATTCCCTCAAGTCCGGGGGTGGGGGAAGGGGGGCGGGTCATCGATTGCACCCATGTAGCCATCAAGGCGCCGACAGACAGCGGGCAGATTCCTGAACAGAAAAGGCTTCCACTCAATGAATGTCCAGCTGGTCTGTGACCACACGAAGCACATCTTGCACCCGATTCTTGGACAGCTGTCATGACTCCTTTATCTTTAGAGAGTCCCAGGTGCTGCATCTCTGCTGGTGAACATACAGACTCTGTGGATGGCTGCTGGGGTAACGGTTATCCTCTGAAGAGGTGACTCTCAATGCCAGTCCACCACCCAGACACGGATGCAGAACAATCAAAGCCATCTACTAACACAAACACGCATTGAACAGACCATTGGCATCTTGAAGATGTGCTTCCATTGCCTTGACTGCTTGGGTGCTGCCCTCTGGTATGAGCCAGCTAGAGTGCCTTGTATTGTGCTCGTCTGCAGCGTGCTGCACAACATGACAATACAAAGAGGACTGGAGCTGGATGAAGAGGATGACCTGGAATGCCACTCTTCTTTGGAGGAGGATGGGGCAGTGGAAGAAGGTGAGGAAGAGGAGGGTGAAGGAGGTGCTACAGAGCTGTCCAGCACCCAGATTTGGCAGGAAGATCACCGAGACCGTCCCAAATCTTACGGTGATTGGCAGGCTGGCATGGCTGCAAGGACCATGCTAATTCAGCAGTGCTTCACTTGAGCGGCTCTCAGCCCTATGACAGGTGACTCTAACTCACCCTCCATCAGAGAGAAATTATCCAGCAAACACACACATATCTAAATAATCCCATTGCCACCCAAATAGATTGAAAATGGGGTCTCCACTGCCAACAGTCTCCCACAAGATAGACCATGGCACCACAGCAAACTCAACTACCCCCCCCACCCCTTAACTCCATGTCCCTTTTGACATCAAGCAATAATAACACGTCTGATCATAGGCAAAAGCAGTTGTTATTAAAGGAAAAGTTAACGACCATACAAATTGAGAAACATTACCCAGGTGACCTATTAAATGCAACTAATGGCGCGGTGCCTTGCATTGCTGTCTACTTCCACGGGGTGCTGAGGATGAGGTGGAGGCAGCCTGCTCCCTTGTCTCTGCTCACAGCTTAGAATGCGAGTGGCTTCCTTCCTTGTTGTAGAGGTGCCTTTGGGAGCTCCTCCTCAGGCTGCTGTGCCTAGGTCATTGCAATGGCGGCCTCTGTCATAGGGCCTTCTGGCATGGATGGTTCCTCAGTCGGAGGGTCTGAGGAGGTGAGGGATCCGCTGGTACCCCCTGATGGGTGACCCCCACATCAGCTTCTTCGACTGTCTCAGTCCTTTCATGGCACCCTTGCTTACTGGATGAAGATGCAGCTGGCATCCACTTCAAGCATCTCTGTGCCATCAGCGACACTGAGCGGTCAATGCTACAAAGAAACTCACTCTTTCTGTGCATGTCTGCGCACTGCTCCTGCACTCACTCAGAGTGGTGCTGCAAGGTTGGCCACTCTCTCAATGGAGGGGCTCATATGGCCAAACCCCTGAGTCACAATGGAGCACATGCGCTGCATGGACTCATCACTGTCAGCCCATGGCTCTACAAGGCCTCAGGGATCTCCAACATTTGCAAACTCATCATCCTCTGATGCTCCAGAAAAACTCTCTTTGTTTGTGACACCCGAGGCACAGCATCTTCTCCCAGCAGAGCAAGGCTGTGTCTGTCCTCCATCCTCCGATGGGGACAGCCCAGAGCTGACTCTGTCTCACCCTCCTCCTGCTCAATGATCTGTGGCTTACCCAGTACTCCCCGTTCTAAGCTAGATTGAGGCCCAATCGAGGTAAGCATGACTGCAGTGGTGGAAGGTGTGGAGGAATGACGTGACAGTGCAGACTCTGAAACATCTCTTCCCATCGATGATGCCAGCAACAACTGGGCTGAACATTCTGCTCCCCCTCCACAACTGGGCCTGTGACAAACACAACAAGGTGGAGCTGAGAACATGGGCTACTCAGCAGGTGCCTCAGCACAACCAACCCCATAGATGACAGCGGTTGTACAGCCACAGTGCGCAGGGGCAGGAGTATCCTACATGTCCTTCACCTGAATACAAAGCTATCAAATGACCATATTCTCACCACCTCCCATCACACCATCACCCACAACCTGATGCAATGGCACCCTCCCAATTTCCTGGGCAGCCTCCTCCATCAGGGTCAGAGTATGGAGCTGAAGGACTCCATCACCTGTCCGAGACATTTCCCTTGAATTATATGCTCTCTTCTCCTACAGGATGAAGAGAGAAAAATTTAAGAGTAGGCTGCCCTCCGTCTCCTATTCTAGCATGGCATCCACATGAGATGTTGCGCTTCTCAGTGGTGCTCCCTGTTCAATTGTGCCCCATATGTTATGGTCGCTGACACCTCAGTGATGCAACTGACCACCTGATCTGGCAAAGTTAAGGAGAACTATGAGCACTCAGTTTGCTCAGCTCGTGTGCATGTTGCTGCATACAGAGTTAGAGAGCTGTCATTCCAGTGCCCCTGGCTACTCACCTTTCCAGACTTTATCAGCTCATTGAATCGCTTTCTGCATTGGACCCACATCCTCTGGTGACTCCTCCGCTGCTGACCTCTATCACCACCTCCATGCATGCCCTCTTTGTTTTTCTAGGTGAATTTCTTCTTCCGGATGCCAGAAACAAAACATCTCTCCTGTTGGACCTGCATCCATTAAAGCCTCAAGGGAGGCATCTGAAAATCGTGCTGCCACCCTGGGATACCTGCCTATGCCAGCACCTCTGAGGCCCCTGTTGCTCCAGCGCTCCAGTGAATGTCAAACCCAGTCATGGCTGCCATTCCCCTTTTCAAAGGGCCCTCCGTTACTGGGTCCTACCTCCCGGCCACTCCCAGCGCTGCGAATTGGCTGCCAAACCTGACCCCGGGCCAATTAGGCCCTTTGCATTTCAAAATCGTGTTGTGTCACTGATGCTGACGCGATGCGGGGTCAGGACCCAGAAACGGACATGGCGGGCTGAACGGCCTCCTTCTGTGCCGTAATTTTTCTATGGTTCTATGATCCGGGCTTTGGGTTCTCACCCCAGATTGAAAATCCAGCCCACTGTCTTGAACTGTGGCTTCCAACTGAAGTGAAGGCCCTCAAGCTACCACAGAGGTATGTGTATCTATTCCAAGTAGCTTGCTCAATGCAAAGGATTATTTCCATCATTAAACAATTTTCTTTTAAGGAGTTCCAGATTTTCTCTCAATAAGCAGTTAAGCAAGATCTTAAATCAATTATATATATTTTCCAAGCAGACAGAGCGTGAACTGCTGGCTTCTGACACGTGGACGGATATTGAATCTTTGATACTTGATGTGCTTTACAGAATAATATATACATTGTTCTACAAAGGATCTAGAATTTTATTAACTATAGTTCAGATGCCAACTGGGCTACAAAGTAGATAACTTCACATTTCAAGCTGCAAAAACAATTGCTGGCCCCAGGGGATCACTGGCTGAAGTCCATTTTAAAAAGAATCCAGGCCATTGGCCAAGTTAAAATTTCATTTAAAAATACACAGACTCTGACTTCTGTGGAGGTTGGCCCGATCTAAGAGCATACGAACATAAGAAATAGGAGCAGGAGTAGACCATATGGCCTGTCGAACCTGTTCTGCCATTCAATATGATCATGACTGATCTTCGGCTTCAATTCCACTTTCCCACCTGCTCCACATATCCCTTGATTCCCTGAGACACCAAAAAATCTATCTCAACCTCAAATATATTCAACGATGGAGCATCCACCACCCTCTGGGTTAGAGAATTCCAAAGATTCACAACCCTTTGAGTGAAGAAATTTCTCCTCATCTCAGTCCCAAATGATCAGCCCCTTATCCTGAGACTGTGCCAACGTGTAACTTTGGTGGGACATCAACAAGATACCTGGAGAAATGGCAGATATAGATGTTTTAAGATATTTGCACCATATCTCTGATCTACCACAGGTACGGTGGCAAATTGGGACAACCCCTACAAAAAGTTAGGGCCACAATGTTCAAACTTTATAGTATAAGAAGACAGATAGATCCCCTTGTCTATCACACAGGTCACCAAAGTTGAAAAGGGTAGGACAGAAAACAAAATGAAACAAGGAGTAGTTATGGGTAACTACAAGCTTGCACCTTAGAAACCAGTGGACTGTAAGAGAAAGGGTAAGCTGAGGAAGGCAAGGAAGTTCAGAGTTTTTATTGGGAAAGAATGAGTTGGATCAGGAGATTGTGAGAACTAAACAAGGAAGAGAAATAACATACAAGGCAGAGTATTCGGAACTTACGAGGTGCAAGAAAGGCATTTGCAAACAATTAAAATGATAAAAAATGCACATATTGCAGAGTGATATAAGTCTTGCAAAACTTGGCAATTGTTTCGAAATTAAGGTCAGCATATTGTACCATTTACAAAAACAGCCTAATACTTCCATCCGACCACAAGATGGTGATCAAGCAGTGTGAATGCTCAGCATTGTTATTAACATACACTTAATGGATATTTCTAAGGTCCCACACTGCCAGTGAAGAGGCCATACTTACAGGGAGTGCTAGTCAGAGATATTGTTGGAACACTGCAACCCCATTTTCCACTGCTTACAAGCACAACCCACTGCTGGGTGCAGCAAATTATCCCTATAAACACATTTTCTTACTGGTGAGATTATTAGTGCCATCAATTGATACAAAAATATGCTGTGCTGCACAGTATATTACCATAAATTGACAAAGTATACATTGTTTCTCACTGAGAACTACTTACTGGGGTGGAATTTTCTGTGTATTTGCATAAGTCTAAAAGGTATGAAACTGGACGGACCACCTGGCATTGACCGAGGCACCGGAAACGACAACGGCATACACAACCGTGTCGATCCTGCAAAGTCCTCTGAACTAACATCTGGGGGCTTGTGCCAAAATTAGGAGGTCTGTCCCACAGGCTAGTCAAGCAACAGCCTGACATAGTCATACTCACCAAATTATACTCTATAGACAATGTCCTAGACACCACCATCACCATCCTTGGGTATGTCCTGTCCCACCGGCAGCAGAGATTCATCAGAGGTGGCAGCACAGCCAGAAGGGAGTTCCCCTGGGAGTCCTCAACATTGACTCCGGACTCCATGAAGTCTCATGGCACCAGGTTAAACATGGGCAAGGAATCCTCCTGCTAATTACCACCTACCGCTACCCACACCCACCCCCTTGCCCCCAGCCTTCGGCTGATGAATCAGTGCTTCTCCATGTTGAACACCACTTGTAAGAAGCACGGAGGATGGCAAGGGCATCTGGGAATGTACTCTGGGTGGGGGACTTCAATGTCCATCACCAGGAGTGGCTCGGTAACACCACTACTGACCGAGCCGGCCAAGACCTAAAGGACATAATTGAGGGACTGGGTCCGCAGCAGGTGATGAGGGAGTCAACAAGAGAGTAAAACTTACATGACCTCGTCCTCACCAAACTACCTGTCGCAGATGCATCTGTCCATGACAGTATTGCTAAGAGTAGCCACCACACAGTCCTTGTGGAGATGAAGACCCGTCTTCACATTGGGGATACCCTCCATGATGTTGTGTGGCACTATCACTGTGCTAAACAGATCAAGCAACTCAAAACTGGGCATCCACAAGGCTCTGTGGGCCATCAGTAGCAGCAGAATTGTATTCAACCACAATCTGTGACCTCATAACCTGGCATATTCCCCATTCTACCATTACCATCAAACCAGGGGACAACCCCAGTTCAAAGAAGAAATTACAACACAGAACTACGTTAATGCTGAACAGCAGAAACAGAATGCGATGGACAGAGCTAAGTGATCCCACAAAGAACGGATCAGATCAAAGCTCTGCAGTCCTACTACATCCACTCGTAAATAGCGATGGACAATTAAGCAACTAACAGGAGAAGGAGCCTCCACAAATATCCTCATCCTCAATGATGGGGGAGACCACCACATCAGTACAAAAGACAAGGCTGAAGCACTTGCAACCATCTTCAGCCAAAAGTGCCGAGTGGATGATTCATCTTGGCGTGCTCCTGAGGTCCCCAGTCTTCAGCCAATTCGATTCACTCCATGTGATATCAAGAAAGGGCTGAAGGCACTGGATATTTCAAAGGGTATGGTCCCTGACAACATTCCAGCAATAGTACTGAAGACTTGTGCTCCAAAACTGACCGGGCCCCTAGCCAAGTTGTTCCAGTATAGCTACAGCACTGGTATCTACCCAACAATGTGGAAAATTACCCAGGTATGTCCTGTACACAAAAAGCAAAACAAATCCAACCCGGCCAATTACTGCCACATCAGCCTACTCTCGATCATCAGCAACGTGCTGTAAGGTCTCATTGACAGTGCTATCAAACGGCACTTACTCAGCAATAACCTGCACACTGACGCTCAGTTTGGGGTCCGCCAGGGCCATTCAGCTACTGACCTTATTGCAACCTTGTTCCAAACATGGACAAAAGAGCTGAACTCAAGAGGTGAAGTGAGAGTGACTGCCCTTGACATCAAGGCAGCGTTTGACCAAGTGTTGCATCAAGGAGCCCTAGCAAAGCTGGAGGGAATGGGAATGGGGAGAAGTTGGTTGGAGTCATACCTAGCACAAAGGAAGCTGGTTGTGGCTGACGGAGGTAAATCATCTCAGTAGCAGGACATCACTGCAGGAGTTGCTCAACCATCGTCAGCTACTTCATCAATGAGGTTTCCTCCATCATAAGGTCATAAGTGGGGATATTCGTTGATGGTTGCACAATGTTCAGCACCATTCATGACTCCTCAGATACTGAGGCAGTCCGTGTCCATATGCAGCAAGATTTGGGCAACATTCAAGCTTGGGCTAATAAGTGGCAAGTTACATTTGCACCATACAAGTGCCAGGCAATGACCATCTCCAACAAGAGAGAATCTAATCATCTCCCCTTGACGTTGAATGGCATTAACATCGCTGAATCCCCCACTATCAACATAGTGGGTGTTACCATTGACCAGAACCTGAACTGGACCAGCCATATAAGTACGGTGGCTACATGAGCAGGTCAGAGACTGGGAATTCTACGACGAGTAACTCATCTTCTGACTCCCCAAAGCCTGTCCACCACCTACAAGGCACAAATCTGGAGTGTAATGGAATACGCTCCACTTGCCTGTACGAGTGCAGCTCCAACACTCAGGAAGCTCGACACCATCCAGGACAAAGCAGCCCGCATGACTGGCACCCAATCCACCACCATCAACATTCACTTCTTCCACCATTGATGCACAGTGGCAGCAGTGTTACCTTCTGCAAGATGCACTGCAGTAACTCACCAAGGCTGATTCGACAGCACCTTTCAAACCTGCTACCTCTAGCACCGAGAAGGACAAGGGCAGCAGATGCATGGGAATACCAACACCTGCAAATTCCCCTCCAAGCCACACACCATCCTGACTTGGAACTATATCGCTGTTCCTTTACTGTCGCTGGGCCACAATCTTGGAACTCCCTCCTAACAGCACTGTGGGTGTACCTACACCATACGGACTGCAACGGCTCACCACCACCTTGTCAAGGGAAATTAGGGAAGTGCAGTAAATGCTGCCCTTGTCAGTGACGCCCAACCCCATGAAAAAATAAAAGAAAACAAGTGCAAACTTGTAATCAGGGCATAAAGCAATGTCTGAACATAAGAGATCAAGTAAACATGACCAAGGTATGTTATGTCAATAATTACACTATGCCCGTATTTCCTCACTCTTTAAAGCCCATCACCAGTCTCTGACACTCAGGACTTAGCCTAACATCCTTACACTGCACCTCCTTCGAAACCTACCAGTTGCACATACACCTCTCACTGCCTTCACATACCTCCAACTATTCAGCTATTGCAGACATCATCCAAACACACTGACACACAATCAATGACATTCTGCCCTCTCTACTGCAGGAGAAGGTCGCCCACAACAAGCAGGACAGCCAGAGGACCAGGAAGAATATATACCTTCAGCGCCTGGAGGAGATGGTCCTTTGGATCATGGGTGGCAGTGCTATGGAGTCAGTAGCATCTGGTGCAGCAGAGGCATTCTTGGATGATGGTAAGTTGCTGCCTTATGTACCTTCTCCATTCATTCCTCACCCTCACCCTGAAAGGCGCCATGAAATGGAAACTGCAGATGGAGTGACTGTGGACATCCTGATCATTTCCCCACCCCCCCCACTTCCCTTACCCCTCCCTTCCACTTATGCTTTTCTGCTTACAGATAGCCAAGAACTGGCGGCTATTCCGCCTCTGCAGAAGCAAGTGGCAGGGCAAAAGGAGGAAGATAGCTTTGAAGAAGAAGCACCATCACTCGACCTAACACTCAAAGCAACCAGCTCAGATATTGGCTCTGCACAAATGTTAGAGGCTAGTTTAGATTTGGGATTTGCATGTGGTGAATCATCGAGCATGAGTCGGCTGCAGCCAGGACAGGGGCATAGGTCAGCTGGTGTATAAACTCCCTGGAGGACGAGGTCACACATCAGTCCTGCTGCAGGGGACTCAGATGAGGCCCTCGTTTTGATGGACTATAGGAAAACATTGATGAACATGCATCCCGGGATGCTTGATGTATTAACAGGCCTGCCAGATATCCAAAGTCACTGGCTAGGAGCATAGAGGAGTCCAGCTCCACCATGGCACAGGCCTTCATGCAGACCTCGGAGCCCATCCTTTCCACTGTGGAAGTGATGGGCATCTACATGGCAGTACTGCCAGACCGACCTGTGATGGAGGGCCTGCCAGTCGCTGGTGAGTTCTCACTGCAGCACAGGCAGAGTCCCGCTGATGTATCAATGCTGCAATGGAGCTCAGACAGAGATCATGAGATCCCTGGCTCTTAGCACACAGGTTCAGACTGCTACCAACCAGTCTATGACTGCTGCCATTGTGGATGCAAATCTCAATGCTCGACGGGTTATGCAGGCATTCACAACAGTCCAGCAATCTGTGCTCCAGCAGATTACAATCATTGCTGAGGCTTCATCTCAAGGGAGCAGCAGTGGCACCATGGTGCAGGAACCTGCTGTCCTCTCTTAGGATGACAGCATTTGTACTCCCACCAATGCCATCTGCCAGTTCCCTTTAGAATGCCTCTCAGCCAATCAGCCCAGATTGCTGCCATCCATGCTGAAGTGGTGCAGTCTGAAGCCAAGCCCTCATGGCCCAGAGCTGCTCGAGGGCATTCTGCAAGGCCATCTGCAGTCTCCCCCAGTGAAAATCAGCAGCCTTCCATCAGCCATGCTGCCGTCACTGAGGAAGCACCTCGTAGGAGCAATAGGCCAGTTATGGGTACCCACAAGACAGGCACGAAGAAAATGCACAAGGGTGGCCAGTTCTGTTTTTTGTGTATTATTTATGTATTACGGGATATGGTTGTTGTGTGAATGTTTTTGCTGTTGGTCTTTATTGAGTGATGGAGACCAAGAGGACTTTGTGGTGGGGAGTCTCAAATGGATGTACTGTAAGAGGTTGGTGGGTGCATGTTGGTAATGGGGAAGAGCTCCTTTCAACTGAAGCAAAGCCTCACTAAGTAGTCTCTCTTGCTCTATCCAGTTGCAGCTGGTGCATGTGGTCTCCTTCCTTCCTCCTCCTATTCTTCCTCTTCCCCCTTCTCCACCTCCCGAGGTGGCCTTTAGATCCCAGGAGGTATTGGCTGGGCCCTCATAATTGAGAGGATGTGGAGGATGCAGTACACCACCACAAACATGGAGATCTCTCGGGCATGGTTTTTGGAGATCTCCCCGAGTGACCTAAGCTGCGAAACCTCTGCTTTAGCAGACTAATGGCTTGCCCCATGGTGTTAAGTGTAGCTCCTTGGTTCTTGTTGAAGGTCCAATGACCTTGTGGGCTGGGATGGCAAGAAGGGGGTCATAAGGCATGAGTGGAGTGAGTAGCCCTTATGGTCAAGCAGCTAGTCTGTCTTGGAGGCCAGAAGACAGTGGGTATTGCAGACTGTCACAGGATGAAGCATCATGGGTGCTTCCAGAATAGCAGGTATTCATCCACAAAATATAAATCTGAATAACTGCATTGTTATACGATGCAAATGAATGCAAGTTAATAGATTTGATAGGGCAAAGACTTTATGTTAATCGGCGAGTCTTGAGTTATACCTGATAACTGACTGTCATAATCCATTCTAGCCTTTGGAAAAAAGTCATCTACATATTTTGAAACCTGCATTTTATTTCAAATGAATGAGCAATGTCATCATAGTTGTTTTAGTTAAGGCGATGCTTTATAATTCATCCCTTTTCATTCCTTTCCCTTTCTCTTAGAGTTTCGACTAGTGTTGTCCAACATATAGCCCACAGGCCAGCATCTGGTCTGCTGAAGGTTTCAATCCGGTCTGCCAATTTGCCTCAGTTCAGCTCTGATTGATGGCTCCCCTGTACGCCAGGTGGAGGGGTAGGCGGGACCTGCATTTGAGAAGCGGAGGACCCCTGTCTGTGATTAGTCACTCTCTGTGATTGATAGGCTGCCCGGACGGGGTTAGTGGCAGGGGCACCCTGGGATCGGCCGCTCTTTCTGTTTTCACGTGATTCAGTAAATGTCCAGTATCCTGTACACTGGGCAGGTTCCTGCCACCTTAACTAAAACAGGCATGGTTAGTAACCGGTTGTGGGAATGGCTGCTGCGGAAGCATGGAGCAAGGAACATGGAGTGGGGAGCATGGAGCGAGGGAGACACAAAGACAGAGAGTGGGGAGAGAGGGACAGGGGCGGGTGGGGAAGAGAGAGAGATGGGGAGTGGTGGAGGAAGAGAGGAGGGAACAGAGAGGAAGGAGAGAGAGAGAGAGAGGGGAGGGGAAAGTGTGAGGGGGAAGGGAGAGAGAGGAGAGAGGGGGAGAGAGATAGAGAGGGGAGGGAGAGAGAAAGATAGGGAGTGAGAGAAGGAGAGGCAGGGAGAGAGAGACAGAGATACATAGAGATAGAGACACAAGATCTCTCCTGACAGATAGACATCTATCAGGAATTCTCTGCATCGCTACATCAAGTTTGCGGGCAGAGATTAACTACTTATGCAAGCAAAAACAATGCTAGTAGTTATGTCACTAAATCAGTTTTCAACATAGTGACAAGAAAGTAAGTCAATAAATTAGTCTCATTTAAAGCTTCTTCACAAAAATGCATATTTGTTGTTGTTTTTATTAATAGTAAGATAAAATTTTAATGCCTTCATCTTTCTGAAACTTGCTCACTGGCCCCCTATGTAGGAAAGAAATTGTAATGTGCCCCACCCCACAAGAAAAAACTGGCTTAGACTATGTGTTGGTGAACATCTGCCCCACCCCTCACCACCCCACCTGCTCCAAATATGAGCGGCAGAACTTACAGCCCACTCCGCTCTTGAATTCTCTTCATTAAACCCCTCCAACTTGATTCATTTTTTCCCATTTTTGAAAAGCTCCTCAAAAACGACTTTATCTTCAGTTAGCTCCCTTTCCTCAGCTCAGAATTTCTGCTCAGTGTCTGATTTTTCTTCCTTCTGATGCGGTGTCTTGGAGCATTTTGTATAACCTGTATACGATCTAGACTCTTAGAATACTTTTTACTTTTTGTGGGTTCAGAGTAGAATTTGTCTTGGGCAATTTACCAATTTTAGCACGATAAACTGATTATTCCATAATAACACCTATTTATTAGTTAAGATATGGAGCACCACTTTTTTTTTCGGACATATGCTTTTTAATGCACACTGCATTCAAGGAATGATTCTCTTGAGAATCAGCAAGTGTTCCTGTTGTCGCTTTTAGTTTTATGTGTAAAGATTTCTTTATCCTTATTGACAAAGAAAATATGTTCCCACTAGCTGATGGTACAAGGACTAGGGGACACAGATTTAAGGTTTTGGGCAGAATATACAGGGGGGATGTGAGGAAGAACATTTTTACACAGCAAATAGTAATGACCTGGAACTCGCTGCCTACGAGGGTAGTGGAAGCAGAGACAATCAATTATTTCAAAAGGAAATTTGATGAGCACTTGAGGGAAATAAACTTGCAGAACTGCAGGGATACAAAAGGGGAACGGGACTGACTGGATTGCTCTGCAGAGAGCCCACGTGGAATCAATGGGCCGAATGGCCTCCTCCTGTGCTGTAATGACTCTATGACTCTGGATTTCTTGATGTGGCTGGACATTGACAGAGTGGTAGCCCTTGCGGTTGCGGTATCACTTCCTATTGATGTAGGGGTCTCGCAGAGACAAATCTGTGCAGTCATGAGACCCTGCATCATCGGGAAGCCCGCTATTCTGGAAAACCCATGTGGCTTCTCATCCTGGTCTTCTCTCCTCAGGGAGTAGAGGATCAGCTCCCCTCTCCTCCTGTCGACTGCCTCTGTCATCTCCTGGATACTTCAATGGACAGCGAACCGTGACACATTGTTGATGTCGCCAGTTGTCGCCTGGAAGGAACCAGCTGCGAAGAACAAAAGGACGATGGTGATCTTCACAGCCATTGGGAGGGCCATCCTCTGCCTGGTTTGAAGCTCCAATTCACTGTAAAGGAAGTAACACAACTCTATCAGTACCTCCTTTGTGAGGCAAAGGCTCCTGAACCATTGCTTCTGGCTCATCCCAACAAAGGACTGGTGCTCCCAGAAAACCCTCTCAGGGTACGGCATTCCAATGACAGCCCTCCTCCTCCTCCCTTCTTACAAAGGTTCCTCTTTCTTCTTCTGTAATGCGTTCTTTATGCTGTCTGATGCAATATAAATGAGATGCGTGGAGTCCAGTTGGTTGAAGATCTCAAACAGGTTTATTAACAGCTGAGCTATAATATAAAGTACAGAGCTAACTATTTACAGAACCTTACTCTGGGTGTTACAGTTGCAGAGTGCCTCTGGCTTGTAGTCACATGACTTTATCCTGGCACATACTCATTGGCATACTAAGATCTTAAAGGGACATCACTCTTAAAACCAAACATACAACATCCCCTTTCTTTCCAAAGAGAAGTCTTGTATGCTAAAGTAAAAATCTATAAAATTAGATATCAAAATTGTTTACACATCGATAGAGATTGTGAAATTTACAAATGTATAAGCTTAAGAGTCCATATATCATTTTGGTAGTTTGACAACTCTTCCAGATTTGGTTATGGTATAACCTTCTGGGGATGTGGATTTCACCCTTGGCTGTCCTGGGTTTACAGATGGCTGCTGTCCTGTTGTTCCATTACACCCCCACCATCAGAGCGTGCTCCCTCGAGTCTGCCATGTGCAACTGGAGTATTGCACACTTTTCTCAGTTGGCTTTTGTTCCTTCTCAACACTGCTCCGCTAGATGTTGTAATTTCGCAGGACCTAGGCTCACTACATACTTTGGATACCTCTGCGGGTAATCATGTTCTCATTGTGGGGTGTATGACCCTGACCGTTTGTCCTACATGTAGCTGAAGTAGTTCCGCCCCTGCGTGCACCATCTTCATTCTCCCCTGTTTTTCAAGCAGTGTCTCCAGCATCTCGAAGAATTTGGATAGATGATGGCTTGGCAGAGTCGTCTGCACTTGTCAGCCATACATGATCTCTGATGGTGATGGCAAGCCCATATCCATAGGTGCAGCTCTGAGGTGGAGCATGGCAACATGAAAATCTTGTTTTGTTGTCCTACATTTCAGGATAACTGATTTAACTGTGTGAAGCATTTGCTCGACAAGACCGTTAGATCTAGGTTAATGTGGTGAGGGCGTCACATGGTTTACATCCCATTTCGCACACACATTCCTGAAAGGTTGGCCCGTATACCGTGGCCCATTGTCAGAAACAATTCCTTCAGGTGCACCAAATAGACTGAATATGGCACTCAATGTGTCTGTGATGGCCGCACGTCAAGTGTCTTTTACCTACTTACAATTGGAAATTTGGAGAAATAATCGGTGACTAAGATAAAGTCATCTCCATTCACGGAAAATAGATCAGTGGTGATTTTGGACCAAGGGACTGATGGAATCTCGTGAGGGTGTTGAGGTTCTTTGTGTTGTTGTGGCTGGTGGCTCTGGCATGCCCCGCACATCCTCACTAACCTTTCGATATCATTATTGATCCCTGGCCAATAAACAGTGTCTCGTGCCAGTCGTCTTGTTCGCTCTCTGCCCATGTGGCCTTGGTGAAGTTGTGAAAAGATGTCCTGTCAGAGAGCTTTGGGCACAATCCCTTGTTTTCCCTTGAAGGTCACACCTCTCGAGATACCGAGTTCATCTCTACAAGGCCAAAAGCATCTGAGGGTTTCTGGCATCTCCTTTACTGTGTCAGGCCAGCCTTCTTTGATGACTCTCCACAGTGCCTTCAGTTGTAGCTCACTGGCTGTTTCTGATTGCAGTTGATCACATTTGTGTTAACCAAAATGCAATAAATTTATTTTGAGCACATCTATGCTGTCTTACTTGCAGATCCAGTGGAGCTTCATTCTTGCTCGGGTTTGGCAATCTGCTCAGCGTATCCGAGGTGATCGTTTCGGTACCCGGTTTGTAGCAGACATTGAAGTTGTATCCCCGCATTTTCACTAAAAGTCGCTGTAGTCGAGGTCATGCACTTGTCAATGGTTTGCGCCAGATCATCTCCAGTGGTTTATGATTGGTAAACAGTTCACAGTGGAAACCAAACAGGTAGGTGTGGAACCTTATGATCCCAAACACCAGAGCAAGTGTTTCACGCTCTACGTTTGAGTAATTGGACTGTGCTGAGGATAAACGGCCGAGTCCTCCCGGCGCCAGCCTCCATGGCGGAGTGCTGCTGGTCCCATCTTTAGCCCCCTGCACCCACCCCTCTACCCCCCCGCCCACCACCATGGAGCCCGTTGTGAAGGGCCTGGTAAAATCCAGCCCAATGTGTCAGGTTCACAATGTGAAATGCCTGTTCGCATTCTGGCTGAGAACTACTTCTCTCTGAGTCTTGTCTCAGGTCTGTTTTGCTGCGGACTTCGTGCATCGACTTGCGTTTACGCAGGTCTCTGGCACTCTCCTTGCTGCTGTTGCCCTGTTGCTGCGCCTGTCATCTGTTTGTCTGTGTCCTGCTGTGACTTTTGGCTGTGCCTTTGGGGCCAGAATTCTTGCACAGGTGGACCCAGTGTCCTTTTGCACCGCAAGTCTTGCACACATCTTGAAATGCAGGACAATGTCACCGTGAATGGGACAAACCACACTTAGCACACAGCTTGCTTGCTCTTTATAACCGGGTTATTGTGCTGATACTGTTGGCTGCACCTTGTGCTTGCAGATGCTGTTGTCCACCTACAATGGCTTCATATTTCCTGCCATCTTCTAACAGTGACCTTTCTTTTTCCCCAAGAGGTCTTTCTGAAACAGATCAATGGGTGTTGAGGCTATCACCAGCTCCATTATTCAGTCCGACAGTTCAGCATCTGAAAAATCGCTGTTGCCCTTACTATGGCAACTGCTGTTGAACTGATTTATTGATGTCTGTAGGGCATCAATTCCAGATAGTGAATTCTAAAATTCAGAGCTGATCTTCGAGCACTTTCCAAATCTTTGTGAGTTCTTTCTGGTCCTCTTCAGATATGCCTGAGGTATTGATTCTGTGCAATCCCTCATTTCCAATTGCTCTCAATATTTTTACAGTCTGTTTTCCTGGTTCTGCAGTCACTTGTTCAGTGAAGCATAACTGCATTCTCTGTTTGAAAATCTGGAACTTGGATAGGATATCCATGGCCTTTCAGTTCATGCTGGGAAATTTAATATCCATCTTCATGCTGTTCATTTGCTTTAAAACTTGCTTTAAGACTTGTTCTATAACTCAGCACTATTTTCCCTTTAAGAAAATCTCTGTTGTTTAGACTAGCTGCTTGCATTGAAAGAAACTGGTGTTTTATAGTATTCTGTGTTCATCTTGCTTGCAGCACTCTAGCTGATATGTTTACACAGCTGTTCAATAGGCAGTTCAATTGCTTTTTTTGCTAGGATTTGTTTATGTTGTTGCCCTTTCAGTGGTTTTATGGTTTTTTTTTTAGACTGTGGCTTTGAATGGAAGCTCTTTTTCATACTCGAGTGATTTAACATGTTTTTTTTAAACTGTGGCTGCACGGATGAAAGCTCTTCAGTGATCGGACTTTTTCTGCTTTTTGCAATCGAACGCCTCCTGTGATGGCACCAACCTCGATCAGCCTGGGAGAGGAGCCGGGTCTTCCCATTTTTTTTTACATAGAGCTTTAGAAAAAAAATCAATCTTTTAAGCACTTCAAAGCTTGTTTTTTTAAATGGAGATCCCTCGACTGTTGGCATAATGACTCACTCGATTTACTGGCAGCCTGTCGTTCTCAGCTCTGTCTCCCACAGCCGGAGGTAAGTTCTTTTTTCTTTCTACTGTTGGGGCCAGTATTTTTGTTGAACTTTCTTTCTAGTGGCTGTAGGGAGGGTTGTTTTCAAAGCTGTTTAACCTGTGGTCTTCAAACATTGACTTTGTCTTCTCACCACAGCTGCCACCATGTAATGCATTCTTTATGTTGTCTGATGCAACATAAATGAGATGCGTGGAGTCCAGTTGGTTGAAGATCTCAAACAGGTTTCTTAACAGCTAAGCTATTATATATAGTACAGAGCTAACTGTTTATAGAACCTTACTCTGGATGTTACAGTTGCAGAGTGCCTCTGGTTTGTAGTCACATGACTGCATCCTGGCATGGATCTCATTAGCATATTAAGATCTTAAAAGGACATCACTCTTAAAGGCAATTATACAACATGCTCCTCCTCTGTCTGTTCTGCTCATGCTGCAGAACAAGTGGCACTGCAACTATTGCCCCAATATTTATGCAAGACAATGCATAAATCTCAGCCTCTCTGTGGTCGTCCAGCAACCCACTACAGGGCTTTCTCCACTTTCGCCTGAGCACAAGTTAGCCAAAAGCACCTCAGCTGAAACTTGTTGAGTGACTCTTTAAACAGCCCCAGAACAGGGCCCATCTTGCTTCATAACATTTGTTGTTTCAGGAGTGAATAAGGAAGGCACTCCCTGAACATTTGTTGGCCAATTTTAGTATTAGTGCATCACCATGTTGATCTCTGCGATGTCATAATCTAGCCCTTTCAACTCTTCGGACACACGCAGGGGACAAACCTGCTTGTATCATTCCAGTTGCCTGATGCCAAGTGGCCTAAATGGGAACCAGATAGTGGCACCTTCCATGCTTCTATGATAGAGATATGTCTGCATAGTGCCAACAGAAGTGGCGGTATGTGATTGAATTTCCTGCCCTACATGTTCTTTAGACATACTTTTTTAAAAAAATTATAAATTCACTATCTGGTGTGGTACTGAGCAATACAACCCAGGAAGGGTGAATCACCATGCTATGCTGAGATAACTAGGAGCTCAGACACTACAATTGTCCTCAGTTCCTGAGCTAATGAAAGGAATATCAGTCTGTGTATTCCACTCCTGAACATAGTGGAAAGTGTACTTATATAATACTGGATGAGGGCAGAATCAAGCTTGACATTGAATTGCTCTACCTCGCTTGCCAAAACACAAAGTCTGAGCCGACCAATGTCGGATGGCCACTTTACCATGGTAATAGGAGTTACTCACAGCTGTGGAAACTCTAGCATGAGTCAGCACCTTCAGAAGAGAAAATGGGAAGGAAAATTAATAATGGAAGATGTGTACATTAGGTACAGGGATTCCATGGGAGTGGAAAAAAATTGGGAGGTGCATGCATAAGGAAGAGGAATTCCATGGGATGGGGAGAAAAAAAAACAGGATGCGCATGCATACGGGAGATTGGTTGCCTCACCTGGCAATCCGGCAGGAATCACACACCCAGCCATACTCTTTTTTGTTGAATTTGCTACAGCTTTTGCAGGTGTACAGACAGCAATCCAGACATTGACGTTTGCTGTTCACCAGGAACTGGAAGGGTTCCAGGCAGTGAATGCAATGACCTTCGTTAAACTTGGCTTGCTTCGTAAGAAACTTCCTCTTAGTCCTTTCTTCTTCAATCTTAGACTTTAATTCCCTAAACAGGGGAAAGCAGGATAGAAGGGACAGGAGGAAATACAGGAAAAAAGATGAGTGAATCAAAGCAAAAAAAGATATCTATCGTAAAATCTGGTGTATAAGTTGCCCCCATGTACAACTCACATTCTTTTCTTATACCATAACAATCAAAATATTATAGTGCCTAAATTTAGGGAATATAAAAACTATTGGATAAAATTTACAAAGATGTGATTTGATAGGGTTAATCAGGAATTCAGATGGACAATCCAGAGATTTACTGACCTCCCGAGCTGAAATCCTAAGGCATGCACCCAATATGTAAAGCTCAGTGAAAATTAGTAAAATCTATTTTTATGTATGTAAGTGCAATGTATACACCAGTCTTTACAATATGTAGAACCAGATACCCAAGCCACTAGTCCCATAAGTCAGATGCGCCTTTCAGTTTTAAGAGCTTGATTTCATAAACTCTCTGAAAGTACATTATACATTAAAATATATAATCTATTAATATTATACAAATGATACGACAGCATAGAAGTTGCACATTCTGTGTCCCACTTCGACACCCCCAGTTTTGATTTGATCCCACTTCAGTATCATTTTTTTAAATCCCTCCTACTTTGGTGATGCACCTTTTGTATTCATTAAAATATTTTATGAAAATTTAAAAAACAAAAGCATAATAACCATAAGATTTCCTCTTGTGTTTAAAGTATTCATGTTAGTACTGTGCTTAAAAGCCTTGGCATCACTCCAAATCCGCAGATATGTTGCTCTGTCAGCTGCAGGGTGATGCTGCAGTCTGAGCATATGCATCTCCCAGTAAATACAGGCCTGCATTTACTCACTGCAAGTGGAAAGACAAATTTCCGCAGATAAAGAGATTTCTTCATTTTATCTTTTTCAACTTATCTGAAAACAAGCAGAATTAACTTTTTTGGGTAAAGCTTTAAATTTGTTATTACCCTGTCAAATTTTTGGCTAGGACAGAATGCATAAATCAGAGACAGTTGTTAGCCTGAAAAACAATTAGCCTTTATAGAACAGATATTCAGAGCTTGAAACAATGTTGCCTCCCATTTTACTGTGTATTCTGAGCTTTAAATAGATAAGAAAATACATGGAAAGTAACATATAACGAAGGACATGGAATGGCAACTTTCACAGAGAAATGGATAAAATTGCAGAATTCTATCAATTTTGGGAATAGCCTAAATACCATCTGCTGAAAATGTAATTTGACTTATTCAGTCATAATAAATCAGTTCACCCTGATAACAAGAGTGTGTACGTTACATGGCAAACCACCCCTATTGTTATAAAGCAGCTCACCTTCCAATTGACCACAAGCAATGCTACAGGAGATCCGCAACTACAGCTGACTACTTAATGTGATTTATTATTACTTTTTCTAATCCAGCTAGAATGTATGAATGATCATGACCGACCCTGTGAAGCTGTCAGATACACTTTCTAATCTATTGGTTGAAGATTCCTCCAACTATGAGCAGGCTATTCTAATTTTTTGCTCCTAGCAGAGAGAAAGTAAAGCCTGTTGACCACCACCACAAATCTGTGTTACAGTAACTGTGGGACATATGCCAGTTGAACGTAGTGCTATTTCATTTCTGCTGGAAATTAGAAAAATACTGAGCAGTCTGAGATCTATAGAATCAGACTTCCCCATACTCACTGCCTGAAAACACTACAGCATACCCTTATGGATAAGGCTACATCAATTCGAGAGGAAAAACAGAAGTACCTCTCAAAAACATAGCAACCTAACACAGCTACATTCCAGCAAAGCATTTTAATCCTAAAGCTTGTAACACTATACCAATACGGCCGACTATGTTAACAGATATACATGTACTCCTGTAAACAATAACAAAAGATACATCTACACCAACATGTATAACAATGTAAAGTTCAGAATTCTGTAGATAAATTATTAATAGTATGGAAACATATCTGATTTTAACAAGGAACTACCAGCATTATCGATAGGAACACAAGAGTTTTTAGTAACATGAAAAGACCATTGACTTTTTTGATGAAACTCAGCACCACCTACCCACCTTCCCAACACATCCCTCAATGTCTTAGCTCTGCGGAAACACACCTAATTGCTTCTTGCTCACATTTATACTACGTCTGCTTCAATACATCCCCAGGATAATTAATTAACAAGCCCTTATCCTTTGGGTGAAAAATGTTCTACTGACTTTCCTGCTTACAAACCTTCTAATTTATACTTGTGCTCACCGCTTTCTGCACTCTTCGCTATAGTGAAGAATTTGCTTGGTTCTGCTTTGCCAGTTCCTTTGATAACCTTAAAAACCTTAATCGGTCACTTAAAAGACTCACCTTTCCCAAATAAAAGCAAGTCTGACTTCCTTGACCCTGCATCAGTAGTTAAATTCTAATAACCAGGTCTCATCTTTATTGTTTGAATGAGTACCCTCTCAAGGGCATTAATATCCATTGTATGATTACATGACATTAATCTTAAAATTAAATTTACAAGAGATTTGATGCAACTTTCACATGCATATTGGAAATTGCACAGCAAAGCATTAGTCATAGTCACAAAGGTTAAGTCACCAATTTCTGTGCAGTCTCCATCTCTCAGATGTGACCTGGTATCAGTGGCCATTTCATGACAATTTGAGTAACCTTAATCTTGATGTTTATGACTTATTTTCCATTAGTTGTCAACTATGGCATGACAAAAAAGTTTTTTTTTTTAAACACACTGATTTGCAAGAATCAACCAAACCTTTACGAATGATTTCCTTCCTGATCATGTCTGCACCTGATGTTTACACATGTGCGCTTCACAGCAAAGGTCACTAAACAATTATCAGGCCAGGAGGTCCTGCTGACATTTCATTTTCCTGACCCAATTATAGTAGCGCTCCTGTTAGCACCACAGTTGAGATCAGCACAGGCTGGCAATTGCACTCAGGACCTCCTAATCTGTGTGGCATTGACTGTACTTATGTAATATGCCATTGAGACAAATAACCATTTTAAAAAATACAGGCCCAAAATGTTAAAGACAAAATACAAATATCTCACTTTATATGGACATGTGGGAAAATAATGGGAAAGGTAGTGGAGTGGTTATGTTACTGGACTAGTAATCCAGAGGCCCAAACTAATGCTCCAGAGACACAGGGTCAAATCCCACCACGGCAGCTGGTGTAATTTAAATTCAATTAAATATTAAATCTGGAATAAAGAGCTAGTGTCAGTAATGGTGACCATGAAACAACCGGTTGTCGTAAAAACCCATCTGGTTCAGTAACGTCTTTTAAGGAAGAAAATCTGCCATCCTTACCTGGTCTGGCCTACCTGTGACTCCAGACCCACAGCAATATGACTGACTCTTAACTGCCCTCTGAAATGGCCTAGCAAGCCACTATAGAAAAGTTGAAAATGAATAAAACCAGACAAACCACTCATTATTGATCTAGGCATCGGAAATGATAATGGCACACCCTGTCCTGTGAACCCTGCAAAGTCCTTCTCAGTAACAACTGGTGACTTGTGCCAAAATTGGTAGAACTGTCCCACATACTAGTTGAGCATCAGTCATACTTACCCAATAATACCTTACAGTCAATATCTTAGACTCCTCCATCACCATCCCTGGGTATGTCCTGTCCCACCGGCAGGACAGACCCACCAGAGGTGGAGGCACAGTGGGATACAGTCGGGAGGGAGTGGCCCTGGGAGTTGTCAACATTGAATCTGGACTCCATGGAGTCTCATGGCATCAGATAAAATATAGGCAAGGAAACCTGCTGACTACCACCTACCACCTTCACTCATCTGATGAATCAGTAACCTTTTACGTTGAACACCACAAGAAGCACTGAAGGTAGCAAGGGCAGAGAACATACTCTGGGTGCGGAACTTCAATGTCCATCACTAAGAGTAGTTTGGTAGCACCACTGCTGATATATCTGGCCTTGTGCTTAAAGACAGATCTGTCAGACTGGACCTGTGGCAGGTGGTGAGACAACCAACAAGAGGGAGAAAACTACTTGACCTCACCCTCACCAATCTATCTGTCACAGATGCATCTGTCCATGACAGTATTAGTAGGAGTGATCACTGCACATTCCTTGTGGAGATGAAGTCCAGTCTTCACACTGAGGATAACCTCAATCATGTTATATGGCACTACCACTGTGCTAAACGGGATAGATTCAGAACAGATCTAACAGCTCAGAACTGGGCATCCATGAGGCGCTGTGGGCCATGAGCAGCAGCAGGAGAATTGTATTCTACCACAATCTGTAACCTTATAACCCGGCATATCCCTCACTCTGGGGAATATTTTATGTGGCGTCTGTGACAATGGAACAGGAAGATGTCGGCAGTTCCACTTCCACCCTTTTTGTCATTTCCCACGCAATCACGTATGTAAATTTAAGTGGCAGCAGCGAGCATGGGAGCCATGTGCGATCATGCATTGAGGACAGATTTTCATTGGTAGAAGCTGCTGTTAATCTGCAAAGCACCATTAATGCTATAGCTATAAATCATTCTGCAGTGCAAGCCTGGAGCTTCAGCAGCCTACCTGGACTTTTATCTAAACTAGGACATATTTTTTCATCTTGCTTAAATCAAGTATTATATTTTCACTGCTTCATCCCTTATAATCTCTCCCACCCCAGCACCAATGCCAATTTATATTTGAGCCTCTCATCATTACGACCCACACTTGCGCTGTCATTGCAGCTAGCAGGCAGCGTTCTGCCCCATGGTTCAGTGATATCTCCCTGCAGGCTCTTCTCCAGGCCATCAGGGAAAGGCAGGAATTCCTCTTCTCAAGAGATGGACTCAAAAGACCCTCCCGCCTGACCAAGGTGGCCTGGTGGGAGGTGGCAGAGGAGGTATTGAACCGTGGGGTCACATGCAGAAACTGGGTACAGTGCCGGAAACGTGTTAATGACTTGCTCAGATCTGCAGGGGTAAGAGATGTTGCTGAAGCTGTACAAATGTTTTGCACTTTGGCTCTGTAACAGTGTGGTTATGACAGTGGGCAGTCATGGGGTGTGATAGAATGTGTGATCAGCCTTGGTACCAAATACCACATGATTGTGCAGAATGGGTAAGTGTTGCACATGTTTGTGCTTGGATGCAACGTGCAAATGATAGTCCAGAATGAGTGATGTCAATGCATGTGGACAATGCTTCTGAGGCATCATTTGACATCTCATTAAATCAGCATCTTCTCCTGCAGGATAAGCAGTCCCACAATCTGCGTGAGCGGATCAAAACGGGTGCAGAAATGCCCGACTTAAGAATACGGACACTAGCAGAGGAAAAGACAGCAGAGTTGGCTGGAAAGCAAGGAGGTAGAGCAATTGCTGACAGCGAGGCAGGATTGTCATGGTGTTAGGATGAATTGCTAAATTTACTGGAGCAGCCATATGTAAACACAGGAGGAATGTGTGTTAAAGTTCTGATCTCAGGATGTAATGATGCTTAATGTGTCTCTGTTTGTTTTGCCACTGGTATTCGACCAGCTGAACAAGACACTACCTCTGGGGAAGATGCTGCCAATGCCCCAGAGAGTGCGCTGTCAGCTGCCTCTTCTGCCACCTCCGCCAGTGCAGATACATCCACACAGTCTGCGGAAGTTGGGGGGGGGGGTGGTTTCAGATTAGAATCAGGGTCACAATCTTGTGGGCATGACACAGACATGTCCCAGCAGCTAAGGGAGTACATGCCAGCCAGGTCCCCCGACAATGAGACGACTGCTAAGGACAAGGTCCCTGCTTGACCTCATGCTGATGATGATCCTCTGTTTGAGGCTACAAGAAGTCTGCTGGAAATGCAGACAGAGCATGGGGAAAATGTGTCAGCAATGCCTGAGGTCATGCGTGGCTTTGCGTATGCCATGGCAGGGTCCATGCAAGCCATGGCATCTGCCAATGTTTCAGGCATATGAGCATATGGTTTTCTCAGTGGAAATTTTGGCAAGCAACATGGCGAGTCTGGTTGTGAACACTCAAACCATATGCGTTCTGACCTGCACTCCATCGCTGTTGCCATGGGCTCTATGCAGCAGAGTCTAAGCAAGAGGAGGACGAGAAACCTGGACCTCCCTCCGGGTGCTGCTTCCCCTCAGAGAGACCCTCAGATGCCATCGTCCACCCAGATGGAGCAGGAGCGGGTGCCAGCTGCCCCAGGGCCATCCTCTCAGGACAGCCATCCCTCTCCCCTGTTCCTACACCCATGACAATTGACATGTCTACTCTAACCCTTGATCCTCCAAAAATTGAACGAGAGATCATTGCAGAGTCCCGTTCCCCTCCCTATGAAGATATTGAACACCCAACCCTTAGTCTTCACCTTCCCCACTACCTAATCCAACTGTCTCCGTAACTGTACCCTCCCACAACCAGGACTCTGAGCTTTCCCCACAGCACCCGGACATGGACTGTACTCACCCCTCCCTTTAGGCTCATTATGATCATCATTGTACTCTTCTTTGCAGAACAAGCCCCGCGCCCCCAGCAAAATGCAGCATCAACAACACCTAGGACACACCCTGGAAGCAACAACATTCCCTCCCCTGCTCCTCCAGCCACCCGAAACCCCACCCTGTGTTCTCCCTGACTACCCTCGCCTGCTCCTCCAGCCACCTGAAACTCAACCCCATGTCTTCCCTGCCTTCCCCGCCAATGAATCGTCATTCCTGATGCTGAGCCCAGAGCCAAACATCCATTCCAATGTTGGCCTTCTTTGTGCCGATGAGTTCAAGAAAGAGAACCACAGACCTCAGACACAACTGCACAAAGCCGACTGATGCACGCCATCTTTAAGCTAATGTGAACCGGGTGCCACGGGATTCACATTTGCCACTGACCTAGTCTGGACTTAATTTGAAATAATGATAAAGCAATGAGTATTCATACTATGCAAATGCATGCAAAGTTGCAACCCACCACAATACAGGGTATACCCTGAACTGCCACAAACACACCGCGGACTTAATTATAAAACAAAAACCCACTGTCGGGAAATCGAAATAGCAACTCACACCTAATTAAGTCACCACGCCCGCCATGATAGCTGCTCTTGCAGGCCTCATAAATTTCCCCACTACATCATCATCAAGCCAGGGGATCAACCCTGGTTCATGTTGTGTATTGTTGTTCGGGTAGATCGAGGGTTGTTTGTAGATCTCTTAGCCTTTGTATGGCTAAATAGTAACTCGTTTATTTTATACACATAACCATTTACTCTCTCATTAAGTGTGTCGAGCTAACACCTTTCATGATGCTTCCACCTTCTTCCAAGCCTAATACCCATATGACTATTACATCATCATCACTACAGTGGGAGGGATTACTCTCACTGTCTCAAACATTAATGCTTTCAGACCTTCATACTACATCTCCACCCAAATCTTTGTCCATATATATTTTTGGTATATATACACATACATTTTGACTTTACCTACTACCCCATCTCCCCCCAAGTCAATGACATCACAGATTCAATCTGTCAGGAGGCTTCATGACTTTCCCTGATCATATTCTTGTCAGACTTGGAAGATCAGTAGTCTTTCTTGAAAGTCTTCTTCGATGACTTGGATGGCCTTGATCAATGTCTGTAGTATCTCGTTGTCTCCAGATTTCTTGATCATCATCTGATTCCTCCAGATATATGACTGGTTGCTGTATTTGAGGAATAGGGATAAGGTTTCTCCTACTTCAGCACATAGTGGCCTTGGGAGTGTGTACTACATAAGATCTCAGATGAACTTCAGCTCTCTGGATGACTCTACCTTCACACGCTAGATCTTGCATCCATAAATTCTCTCCATGCTTGATCATTGATAAGTTTCTGGTACGAAATTTCTGATCGTAATTGCAAGCTTGTTGGTTCCTGTAAGAATTCTCTCTGTCTTGAACCTCTTTGTAGTCTAGCCCCGGAAGTAACTTTCCAGGTAGAATAGGAAGTTGAGTTTTTACCTTCCACCCCATCAACAGCTTCCACATAACAACAGATTGATAATTCAACAGTGCAGTTGGAAGATCTTTTTTATTATTCTTTCATGGGATGTGGGTGTCGCTGGCTAGGTCAGCATTTATTGCCCATCCCTAATTGCCCTTGAGGTGGTGGTAGTGAGCCGCCTTCTTGAACCGCTGCAGTCCATGTGGGGCAAGAACACCCACAGTGCTGTTAGGAAGTGAGCTCCAGGATTTTGACCCAGCGACAGTGAAGGAACGGCGATATAGTTCCAAGTCAGGATGGTGCGTGGCTTGGACGGGAACCTGCAGAGGGTGGTGTACCCACGCATCTGCTGCCCTTGTCCTTCTAGGTGGTAGAGGTCGCCGGTTTGGACGGTGCTGTCTAAGGCGCCTTGCTGCTTTGCTTCAGTGCATCTTGTAGATGGTACACACTGCTGCCACTGTGCGTCGGTGGTGGAGAGTGTGAATGTCCGTGGATGGGGTGCCAATCAAGCGGGCTGCTTTGTCCTGGATGGTGTCAAGCGTCTTGAGTGTTGTTGGAGCTGCACCCATCCAGCCAAGTGGAGAGTATTCCATCACACTCCTGACTTGTGCCTTGTAGATGGTGGACAGGCTTTGGGGAGTCAGGAGGTGAGTTACCCGCCGCAGGATTCCTAGCCTCTGACCTGCTCTTGTAGCCATGGTATTTATATGGCTACTCCAGTTCAGTTTCTGGTCAATGGCAACTGCCAGGATGTTGATAGTGGGGGATTCAGCAATCATAATGCTCTTGAATGTCAAGGGTAGATGGTTAGATTCTCTCTTGTTTGATCAATGATTTAATAGTTCGTACTCCTCTCTCCTCTTCACCATTCGATTGAGGGTAATGAGGGGAAACGGAGAGATGTTCAGGTCCCCACTTACTTGCAAATTGTGTAAAGTATTTATTTGCAAACTGTGGTCCACATTGTGTTGTTATCAGAGTTTTCATCTGCTCTGGTCTGTGTACCGCACATACCTGGCAATTCAAGATCATGTTTTCTATGTCTTTGGAAATTTCTGGCCACCAAACAGATGATTAAGCTCACGCTCTGCATTTTGTGATTCCCATGTGGCATTGATGGATTCTTGTCAAGATATCTGATTGAAGAGAAATCGGAATGACTAGTCGGTTGTTATTCACCATCAAATCGTCTATGATTGTGAAGTGTCACCTGAATTCGAAGGCAATTTTCATTACCTTCCTACTAGGTTGTTCCTGTGGCCAACCTTGTGTACAATACTGATGTATCTGAATGCATTCCTCATCCAGCTTTTGAGAGTGATGAATTTCTTGATGTTTCTGTGCACTTGACGGCCATTGCGACGCTCTGTAATGTGAGTACTATCTCTTCAACAAAGTTAACATCCTGTTGTGTGGGATGGTCAACAGTTGCTTTTGATAATGCATCAGTGGAAATTTGCACCTTTCCCGAATATTTACCGACTTATAGGTAATCTCATAACCCTCAACTGGAATCTCTGAATTCTCGGAGACAGCTTTGCAATTTCCTTCTCATTCAGTAAGGAAACCAAGAGTTTGAGGTCTGTCTCAATAACAACTTTCAGACCAATAATGTAAGGAGAAAACTTCTTGCAAGCTCATGTGACTGCAAGTGCTTCTTTTTTCAATGAAAGCATACCTTATTTCTGTCTCGGACAAAGCTCTAGATGCATAACGCATAATGAAAAAAAAACTTTTTCACCCAGAGGGTGGTGGGTGGCTGGAATTCACTGCCAGGAACGGTGGTGGACATGTGAAGGTGCTGTAACCTGCAAGGCTATGGACCAGGTGCTGGAAGGTAGGATGAGATGGGGCGGATAGTTTTTTCGGCCGGCACAGACACGACAGGCTGAACGGACTCCTTCTGTGCCGCAACTTTTCCATGGTTCTATGGTTCTTCTCTAATAGATTGGTCTTTGACATACATTTGGCTGTTCTTGAAAGAGGACTGCCCCTAACCCTGTAGATGAGGTGTCTGCTGTGATTATAGTTGGTAATGAAGGGTTGTAATGCGCTAATATCTCTGGTGAGACTAGCATCTCCTTAATTCTTTGAAATGCCTGCTCTTGACGTGTGTTCCAACACCACTCTTGACCTTTTTTCAAAGAGTTGTCTTAATGCCTCTGTTACTTGCACAAATTGGGTAAAAATTTTGCCAACTGATTCACCATTCCAAGGAATCTTTGGAGATGTTGGGCTGAAGTTGGGATTGGGAATTCACTAATGGCTGTCGTCTTTTGTGGGTCTGTCATTCTGCCCTTGCTACTTAAAATATGTCCCAAGAAACGAATAGACGTTTTCGAGAATTCACAATCATTAAGTGTCAACCCTTTTACTTGGAGACAACTTGAAACCAATTTACAGTCTGGTCATGTTCTTCGACAGATTCCCCATAGGTCAGGATGTTCTCCATGTGACAGATCATCCCTTTGAGGTCTTGCAGAATATTGGACATGGTCCTTTGGAAGATTTCAGGTGCAGATGTTATACCGAATGGTAAACGACTGAAGTAAAATCTTCCAAATGGTTTGATAAATATTGTGAGTAATGGTGACTGCTTGGAACAACGGTACCTGCCAAAAGTCACGATTCGTGTTGAGTTTAGTGAACATTATGCTTTTGGATAGTTTTTCCAGGGTTTCGTCCACTGAAGACATAGGATTGATTTCCCTCACAACGTCCACACAGATACGAAGAGTACCATTTGGTTTTGGCACTGGAACCA